>NC_064862.1:19119814-19719814 GCF_024139225.1 Suncus etruscus
TTTAGATTATATGGTGTGCTGCTAAGAAATAATATGTACTACAACTGGGGATTTGAGGGACAAAGTAATTGTATGGTACATGGGTTCAGTTTTGTTTATCTTAATGTTCTTTGGCTGAAAGTATAAGGCTGGGATATCATCGATGGGACTAATTAGAATCCTGTTTATGGGTGATTGGGCTTCCACTGTAACTTTACCCTGTCCTCTTTCTTTGCATCTTTGTTGTCATAATTAAAATAAAAAAAATCAAAAAAAAAAAAAAAAAAAAAAGAAATCGCCCCTGGCTTGGGGGGACCATCTACGCTAGCGCTTGCAAGGCAGACACCTTACCTCTAGCGCCACCTTCCGGGCCCCATAATGATTCTTATGTTGTTTCTGTTGAGTTTATCAAAGGCTTATATATATATATATATATATATATATATATATATATATATATATATATATATTTTTTTTTTTTTTTTGGTTTTTGGGTCACACCTGGCAGTGCTCAGGGGTTATTCCTGGCTCCAGGCTCAGAAATTGCTCCTGGTAGGCACAGGGGACCATATGGGGCGCCGGGATTCGAACCAATGACCTCCTGCATGAAAGGCAAACGCCTTACCTCCATGCTATCTCTCCGGCCCCCAAAGGCTTATATTTTTATCTGTTCACATTCTTTGAGTAATTTTTCCATTATCTGATCATTTGCTTTAATGCTTTTTTCCAATCTCTTCTGCTGTATGGAGTTGTTGTGCATCTCATCTTCTGGCTCGCTGATTCTGTTCCAAGCTGCTGTTAACTTTGTTGGAAAGGCTTCCCATTGAATTTTTAATTTCATGTACTGAGTTTTCCAGCTGTTTTTTACTTTGGAGTTTTCTGATTTCTATCTTTCTGTTCTATTCAGCTTGATCAATGTTTTCTTTGAGTTCTATGAGATTCCTCCATATTACTACTTTAAACTCCTTGTGAAGCTAACTATGTAGTTGGTACTTTCTGGGTCATCAGAGCTGCCATCTTCATTCTCTATGCATGCGTAGTCCTCCATTGTTTCCCCATTGACATGCTTGTAGTGTGGCTTTTTGTTTTGTTTTGTTTTTGTTTTTTTTGGTTTTTGGGTCTCACCCAGCAGCACTCAGGGATTACTCCTGGCTCTACACTCAGAAATCGCTTCTGGCAGGCTCGGGGGACCTTATTGGATGCTAGGATTAGAACCACCGTCCTGGGCCCGGAGAGATAGCACAGTGGCGTTTGCCTTGCAAGCAGCCGATCCAGGACCTAAGGTGGTTGGTTCGAATCCCGGTGTCCCATATGGTCCCCCGTGCCTGCCAGGAGCTATTTCTGAGCAAACAGCCAGGAGTAACCCCTGTGCACCGCCAGGTGTGACCCAAAAACCAAAAAAAAAAAAAAAAAAAAAAAAAAAGAACCACCATCCTTCTGCATGCAAGGCAAATGCCCGACCTCCATGCTATCTCTCCGGCCCCCTGTAGTGTGGCTTTTATTGCCTGTAATGGTGGGGTTCATGGGCTAGGAGAAGCCTGCAGCTACAAAGCAAAGCGGAGCGGTCACAATCCTCCCTGCTTCACCATTTTGGCATACCTCCAATCACACAGCTGGAGCAAGGGCTTCTGGGTGGGGTTGGTCTCAGCACCCACAGCAGTGGTGATCAGCTGTAGGCCATTGGCATGGCAATCAGAGGTAGCAGGCAGGCAAGTTGGCTCCTCCCTGCTTCACTGTTATCCTGGTGGTTCATTCTTGAACATCTCTGGTGAAGTGCAGTGAGGGCATGGTCTAGTACGGCTGATCTGCCAAGTCTGGAAGAGAAGAGCTGGCACTAGTCTAAATAAACATTCGAGGGACTAGACAGATGAGAGATAACTCAGCAGGCTCTGTGCTCGGGGATCATTCCTGGCAGTGCTCTTTCTGGTGACCGGATGTGGTGTCCGGGGATCTAGCCAGGGTTGTTCATTTGCAAAAACACGTGCTTTATCCTTACTATTTCTCCACTCCTATATTTATTTCTTTTTTGTAAAAAAATTAAATATGAAAATCGGGTGCACCTCAGTGAATGCAATACTGCACGTGTGAGACTTTGGGTTTAATCCCTGGCAACTTCAAGAAAAATGGCATAAGCACACCTGAGAGATTTTGTGGGTCTTTGTATGTTTGTTTGTTTGTTTGGGGGCTACACTAGTGGTTCTTAGGGCTTATTACTGGTTCTGGACTTAGGGATCACTCCTGGCAGACTTGGGGCTGTAAAGGGAATCAAACCCAGTCATTGGTAAGCAATGCAAATGCCCTGCCCACTGTACTATGACACCTTCTCATCCCTGAGATTCTGGGTTTTGGTGCTATCCCAGACTTGGCTTGTGGCTTACTCCTGGCTCTATGCTCAGGGATCACTCCTAGTGAACTCAAGAGATCATGTGGGATCCTAGGGATCCAAACCAAGTTGGCTGGCTGTGTGCAAGGCAAGCATCCTCCTTGATGTGGGTGGTCTGCCCCCCAACCTGGAGATTCCGGTTACCAGCATTAAGGTTCCGTGTGAGTCTCCAGTTGACCTGGCAAGATTTTTTTTTTTTGGATTTTTGGGCCACACCCGTTTGATGCTCAGGGGTTACTTCTGGCTAAGTGCTCAGAAATCGCCCCTGGGTTGGGGGGACCATATGGGACTCGGGGGGATCTAACTGCTGTCCTTCCTTGGCTAGCGCTTGCAAGGCAGACACCTTACCTCTAGTGCCACCTCGCCAGCCCCAAGCCTGGCAGGATTTAAAGACTAAATGAGCTGTCTGAATATTGTTGATATATTTTTATGTGTGTGTTGTTGATATTTTGTGGTGGTACGTCATTCATTTGTTTATGCGAGGTTTGGGAGCCACATGTGGTAATCTTCATTCACAGAGGTGTTGAGGTCATTGGCACACCCATTCACTGAGCACTTTCTCCAGCCCTTTGAGTGGTCTCTTTCCTTCTATCCTTATTTTACATTTGCCTATAATTGTAACCTATTTTTGGGGGGTGGGTGATTATTAAGCCACACTTGACACTGTTCAGCACTCTTCCTTACTGTGCTCAGAAGCAGCTCCTGGGTTCAGAGCGATAGTACAGTGGATAGGGTATTTGCCTTGAACACAGCTGACCCAGCTTCGATTCCCCACATCCAATATGGTTCTCAGAGAACCACCAGGAGTGTAGCTGAGTGCAGAGCCAAGAGTGACCCCTGAGCATCATTGGATGTGGCCAAAAATAATAATAATAAAATAAAATCCAAACAACAATAACAACAAAAGACATGCCTCCTGGTATTTTCAGGGACCCATCTAGAGTGCTGGGGATGTGAACTAGGGTTTGCTTCATTCAAGGCTTAACTTTTAATTCATATATTCCTAACTCCTACACTCCTGTACTTGTACTATATTCTTTTCTTTTCTTTTTTACTTTTTTTTTTTTGTTTGTTTGTATTTTGGGCCACACCCGGCAGTGCTCAGGGGTTACTCCTGGCTGTCTGCTCAGAAATAGCTCCTGGCAGGCACGGGGGACCATATGGGACACCGGGATTCGAACCAACCACCTTTGGTCCTGGATCGGCTGCTTGCGAGGCAAACGCCGCTGGCTGTGCTATCTCTCTGGGCCCTACTATATTCTTTTCTTTTTCCTTTTTTTTTTTTTTTTTTTTTGGTGGGGGGACCACACCAGTTACTCCTGGTTCTGCACTCAGGAATCATTCCTGGCAAGTTTGGAAGACCAGATGGATGCTGGGGATCAAACTCACATTGACAGCGTGCAAGGCAAATGCCCTGTCCACTGTACTTTCATTCTGCCCCCAAACTCCTGTATTCTTATAACTCCTATATGCTCGTTCTTCCCCTGGCCCTTTACTGAAATCGCTGCTAAATTCTTGACACCTACTTCCATAGAATTTATCCTAGGCATGGAGAATGTTTCTGCACTAAAGCTTTCCTGTCAGAAAATCTAATCATGGGGTCGGGCGGTGGCGCTGGAGGTAAGGTGCCTGCCTTGCCTGCGCTAGCCTAGGACGGACCGAGGTTCGATCCCCCAGCGTCCCATATGGTCCCCCAAGAAGCCAGGAGCGACTTCTGAGCACATAGCCAGGAGTAACCCCTGAGCGTCACAGGGTGTGGCCCAAAAAACCAAAAAAAAAAAAAAAAAAAAAAAATAATCATACAAAATAACCCCTCCTCCTGCTCAAACATGAATAGCATTGGAGGATATAGGGTGCAAATGAGGTGGAGGGGAGGGGGGCTGTCTTCGCAGGGGATAACCATGGCCAGTTGCTGATCCTATACTGTTGTCCATTAATGGGGAGGAACTACTAGGCTCTCTCACTCTCCCACATTCCTTCGCTCACTCCTACAGCAACTGGTACTTGATAGGGAGAAATTGAGGGAAAAACTCTGTGTCCTTAGCCCTTGAGCCCTTTCTGTCACCGGATTTAGTGAGTAAAACCAGGTTGATGGGCTAGAGAAATAGCTGAATGGGCTAGAGCTCTTGCTTTGCATGCAGGAAAACTGGGTTCAGCACCTGGCACTGTATGCTCCCCCGAGCACCACTAGCTGGAAGTGGCCTCTCAGCAACATACGGTGTGGATATGGATAAATGAATGGACAGGTGGACAGACAGACAGGTGGATGAACTTGACTAAATAGTGCCGCCATGTTGGCTTTTCACTGACAACCTGTGTAAAACAGTGTAGATGCTATTTAGGAAGGTGTTTCATGAAAAATCTAAAGACTTCCAGCATTTTTCCCATTCTCACAGGACCATGAGCTTAATCAAAATTTTCCAGACTTATTTGTTTCCACCAGTTGGAAACATCACTGAGGTTAGAGAGGAAGAAAGCCAAAGAAATTGTTGGACATATGGCTTGTTCCATGTGCATATCAAAAGAGTGAACATGAATAACAGACATGGTGGTGTTTTTCTTACAAAGTGTCACTTTATTTTTTTTTTAATTATTATCATAGTAAAGAATGACCATCTGAACAATTTGAAGGAAAAAGAATATTTTGGAACTGTCAGTGTAAGAATCTTAGTTCTCCACTGGCCTATGACATCAGATCGCAGCTTGCAGCTAACTGTCATTCAAGAAGAAGTGCTAGAGATCGATGGAAAACAAGTAAGACCTGCTAGTGAATGGGAATTACACTGTGAAGATATGTGCTAGCTCTTGTGTATGTGCACACTGTTTAATTATTCCTGACTTAACGAAAGAAGAGAAGTAACTTCTTCTGTTACTTTATTTTGCGGGGCTCTCACACCTATCAATGCTCAAGGATTACTCCTGGCTCTGCACTCAGGAATCACTTCCTATGCGCTTGGGAGATCATATTGAATGCCAAGATTGGCCGCCTAAGAGACAAACACCCTACTCATTGTACTATCTCTCTTGCCCTTGTGTTACCTTTTGTTGTTATATTTGACCTTTTAAGGCTCAACTTTTTTTTTTTTTTTAGTTTTTGGGTCACACCCGGCAGTGCTCAGGGGTTACTCCTGGCTCTCTGCTCAGAAATAGCTCCTGGCAGGCACGGGGGACCATATGGGACACCGGAATTCGAACCAACCACCTTTGGTCCTGTATCGGCTGCTTGCAAGGCAAACGCCGCTGTGCTATCTCTCCGAGCCCAAGGCTCAACTTTTAATTCATACATTATGGGGCCGAATGATAGCATAGTGGTAGGGCATTTGCCTTGCATGTGGCCGACCCAGGAAAGACCCAGATCATTCCTGTCACCCCATATGGTCCCCCAATTTTGCCAAGAGTGAGTTCTGAGCACAGAGCCAGAAGTAATCCCTGACCATAACTGGTGTGGTCCAAAAACCAATCAATCAGTAAAGAAACTGCTTTAAAAATAAATTCGCAGGGGCTGGTGAGATAGCATGGAGGTAAGGCATTTGCCTTGCATGCAGAAGGACGGTGGTTTGAATCCTGGCATCCCATATGGTCCCCCAAGCCTGCCAGGATCGATTTGTGAGGATAGAGCCAGGAATAAACCCTGATCACTGCCAGGTGTGACCAAAAAAAAAAAAATTGATACATTATATTATTCATATTCATATGATCGTATTCAGACATGTTGTGAATATATGAATACTATATAGTACGTACATTATACATAATATATACATGTTTGTATCACATAACAATATTATGACTAGGGCTGGAGAGTGATTGTCAGTGCGTAGAGTGCTTGCCATGCACATGGCCAACCCAGGTTTGATCCGTAGCATCCTTCTTTATCCCCTGAGCACTGCCAGTAGTGATTCCCGAGTCATGAGTCAGCCCTGAGTATTATCGGGTATAGTCCCAAAAATAAACAACAGAATATTCAATATATATGAACATTGAACTGGGAATGTGACTCAGTGGTGAAGCACTTATTTTATATGTATGAAGCCCTAGGTTATGTCCCTGGCACCACAAAATAAAAAATAATAGTTTTTTGTTGGTTTTTTTTTTGGGGGGGCGGGTTTGGGCCACACTCGGCAGCGCTCAGTAATAATAAATGTTTTTGTTTTTGTTTTTTGTTTTTTGTTTTTTTGAACCATACCCGTGGTGCTCAGGGGTTACTCCTGGCTGTCTGCTCAGAAATAGCTCCTGGCAGGCACGGGGGACCATATGGGATGCCAGGATTCGAACCAACCACCTTTGGTTCTGAATCGGCTGCTTGCAAGGCAAACGCCGCTGTGCTATCTCTCCGGGCCCGAATAAATGTTTTTTTTATTTTTGTTTTTGGGCCACACCTGGCGGTGTACAGGGGTTAGTTACTCCTGGCTCTGCGCTCAGAAATCACTCCTGTGTTGGGCCGGGCGGTGGCGCTAAAGGTAAGGTGCCTGCCTTGCCTGCGCTAGCCTTGGACGGACCGTGGTTCGATCCCCCGGTGTCCCATATGGTCCCCCAAGCCAGGAGCAACTTCTGAGCACATAGCCAGGAGTAACCCCCAAGCGTTACCAGGTGTGGCCCCCCCAAAAAAAAAGAAATCACTCCTGTCTCGGGGCACCATATGGGATGCTGGAGATCGAACCCGGATCGGCTGTGTGCAAGGCAGAAACCTTACCCACTGTGCTGTCGCTCTAGTCCTGAGACAGATTTCTTGGTCATAGAGATCAGGGAAGAAATTGTTTTAATTTATAGTCTCATCTTCTTTCACAGGCTCAACAAAAAGATGTCACAGAAATGGCTCTTTTAGTTAGGAACATGAGAGTCCTCAGACGCTCAAACTACACACTGTCCTTGGAGGAAAGCATGCTGTACTCAATTCCCCGGGACAATGATGTTCTGTTTACCCTTCCCAATCTCTCTAAAAAAGGTAATTTAAAAGACATGATTGAAAGTATTATGGACAAGATTTCTTTCTTGTTTTGTTTTGTTTTGGGTGGGGGGGTGCCACACCTAGCTGTGCACAGGATTTATCGCTGGCTCTGTGTTCAGTGATCACTCCTGGTGGTACTGATGGTACTGAGTTGAATTCAGGTCAGCTATGCCAGGCAAGGGTCCTACCCACTGTGCTCGCTCTCTCTCCAGCCCCAAGGAAGTGGTTTCTTCAGTTGGTCGTTTTTTACTTGTATAATAAGGAGGTAGGCAGCTTTCAAAAAAGAATTCATAAGATGTTTGACTTTATGTTTGCTTGGTGCCAAGGATCAAACCAAGACCGTCTGCATGTTACACCTACACTTTCCCACTGATGCACACCCCTGGCCTCCCAAACAACAGGAATTTTTGTTCGGGTTTTTTGTTTGTTTTTTTGTTTTTTGGGGTCACACCCAGCAACGCTCAGGACTTACTCCTGGCTTTACGTTCAGAAATCAATCCTGGCAGGCTCGGGGGACCATATGGAATGTCGGGATTCGAACCACTGTTCTTCTGCATGAAAGGCAAGCGCCTTACCTCCATGCTATCCCTCTGGCTCCCTGTTCGTTTTTGTTGTTGTTTTTTTTTTCTTATTTTTAGGCCACACCCTGTTTTTCTAGGGACTACTTCCAGCTCTGTGTCTTGGGGATTACTCCTGAAAGTAATCGAGGGGCCCATGCAGTCCCAAGAACCAAAAGAAGCAAGATGTATTACGTTTTTTTTTGTTTGTTTGTTCTTGGGTCACACCCGGCAGCGCTCAGGGGTTCCTTCTGGCTCTATACTCAGAAATCGCTCCTGGCAGGTTCAGGGGACCATATGGGATGCCGGGATTCGAACC
Source organism: Suncus etruscus (assembly GCF_024139225.1). NCBI lineage: Eukaryota > Metazoa > Chordata > Mammalia > Eulipotyphla > Soricidae > Suncus > Suncus etruscus. The sequence goes on from NC_064862.1 coordinate 19,128,001, forward strand.
ACCATCCTTCTGCATGCAAGGCAAACGCTTTACCTCCATGCTATCTCTCCGGCCCCAAGATGTATTAATTTAAAAAAATGTTTTAGGGGCCAGAGCAGTGGCGCTAGAGGTAAGGTGTCTGCCTTGCAAGCGCTAGCCTAGGCCGGACCGCGGTTTGATCCCCTGGTGTCTCATGTGGTCTCCCCCCAAGCCAGGAACGATTTCTGAGCACATAGCAAGTAGTAACTCCAGAGCATCAATGGGTGTGACCCCAAAACAAAACCAAACAAATGTTTTAAGCAATGCAAGGTAGTTTTTATTTAGAAATATATAAGGGGTAAATAAAGAGGAAATATGTGTGCAAGAGAGAACAGAGGCTTCCATAGAGTGGAAAAAGCAAACAAACAGCGAGTGAGGGCCTGAATGATAGCACAGTGCCGACTCTGGACAGAACCAGGTTCGATCCTCAGCATCGTATCTGGTCCCCCAAGCCTTACAGGAGCGAGTTCTGAGCGCAAAGAAAAAAAGAAAATACAGAACAAGTGAGGTGAGGTATGTGTTCTAGGGAGTACACAGCTGGAAGAGCAAGGAGGATGTATTGCCTTTTATGAGAATTTTTTGTGGGGAGGGGCCAGAACCATAGCACAGTGGGTAGGATTTTTCCTTGTAGGTGGCTGACCCAGGTTTGATCTCCAGCATCCCAGATGGTGCTCCCACCCTACCAGGGTTAATTTCTTTTCTTTTCTTTCTTTTTTGAGTTTTTTTGTTTTTTGTTTTTTTGGGGGCCACACTCGGTGATGTTCAAGGGTTACTCCTGGCTATGTGCTCAGAAATTGCTCCTGGCTTGGGGGATAATAGGGGACACTGGGGTTCGAACCATCCTGGATCGGCCGTATGCAAGGCAAACGCCCTACCACATGCTATCGCTGTAGCCCCTACCAGGGTTAAGTTCTGAGCACAAAGTAACTCCTGAGCATCACTGGGTTTCAACCCCCCGAAACAAAACAAAATAAAGAATTTGAATGGGGGGGGTTACACTTGACAATGCTCTGCACTCGGGAATCACTCCTGGCTGTGTTTGGGTGACTATGGGATGCCAAGGATAGAACTTGGGTAACCTTGTACAAGGCAAGCACCCTACTAGCTGTGTTACTCTGGCCCCCCATATAAAAATTTCTTGCATCCATTTACATCTTAACAAAAGCTGATCAATTTTCAGTTTTTGCTGTATTTATCTACTTGCACCCTGTGTGATCATTACAGCATACATACTTTTCATCCCGAGAAACAAGTATCTATTTTCCGCTTGGAGCATAGCATTTCAAGAAAATTAGACTTTATATGGCCACAGATGTAGCTCGAAGGGCTACAGTGCAGTCTTTGTATGCAGAAGTCCCAGGTTTGAACTCTGACACTACCATGGTTCCCCCAACCGTTGTTGGGGAACAGTCCTGGGCAAAGTGCTAGGATTGATCCCCAAGCATTGCTGGGTATGGCGCCAAAGCACAAGTTGGACTTTGTATGAACATATTTATTTTTATTGTTTTTTGGGTCACACCTGGCAGCACTCGGGTTACTTCTGGCTCTATGCTCAGAAATTGCTCCTGGCAGGCTCAGGGGACCATATGGGATGCCTGGATTCGAACAACCATCCTTCTGCATGCGAGGCAAACACCCTACCTCCGTGCTATCTCTCCGGCCCTAAGTATGGACATATTCTTTTTTTTTTTTTTTTTTTTTTTTTGGTTTTTGGGCCACACCCGGTAACGCTCAGGGGTTACTCCTGGCTATGTGCTCAGAAGTTGCTCCTGGCTTGGGGGACCATATGGGACACCGGGGGATCGAACCACGGTCCGTCCAAGGCTAGCGCAGGCAAGGCAGGCACCTTACCTTTAGCGCCACCGCCCGGCCCCCTGGACATATTCTTAACTGCGGTTGCTCCCTTCACTCTGATCCCTTTTCTAGCATTTCATTCAGTACAAAGTTAATGATGCTGATTATTTTCCTTCCATAGTATAAGGAAAACTCTTACTCCCTAAAATATGACTGAGTGGGTGATCTTTGGACCAGCAAGGATCTGCTCCTAGCGTCTTGTTAACTTGGCCTTCTCTCCTGCTAGAGAGTGTTGGTTCGTTGCAAACCACCAGCCCGTATCTGATCAGGAATGTGGAAACTACAGTAGATGAAGATGCGCTGCCTGGCAAGTTACCTGAAACACCCCTCAGAGCGGATCCCCCATCTTCATATAAGGTAAATCAGATCAGGTACTTGGGGGGTTCTCAGCACTCAGAATTAAGGTAAAAGAAAATAGCATGAGAAAAATGACCCAGTTTCTCATCTAAACTCCACAAGGAAATGATGGCTGTTGAATCTTCCCATGGAATTTTTTCAGTGCTGATCTTTCTGGGGCCCTCTCAGTATGGATGGGGCAAATTCCCCTTTCTACGTGAACTTCTATGGTAGCTTAGTGCCACACCCTACCCCCTGCGACAGAAATAGTCCAGCTCCAGGATTTCACCTTATCAGACTGTCAAGCCTCCAAATTTATTTCACATCTATAGAACCTGGGCTGAGTGGCTGCCACAGCTGCACACCACCACAGTAGGAACCAGGAAATATGAAAGTTCCAAAGAAATCTACCAGGCACTGACTTTAGTAACACCACGGAAAAACACACACTCATTGCAAATCGAGCTGTGCTGATCTAAGTTTGGATATTTCCTTTTGCCTTTGTGTTGTAACATACAATACCAAGTCCATTTACTGGTGCCTATAAAGGGGTGAGGCTGTGGTGGTGGGTGGGGCCCTGGGGACACTGGTGAAGGGCAGGCCACACTCCGCTAGGATTGGGATTGGAAATGATTTATGATGAACCTGGTAAATCACGTTATAAAAAATTATTTTGTTTTAGATACAAGTTTTCTTATAAAATTATTTTTGTAAGGAGATATAGAAATAAGCTCATTTTTTGTAGAATTAATTAAATTATTAATAGTCCTTGAGGGGCTGGATGATGGTGAGTGGAGGGTGAGGCCTTTCTCAGCTGGGGCACCAGCATCCCCTTCCAACCGGCTGGTCTCAGGATTCAGGGTAGCAGTGAGGAAATGACCCCAACAGATTTCAGGAGACATAATACACCCTAGCGCCATGTGTGGCTTCTACGCTGACCTTTTAAGCAGCCTCTCCCTTTTTGATATGCCCTGCATATCAAAAGTCTCTCTGCCCTGCATATCAAACCTGTCTCTTATCCCTCCATCATGCTTCCTCTCCTGAGGCTTCTTGCTGAATCCTCTGAATCCCCTTTCTGCCCCTGAGGCAATCTCTTTGTTACCTTCCCTAGACCCCTCCCAGAAGTGGGCTGGTCTCCCTCTCCAGGAGAGATAGAAGGAAGCTGGGAGAGGGGTTACAGTTTTCTCCCTTTTTAAAAGATAATATATTTTCAACTTGCAAAAAACAACTTAGTAAATCCTTAGACAAATGACTTGAATAACACAATAGCAAGATAGAACATCTCAAATTTTCTTTTCCTGAACGTTTGAGCCACTGTCAGCAGTCAGTGCTTCTTTTTTTTTTTTTTTTTTTTTTGGTTTTTGGTTTTTGGGTCACAGCAGCACACAGGGGTTACTCTTGGCTTAGGATCATTGTGGTGCCCGCTACCGAACCCAGGTCAGCCATGTGCCCACTGGACCATCTCTGCAATCCCAAGAGGATATTTTCTGGTATGAGACTGTAGGTTTAAGTCCAGGGTTTACCACTTGTTTGTGGTCTGATCTCATGGGCAAGTCCCTAGGCTCTCGAATTTTTTTTTTTTTGGTGTTGTTTTTGTCTTGTTTTGGGGTCACACCCAGCAGCGCTCAGGGGTTACTCCTGGCTCTGCGCTCAGAAATCGCTCCTGGCTGGCTCGGGGGACCATATGGGATGCCAGGATTTGAACTACCTCCCATCTGCATGCAAGGCAAACACCCTACCTCCATGCTATCTCTCCGGCTCCCTCTAGGCTCTCTAACCTCCATAGGTTAGAGAACCCAAATAGGGTTCAGCAGGACACTTCTTTAGTCTGTAGGGTGGGAAGCCAGTTCTGGTGACTCTAATAAGGAATTCCTAAAATGGGTGCTGGTGTAAAAAGGCACAAACCCCTCCGAAGTGCTTATGTATTACTAGGGACTCTAGCCCCACGGAGTGCAGGGGCCGACAAAGGGTGATACTGCCCTATGTGTTAGCCAGGCCCCCTGAATCTCCAATAAGTTCCAGTTTATGAGCAAGATCTCAGCAGAGTTTGCAGAGCATTCCTTGAAGACCTGCTCCCTGCAGACTGGGATTGCTGGTCTGGGGTACCTGGAGAAACCCAGGCCACTTGGCTTCCTGAATTCTAGCCTGAATCCTGTTTACCCCGTCACTCAGAGCCAAGCCAGTCTGCTCCAGCACAGCCGGTCTAAAACCTGCTGTCTAGCAGCACGTGCCTCCATTTCGTTCTTCCTCTGGGAGTCAAACTTCGATTTCCTGAATTTCCCATCTTTCCTTTTTCCAACGGTCGGAAGCACCAGATGCTGGTCATTTTGTGTAGAGTGGCCGAGTTGCCTGACCTCTTTCAGCAATTACGTTCATTTGATTTATAGTAAAGACAACATCATACATTATTGTAAAGCTTTTATTGTGTGTACATTGAGTGTGTGTGTGTGTGTCCAGTGCGTGTGTGTGTGCTGCTTGGCCCTGTGTACATTGAATAAGTGTGTGTGTGTGTGTGTGTGTGTGTGTGTGTGTGTGTGTGTGTGTGTGTGTTTTGGGCTCATTGAGTAAGAGTGTGTGTGTGTATGTCCAGTGCGTGTATGTGCTGCTTGGCCCTGTGCATCCAGTGCATGTGTGTGTGTGTGTGTGTGTGTGTGTGTGTGTGTGTGTGTGTGTGTGTGTGTGTGTGTGTTTTGAGGTCAGCCAGCAGTTCTCAGGGCTTATTCCTGGCTCTACATTTAGGATCACACCTGCTTGGCCCTGTGCATCCAGTATCTGCTGTCCTTTCTCCAGAATTTTTTTTTTTTTTTTTTTGGTTTTGGGCTGGCTCTGTATTCAAAAATCACTCTTGGCAGGCTTGGGGGACCATATGGGATGCTGGGGATCAAGCCAGGTTTGCTGCATGCAAAGCAAATGCCCTACCCTCTGTATTATCTCTCTGGCCCTAGAATCTAATTTTGTGATTGCAAATAACAGCATGAAGTTCATTTAAAATTAAAGGGCAACCAGTTTTCTCTTTTTGATTTTTGGGTCACACCCATTGGTGTTCAGGGGTTACTCCTGGCTCTGGGCTCAGAAATCAGTCCTGGCAGGCTCAGGAGACCATATGGCATGCCAGGAATCAAACCCAGGTCCATCCCGGGCCAGCCTTGTGCAAAGCAAACTTCCACCACTGTGCTATCTCGCTGCCCCCAGGCATCTAGTTTCATGTAGTGCTCAGGAGCCCAGAGGTCACGGCCAGGCCAGCAATACTTAGCTCGACTGTGCATCAGATGATGGTTGAATGGTGGGGCCTGGCCATGCTGTGTTCTGGAGTTCTTGTCAAGGTTCGGAGGGCCTGGTGTTGCCAGTGATCAGACTCGTATTTTATGTGTGCCAGCCATGTAACCAGCCTTTTGAACCATCTCTTCAGAGAACATCTTCCTTTTGTTTTGTCTTCCTTTTGGGGCCACACTTGGTTAGTGCTCAGGGTTTACTTAGGCTGTACTCAGGGATCAGTCCTGCTTGGGCTAAGACCACATGGGATTTTGAGGGATCCAACTGAGTCATCAAGTGTCTCCTTGCTGTGCTGTTGCTCCAGCCCTCAAACCATTCTTTGTGGGGCTGGAGCAATAGCACAGTGGTAGGCCGGTTGGATTGTCTTGTCCGACCCAAGACGGACCTGGTTTTAGTCTTGGGCATCCCATGTGCTCCCAGGAGCCTGCCAGGAGCGATTTCTGAGCGCAGAGCCAGAAGTAACTGGAGTGCTGCTGGGTGTGGCCCAACCCCCCTCCCCCAATTATTTGTAAAAAGTACCTTTAGAGGGGCCAGAGTGATAGCACAGTAGGGAAGGCATTTGCTTTGCATGCAGCTAACCCAGGCTCAAGCCTCACCATCCTAAATGTTCCCCCTAGCATGTCAGGAGTGATTGCTGAGCACAGAGCCTGGAGTAACCCCTGAGCGTCACTGGGTGTGGCCAAAAAAAATGCCTTTAGAAGGGCCAGGGCTATAGCACAGTGGGGAGGGCTTTTGCCTCGCATGCAGTTGACCCAGGTTCCATCCCTGGCATCTTATATGGTTCCGAGCCTGCCAGAAGTAATTTCTGAGCGCAGAGCCAGGAGCGCTGCCAGGTGTGGCCCAGAAACAAACAAAAAAACTCCAGGTTGGAAGCAGAAGAAATCACCATCAACACAGTATTTTGAAAGTTTGTATATACAGTACAGATAAAACATAGTTAATCAAGGGGGCTGGAGAGATAGCATAGCAGTAGGGCGTTTGACTTGCAAGCAGCCGACCCAGGTGGTTGGAGTCCCAGCATCCCATATGGTCCTCCAAGCCTGCTGGGGGCGATTTCTGAGAGTAGAGCTAGGAGTAACCCCTGAGCACTGCCGGGTGTGGCCCAAAATCAAACAAAGTTGATCAAACCTTTGTATTTTGTTGTGTTTTCTCTGGGGCAGGTCATTTGTCAGTGGGTAGAGAAGCTGAGGAAGGATTTGTGCAGGCTCTGGAACAGTGTCTTCCCAATCTTCTTCATGTTTTTGAACGTCATGGTGGTCGGGATCGTTGGGGCCGCTGTGATAATAAATGTCCTCAAGTTGCTGTTCCCGATTCGTGAATACAAGTAAGTGCTTCTTTCTAATTCTAATAATAAGAATTTTAATTCTTTTTATTTTTTTATATATGGAACACTTCACGAATTTGCATGTCATCCTTGCGCAGGGGCCATGCTAATCTTCTCTGTATCGCTCCAATTTTAGTATATGTGCTGCCGAAACGAGCACTAGAATTTTAATTCAATTTTTTTTTTTTTTTGGTTTTTGGGTCACACCCAGCAGTGCTCAGGGGTTATTTCTGGCTCCAGGCTCAGAAATTGCTCCTGGCAGGCAAAGGGGACCATATGGGGTGCCGGGATTTGAACCAATGACCTCCTGCATGAAAGGCAAACGCCTTACCTCCATGCTATCTCTCCGGCCCTAATTCAATTTTTTTCTAATTCTAGTGTTAGAATTTACATGGCCCAGTAGCAACACACTAATCTTCCACCAGTAGTGAAACGGACGTCACTGAAGGCTTTTTTTATGAAGCCTTGTGAATCCACTTGTGAATAAATAAGCACATGCTACCAGCCCAAAGCGTAAAATCTGCTGGAGATAGAAATCGCTCCTGGCAGGCTCTGGGGACCACATGGGATGCCGGGATTTGAACTACAGTCCATCCTGGATTGTCTGTGTACAAGGCAAACGCCCTACCACTGTGCTCTCTTCGGCCCCTAATTTGTGTTTTAGGAATACATCTGGCTGTTTTTGTTCAAATAGAGCAGAGGTCCCAAACTCAATTTACCTGGGTGCCGCAGGAAGCAAAGTCGGAGTGAGGCAGGGCCGCATAAGGGATTTTGCTTACCGAATATTTGCAATAAAAAATCGCATAACCCAAACGGAACTGCTTGGGGTATGCAAATGTTAATGCGATTTTTATTGCGATTATTCGGTAGGCGAATAATCGCGAATACTGCAATATTTGAAGGCCGGCTGCGGGCCACAAAATGTCGTACGGAGGGCCACAAATGGCCTACGGGCTTCGAGTTTGAGACCCCTGAAATAGGTTTCGTTTTGGGGGAGTTGAGGGAGACAAGCACCTGACAGTGCTCAAGAGTGATCCCTGCTTGGCTTGGGGGTTGCTCCTGGCTGCTTAGGAGTGTGAGGGAATTGAACTCAGTTGGCTGCATGCAAGGTAAATGCTTTGATTCCTGTGCTGTTGACATTTAGGTCATTAAAAAAAAATTGGGGGCTGGCAAGATGGTGCTAGATGTAAGGTGTTTTGCCTTGCAAGCGCTAGCCAAGGAAAGGATATCGGTTCAATTCCCCGGCGTCTCATATGGTCCCCCCAACCAGGGGCAATTTCTGAGCGCTTAGCCAGGAGTAACCCCTGAGCATCAAACGGGTGTGGCCTGAAAAACCAAAAAAAAAAAAAAATTAATTAATTTAGAGGCCAGACAGCACAGCAGGTAGGGTGTTTGCTTTACTTGTAGCCAATCCAGGTTTGATCCCCAGCACCCCACATGGTCCCTCCCCTGAGCTGAGCTCCACTAGGTGTGGCTCGAAAGCCAAAAGGAAAAATTTTGCTAATTTAAAGTTTTCTGTTACTTCTAGTAATGCTCTAGTGGTTTTCTTTTGATCACACCCACCAACACTCAGGGGTCACTCCTGGCCCTGCGCTCAGAAATAGCTCTAGACTTGGAACCATATGAGATGGTGGGGATCAAACCCGGGTTTGTCCTGGGTCAGAAGCATGCGAGACAAATGCCCTGCTGCTGTGTTATCACTCCGGCCCTTCTATAGTGATTTTTTTAAATGCACACATCTCTTTGCACATGTATTTATGTGGAAGATTGCTAAAAGTGAAATTAAGGGCTCAGAGGTTCATGATGTCCTTACCTCACACTGGAAAGCAATCTTGTTCTCGCATCAGTAGTCCCATTAGTTTACCTGTTGAGTTGGAACCAAGTACATAGTGTTTCTGAACATTTTTCTATCTACTACACTATTGCCCCAATCCCAGATTTGCTATTTTTAAAATCACTTTTGCTAACCGGTTAGGGGACCTGTATCTCCACCCCTGTTGGCGTTGGAGAGATAGTACAGTGAGTAGAGCACTCGCCTTGCATGCGGCCGACCTGGACTTGATTCTCAGCACTACCACGTAGGGTCCTGAGCAGCAGGTCCCAGGAATGATCCCTGCATATTGAGCCACGAGTAAGCCCTGCGCACTCCCCCACAGAAACTCCCCCCAAAAGAGGCCTTTTAAGCTTTTATTGGGGGTGGGCTATACCTGACTCTGCACCCAGGGATCACTCTGGGAGGGCTTGGGGGGGGACATATGGGATGTCGGAGATGGAAACTATCTTCTGTACTAGCACTCTAGCCCTCAAAGAGCTATTCTTTAGGCCTAAAAACACATATCAGCAGGAGGGACCCCCAAGCCAGGAGTAGCCGCTGAGCATCACCACAATAGTTCAGAAAGAAAAGCAGTTATGGTTCCTCCCTTGCCATCTTCTTAGCTGTGAACCAACCAGCCAGTTCGAGTGGGAACATAGGGAACTTGCAGAAACGGTCTTGGATCATTCTGCTTGGGGCAGGCAGGTAGAACTGAGTTAAGTATTGGAGAAGTGCTTTAGGATCTAAGGGTGTGTTCCACTTAATCCTAGTTAGAAAGCAGCTGGGCCTCATCTTTTTGACCAAGGTATGCAAACCTTACCCCTTTCCTGTCCTTCAGGAAACTTCTGGTTAAAGTGAACGAAAAAAAGAAAAGTCACACTAGGTTACTTTATTCAGTTACAGCTCAGAAAGGACATGTTTTATATTTTTATTTTTCTATTTCAGAGGAACTCTTCAGTTGGCTAAAATAGGTGTTGTGCCTGTGACAGCTATCAACTTCTATCCAGATGGTCCCGAGAAAACAGCAGAAAAACTTCAAGACAAACCATGTGTGTGAAATACCATCTCAGATCACAGACTCTGATTATAAGACTGTTGACTCAGAATTTGCAACTTGAATATAATTCTTCGAATCAATGAATCCTTTTATACACTGTAAATTGCTAAGCTCCTAAAACTGCCCCAAATTTGGCCTTTAAAGTGTCTATATCAGGGCTGGCTGTTGAAGTGTCAAATTTTTAAGGAGAATTTAAACAAAATGGAAAACTTGTGGAGAAACTTCAGAATACCAAAAGGAAATTAAAAGGCATGACAAAAATGCCATGTGCCAATATACTCTCCCCACCGTGACTTTGTTAAGGAAATGTATCCATTTTTATTATGTAATGTATAAGATTATGAAAAGCACTTTATGAAATTCTAATTTAAAAGCTCAAGGACATAACACTTATTTTTTTTATTCAGTAAAATGTGCCTTTATATTGACTCAGTATAAAATCACTGAAGTGTATCATGATTTAATTGTATCCTGTACCTAGACTACTTTACTTTGAATACACCAGGATATAAAAAGTGATATTTCCTCACTCTAAAATAAAAAAAATTTTGAAGAAAAATTAGTCTGAAATCTTCCCAGTTGGGTGTTCTGATAGTCCATTGTGTCTATGCCTCTGAGTCTACGTAGAATTACTATTCTGGAACTACTTTTGCTTTAGCTCTGAGAAGTCCAGGAGCTTGTGTTGCAACACTTATGGTCAGCATGCGAGCTAAGTACTGCAAAAGTAAAACAAATATACTTGCAGCTTTAAAAAAAATGACTTTATTCAGAACCATAAGGCTTCTTTTTTAAAAATTTACCATTATGGAGGTTTAAAAAAATATAGCACTCGGTGCAATGGAAAAGTACATTTAATTATTCAAACACTTAAGGCAGGGTTCTCACAGTTACATGTGAGAATTATTAACATGATCCAAACTCAAATATCCATTTTTCATATCTTTCAATGTCTGCAGCAGATACTGATTTGGAAACCTTTTTCAAAGCCATTTCAAAATCCTCCATAGTTGTGGGCATGTGCATTTCTTCTCTCGAAAGATTTCGGATTTCTTCAGGAGTCAAACCTTCAATACGTCTTCTCATGGCCATCAAGGATGCATCCCTAAGTTTTGAATTGGAAAAAAAAGTAAAAGCTAGATACAAACAGACACTGCCCCACCCAGTGGTGCTCAGGGCTCACACACACCCCTCTGGCACAGCCCAGAGGATTCTATGTGGTGTCAGGGACTGAATCCACGTCACCTGAATGTAAAGCAAGCACCCAGCTGCTGTGCTATCACTGGTCCTATAAAGTATCACTTGGAGGGGTCCAGAGCAACATCGTAGTGGGTAGGGCACACAGCCACCCGGTTGGGCTTTGATCCCTGGCATCCCATATGGTCCCCTTATCCAGCCAGGAGTAATCCCCTGAGCGCCCCTGGGTGTGCCCCTCTGAAACAAACCAAAACAAAGCATCACCAATAAGAGAGCAGATTATTAAGAAAAGTAATTTTGGGGGCAGGGGTACAGCCAGAGGTATTCAGCGCTGTATCATCAGGGGTAACTCCTGGAAGTATACTACAGAGGTAGTGCCCAGAGATAGAACAGAACTGGGGTCGACCACATGGTATGCAAGTTAAGTGCTTTACACACTGAATTACCCACCCAATAACCAACCATAACCACCAATAACCAACAAATAACCACCCAATAACCAACGCGCTAACCAAGTGAGCCAATCAGGTGATCTCCCTTTTTTAAATCTAGTGCCTGATTTTTTCACCAAAAACTATTCACGTGCCTCTTTCCCTCACTAAGCAGCATCTTTCCTAGCAGTCACTATTCACATAGGGGACAACAGCATACACGGCCTTTCTCACTAACTCTAAAACAACCCTGGCGGGCCGGCATGGTGGCGCTAGAGGTAAGGTGTCTGCCTTGCCAGCGCTAGCCTAGGACGGACTTCAGTTTGATTCCCCGGTGTCCCATATGGTCCCCCAAGCCAGGAGCGACTTCTGAGCACATAGCCAGGAGTAACCCCTGAGCGTTACCAGTGTGGCCCAAAATACAAAAACCAAAAAAAAAATAAAACAACCCTGGCATAGTGGTTTTGACCCTGCATACAAGAGGAAAGCAGTGCAGACAAGCAACTTGCTGATCACTGTGTTGAATCAATATTCAGACGAGAGGGCTCTAAGTGCAACAGGGAAGGCACTTGCCTTATATTACACATGGTTGACATGGGTTTTATTCCTGTTACCCCACATGGACCCCCAGCCCCAGGAGTGATCAGTGATCACTAAACAGCCAGAGCAAGCCCTGGGTGTGCCAGCTCATTTACCTCTATTCCCTTCCCCCCAAAGAAACCCAATTCAGACTAGGACAAAGCCCTCTGAAGACCACACAGATGAGTTCACTTTCCTGAGTGAGCCCACATTTTTCTCCTCTTGCCATCATTAACCCATTTCGGGATCTTATTTCCTACATATGAAACAAATGCACCAACACTTCTGTAAAAATCTAAGACTGGCTTCTTGTTTTACACCAAATCTACCTTTAAGTTTCTAAAACGTTTCTGTAGTCTAGCTACACAGACCTAAGTGTCTCACCAGCAACTGTCAATACAGACCTAATACCAGACCTTGTGACTGACATACTATAGACCATAGTGTTTTTCCTTTTAGTTCAGCATTAAACTTCATCAAAGGGGGGCCAGAGTGGTGGTGGCAAGTGGTAGGGCGCTTGCATTGCACGCGCTAACCTAGGATGGACTGCAGTTTGGTCCCCCGAGCCAGAAGCAGTTTCTGAGTGCAAAGCAGGAGTAACCCCTGAGCGTCACCAGGTGTGGCCCAAAAACCAGAAGAAAAAAAAAAACTTTATCAAAGGGCCGGAGTGAGAGAAGACTAAAGTGAAGGTACTTGCCTCACATACAGCCAAGCCAGGTTACGGTTCCCCTAAGCACTGTGAGGTACGATGGCAAAACCCAACCTCCTTCCCCCAAAATGTTTCTTCATAAAAGTCGTAGCTAGGCTTCTAAAGTGATTCATACCTGCACACATTGGTGATGTCTGCCCCGGAATAGCCTTCCATGTTCTCTGCTATTTTTGTGAGGTCAACATCACCGGCCAATTCCAGCTCCCGCAGGCTTATCCGCAGTAGCTCCTCTCTGCCCTTTGCTAAGGACAATAACAAATTTAAGTCTTTAACAATAAAAGGCATGTTATTTCTTCTCAACTGTACTTTGTGAGAAATGGCCTTCCCATCTTAGAACACATTTGCCTAAAAAGTTGAGTCATTTTACATTGAATTTAAAAATTCTCTATATCAAAGCTTTCTTAATATATCAATATATTCTATATATATCAATATATATCAATATATTCTCTATATCAAAGCTTTCTAATATAGCCAAACATGAGGAAATAACATAGCCAAAAATGAGGAAAGATCATCTACATCTGTCACTTAAATTTGGTTAATACCAAAGTTTAAAATAAAACCTGACTTTTCAGAAAGGATTCAAATGAAAATAACCTGATGGTAACGGAATATAGATCCTTTTTTCAAGACGTCGTCTTAAAGCCTCATCAATATCCCAGGGAAAATTAGTCGCTGCAAGAACCATGACCATTTTGGAAGGGTCATCGTTCTCGGAGGCACCTCCAACACCTGAAGGGGGTAAAGAAAATGGTAATTAAAATCGGATTATGTGAGGAAAAGCTCAGGCAAAAGTCAAATTATCTGGCACATATCCACAAGGTGGTACCATCTTCCTGTAAGTCTCCTTGGGATCTCATTGATAACCAAGAAATGTGAATTTTTACGTTTCTGTAAAGAAGCACAAATCCTGGAATAGAATAGTTAGGATGCCTGCCTTGGATGCAGCTGTCACCTGGTTTGATCTCGGTGCTGGATAGCCTAGGAGTGACTTCCCAGAACAGAGGAGCTGTGGGCTAAGGATGCTAACAGGCGCACATACCATCCATCTGAACCAGCAGCTCGGCCTTCACCCTTCTGCTGGCCTCATGCTCTTCTGAAGTCCCCCTGCGACTACAAATGGAATCGATCTCATCAATAAATATAGTGGCTGGGGAATAAAATCGGGCCTACGAGGAAAAGAACAACATGTCAGGTTTCTGTTGCATTTCAAACGGTCGATAGAAGAGTTGAGGAACCTGTCACTGTGTGCTTGTCCCCTTCCTGCTTCCCTGACACTGGACCGGGGAATGGACCAAAGTGGAACTGCTTGAATACAGCTTCAACTCCAATGCTTCCATAGTGTACAGCAATTCTGAGACATGATTCACTACCATCTAACCGGCTGTGTTCGATGGGTGATAGAAACACAGCAGCATCATGTAGCCCTGAATTGCATGCTATAATGGAAAGTGACTGATACTGAGCAGCTGGACAGAAAGGACATGGCTGAAGGTACATGAGTACATGTTGTGTGTAGCTGAACCTGGGTCAGTCCTAGGTCCCACATGATCCCTGCCAGGTGTGGCTGAGAAACATCAGAGAAAGCACAGGGTTAGGGTACGGGCCTGGCCTGGCCAGCTCAAGTCTGCTCCCTGCCAGCTGGCCCAGCCCAGCTCCAGTACAGCCTGGATAATCCCAGTGAAAGAGGGCCGGAGCAGCACTGGGTGGGACCCCAGGATCTCCTGAGCACTGCCTGAGAAGCCCAAAAGAATGGGGGGAAAACCCCAAAACATTGGTTACGTATCCTGTGGTAAAGTTAAGGAAGAACTAATTAGAGGAAGAAAAGATGACGAGAGAGGAGAGGAGAGAAAAGGAGAGAATGAGCGAGCTGAGCACAAGCAGGGGCAATGGCCAAAACAATTGTCAAAAACCATGGTGTGGTCCACAACAACTCAACAACTCCCAAACTCCTATAGCACCTTAGGAAGCCATTCTCTAACATACTAACAACAGCTCATCCTCTGGAGTTTAAGGGAAAAGGAGAAATTCAAGTCTTTAAGTTCATAAGGGGTCTTTATAGTTTCAGGAGCAGAGGAACCATCTTGGTCAGGGAAGTGTGCTTGGGCCATGGTCTTTTGTTTTCTTTTTGTTTGTTTTTTGGGCCACACCAGGTGACACTCAGGGATTACTCTTGGCTATGTGCTCAGAAATCGCTCCTGGCTCAGGGGACCAAATAGGACACTGGGGGATCAAACCGCGGTTCATCCTAGGTCAGTGCTAGCAAGGCAAACACTTTAACACTTGCGCCACCTCTCCAGCCGCTGGGCCATGGTCTTCTACACACTCAGGAACATGCTGAGTGCATGCTTACTCCTCCATTAGATGACAGCCTGCTTTTACCCAAAACAAAGGTGCTCCCCCCAACGTCCTCTTTCCTTTTCACCTATCCCTTTGATAGGTCAAAGTCCACCTGGATCTCACTGGACCCTCCTCTGCCTGGTTGAATTTGTACTCAGAGAATAATCATCAATCCGGCTTGGTGGGTAGGGAGACACGAGGCGAGAAGCCACTGACTCCATGATTCTCTCCAAACTAGCTTGGTTGATTAATTCTTCGCGGCTAACCTTCTTCAGATTCTTTTACCTGGGGTTGGAAATACGTCGTGGGGATTCATTTTATACCCCCTTCCCTTTGCAGTGCACATAACGGCTGGAGTGTCTGCAAGACTCACCATTTCAAAGAGAAGACGCACGAGCTTCTCCGACTCTCCACGGTACTTGGAGGTGAGCGTGGAAGAGGAGACATTGAAGAAGGTGGTCTTGCATTCTGTAGCCACTGCTTTGGCGAGCAGGGTCTTCCCCGTGCCAGGAGGGCCGACCATCAGCACTCCCTGTGGGGGACAGGACAGTCTGAGCAAAGCACTCGTGGGTCAGGCTCCTAATTCACAAAGTTTCCACTGCTCAGTATCACATTCCAAATAACTGACACAGAATGTGAAGACTCATAAAAGAACTCATAAAATGGGACACTTGTCACAAATTTATTTCTTCCATTAAAAAAGGGGCTGGAAAGATAGCACAGCGGCGTTTGCCTTGCAAGCAGCCGATCTAAGGTGATTGGTTCGAATCCTGGTGTCCCATATGGTCCTCCATGCCCGCCAGGTGTGACCCCCCCCCAAAAAAAGGTAACTATTTTTTAAAAATTTGCAACTTAGAACCGAGATAAAAATCATATTGAGATGCCGAAGAGATAGCATAGAGGTAAGGCATTTGCCATGCATGCAGAAGGTCAGTGGTTCTAATCCCAGCATCCCATATGGTCCCCTGAGCCTGCCAGGGGCGATTTCTGAGCTTAGAACCAGGAGTAACCCCTGAGCACTGCCAGGTGTGACCAAAAAACATAACAAAACAAAACAAAACAAAAAAAAAACCAACAACACAACAACAAAAAGAAACATCTCAGGGACTGGCAAACATGCCTGGCATGTAGGAGGCCTGAGTGCGACCTCCAAGCACCAGACTGGGAAGAGGCCCTGAACACTGCCAGATGCAACCCAAAATTCAGAAAGGAAAAACCAGAATCACTCAGGAAACAGATGTCTCAATATTTTTTTTGTCTTTTGGTCAAAACCAGCAGTGCTCAGAAGCGTTTCAACTTGGTGTCTAGGGGATCCAGTGGTGTCATTAGCGGACAAGGGACACCTTCACACAAAGCTTGTGCTCCAGCCTGCTGAGCTCTCTCTGGTGTCAGGTACATCTTCAAAAGAACTGTAGAAGCAGCTGGAGCGACAGTACAGCGGAGAGGGTGTTTACTTTGCACAAGGCTGACCTGGGATTGATCCCTGGCATCCTGTATGGTTCCTGAGTCTGCCAGGAATAATTCCTGAGAGCAGGGCCACAAGTAACCCCTGAGCATCACCATCTATGGTCTCAAAAAAAAGTGGGGGGGGCGGGCAGTGGCACTAGAGGTAAGGTGCCTGCCTTGCCTTCGCTAGCCTTGGACAGACCACGGTTCGATCCCCCGGCGTCCCATATGGTCCCCCAAGCCAGGAGCGACTTCTGAGCGCATAGCCAGGAGTAACCCCTGAGCGTCACCGGGTGTGGCCCAAAAACCAAAAAAACCAAAGGAAAAAAACACTCTAGGAAATGAAGTATACGAGTTCTTCAATGTGACATACTGGATGGAACCCAGGCTGGCTGAATGCAAGGCAAGTGCTTTAGCTCCCTACTACCACTCCAGTCCAAAACAGTATTTATGTGACCAGATTGTAGCTGTAAGTGAAAATCATTCTGTTGTTATTTAATTTTTCAAAATTCATGGTATACCACAGGCTGTATTCTTTACACTGACTATAGAAAGAGAAGGTACAGTAAATGCTTCCCATATACACCTCAAACCAGGTCCTTTGCCTGGTCTGTATCGTGAATGGGGGGGACAAAAATAAATTCATGGTATACCTTTTTCTTATTCTTAGCTTTGCAATAGATTTTGGTTTCACAAAATCCTGTACCCATTTAAACTTTTTTGGTTTTTGGGCCACATTTAATATTGTTCAGGGTTATTTCAAGATCTCCACTCAGATGGGGCCTGGAAAAACCTGGAGAGACATAAGGTCTGGAAGCAAACTTTGATGCAGGAAATAATCCACACACTTGAAAGGGGGTAAAAACACAAATGGGGCTGGAGAGATAGCACAGTTGTAGGGCATTTGCCTTGCATGCAGCAGACCCAGGAGGGAACCGGTTCAATTCCCAGCATCCCATAAGGTTCCCCAAGCCAGGAGCGATTTCTGAGTGCATAGCCAGGAGTAATCCCTGAATGTCACCAGGTGTGGCCCAAAAAACAAAAACCAAATACATAAATAAAAAAGAATTCCAACACACAAGAGGCTCCTAAAAGGCAGGCAGCTTAGTGGGGATGACCAGAGAATGAATGCCAAGCCTTCCTGAGACCCAAGCTTTTTATTAGCAAGAACTAGGCCACAAGCTAGGGTGGTGGAAAATGAATAGTGTCCTAGTAAGGTAGGACCCAGTAATCCAACAGGGGCCTGAGTGAGAACATAGCGGGTAGGGCACTTGCCTTGCACTCAGTCGACCTGGGTTAGATCCCAGCAACCCATAAAATCCTAAGACCACCAGGAGTGATTCCTGAGTACCACCAGTTAGGTGTAGCCCCAAACCAAAAAGTGTCCCAAGGGCTATGTGAGTGGCCAGATCAAGGCAAATGCCCTACTTGCCATATTCTCTATCGTTTTGACCCCTAATTTAAGTTTTTTTTCCAATTTAAGCATTTTTAAAAATTTGAAACATACATACTTAAATTTATCATTTTCTTCACCAATTCTATTTTGTTTTGGGGCCACACCCTTCACCGCTCAGAGGTTACTCCTGGCTCAGAAATTACTCCTGGCTCCTACCAATTCTGATTTTCCCCTTCAGTTCCCAGATGTTCCTTATTGCCCCACTTTGACAATGCCAAAATAATGTAGTAACAGTAATAAACACTGAGAAACTTACTTTCCATGGTCTCCTGATGCCTTTAAAGAATTCTGGCATCCACATTGGTAACACCACAGCTTCCTTGAGCAACTTTTTTGCTTCTATTAAATCAGCAATATCGTCCCTGAAAGGAGAACATTTTATCAACTATCTGACAACTTATTTTTATTTAACTTTATGTAGTCCTCTTGAGAGTCATTGAAGGCAAATGATTTTCTCATACAGGCAGGAGCCCAGGTATCTCCCTTGGCACTAATGAACTGAAAGTGCATGGCAGTGAGATCAGCCACACTGACCATCACACATAGAAACATAATCACCAAGTTATGTTCATTTCTTGCACGGGATTTCTGCTGGAGAACAAGAATGCGGATCTCCACGCCCACTTTAAGTATTATTGTGCTTTTTTATCTTAAATTCCTACTGTTATAATACCCATTTCCTGAGCTCCGCAATTATGAAAAGTGAGTAGTTGTCCTTAAAAAGCAAGAATCTAAAGGATTTAAGCACCAACAGTTGCAATATTGCTTCTTTGCCTCTAGACAAATTAAAAAATAATCACAGTGTTGTGTATATAAACATTTTTATGGATTATGTTACTGACCCTACCCAGATTGGTGATTGTGCCCTACCCTAGGGTGTGGCCTGGCATTCTGCTCCCATCCTAGGGTGGTATCTGATTCTGCTCCCACCATTGGGTGGTACCTGATTCTGGGGCATAAAAGCAAGGGTCTGTGGAAGGTGAGGGGCTTTTTTCCTGGGGCCTATTCTTAGGCCTTTTGGCTTCGGCCTCTTCACGGAATAAAGAGCTGTTTTCTTCGGAAGCCTGACTGCCTGTTGGCTTTTTTCCCGCTGCATTCACCTCAGAACCACCGGCTGAACAGGGTAACAGACATGTGGTCCGAGCTGGAGGAGAAAGGCCTCATCCTCCATCCCTCCATCAGTCAACCTCATCAGGGGCTGATTTGCAACAACACAGATTAAAAGTATCATAGAGATTACTCTAAAGCCATCTCCAACCACTACAACATGTTATGATTGATAAATGTAGCTTTTATTTTTTTAAATAGAAAAGTGCTTTATTGGGGCCGGGCGGTGGCGCTCGAGGTAAGGTGCCTGCCTTACCTGTGCTAGCCTAGGACGGACCGCGGTTCGATCCCCCGGCGTCCCATATGGTCCCCCAAGCCAGGAGCGACTTCTGAGCGCATAGCCAGGAGTAACCCCTGAGCATCACAGGGTGTGGCCCAAAAAAAAAAAAAAAAAAAAGAAAAGTGCTTTATTTTTAGATACCAAAAACTAAAAAAAAAAAAATGTTTCATGTCTTAGACCATACCTGGCCATACTCAGAGGTTATTTCTGGTTCTATGCTTACCAACCACTCCTGGGAGGACTAAGGGAGGACCATATAGGGTGCCAGGGATCAAAACTGAGCTGGCTAGCATAAAAGGCACGCTGTACTATCTAAGCCCCCCCACCTTTTTTAAACAAAACCATACCTAAAAATCATTAAGATAGTGACAAAAATCATACAACCAGGGGCCGGAGAGGTAGCATGATAGCATGGAGGTAGGGAGTTTGCCTTGCATGCAGAAGGACAGTGGTTCAAATCCCGACATCTCATATGGTCCCCTGAGCCTGCCAGAAGTGATTTCTGAGCATAGAGCCAGGAGTAACCCCTTAGCGCTGCCAGGTGTGAACCAAAAACCAAATGCTAAGAGCACTCTTAGTAGTTTTCAGAGGATGAGACACACTGGTGAGGACTGAACTAGTTCACCTGCATTCCAGGCAAACACTTTCACACCTGTGCAGCCTCTCTAGCCACACTAAGGATTACTTACTAATAAAAGCCCCATCTACTGGACACACACTGCTAAGAAAACACAGGCCCGAAAGAAACCAAGACAAAAAAAGAAAAAAAAGAAAAAAAAAAAAAAGAAAACACAGGCTAGGAATCATTACTTGGAGCCAGGCAGTTAACTCAGAGGGTGGAGTGCAGCACTCTAGTCCGACACTTTCTCCCAAACAGCGCTCCGACCCTCAGTCCACCCAGCTCACCCATCCTCCCACACACAACTCACCATCGAACATTGGGATTCTGAGAGATTATATCTCTTTCCAAAGCTTCTACTAAGTCTTTGTCATATCCGGTACTGTCAAATTTATTTGCCTCTGGTTCTGTGACTGCCGCAGGTAATTTGTTCTACATTGGGAGAAAAAGGAAGCAAGACCTTTTATCATAGATTTACTCACTAACATTCACTATTTTGCAGTACCAGAGACGAAACTCAGGTCCTACACAAGCAAGGCAAAACATTCTACAGCTGAGTCCCATCCCTGGCCATAACAAGAGTTTTTGGGTTTTGTTTTGTTATGGTTTGGTTTGGTTTTGGGGCCACATCCACATCAGGGCTTACTCTGGATCTTCGCTCAGGATCATCTGAGGGGATTGGGGGACTACACTGAGTACCCAATTTGGCCATGTGCAAAAAAAAAAAAAAAAAAAAAAAGGACTGTATCTGCTGGCTTTCACCTCCAGCCAAGCAGCCAACCCAGATTTGATCTCCAGCACCCCATATGGTCCCAAAACCACAACCAGGAGTGCAGAGCCAAGCATTGTTGGATGTGGTCCAAAAATGGAGGGGGGAAAATGAGATTTTTAAAATTAGTACAGTAAGAATAGATATCTGTCACTGGAATAATCAGTGAAACTTTCTGAACATCTGTGAATTAGAAACTGCTAGACGGTGGGCCCGGAGAGATAGCACAGTGGTGTTTGCCTTGCAAGCAGCCGATCCAGGACCAAGGGTGGTTGGTTCGAATCCCGGTGTCCCATATGGTCCCCCGTGCCTGCCAGGTGCTATTTCTGAGCAGATAGCCAGGAGTAACCCCTGAGCACCGCCAGGTGTGACCCAAAAACCAAAAACCAAAAAAAAAAAAAAAAAAAAAAAAAAACTGCTAGACGGAATGTTGTCTGGTTCAACCCTTGTGGAAAATGGTATGGGGAGTCCTCAATAAATTTAGAATTGAGCTGCCATATGACCTAGCAATTTCCCCAGGACTCAAAAACATCCATCCACTCAAGTTATGTACACAGCATTATTCATTATTACGTTTGGTACAAGAGCTAAGATATGAATCAGCCTAAGTGTCTAAGGACAGATGAATGGATCTTGTCGATGTACCACATCAACATGTAGCTGCATGTAATACTATGCAGCTGCAAGAATGATGAAATTATGTAACATGTGGCAATCCAGTTGAAACTGGAAGAGAATTATATTGAGTGAAGGAATCGAGAAGAAAGACCAACACAGGATGATCCCAGGTATCTGTGGTGTACAGAATAACTAGATAAAGGGAGGAAAAGGACAGAAAAGGAAAGACATCGAGGCAGGAAGGAAGATGAGAGAGGGAGTAATGAGGAAACGGGTCTGGGCTTCAGACAGATTGGGAATGTGGGAGAGAGAGTTAGCTGCACATACAAAGCACAGGTTCAACACTGACACCAAAAAATCGAAACTACAATCTCCAAACTTAGTGACTTGCCTGTCACAATGGCAGTCGAGTGGAGGAGGGAATGTTGAAGTAAGGCCGGTGATAGAAGTTGACGCTGGTGGCTGGACTGGTGTGTAAATATTACATTATAAAACTCAACTATTAATAATTTAGTTAATCACAGCGATTTAACTAAATAAAAACTTTTAAGAAAATAAAAATCTGTGGATTAAGTCAGGGCTTCTTAACTTTTTTTTTTTTTAGGTTTTTGGTTTTTGGGCCACACCCGGCGGTGCTCAGGGGTTACTCCTGGTTGTCTGCTCAGAAATAGCTCCTGGCAGGCACAGGGGACCATAAGAGACAGTAGGATTCGAACCAACCACCTTTGGTCCTGGATCGACTGCTTGCAAGGCAAACGCCGCTGTGCTATCTCTCCAGGCCCTTCTTAACTTTTCTACTTTGAACTCTTTGCACTCAAGAAATTTTCCAACATGAGGGGCCAAAGCTATGTGATAGCATGGCGGTAGGGTGTTTGCCATGCATGTGGCTGACCAGGGACAGACCAGGGTACAATTCCCAGCATCCCATATGGTAACCCGAGCCTGCTAGGAGCAATTTCTTTCTTTCTTTCTTTTTTTTTTGGGGGGGGGCCACACCTGGTGACGCTCAGGGGTTACTCCTGGCTATGCGCTCAGAAATTGTGTCCCCTATATAGGACACCAGGGGATCCAACTTGCGGTCCGTCCTAAGTTAGCGTATGAAAGGCAAGATTGTGCCATCGCTCCAGCCCTAAGGAGCAATTTCTGAACACAGAGCCAAGAATAACTCCTGAGCACTGCCGGGTGTGGCCCCAAAATAAAACAAAACAAACAAACAAAAAACTTTTGAGTGTGCAGTCTGAATTTTTTTTCTTTTTTTGGTTTTTGGGTCACACCCGGTGGTGCTCAGGGGTTACTCCTGGCTGTCTGCTCAGAAATAGCTCCTTGCAGGCACAGAGGACCATATGGGACACCGGATTCGAACCAACCACCTTAGGTCCTGGATCGGCAGCTTGCAAGGCAAATACTGCTGTGCTATCTCTCCGGACCCGCAGTCTGAATTTCTAACGTTGATAAACATCTTCAGTTATGGAAGTTGACTGACCTTTTCCTCTCTTCCTTTATTCTGTTCCTTCTTTTCCCGACAACGGACAGCTTTCCCTCTTTCGTTGTGAAGGCCGTGTGTCGATGGGCGGTGAACTCGGCTAGCTGCACCTGGACGGTTTCCATGGGCTTTAGGGTCACTGTACTGTGGAGACTGGCGTTTCCTAGGTCCTGGCGAGGGTCTAATGAAACAGATCATTGAATCATCATCACCTCCTGCAGCCAGTTCCAATCAACAAATATACACAATGAGCAAGTTAGAGCTTAGGAACTAAATTAAGAAAAGAGCTGAATTCCAGAAATGGCTGAATAAAGAAAGATCACTAAAATCTAAAGTCTAGTGCTTATAAATATATGTATGTATTATTTGCATGTATGTGTGTGTATTTAGGGGACCCCACTTAGTTGTGTTCAGGGCTTACTGATGCCTCCCTGCTATAGGATCATTCCTATGAGGACTCGGGACCTGTATGTGGTGCCAGGGATTAAATTGGTGATGGCTGCTTACATGGCAAGTGTGTTAACCCTCAACAACCTCTGTGACACTGATGCTTAATTTGAGGGGCTGGAGAGATAGTCTAGCGGTGACGCGCTTGCCCTGCATGCATCCAACACAGGATTCCATCCTTGGCACCCCACAGGATCTCCCAAGAATGATCTGCAGTGACCTCTAAGCACAGTGCCAGAAGTAAGTCTTGAGCACCATCAGGGTGCTCAAAACAAAAAAAAAAATCGCTCTCGGCCGTAGCGCTATCTTCTTCGTCTCTTTTCTGGTCTTTCCCCTACAGAAGCCTCCGCACCATGCGAGCTAAGTGGAGGAAGAAGCGAATGCGTAGGCTGAAGCGCAAAAGACGAAAGATGAGGCAGAGGTCCAAGTAAACTTCCAGACTTGTGCACCGTGCATGGAGGCCACAAGGAGCAGAAGCAAGAAAGGACTGATGGGAGGCCCGGGGGTGTTGGTACAACAACTAAAACCCAGCCAGCATGCGCTTTCGAATTCATCTCTGCTGCATCTGGACTCTGAAACATCTGTCAGATGGATGATCGCCGCCGCCATCACCCACCTTTTGAGAGACAGACCTTCCAAAACTGTCCCTTGGGCGGTGGTCCTTCCCCCCCCCCCCCCCGGACCTAACATGACCTGGACTAGTTTTGTTCTGGCCTGGCTAAAATGTAACTGTGCACAATAAGTCATCTTGCCTGAAGATAAAAAAAAAAAATCAATGATGGGGCCGGAGAGATAGCCTGGAGGTAGGGCGTTTGCCTTGCTTGCAGAAGGACAAGTTCAAATCCCAGCATCCCTGAGCACTGCGGGTGTGTCCCCAAAACCAAAACCCAATAAAAGCCAAAACCTAAGGATGGGGATGGGCTCAGTGGTAGAAAACTTGCCTTGAAGCCTTAGGTCAAGTCCCAATAACGCATGGTCCCTTAAGCCATTATAGAATTTGGGTGCTTAGTCCCTAAGCACTACTGAGTGTAGCTCAAAACAACAATTAAAATGGAGAACTTTAGGGCTGGAGCAATAATAGCACAACAAATAAAAGGTTTGCCTTGCATGTGGCTGATCCAGGTTTGATCATCGCCATCCCATATGGTCCCAAGCCCGCAAGGAATGATTTCTCGTTTTTTTTTTTTTGGTTTTGGGGTCCCACCCAACAGCACGCAGGGGTTACTCCAGGCTCTGTGCTCAGAAGTTGCTCCTGGCAGGCATGGGGGACCATATGGGATGCCAGGATTCAAACCACCATCCGTCCTAGATCAGCTGCACGCAAGGCAATGGTCCTACTGCTGTGCTCTCTCTCAGGCCTGAGGAGTGATTTCTAAGTGCAGAGCTAGGAGCAACATGAGCACTACCGGGTGTGGCCCCAAAACGAAAACCAACAAATAAAATTGAGAACTTGGTCGTGTTCATCCCAACCCTGGGTCAACTAAAAAGTATATTTTTTCATTTTAACAATAGTCTAGGTCAGTAATGGCTAACCTTTTTGAGCCTTTGTGTCCAAACTACCGCACAAAACCAAAGAATTTCCTCAAAAGTGCCAGCACGTCAATTAAACCTTAATAACAAGATTTTAGTATCTAAAAACTATGTGGCACACACCGCATATCTTAATTGCGGACCTTCCCGAGTACCAGCTGCAAAGCCTTTGTGTGCCACCACTGGTACATGTACCATAGGTTCGCCATCGCGGGTCTAGGTCGATGATCAGCAATATTCTGTAATAGCTTGAGAATCACTGTTTTCATCTAACTCCCACAATGCACCTCTGAGAAATGAGGTCAAGAAAAGTTGCAGCATGATTTCCCCAAAGTTACAGACAGGAGGAGGAAATGGCAGCCCAGACATCTCCATCCCAGCGCCTGGTTCCACCTCCAGCAGATGACGGTAGTTCTGCTACTCGAAAGTCACTCAGCAAAGCTGCATATGAGCTAGTTCTACTTAAAATTAATTTACTGAAAGGAGCCACAGTCATATAGCACACATCCTAATAAATTAAAAAGGGCGCTCATCCTTTTCTTTTTTTTTTTTAATTTAATTTTAGTTTTGGGGCCACAACCAGGTATGCTCAGGGGTTACTCCTGGCTCTGCACTCAGGAATCACTCCTAGTGGTGCATAGGGGACCAAATGGTATGCTAGGAGTCTAACTGGGGCTGGCCATGTGCAAGGCAAGTGCCTGTCGCTGTACTGTCACTCTAACCCAACTTCCCTATTGTCTCTAAGACACTAGTTCTTCTCCTAGCTATAACCAATGTCACCAGTTCCCTGTGTTAATTTGATAATGAAAAGATCATCACCAACCAAAAAAAAAAAACTTGGGTGGGGCCAGGCGGTGGCGCTAAAGGTAAGGTGCCTGCTTTGCCTGCGCTAGCGTTGGATGGACCGCGGTTCAATCCCCCGGTGTCCCACATGGTCCCCCAAGCCAGGAGCAACTTCTGAGCGCATAGCCAGGAGTAACCCCTGAGCGTTACCGGGTGTGGCCCAAAAACCAAAAAAAAAAAAAGAAAAGATCATCACCAAGAAGAAAAGAGTGTTCAAAATTAGTATGCCCAAAACCCACTCATGAATAACTTTGTAGTTTCAGTGACTAAATTGAAGAAAGAAAAAAAAAAGAAAGAACTCCCAGGCCAGAGAGATCGTACAGAAGGGCAGGGCACTTGTCCTGCATATAGCCTAACCAAGTTCAATCCCTGGCACCCCATATGGTTCCCCAAGCCCAACAGGAACAAGCCCTGAGCACAAAACCAGGAGTAAGCTTTGAACACAGCTGGGTGTGACTAAAGAAAGGAAAGAAAAAGGAAAAAACCAAAACTTCATAGGGGCCTGAGATAGTACAGGTAGTTGAAAGCACTTGTACTCCCATCAGCCAAGCCTAGACAGATCCTCAGCAAAGCATGAGATCCCAAGAACTGCCAAAAATAACTCCTGAGCACCAAGTACTGACAGATGTGACCCCAAAATAAATTCCGCATAAACCAAAGATCTTCACATACCTTCGCTCCACAGGTACCGGCAAGGACCAGACTTCTCCCTCAGAAGCCGGAAGCTCCTGGTGCGCTGCTTTCAGCGGAGTGTTGTCTAGTTTAAAGCTCTCTAGTGTTTTCATGATGTCCTTAACATGCTTCGCTTCCACACTGATTTCCTGCCAAACCTGCTTTCAAAGGAGAATATAGCTTTATATTTCTTTAAATTAAATCACTGGCAAGATTTGGGGGCATTAAAGATGTCAGAAACTCTTGTTTTCTTTTTCTTTTGGGGACACACCTGGCAGTGCTCAGGATTCCTCCTGGCTCTCCGCTCAGAAATCACTCCTGGCAGGCTTGGGGGCCCATATGAGATGCCGGGTATCGAACCCAGTCAAACCCAGGATCTGTCAGCAGCATGCAAGGCAAACTGTGTTATCACTCTGGCCTCAGAAACTCCATTTTCCAATGGCTATCCAGAAAATCATATCCAACAGACTATTAACATTTTAATAATGGTTTCTATTTTCATTTGAAAATGAGCTCTTATAAAATGAGTATTTTGACTAGTTAAATAAGTTACGTCAATCAATTCTATTTAACGAGAAAAAACATGATGGTAAAACACTTCCAAAAACTATGGGGCCAGAGAGATAGCATGGAGGTAGGATTTTGCCTTTCATGCAGAAGGACAGTGGTTTGAATCCCGGCATCCCATATGGTCCCCCGAGCGTGCCAGGAGTGATTTCTGAACCTAGAGAGCCAGGAGTAACCCCTGAGTGCTGCTGGGTGTGACAAAACAAAAACAAAAACAAAAACAACTTCCAAAAACATAATTTCATTTTTAACCTGTAGTGTACCTATCTGAGACCCTGGATCTAGGTGTAGCTACCTGAGACCCACCCATTTCTGGGAGGGGTCTTGGGAACTGAATATTAGGTGTTACCTTACCTGCAAGACCCCGCCCATTCCTGGGAGGGGTCTTGGAAAAGTTAGATAAGCCTTGGACTGAGGGGAGTCGGCCCTTTTGGCCCTGCTGCGCTCCCAGGCTTTAGGTTCTTTGCCTCTTTTGGTCTTTGACCAGGATGGAGGCCAAAGGAAGATGGCTGAATTATAAGATGCAGGGCTAAGAATGGCCGAATGCTTGAAAGGTTATGAGATAGGCCACACACATGTGGTGAATAGGGCATGAATAAAGCTGATGGTTCCTGATGCCTGCCTATGAGTGAGTGATTTTGCCTTTCACCTGGGCCTGGGACCCGCCGGCTGGATGGGGTTGCGGAGCCACGTGGCCTGGGATGGCAGAGAGAAATCCATCGCCATCCATCGCCATCCAGCCCCATCGTTAATTATTTAATGCTACATTAACCTATTATGTGTCCTGAGCATAAGAGTAATTCACTCGACTCTTTCTTTTGGGGGGGCCACACCCGTTTTTGATGCTCAGGGGTTACTCCTGGCTAAGCGCTCAGAAATTGCGCCTGGCTTGGGGGGGACCATATGGGACACCAGGGATCGAACCGCAGTCCTTCCTTGGCTAGCGCTTGCAAGGCAGACACCTTACCTCTAGCGCCACCTCACCGGCCCCTCACTCGACTCTTAATACTGATAATGGCACATACAGCCTGCTATTATTAATACAATAAATCAGATTTCAAATAACATCACATATAAATCCAGGTAATCAAACACTCTTCATGTAACTGTAAATAGCACAACGTCGGGGCCGGAGCAATAGCACAGCAGGTAGGGCGTTTGCCTTGCACATGGCCGACCAGGGTTCAACCCCAGGCATACCATATGGCACCCTGAGCCTGCCGGAGTGACTTCTGAAAGTAGAATCAGGAGTAGCCCCTAAGGACTGCTGGGTGTAGCTCCAAAACCAAAAAGCAAACCAACCAAACAAACAAAAGAAAGTGCAATGTATTTAAATTCACTGAGCACTTAAAACATAAAAGACACCTCACCTGTTGCCACTTCTGCTGGAGGTATGTGTCTTTGACTGAGTACAGGTACTTGTTCATCTGGTCAAGTACTCCCTGATAGTAGACCATGGCTGAGTCATAATTTCCCAGCAATGCATATTCACGAGCTAATTTCACATTCTCACTGATCATAAGGAGACTCATGCTCACTCACGTGAAAGCTGAAACAAAAATAAAAACACTTTTAGACTGCATTGCTCAAAATTACAGTATATTAAAATATAGTGTAACATGAGTTTCTGTTTCTCATGGTACGTATCACCCATAATATGGGAGCCTTCTCCCAACTCTGTGCTCATGGCTCACTCCCATCGGTGCTTGAAGAACACAGCCTGGCTTCCAGCAAGTGGAAGCAGGTGCTCAGTCACTGAACTATCCCACCAACCAAGGATTGTATCCTCAGCCCCACTTATGGTCCCAGGTCACTCCTGAGCAGAGAGAAAGGAAAAGGAAGGGACAGCGGCAGAAATAAAGGGAAGGAAGACAAAGGCAGAGTAGTGAGAAAAGAAAAAGGAAAGGACTTCAAATAATGATCTATCAGGGGGCCACGCATGCCCGCCTGGCTTTGCTGAGGGCTTACTCCACTTTGTGTTCAGGGATCACTCCCGACAGTGCTAGGGGAATATGCAATGCAGAAGACAAATCCAGGTTAGCCACATGCAAGGGAAGCGCCTAAGCCATACTGCTCTATTTCTCTGGCCTTCAAATAAAAACCTATCAAAAGCAGAAAGCACAATTTATGAAAGGAAATCCAAATGCTAGTTAAATCAGATAAAAGTAGTCTGAATTGAAGAAACTAAAGCATTAAGGTAAGGTCAGTGATACAGCTGAGCTGGATTTAATCCCTGGCATCCCATATGGTTACCCAAGCCTGCCAGGAATGATCCCTGAGTTCGGAGCCAGGAGTAACTCCTCAGTATCATTGAGTGTGAACCCAAAACGAAACAAAATAGAACAACAACAACAAAATCAAAGCATTCCACTTTCATTTACCAGGAGGGAGAAGAGTTGAACAGACAGTAAGCAAGCAGGAAGCCTGGGTGTGAGCAGAGATCTAGAAAAGGGACTCCCAAGAACAGTCAGAAGTAGCCTCTGAGCTACACCAGGTATGGCCCCTGAAAATATAATTTTCCTAAATTCAAAAATAAGTAAGTTCAAGAATACTAAATATTGGCAAGGTCTTAGTACGCACAACCTCACATACAATCTGTGAGTAGATTGTTATAGCCATTTTGGAGAGCAACCTGGCAATAGAGTTTATTACTTTTTGTAATTACGACGAGTGGAGCAGTACACATAAGCTACATACACTTTAATTTAGGGGAGCTGGGGTTTGGGTTGTTTTGTTCGGTTTTGGTTTTTTGGGGTCACACCTGGCCATGCTCAGGGTTTACTCCAGTTTCTGCACTCTGGAATTACTCCTGGAGCTATTCAGGGGACAGAACTTGGGTTGGCTGTGTGCAAGGCAAGCACCCTTAGAGTTCTACTACCACTCCAGCCCCACTACATAAACTGTTCAAAGAATATGTACCCACCCAAAAGCACACATTAAATAAACAGGAGTTCCTATATAGGAAAGATAGGAAAAAGTAGAGAAAGATGATGTAGTTTAAAATAAAGGAAGGGTGCTTTATTCCTGGACTCAATGACCTTTGGTCTCTTACCCCTGAGAAGTCACCCGCCCTTGAATGTCACCTTGTAAAAAGCAAAAACTAATGGAATGCCACGTCTCTGAATCAGCCAGGAACATGCTCACGTCTTTGTGTTTAGTTTGGGGCCACGCCTGGCAGTTCTCAAGGTTTATTTCTGGCTCTGCACTCGGAGATTACTCCTGGTGGTACCTGGCAGTTTAGGAGTGCTAGGGTCAGTGCAAGCACCCTTCCTGCCCCTGTCCCAGCTATCAGGCTGGGCTTCCAAGGTAGAGGCTCAGTGGGAAATGCAGTGGGGGCAAACACTCATGGAGGTGCAGCAGCCCAGAGAAGCGGAGCCTGCCCACCCCATGAGAAGGAATGAGGCATGGGGCCTCCTCTCCCAGATGTGACTGGAGGCGACTTGCAGCCCTTCTGAATCATAGGCATCCAGAAAATAAAACATACACAGACCCTGAACCACAGAAACTATAAGACACCAGTCATACGAAGGCACTGAGTTTTGAGGTGATTTGTTACAAAGCAATTTGACTATGCAATGAGGTTGATAATTACCTAATTCCAGACTGGGCTTCTGAAGTCCAAAACAAAAGGCGGAAAAAATTACCACTTAAATACTAACTCTCTGAGTCACTAATAATCTTGTATGTGAAGGGCTGGGGAGATGGGACGGAAGTTGAGCACTTGTCTTGCATGGTGCCCACAGGGGTTCAATGCCCAACACTGTTATGGTCCCTCAAGCCAGGAGCAACCCCACAACACAGCAGTGCAAAGCACCCTCACCCTCACATTCCCAAGGGTCAACTCTTGTCTACTAGAACTGGCGATTAATCTGCTGGGAAGCCATGCATGACCTCAGTGACACTAGACTGGGTAACTGTGTCAAAGGCAGGACCTGAGTATCATTAGGCCTCACATGAAATTCCCCTCTATCCCTACTTTTTCCAAAGTCACTGAAGATCTTCCTTCACTTTTGGGGGCCAGAGCGATAGCAAGCAATAGGGCATTTGCCTTGCATGCTGATGACCCGGGATAGACCTTGGTTCAATCCCCAGTGTCCCATATAGTTCCTCAAGCCAGGAGTAACCCCTGAGCATCACGGGGTGTTGCCCCAACCCCCCTCCCCCGAAAAAAAAGTATTGGGCCTGAATGATAGTACAATAGGTAGCATTTACCTTGCATCTGGCCAACCCGGGTTCACTCTCTGGCACAGTCCTGGAAGCACTGTGGGTGTGGCCCTAAAAACAAAACAACAAAAATCTAGGCTATTCCCCTGTGTAAAGGGTTTCTCTTCCTCCTCATATTCCCTAAAGAAAACCATTTTATTTTGCCAAGATAAATAAAAATCTAAATTATTTTCTCTCATTGCTTTTTGGGGATTCGTTTTTAGTTTGTTTTAGGGCTACACCCAGAGCCCACTCCCAGAACTGCTTGAGACCAAGTGTCAGGGATCAAATCGGGCCTTCTGTATGCATGTTGTTGATCCATCTGAGTTATCCCTTCCTCGCTTTTTTAAGGTTTTGGGGCCATACCCTGCAGTGCTGAGGTTACTCCTGGCAGGCTCGGGGGACCATGTGGGATGCAAACATCCTACCCAAAGCAGTAGCTCTGGCCCCTTTCACCTGATTTTTCCTTCATCTTTGGTTGGGGCCATCTTTTAGTGTTTGGAACTACTTCTAGCTTGGTTTGTGCTGGGGCAGTTTTGGTCCTGGGAGGTGCACAGGTTAGTGTCAGCAATGGCACATGAGCCCACTCACTGCATGCAGAACACACACATCAATGTTCTGAGCTATCTCCTCAGACCCCTTCAACTCTTTCTTTGGGGAGGTCACAGAGGGCCAAGGTCCAGGGTTGGGCCATACCTAGCAGTGCTCAGGTCCTTACTGGTAGTACTCTGGGAAACATATGGTGTGAGGGATGGAACTGAGGTCAGCTTCACAAAGCAAGCAAGTGATCCTGGTATCTATCTCTGTAGTTTAGAGAGTTATAATTTAATGTCCCCAAGACACAGAAATCACCAGGTCTAGTCTGAAGATTCTGTGATATGAATATTTACCAGAAAGAAAAATTCCTTAGAGGTCAAAGAGTCAACACTTTGTTCTCTTTCACCACATCTAGTGGTGCTCAGGGTTCACTTCTGGCTCTGGGCTCAGAAACCACTATATCCCGAGTGTGCTCAGGGGACCTTGGGAAGCTGGAAATGGAATCCTGGTTGGTTGCATGCAAAGCAAATGCTCTACCCACTGTACTACAGCTCCTATCCATGAATCAGCATTTTCTCATGAACAAGAGATGGCAAGTTAACTTAAGGTCACTTAACAAATGATCTGAAAAATGTGTGGGGTTTTAAGAGAAATTATTTGTTTATGTTTTTGGGTCACACCTGGCAGGGCTCAGGGGTTACTCCTGGTTGTCTGCTCAGAAATAGCTCCTGGCAGGCACGGGGGACCATATGGGACATCGGGATTCGAACCAACAACCTTGGTCCTGGATCGGCTGCTTGCAAGGCAAACACCGCTGTGCTATCTCTTCGGGCCCAAGAGAAATAATTTGAAGAAATGTTTAATGAAACAAAATCAAAATGTCATTAGCTGACTAAATAAAAAAAATTTTTTTGTGTTTTTTTTGGGGGGTCACACCCGGCAGTGCTCAGGGGTTATTCCTGGCTCCAGGCTCAGAAATTGCTCCTGGCAGGCACGGGGGACCATATGGGATGCCTGGATTCGAACCGATGACCTCCTGCATGAAAGGCAAATGCCTTACCTCCATGCTATCTTTCCGGCCCCCGACTAAAAAATTTTTATCTCCTCTAAGTAGTCTTTTAGTAGGGCATGTCTCTACTCAAATGAACTGTCACCACTCAATTGATGAGCTTCTCCAATTTTCAGTAATATACTGAAGCTCAGTGGTAAATACTTAACTTGTTCCCTCTGCAGAAAGCTGACCCCAAGCTCTCCATGACCTCCCCCAAAGAGTTAAAGGGGGCAGAGGAGAGAGCACAGACACTGGGGTGCAGGCTCTGCATGAGTGGGTTCCTGTTCCATTCCAGCACCAGTCTGGCTCTATGCTGAAATCACTCCTTGTGGACCATGGATCACACAAGGCAAGCACTTCCCCTGTTGCACTGTCACTGCAGCCACTACTCATCTGAGAGTCCTTGGGCTCAATTCCCAGGACAGACAGCATGAACAAGAGAATCTACCCTTATCATTACTAAAACTACACTGTAGGCAGGCATGTAAGAGAGATAATACAGAGGGTAAGTAAGGTTCTTGCCTTGCACGTGGCTGATCCAGCATGGACCCAGGCAACTCATAGGTCCCCCAAAACTGCCAGGAGTGAATATTGAGAGTAGAGACAGGAGTAACCTGGTGTGTCCCCCAAAAAATATTATACAGTGAGAGGGCAGAAATCAGAATTACTAGCATAACAGCTGATACTGATTAAGATATTAATAGCTGGGCCAGAGCAACAGCATAGAGGAAGGGCATTTGTTTTACATTTGGCCAACACGAGATGAATCTGGGTTCGATCTCCAGCATCCCATAGGATCCCCTGAGCCTGCCAGGAGCAAACCAAGGGCTGCCAGGTGTGACCGAAGAAAAAGAAAAAATATTAATAGTTGAAATAAAGTCGGGCCCGGAGAGATAGCACAGCGGCGTTTGCCTTGCAAGCAGCCAATCCAGGACCAAAGGTGGTTGGTTCGAATCCCGGTGTCCTATATGGTCCCCAGTGCCTGCCAGGAGCTATTTCTGAGCAGACAGCCAGGAGTAACCCCTGAGCCCCGCCGGGTGTGACCCAAAAACCAAAAACCAAAAAAAAAAAAAAAAAAAAAAAAAAAGAAATAAAGTCAACAAGCCACATTTTAATCACCATTAAACTGCAAACATTACCTATCGGTTCAATAAAACACCTATAAAAACGATACTGTAAAAAAAATCTTAGACTGGGACAAGAGCAGTAACACAGCAGTGGGGTTTTTGCCTTGCACAAGGCAGATCCAGGACGGATCTGGTTCGATCCCCAATGTGGCATATGGTCTCCCTAGCCAGGAGTGATTTCTGAGCACATAGCCAGGAGTAACCTCTGAGCATCACCGGGTGTGCCCCCCCCCCCATTAAAAGAATAAAACCAACAAACCTCAGACTATTGGTTATAGAGCCCATGAAAAACCATCTGCTGTAACTTTTTCCTTTAATAGTTCACAGGGTAGGGCGTTTGTCTTGAAAGCAACTGACACAGGACAGGTGTTGGTTTGAATTCTGGCATTCCATATGGTTCCCCCATGTCTGCCAGGGTAGATTTCTGAGCAGAGAGCCAGGAGCAACCCCTGAGCACCGCCAGGTGTGGCCCAAAACCAAACAACAACAACAAAAAAAACTAAATCTATTTTATTGAAACCAAGAGGGAATATAAAATTTAAGTAGGTTTTTTTTTTTTGGTTTTTTGGTTTTTGGGTCACACACAGTACTCCTGTCTCTGCACTCAAAAATCGCCCCTGGCAGGGATTCAAACCACCATCTGTCCTGAATCAGCTGTGTGCAAGGCAAATAAAAATGACCTACCACTGTGCTATCTCTCTGGCCCCTTTAAGTAGAGAGTTTTAAAATTAAACATTAAAAGCAATACCCACAACTTTTGGGGACACACCTAATAAGTATTTGCCATTAGTATTTACTTAAAAAAAGACAACTTCGGGGCCCGGAGAGATAGCACAGCGGCATTTGCCTTGCAAGCAGCCGATCCAGGACCAAAGGTGGTTGGTTCGAATCCCGGTGTCCCATATGGTCCCCCGTGCCTGCCAGGAGCTATTTCTGAGCAGACAGCCAGAAGTAACCCCTGAGCATGCCGGGTGTGACCCAAAAACCAAAAAAAAAAAAAAAAAAAAAAGACAACTTCGTGGGTTTCTTTTCCCTTCTCTCTTTTTTTTTTTTTTTTGGTTTTTGGGCCACACCCTGTGACGCTCAGGGGTTACTCCTGCTATGCGCTCAGAAGTTGCTCCTGGCTTCTTGGGGGACCATATGGGACGCCGGGGGATCAAACCGTGGTCCGTCCTAGGCTAGTGCAGGCAAGGCAGGCACCTTACCTCCAGCGCCACCGCCAGGCCCCTCTTTTCCCTTCTCTAGGATTATGCAGAACTAATCAAAGAAACAGAGTAGCAACAACATGCTACAGCTTCAAATAAGTTCTTTTCCAAAACAACTTCTCTACTATCCACCTAAAAAGAATACCGTGCACACTTTGTTTAGTGGGGGGAGAGACTGAGGTGGGGCTGGGGAGGGAGGGGGAACTTGTGTGTCCACACCCAGCGGTGCTCAGGGCTCGCTCCTGGCTCTAAACTGCAAGGTCATGACCGGAGATGCTTGGCGACCATATGGAGTGCTGTGATCATAATCGGGTGGACATGTGCAAGACAAACACCTCACTGCTGTACTATTGCCCTGGCACACTTATTTCTTTTTGGGTGTACATCCAGCAATGCTCATGGCTCTGTGCTCAGGGGACCATATGGGATGTGAGAGATCAAGCCAGAGTAGGCCATATGCAAAGCAAACGCCATACCCGTAGTGCCATCTCCAGCCCCTTCACACTTAGGTTTTGTGTTGATTTTAGACTGTGCTCCACTAAAATATTTCAGGGTTAAATATGTCATACTTTAGATTAATTCAATCATATTTAATTTAATATAAGCTAAATGTTTAATAGTTCGCTAAAAATAGTCAGTGATTAGAACGTCAATATGAGACCAGAGGGCCGGAAAGGCAGTTGAGCATTTGCCCTGCACTCGGGGGACCTGGGTTCGACTCCCACATCTGGACCCCCAGGCCATGAGGAGTGAGAAGGCACGGAACGCAAACCCCAGCAGATGCAAACCTACTTCTGCTCAAAATACACCCACAACACCTACTGAGCCGGCGACTACTAACGGGTGATCATCGTGATCACAAGGAGGGGTGTGATAGTTTGGGGAGGGCGCTTGGCTCGTGGGACCAGGGGCTCGCTCTCCTGCACCCCCAACGGTCCTTCTGCACCTCGCAAGCGCTAGAAACCGTCTCCTAAAAAGGGGGACAAATGGCTCCAACTGCAAAGAGCGAAAGCGGGGTTCCGACTCCGTCGCACACGGCCCTCCCAGCACGCTCCCGGAGCATCCCCCGAGGGACCCCCGAATAAAAGGGCGAAGGGAGAGAAACCACTCTGGGTGCGGGAGGGTCCAGGCCGCCCCGGAGGTTCCGCAACGGGCGTTTTCGGGGGGCCGCTGGGGCCTGGGTCTCGGAGCCACGCGCTCGGCCACGAAGAGCCTCCAAGGCGGGCGACCCCAGGCCAAGAGGGAAGGAGGGAGAGAGAGAGGGAGGTCCGGGGTTCGAGTGGGCGAGGAAGGGGAGAAGGAGGAGGAGGAGGTGGAGGGGAAAGGTAAAAGGAGGAAGAGAAGAAGGGGGAAGGAGAAGAGGAGGGAGGGGAGGAAAAAGTTAAGAGGAGGAGGGAGAGGAAAGAGAAGGGAGAAGAGATGGAGGAGATGAGGAGGAGGAGGAAAGGACGAAGAGGAGGGAGAGGAGAAAGTTAAGAGAGGGAAGAGAAGAGGGGGAGAAGAGGAGGAGGGAGAGGAAAGAGAAGGGAGAAGAGGTGGAGTTGAGAAAGAGGAGAGGACGAAGAGGAGGCGGGAGAGGAGAAAGTTAAGAGGAGGAGGAAG
Source organism: Suncus etruscus (assembly GCF_024139225.1). NCBI lineage: Eukaryota > Metazoa > Chordata > Mammalia > Eulipotyphla > Soricidae > Suncus > Suncus etruscus. The sequence continues at coordinate 19,164,494 of NC_064862.1, forward strand.
AGAAGAGGGAGAAGAGGAGGGGAGAAGCAGAGGAGGACGAGAAAGGGGGAAAGGAGAGGAGGAGAGGCGGAGGAGAGGAGGAGGGAGAAGGGGAGCGTGAAAATGAACCCCTCTTCACCCCTCAAAGCCTAGAGGCACTTTGTTCCGATGTCTCCCTTGGCCCCTTGGCTTCTGCGGCAAACAACTTCTGCAAAGTCTCCCCAAGGCCTCCCTCCCTCCCACCTTGTCGGGCTCCTCGTTCCGTGGCTCTCTGCCTGGCCTGTGCTGCGCCCAGCATGCGGGTCCTGAGCCCTTGGCGACTGCGAGGGCGAGTGGCTCGGAGTTCGGCTTGAGCTCCCCGGGGGAAGGCCGCCGGCTCCTCACTCACCCGCGTTGGCCGACGCTCCCGGGGAACCCGAGCCCAGCCGAGGGTCCCTCCGGGCCGAGCTCTGCAGCCGATGGCCGCCTCGAGGAGCGTTCTGGCCCCCGGCCCGACGGCGCTGGGAAGGAGGGAGGGTGGGAGACCCCGCCGGGCCACTTCCGGCCTCGGCCACTCGAGCGCGCATGCGCGGCCACGCCCCGGAAGGGAAGCGCGGCGAGGACGCCGACGGCGCACGCGTCTGACGCCGGGCTCCGGGCGGGGCCTCGAGTAGGAGCGTGGCGGCTGGCCGGCGGCGCCTGCGCACTCCGCTTCTCCTCCGGCGCTGTTCCCGCACCTTCTTTCCTACCTGGTGCCCGGCGGTCTTCTTGCAGCTGTCTGTCGCTCTCCGGCTCTCTCTCTCTCTCTCGAAGTCGGGGCGACTTTTGAAGCGGAGTCCAAAGGGTCAGACTGGAGGTCTGGAAGTTCCCCTCCCTGGCAAAACTTGGAACACAACCAGAAAAGTCAGATGAGGATACTCCGGGAGACTACACTGTTGAGCTCCCGCGCTCTCTCCTCTCTCCCTCTTACCTGCTGGAGGTCAGATTCCTGACTTTTGCATTACAAAAGTACGCACGTAGCCCATGGGGCCTGTTGGCTCCTAAATTGCCCATTTTCAAGCATCCTCCCAGTTACAACTGGTATTTTAGGATCGTCCCAAGGAAAATGAACTCTTCAAGACTCAGAGAGATACTACAGCAAGCAGGCCGGACACCTGCCTTACACACAATGACAGGCTTCATTTCAATCCCCAGGACCATCTATGGTCGGTCCCAAGAATTCCTACCAGATTGATCTCTGAGTGCAGAGGCATGTTAGCCCTAAGCATTGTTGATTGTGGCCCCTGTTCCCCCCAAAAAAGACCTACAAAAGTATTATTCAACTCACAAATATCAAGCAGTTGCTGTGCCTGACTCTATTGTAGACACTGGATACACAATGGCTAACAAAATGTTTCAGTGGGGGACTTCAATCAAGTCTTGTAAAAACAGGGGTTTTCCCAGCCCGGGGCTCCCTGATGGTATTCACTCCTTGCTGGGGTTCCCTGACAGTTCTCAGAGGCCTGGAAAGCAGGAACACTAACCTTTGAACGATCTCCCCTTTGCTAGCAGTACAAGGGGAGAGGGCCTCGAAGACCACACACACACTGCAGTGCTCTAGGGCTATTCCTGACTGCTTAGGAGCCACTCAAAGGCAACCGCGGTTCGGCCACTAGCAAAGCAATTATCTTAACACTTGTACCATCTCTCTTGACCCTATATTGATTGTATATTTTAACAGCTCTGGCCCCCAAACTAACTAGTTTGTTCAACATGCAAAGGTGTGTTAAACAATAGGGACAGGTTTATTTTTTTGTATTATTCTTTGTTCAATTTTGGATTACATCTGGCAGTGCTCAGGACTTACTTTTGACTACATTCAGGGATCATTCCTGATGGGAATTGGGAACCATGTACGGTGCAGGGGTTCAAATCTGGGTCATACATGTACAAGATAAAAAACTTACCCTTTGGGGACGGAGAGATGGCAATGGAAGTAGGGCGTTTGCTTTGCATGCAGAGAAACAGTGGTTCGAATGCCGGCATCCCATATGGTCCCCCGAGCCTGCCAGGAGCCATTTCTGAGCATACAGCTAGGAGTAACCTTTGAGCACTGCTGGGTGTGACCCAAAAACAAAACAAAAAAAGAAACTTACCCATTGTACTAGCTCAGCCCCATAAGGACAATTTATAATTTTAAGACTTCATGGAATGGGGGCTGGAGCAATAGCATGGGCATTTGCTTTGCAGGCAGCAAATTCAGGATTCAATCCCTGGTACCCCTTATGGTCCCCCTAGCCTGCCAGGAGTAACCCCTGAGCCTGTCAGGTGTAGCCCAGAAACAAAACAAAAAAACCTATAAAGGGCTGGAGAGATAATTCAGGGGTTAAGCACTTGCCTTGCATGCTGCTGACTTATTTGATCCCTAGTACCACACATTCTCCTCCCAAGAAATACCAGGAGTAATTCCTGAGCTCAGAGCTGAGACTAGCCCTCAAAAGAAAATAATTTAAATTATTCATGTTAAATGTTAAAATGTCTCACATACTTAACTTTTTCAATTTTATTTTCTTTTGTTCTTCAATCTTCTGTCCTTTCCATCAGATAGACTAAAATTTTGGTTAATATAACTTTTACTATCTTGCTGAGAGTCCCTGTCTTTTAATACATTTGAGAGAATTATTTTTCTTCACACCATTGTTATGTGTTATAAATATAATCTTGGGGGGCCGGAGAGATAGCATGGAGGTAAGGCGTTTGCCTTTCATGCAGAAGGTCATCAGTTTGAATCCCGGCGTCCCATATGGTCCCCCGTGCCTGCCCGGAGCAATTTCTGAACATGGAGCCAGGAGTATCCCAAGCACTGCCGGGTGTGACCCAAAAACCACACACACAAAAAAAGTATATATAATCTTGGAGACCATAAGGGGCATACCCCAAATAATACTGTATTATGTAGTGTACCAGGTATTGAACTTGGGGCTGCTGTATGCAAAAGCATTCACACTAGCCCTTTGAGCATTCTCCACCCCAAAAGGAAATTTTTGAATTAAAAAAAGTGATATATTGGGGCCGGAGAAATAGCACAGCGATAACGCTTTTGCCTTGGATGTGGCAGACCTGGGATGGACTCAGGTTTGATTCCCCAGCATCCCATATGGCCACCTGAGCCTACCAGGTGTGTTTCTGAATGCAGAACCAGGAGCAACCCAAGCACTGCTGGGTGTGGCTCCAAAACCAAAATAAATAAATAAATAAATAAATAAATAAATAAATAAATAAATAAATAAATAAAAAAGTAATATACTTAAGTAGTTTAAGCTTTCCACACATACTTTAAAGATTTGATTTTTTTAATCATCCCAGAAAATGTTACACTAAAGAAAATTATTGGGAAAATACAAATAGATTTATCAAAAACACAGCTGATTATTTGTATCTATTACATTCAGAAGTATTCAAAATTTAGTTATCTTGCAAAGCTGGAACTCATTTTCCTAACAGCATTACCTTATAAAACTGAAGTACTGTCATTGATTCAATTTTAATACAAAATACATATATACATAATATAAAAGTAAACTGTGGTATATTGCCTTCCATAAAGGGATATATTAAGGCTCTTTACAAATATACTAATATGTTGACTCAAATTACATTTTGCTTTGATTAAAACAGGCTTATTGTTTCATTTTAAATACCAAAGGAATTTTTTTGTTCATTTTTGTTTATAAAAGAAACTTTCTAAAGTACCTTCGGTAACAGCAGCAGTATCTGAAAATCCTCCCACTGTACTCTAATTTCTAACATATTATTAAGTCAGAATAAAACATTTCCACTCACAGTTTTGCACTTTGCAACAGCAGAAAATAACATACTTTTTAAAAAAGTCAATTTCAAAGTGACTGCTTAGTCATACATTCTATAGTTTCAATTACAAATAAGGTAGAAAAGATACAGCAATAGGGCCTGCCTTGGGATGTCAATGGACAATACATAACAGTATCTACAATCACACAATTATAGAACACATTTTATAAATACTATTTCAAAGGGTTAAGTTTAAGGAAGACAGCAAGTTTCTTAACAAAGGAGGAAATTTTTCTTAAAAGAAACCGTGTATGGGCCATAGCGGTAGCACAGCTGTAGGGTGCTTGCCTTGCACATGGCTGACCCAGGATGAACCTAAATTCAATCCCCGTTGTCCTATATGGTCCCCCAAGCCAGGTGAGATTCCTGAGCAAATAGCCAGGAATAACCCCTGAGAGTCACCGGGTATGGCCCAAAACGAGAGAAACAGAGACAGAGACCGAGAGACAGAGAGAAACCGTGTAGAACCAAAGTTTTCCTCTTCATTGGAGAGCATATAAATTATTCAGGTAATTAGTATCTTTTTGGTTAGGAAGCACCAAATCCTGGAAAAACTGGATGTAATGGAGTTAGTCTATTCAAACTACAGACCACACAGCTTTGTACTGTTGCTTCAGAAAAATACAGCTTAGTTATGCTATTACAAGGACATGTAAAAGAAAAATACAATTTGTAGTGTCTGTCACAGGTGAGATTTCGTTGGAAGGACACAGCACCTTAGTTTTTCTCAGACATAAATGTAACAAAGTTGGTTTTGTACTTTACTGCCCATAGTCCAGACATAATGACCAAATGGAAACAAATCTGACTGACAGTTTGAAGAGCAAAACCAGGATGTTTTTTATCTTTTTGTCTCTTAGGGCCACACCCAGAGCTGCTCGGTGCTTACTTCTGGCTCTGTGCTAAGTGATCAATCCTGACTGAACTCTGGGGACCAGATGTGGTACCAGGGATCAAACCCAGGTCAACTGCATGCAAGGAAAATGATTACCCACTATTATCATTCCAGCTCAAGACCAGTATTTTAATTGTGAGTACTGTGTTAAAAATTCTAGCAATTACGCCATTCTCTTGCGCCTGGCCTTACCCCGAGCGTCTTCCCACACTCTGCAGCTCAGATTCTACAGCGGCCCTAGAGAAGAACCAGGAAGAGGCAGGCGCTACGCCCATGACACTGGTGATGAAAGCTGCACTGGTGGCGAAGGAGGCGGCAGCAAAAGCTGAAACCGTTTCGGAGGCTGCCTCAGACTTGGCAAAAGCTGCGTCACAGGCCGCAAAGGCGAAGTCTGCCACTGTGGCAGCTGCTTCGACCGCAGCGAGAAATGAGAACACCTCAGCCCCAGCCCCGGCCCGGAGCTTGCATTCTCCCTCCTACCTAACAAAGAGGTGCGAAAAAACGCGAGTAATCTAGAAAAAAAGAAAATTTCTGAAATCGTATTAAAATTATTAAAATTAAATTGCATTAAAAAATTCTAGCAATTGCCGGATAGCACAGCGGTAGGGCGTCTGTCTTGCACACAGATGGACGATGGTTCGAATCCCGGCATCCCATATGGTACCCCAAGACTGCCAGGGGTTATTTCTTTTTTCGTCAGCTGACACCTTTATTGATGGGGGAGCACTCAGGCGCTCTTGATGGGGCACGCCCGCTTTTTTTTTTTTTTTGCCAGGGGTTATTTCTGAGTGCAGATCCAGGAGTAACCTCTGAGCGCTGCTGGGGGTGACCCAAAGAAACAAGAAAAAATATCCTAGCAATAATTTGCACTGCATAGAATTGTATAGGACTAATATGCCATGAACAAAGGCTCATTACAGTAATTTTTTAAAATTCTCTAATTGGAGGTCCTTCTGAAAGCTTGTCTACCAGGTCTGAAACCAGCTCATTTATTTCTGTGCTCTTTGATGTGTGTATTTAAGCTGTCTTAGAGCTGAGAACTCTGGCAAGTGCTTTAGGTAGATTCATTTTAAGGTTCTTTTCTGCAAACATTTTTGCCATATACCTAAGTATACCCAAAAGGCCTTTTGTTTTTGGTTTGTTTGGGGCCACACCCATTGACACTCAGGCTACTGGCTATGTGCTCAGAAATCACTCCTGGTTTGAGGGGACCAAATGGGACACTGGGGGCTCGAACTGCAGTTCGTCCTAGGCTAGTGCTTGCAAGGCAGACACCTTACCTCTAGCGCCATTGCTCTGGCCCCCAAAAGGCCTTTTTTTGCTTCAAAAACAGATAAAAGGGTGCTCTGCAGTAAGTAAAGCACTTGTCTTGCATGTGTAAGCCCCTAAGAGTTCAATTCTCAGCTCTGGAGCAACCACCAAAAAACAAACATAAAATACTGCCAAGGAGGGTCCAGAGCGGTGGCACAAGTGGCAGGGCATCTGCCTTACACACACTAACATAGGATGGACTGCAGTTCGACCCCCTGGTGTCCCATATGGTCTCCCAAGCCAGGAGCAATTTCTGAGCACATAGCTAAAGGTAACCCATGAGCGTCACTGAGTGTGGGCCCCCACCCCCCAAAAAATTACACAATGCCAAGGAGAAAGCTCAAAGGGCTGGAGAATGTGCTTTGTAGCTGGAATCCCAACACCAAAGGGTGTGGTCCTGGTGACACTCCCCACTCAAGAACTGCTTGGGAAAACCTCACCCCCCAAAAATATAAAGTAACCAATAGTTTGGTTTCAGCTAAGGAATAGTTCAATTTCTAATTATAAATCTTAGGGGCCGGGAAGGTGGCGCTAGAGGTGTCTGCCTTGCAAGCGCTAGCATAGGACGGACCACGGTTTGATCCCCCCGCGTCCCATATGGTCCCCCCAAGCCAGGGGCGATTTCTGAGCGCATAGCCAGGAGTAACCCTTGAGCGTCAAACGGGTGTGGCCCAAAAACCAAAAAAATAAATAAATAAATAAATCTTAGCCTTCATATTGGCCTCTACAGTGACTGATGAGGGGCCAGAGAGAGCATGGAGGTAAGGCATTTGCCTTGCATGCAGAAGAACAGTGATTTGAATCCCGGGATCCCATATGGTCGCCCTTGCTTGTCAGGGGTGATTTCTGAGTGTAGAGCCAGGAGTAACCCAAAAACCAAAAACCAAAAAAAAAAAAAACAAAAAAAAAAAACAAAAACAAAACTACAGATGGTAACAACTATGCATATAGAGTTGATGTGGAAAAAGAGGAAGCATATACTGGGGCCGGAGAGATAACATGGAGGTTAAGGCATTTGCCTTGCATGCAGAAGGTCGGTGATTTGAATCCTGGCACCCCACATGGTCCCCCAAGCCTGCCAGGAGTGATTTCTGAGTGTAGAGCCAGGAGTAAACCCTGAGCGCTGCCCGGTGTGACCTAAACCCCCCACCCGCACAAAAAAAAAAAAAAGAGGAAGCATGAAAAGCATGAATGGTATTGTAAACAACTGAATCTCAATTAAAAACTTTCAAAACCCAAAAGCTTAAAAAGCTACGATGATAGGCTGGTCCGATGGCAGTGGTTTATCAGAACTTATTAACATTAGTATCACAAAAATTGGTAGATAACCCCCACACTGCTCAATTTGACTGGCTTAAAAAAAAGCTACAATAAACATAAACAACTATTAGTTGATCTTCAAGAGTATTATCAGTTTTTTCCTTTGTTTTCTGGGCCCTGGTGGGGCTCAGGAGACCAAGTAGTGGGAGAAAATCCCAGGCCTACTGGAAGCTAAGTGCACCTTCCAGGCTGCTGAGCAGCACCTGAGCACCTAGTGGTGCTCTGGGAATGACATCCTGACTCTGCTCTCAGTAATCACTCCCGGCAGGCTCAGGGGAAATGGGATGCCGGGGCAGGAACTCGGGACAACCTCATGCAAGACAAACATCCAACCTGCTGCGCTACTGCTCCGGCCCCTCTTTTTTGATCCAGTTTAGCTAATCAAAACACAGCAGCTTTTCCTCCAATGTCACCCTTTATGTCTGAGGAGAGGGGCATTCGTAGCAATACTTAGGGAATTATATAGTGCTAGAGATAGAATCTGAGCCTCCTTCATGCAAAGCATGTGCTCTAGCCATTTGAACTATCACCCAACCCTTTTTCATCAGTTATCTTTATCAAACTCATTGAAGATAAAATTAATTCAAAACATATTCATTTGTTAGTGATGCTATTAATGGTGTTATTAATAGATGATTATTCACTGAGAGTGAGTCTCTGAAACTCATTAAGGAACAAGGTAAGAGCTTTAAAGGTCCAAAATGTAACCCACATTCCACATAGACATCTACTGGGCATGTGTCTATGAACAGACATGTGATAAGCCAAGATCAAACAACAATATAGGAGACTAACAGGAGAAAAGCTCAGTTATAAATATGCAAATACTATAGGTATCAAGTCACTACATATATTAGAACTATCTCTACTCTTCACAGGATCAATCAAGGTGGAAACTAGGTCATCAACCAGTTGACCTTCTTTTCGTAATGACAAATTTGCCTCAAAAGTGGTCCATTGGTCACAAAGCAAAAAAAAAAAAAAAAAAAACTTGTAGTGAAGAACTCATCATTCTGCTGGACTTGACCAGCGAGTGAGGCAGTCATAGGAATATCTCATTCCAACTGTCAGTGTCTACCTAAGACATCCTCATCACAAGGCTGATCTGAAAAATCAAACCAAAGTTCTCAGTGTGATATATCAACATCCCAAAAGAAGCCCTTCAATTAGACTCTGCAATTAATTTCAACATCTCCATAATCCCTACTAAAAGTTCACTTAATATTTTATGTGCTGCTGTACAATTTTCTTGGACCAATGGCCAGAACTCTCATCTGATTCTCAAAAAGGACGAATGGCCGCTGAAGATACATACCCCCATCACTACACTGTGGTTCAGAGCTGTTGAGGAGTGGATCTCTAAGAGGACTGCTTAAAGAAAAGTGGCAAGTATTATTATGAGTCAGTATATTTCTGCCACCCACCTCCACCCAGTTCAACAGAAAGAACTTTTCTTCTCATTTTACTTACAGATGTGGTTTCTATGAGCTAAAGTTCAAAAATCATTAAAATCATGTCTCTCATTCACAAGTACTTTTTGAAGAAAGAGTTCTCTATCAGTGAAGGAAATGAAATAATTTCACTACTGTTAGCTAGAGCAGAGTCTATTCCCTCTTTCTAAAAGATGCTAAATGTACATCAGTGTGAATGCAGAAATATTCTTTACAAACCTGGGGCTGGAGAGATAGCATGGAGGTAAGGTGTTTGCCTTTCATGCAGAAGGACGGCGATTCAAATCCAGGCATCCCCGAGTCTGCCAGGAACAATTTCTGAGCATAGAGCCAAGAGTAACCCCTGAGCGCTGCCAGGTGTGACCCAAAAAACAAAAAACTGAAGAAAAATAAAAAACAAAACAAAACAAAAAAACCCTATGCACTTTTTATATAGGCATGATGAAAACCATAATTCAATCTTAAATTAGGATTATCTGAAATTTCTAAAGCCATCACATAACTTTTCCTAATTACTTATGGCTCCTTAATTAAGAATTACAATTTTTCTGCCATTCAATATGCCCATAGGTGGGGCTAGAGTGGTGACACAAATGGTAGTTAAGTAGCCTTGCACGTGGCTGACCTAGGATGGATCGTGGTTTGATCTCTAGGTGTCCCATATGGTCCCCCAAATCAGGAGCAATTTCTTTTTTTTTTTTTTTTTTTGGGTCACACCTGGCAGTGCTCAGGGGTTATTCCTGGCTCCAGGCTCAGAAATTGCTCCTGGCAGGCACAGGGGACCATATGGGGCCCCGGGATTCGAACCGATGACCTCCTGCATGAAAGGCAAACGCCTTACCTCCATGCTATCTCTCCGGCCCCTGGAGCAATTTCTGAGCGCTTAGCCAGCAGTAAGCCCTGAGCGTCACCAGGTGTGGCCTCCCCCACAAAAAAAAAATGCCCGTAGGTAAAATATTGCCCAATAGTCTAATTTTCCTTTGCTACCAATTCACATATGTGGCACTACTTTCTGAATGAGAAAACCTTTTCTATAACTGAGGATATAAGTACCTTTTCCTAGTGACTACCCACAAGCATTTATAACAAAATTTTCATATGAAACAAAATAACTTTTTTAGGATGGTGGATTAACTTTTTTCTCAAAATTTTGTTTCTTAAGTAGAAAAATAATACTCAGCTTTTACTAACAAATTTTGGTTTTTAGGATGATTCTTCCCTTTTAAAACTGAGAAACACATTAAAGTTTCAACATGGGGGTGAGGGCAGAGAGCTAGAATAGGAGGCAAGGCACTTCTTTGCCTTACATACAGCCCACCCTAGCTCAAATTCCTGACCCCAGAGGATTCTCCAGTTAGTGTTAGGAATGATCCTTGAGCACAGAGCTAGGACTAAGCCCGATGACCTGCTGGTGTGGCCCAATCCAAGAACCAACAACAAATAAATAAGACACCAAAGTGGAAGAAGCAAAACCACCCCAAGAAATATTGTGGGGTCTTGGTTTTTGGTTTCTGGGTCACATCCAGCAGTGCTCGGGGTCACTCCTGGCTCTACGCTCAGAAATTGCTCCTGGCAGGCTCGGGGGACCATATGGAATGCCAGGATTCAAATCACCGTCCTTCTGTATGCAAGGCAACCACCCTATCTCTATGCTATTTCTCCAGCCCCTATAGTTTGCCCTAAAATCAATACTTCACTTCCCTTTCTTTGGGTGAGCGGAATGGGGGGCTACTCTGGCTCTACACACAGGATCACTCCTTGCAGGACCAGGAGACCATGTAAGGCAGAAGCAAGCGCCACTGTACCATCTATCTGGCCTCAGGATTTTACTTTAGGAGTGGGATTGGGCTTCATCAAGTGGTGCCAAGGCTAATTCCGGGCTCTGTGCTTAGGAGTGACCTCTGGCAGTGCTGGGAAGACCTTACCGTGGTGCTGAGGCTCAACCTAGGGTCAGTAAGCACCTTAGCTCATGTGCTCTCTCTCTAGCTCAGAGAGCAATTCTGAAATAAATGCTAGATTAACTATTCCAGAGGAGAAATAGCATCTTTATTTCCTCCTCTGAAAAATAACAGGAAAACTTTAATTACCTTGTGAGCAAACATATTTCAACCCTGTATTTCTTGGTTTCAAGATAAAAATGATACCATTATCACTAGCCTAGGGAATCGTGGTTGAATCAACATGGTGGCTGAATTTCTAGAACTTATTTTGTGCCAAAATCAGATTACCAGAGAAAAAAAAGCTCTTTAACTAAGTATGGGATGTTTTCATATTTGGTTAAAGCAAGATAAAAACTAAAACTGTCTCAGAAAATTTTCCAAAACTTTTAAAATGATGGAGCATATGTACAAAGAGATACCAGACTTTTATACAAAGCACTATTTTTGAGTACTTTAAGTACCAAGAACTGACTATATACTATTCAGCTCATAATTTACTTTATAACAATTTTTCTAAATCACTGATTAAAAAAAAGCTGAAATAAATTAACACTTTAAAAAGAATTTCCCATAATTTAGGAATATTAAATAATGTACACAGAGCTTATCTACCTAGCTCTGTCACACTTGCATATTTTTTTTTTGTCTCAGAGCCTCAAAAAACCCTGGGTCACAGACCTTTTGCAACTTCTTACTACAATGATTTTCTAGTGTTAAACATAAACCAGGTCGCGATTCTTGATCTCTGAGCCTGGGTGCTGGTCGTCTTCATCTGAGTGTTGTTCGGCACCTTGTGAATTAATATATTCATATTCGATAGGCTTTGGGTAGTTATAGGGGTAGCCATTGTCATCAAAGAACCTTCGAAAGGTAAATTCATAGAAAGCATGTTCGGGGTGCTTTCCATTTTTATACCATCCATTTAGAGTGTCATTTACGTTTTCTTCCTCATTTTCATCACTCCATAACTTATCTGGATCGACAGGATCAAAATTAGAAGTATCTGTAGGGTGTGTGATTTTAGGAATGTAGGAAGCAGACTGCTGTCTCAGGTCACTGGAGAAATCAATGGTCTTAAAAAACGGGTGAGCTTTGATTTCATCAGCACCATTCTTGCCTAGGCGGTCCTCTGGTCCTCGGCAAAGCTTAATAATCAGATCAGAGGCTTCAGGACTCAGGTTAGCTTGTGCGGGGATGTGAAGAGATGTTTGCCAGTTGATAACCTTTAAAAACGATTTTTAAAATTTAGAAGTTAAATAAAGAAAACAAAGAATTTCTCCAAATTTCATACCAAAAACTTTTACTGAACTTTTTTTTTTTTTGGGGGGGGCCACACCCAGCGGTGCTCAGGGGTTACTCCTGGCTGTCTGCTCAGAAATAGCTCCTGGCAGGTACGGGGGACCATATGGGACACCGGGATTCGAACCAACCACTTTTGGTCCTGGATCGGCTGCTTGCAAGGCAAACGCAGCTGTGCTATCTCTCCAGACCCCTTTTACTGAACTTTTACTGAGACAAGCAAGAGGACTTAAAGAACAAGCCTTACTAGTCTTTTTCCTGTTGTTCATTGCCTGAATACAGAAATGCAGTAAAGCTTTGCTGTTTTGTTCTGTGGCCAAACTGGCAGCACTGGGGTCCACTCCCACCAAAACACTCAGGAGAGGATTCTGTACAGGGCTCTGGGGATAATGAAGCACCAGAACTGAGCCGACAACTGCTACATACAAAACTTGTGCTCCCCTACTTTGAGTCTTCTCCCTGGTTTATATCAACCTATTTTCCCCTCACCAAGGATCCCACACCAGGCTGTCTCCGATGCAGCAGCACCAAGGAATCAGCTACATGTGAACAACTATGGTCCTCACAAATCCTTACACAATGCAAGCCATGAGAAGCACAACTGGCAGTGCTTTGGGGCTCTAGGCCCAGACCTGGAGGTCCTGGGAAAAGGCCATGAAATACTGGGAACCTAATAGAAAAAATAATAAAGCTGGGAAGAGGCAGTAAGTGACAACCAACCAACTGGAAAAAAAATCTTCATAGCGTATTAAAGGGCCAAAGAGAGCACTCAAAAGGTTACTCTCCATGGAGGTTACTGGCACAGAGGGGGCCCAGGTAAGACGCCCAGCACTACCTGGTTCCCTTGGAGTAGCCTCTGAGCATGCTGGATGTGGACCACATCAAGTGCTGACATTTCTTATGTGACTGAATCATGAGTACAGGGTGAGAGTGAATAAAATGGCTTATTAAAAAAGCATATACTGGGGCCAGAGAGATAACATGGAGGTAAGGAGGTTGCCTTGCATGCAGAAGGACGGCGGTTCGAATCCTGGCATCCCATATGGTTCCTGAGCCTGCCAGGAGCGATTTCTGAGGACAGAGCCAGGAGTAACCCCTGAGCATTGCCGGGTGTGACCCAAAAACAAAACAAAAACAAAAACAAAGAAACAAAAACAAAAAAGCATATACTTTGCAGGTGTGAAAGCCTCAACTCAATTCTTGGCACCACCCCGCATAACCAAGTGTGGTTCTTTTGCCACAAGTGTGTGATCCCCAATTTTAAGTACCGCAGCACCAAAACAAACATGACACCCAATAGCTAACTAGATGGTTTTTTTTGTTTTTATTTTTGTTTTGTTTTTTTTTGTTTTTGGGTCACACCCAGCGGTGCTCAGGGGTTACTCCTGGCTGTCTGCTCAGAAATAACTCCTGGTAGGCACGGGGGACCATATGGGACACCGGGATTCGAACCAACCACCTTTGGTCCTGGATCGGCTGCTTGCAAGGCAAATGCAGCTGTGCTATCTCTCCGGGCCCCCCCCCCCCATTTTTTGTTTTCTTTTGGGCCATACCCGGTGACGCTCAGGGGTTACTCCTGGCTTGGGGGACATTATGGGACACCGGGGGGATTGAACCACAGTCCATCCTAGGGTAGTGCTGGCAAGGCACCCACCTTACCTCTAGTGCCAGCACGCCGGCCCCCTGACTAGATTTTTTTTTTTTGGTTATTTGGGCCACACCCGTTTGATGCTCAGGGGTTACTCCTGGCTATGCGCTCAGAAATCGCTCCTGGCTTGGGGGGACCATATGGGACGCCGGGGATCGAACCGCGGTCTGTCCTATGCTAGTGCTTGCAAGGCAGACACCTTACCTCTAGCGCCACCTTCCGGCCCCATGACTAGATGTTTTAAGAAAAAGACTGTTGAGGAAAGGTCTACGCTATTGGAACCACTTTTTCTGCGGTAGATTCTCTGTCTTATACCTTACCTTCATTTGTGTTTCTAACGGTGTTTGTGCCAAGAAAGGAGGCTGTCCCACCAACATTTCAAAAAGAATCACACCAACACTCCACCAATCACATAACTGGGTATAACCTAAGAGAAGACAGCAGAGTTATACAAAAACTCGTTGAATGCTCAAAATGTATTCAAAATATATACTAAATTACCAATTTGGGTAGTAAAACGAGTAATTTTACTGGCACTTGAATAAGAAGACATACTCTAATTTTTTTTTTTGGGGGGGGGTCACACTCAGCAGTGCTCAGGGGTTACTCCTGGCTCTGTGCTCAGAAGTTGCACAAGCTCAGGGACCATATAGGATGCCAGGAATTAAACCAGTGTCCGTCCTTTTTGGGCAAGGCAAACACCCTGCCACTGTGCTATCACTCCAGCCCCTGAATACTCTACTTTAAACTCCAGCTGGTCTAAAGGTACACTGAAATTATTTGTGAAGCAAATATTTACCTGTCCGTAACAACACTTCCGGGGCAATGTAATTGGGGGTTCCGACCAAAGAATGTGCTAAACATCGCTGATGCTGGCGTGCAGCTCTCCTCTCCAGAGGCTTCAACCTGTCTCCACAGCGGCAGTTGGACGGGTCCCCCCACTCACTACTGAAATCCATGCTGTCTTGCCGGGGATGGTCACCTAAGTAGTAAGGAAGAAAGGGAAGCACAATAACAAAGATAAACCTAAAGCCGATTGATCTGAACATTTTGTTTTGATACAAAGTATGCCAAATGGTTGGAAAGTCTGTAATCCAAGATACAGAAAGTATATGCCTTTATGTTATATGCAAATATTATCAAAGGGACAAGAGCAATAGTGTAGCGGTAGGGCATTTGCCTTGCACACAAATGACCCAGAATGGACTGGGGTTCAATCCCAACACCCCATATGGTCTCACAAAGCCAGGAGTGATTTCTGAGTGCATAACCAGGAGTCACCCCTGAGCATCACCGGGTATGGCCCCAAAACCAAAAACAAAAGAAAATTTATCAGAGATTCAGTAATTTACTCAAAATGGCAATGAGTAATGCAGAGATAGAAATAATTTCTGGACCAAAGAGATAGCACAGCGGTAGGGCATTTGCCTTGCAAGTGCCAACCCAAGACCAACGGTGGTTCAAATCCAGCATTCCATATAGTCCCTCGAGCCTGCCAGGAGTGATTTCTGAGCAGAGAGCCAGAAGGAACTGAGCACCGCTGGATGTAGCCCAAAAACAAAAACAACAACAAAAAGAAGTAATTTCTATGTGGGAGGGGGATCAGAGCAATAGTACAGACAATAGGCATTTGCTTTGCACGTGACGGACCCAGCCAGGTTCGACCCCTAACATCCCTGAGAAGCGCCAGAGTAATCTGAGTACAGAGCCAGGAGTAATCCCTGAGCATCTCCAGGCATGAGCCCAAAAGCAAAATAAAAAACAAAAGCAAAGAGTTTCTGAGTGGGCAGGATAGCTCAACGGCAAAGCATACAAGGACCAAGGTTTGATACTTCATCCTCTTCTAGGTCCCAAGCGCCACCACAAAGGATCCCTGAACACTGCCACATGTGGCCTCAATGCAAAAATATTTTAACTATTTTTCAATCTTGTATTTTTTAAGCACTATTTTTTGGCATGACCCACTGACAAAACCTGAGATGATTAACTCAAAAGATATTACTGATACTAAGCAACCATAAAACTAAGAGTCTTTAAACTGTAAATTTTTGTTTGGTTTGATTTGGTTTGGTTTTGGGTCACACCCATCAGCGCTCAGGGTTTACTCCTGGCTTTGTGCTCAGAAATCGCTCCTCGCAGGCTCGGGGGACCATGTGGAGTGCCGGGATTCGAACCACTGACCCTCTGCATGCAAGGCAAACACCTTACCTCCATACAATCTCTCCAGCCCCTTTTCACTGTAAATTTAAAGACGTCACCCACAATTAGCCACGTTTCAAGCCCGAACCAGGATTTCTGGCCCCATCCAGTGATACACATATAGATATATGCATGCATAGTACAGAGATATTATTTTGCATTTTATATATATATATATATATATATATATATATATATATATATATATATATATATTTTTTTTTTTTTTTTTTTTTTTTTTTTTTTTTTTTTTTTTTGGTTTTTGGGTCACACCCGGCAGTGCTCAGGGGTTACTCCTGGCTGTCTGCTCAGAAATAGCTCCTAGTAGGCTCGGGGGACCATATGGAACACCGGGATTCGAACCAACCACCTTTGGTCCTAGATCGGCTGCTTGCAAGGCAAACGCCGCTGTGCTATCTCTCCGGGCCCTGCATTTTATATCTTACTGCATTAATAAACCATATTATGTTTGTTGTATTAATAAAGCATATTAATCTTTACCCAACAAATTTAATGATTTTACTCACCACTCTGATAATACTTAGAATCATGTGTCCATCGGAAGCCAGTGCAGAGGCCAAAGTCAGTCAATTTAATGTGACCATCACGATCAATCAAAATGTTATCAGGTTTAATATCTCTATGGATAAAACCCATTTTATGAACACTTTCGACTGCACAGGTAAGCTCTGCTATGTAGAATCGTGCCAGGTTTTCTGGAAAGATTCCCATTCTAATCAACAGGCTCATCATATCACCCCCAGGAATGTAATCCATTACAAAATATAAGTTGTCCTTATCTTGAAATGAATAATATAAACGGACTACCCATTCGTTGTCAGCTTCTGCCAGGATATCTCTCTCAGCTTTAACATGAGCAACTTGATTTCGAAGCAGAACATCTTTCTTTCGAAGCGTTTTTGTGGCATACAAAGCCTTAGTGTCTACTTTCCTTGCTAGACATACTTCTCCAAAAGCACCTATTCCTAATGTCTTGATTTTCACAAACATAGACTTGTCCATTTTAGCTCTCTTAAGACGGATGTAATTAGATTCTTTTTGGCAAAGCATCTTTCTCATTTGATCCTGGGCATCTTGAGATAATCCAACCTAGGCAAATAGACTGTATGTTAAATAAGGAAGCATTTTCTAGACTGAATATTAAGAAACAGTTTGGAAGAAATTCAGGCATTGTATTTTAAGGTTAAATGCATAATTTTTAATAAGGCATGTTAGAAATCTAGAATATATTTGAGAAAATTAATGATCAAAAATGCAACTTCAGGGCGAGTTAAGAGATGTGGAAAGTGTATGTATGCAGATTCTGCTGTGGAAAACTTCCTTTCTACTTTTCTCTAAAGGAGCCCTCTAAGAGGACCCCAACATGCAATGACCAAACATCTGCCTATATAATATGCATCCTCCTCTGTCTCTCATGCATATTCACCCAAAAGTAAATGAATAAATGCTTTCAATATGTTTTCTTTGAGAAATACTAGGTCTCAAATTCAAAAGCCTTCTCTATCCCATTTTATTCTTATTTTTTCATCTTTCAGGGACAAGATAGTGAAATGGACAAGGCCTTACACACAGCCAACCTGGGTTCTGTCCTTACATATGGTTCTGCCATTACATATGGCGCCCAAGTGCCCCAGAAGTCATTCTTGAGCCCAGAACCAGGAATAAGCCCTAAGCACTGCCAAAAAATAAACAAATAAAGGGGCTGGAGTGATGGTGCAGTGGTAGGGTGTTTGCCTTGCACACGGCTGACCCAGGACAGACTGAGATTCCATCCCCCAGTGTCCTATATGGTCCCCCGAGCCAGGAGTGATTTCTGAGTGCAGAGCCAGGAGTAACACCTGAGCGTCACCAAGTGTGGGCAAAGAGATAAATTAAAAATAAATAAAATAAAAAATAAAAAACGGGCCGGAGAAATAGCACAGCGGTGTTTGCCTTGCAAGCAACCGATCCAGGACCTAAGGTGGTTGGTTCGAATCCTGGCGTCCCATATGGTCCCCTGTGCCAGCCAGGAGCTATTTCTGAGCAGATAGGCAGGAGTAACCCCTGAGCACCGCCGGGTGTGGCCCAAAAACCAAATAATAATAATAATAATAATAATAATAATAATAATAAAATAAAATATAAACCAAAAAAATAAAAATAAATTAAAACCAAAAGTAAACAAACAGGGGCCGGGCGGTGGCGCTGGAGGTAAGGTGCCTGCCTCGCCTGCGCTAGCCTAGGACGGACCGCGGTTCGATCCCCCGGCGTCCCATATGGTCCCCCAAGAAGCCAGGAGCAACTTCTGAGCGCATAGCCAGGAGTAACCCCTGAGCGTCACAGGGTGTGGCCCAAAAACCAAAAAAAAAAAAAAAAAAAAGTAAACAAACAAATTCATTCCGTACTCATTCAAACCCCTGTGATGCTCAGGGGTTTCTCCTGGTTATGCACTCAGAAATTGCTCCCAGCTTTGGGGAACCATATAGGATGCTAGGGATCAAATCACGGTCCTCCTAGGTTAGCGTGTGCAAAGCAAATGCCCTACCATTGCGCCACCACTCTGGTCCCAGGCTCATTTATTCTTAAAAAATTGGTATATGGGCCCAGAGAGAGAGCACAGCGGCGTTTGCCTTGCAAGCAGCTGATCCAGGACCAAAGATGGTTGGTTCAAGTCCTGGTGTCCCATATGGTCCCCCGTGCCTGCCAGGAGCTATTTTTGAGCAGACAGCCAGGAGTAACCCCTGAGCATCGCCGGGTGTGGCCCAAAAAAAACAAAAAAATAAATAAATAAATTGATATACTAGGAGCCGGAGAGATAGCATGGAGGTAAGGCATTTGCCTTGCATGCAGGATGGTGGTTTGAATTCCGGCATCCCATATGATCCCCTGAGCCTGCCAGGAGCAATTTCTGAGCGTTGAGCCAGGAGTGGCCTGAGTGCTGCTGGGTATGACCCAAAACCCCCTCCCCCAAAAAAAAGGGTATAGTAGGGGCTGGAGCAGCAGTGCAAGTGGTAGGGCATTTGCCTTGCACGCACTCACTTAGGACAGACCACGGTATACTAGACTTGTCTACTGTAACCTAACCAACACTCACTAAAAGACATCCCTTTTTAGGTTTCCAGTGGAAGCTTGCCACTGGGAGTTGGGGATTGTTAAGAGGTCAGGGAACGTACAATAGTGCTCTGGGTGGTAAGGGTAGGGTGTGGTCACTCTGGAGGAGGGCAGTGCTAAAAGGAGACACAAAGGCAGGCTGGGGAGTGGGAAGCAGGAGGAAAAATTGGGACATTGGTGGAGGGAAGTGGATACTGATGGAACACTGTATGCCTGAAACTCAATCATGAATATCTTTGTAATTCACAGTGATTCAATTTCTTTAAAAAGCAGTTCCTTTATCTTTCTATTAGGGTACTGGACTACGGAAGGGCAGAACTCATGCCAACACTACGCAAAATAGGTTTCCTCCTCATCTTGTTTAAAAACAAGCTAGCATTAGATATTTTAGAACTTTTCCAAGAAGTCACTGTGACTTACAGAGATACCAAAAAAAAAAAAAAAAAAAAAGACTTCTAAGTAGACAAGGAAAACCTAGATTTAGAAGGTGAAACAAGTTTGGTTTTTGGCTAATTTTGATTAAGAACTAATTTAAGAGTTTAAATAGAAAAGTAATTTTGTTTGAAAAGTAGAGTCTAATTCTAGAAACGCAAGATTAAAATAAAGACTAGCAACCTCATGCTTCTGTTAGGATGCGCATTTGCATGCAAAATCGTTTAAGAAGAGTGACATGCCAGACTTAGTATAGAACCATTTCTCTTAAAATCTTACTTGCCTACACAGTAATGGAGACTACAGAAGTCAGCAAAGCTTCCAACACCATAAAAGTTTAAATCAGCTATTAGTGAAAGTGAAGAGGAAAAAGGAAAAATAAACTAAGAAAATACATATAGACAGACTTTAGTAAGAAATCCTAAGAGCTAAAATATGAATAAAATACATATTTCATAGCTATTATCTTAGCTAACAAAGTTCAGTTTACAGCATGAATAACAATTCCAAAAGATCACATTTAGAAAAATCATTTTAAAAGAATGGCACTATGGATATTGTGCCTGCCTTCCTGGCAAGCGGCCAACTCAGATTCAATCCCTATCACTTACATGGTCCCTTAACTGGCCAGGAGTGATCCTCTAAGTGCAGAGCCAGGAGTAACCCTTGAGCACCACCAGGTGTGGCCCTAACTAAAAGCTCCAAACCAAAAGGAATAGCTTTCAAAAGTATGTGGAAAAGGGCCAGAGTGATAGCACAGCAAGTAAGGCATTTGCCTTGCACATGACTGACTTAGGCTTGATCCCCAGCATCCCATATGGTCCTCTGAGCCTGCCAAGAGAAATTTTATTGACAGCCAGGAGTAACCCCTGAATGCTGCTGGGTGTGGCCGCCCAAAACAGTATGTGTGGGGCCAGAGTACTAGCAAAGCGGTAGGGCACTTGCTTTGCATATGGTTCAATTTCTGGTGCATCCCATATGGTCCCCCGATCTTGCCAGGAGCGACTTCTGAGCAGAGAGCCAGAACCCCTGAGCACTGCCAGGTAAGACCCCCACACCCCCAAAAAAAAGTATGTGAAAAAATTTTAACATAAATATAAACCTCTCCGAAAAAAAAAAGGGGGGGGTCAGCTGGAGAGATAGCACAGCGGTGTTTGCCTTGCAAGCAGCTGATCCAGGACCTAAGGTGGTTGGTTCGAATCCCATATGGGTTCCCCATGTCTGCCAGGAGCTAGTCTGAACAGAGAGCCAGGAGTAACCCCTGAGTACCGCCAGGTGTGGCCCAAAAACCAAAAACCAAAAAAATAAATAAATAAACCTCTTGAATTTAAAGTTATTAGGAGTCATACTTTAGAACTATACATAAGATAAAAAGAGAGGATAGGGGCCAGAGAATAGCATGAAGGTAGGGCGTTTGCCTTGCATGCAGAAGGACAGTGGTTCTAATTCCAGCATCCCATACGGTCCCCCAAGCCTGCCAGGAGGGATTTCTGAACATAGAGCTAGGAGTAATTTCTGAGTGACAACATGTGTGATCCAAAAACAAAAACAAAAAAAAATACAATATTCAATCTTCTGAGGAGATATATGTAGAATTACATATTAACTAAACTTAAGTGTTGACATATTATTTCCTTTTCACTAGTTTTATAAGTTCTCCAGCACTTTTTCTCAGTCGATATAAAATAAAATTAGAAAGAGACATTTCATGATACTTTCTAATAAAATGTGATTAAAAGGGGCTGGAGTAGCCAGAGAGATAGCGTGGAGGTAGGGCGTTTGTCTTGCAGGCAGAAGGATGATAGTTCGAATCCCAGCATCCCATATGGTCCAGAAATTGCCAGGAGCGATTTCTGAGCACAGAGCTAGGAGTAACCCTTGATTTCTGCCGGGTTTGACCCAAAAAACAAACAAACAAAAAAAAGTCTTAAGCAGATAAAGAAATGGGGTCCAAATATTTCTTATTTTAAATGTTATGAAATAATATATAAAACCTAAAAAGTAGCCTTTATCCCTGCTTCCATAAAGACCTGTTTACCTAAGTGATTCACTGTAAACTTTCATTACAGGAATTTCTGATAAATTTTGAAATACTAAATTGCAATGACAAAAAGTGGTTTCAAGTTCAGTGACCTCTAAATAACTGAAATATATTTAGCTTGAGAAAAACCGTTAAGTAAACATCAATTTTAAAAATATTTTAAAACAAACATCAAGCAGATGGCTGAATATAAAAATACATAATTTTAAAAAGGCTTTACCCGCATCATTTCATTTTCTAACTGCTTTTTGCGATGGAGACGCTGCTGGTGGGATTTGAGCACATTTTCCACGTGTTGTTCCATAAAGAATTTAAATGCCTGAGGAGAGTAACTCTGAATGCGAGATTCCCTTCGCTCTTCATCCTTCTTGTTTTTCCTAACTGTGATGGGTGAAGTTGTAATCTGCTTCTTCTCTTTATCCCCACTCTCTACATTTTCATAACTTTTTTCACCCTCCTCTTCCTTGGGCAAGCTCGGCTGGTCCACTCTTTGTTCGGTTTCCCGCGAGAGTCATACGGTGGAAAAGACGAGTTTGGATGCAGCAGATGCTTGGGGTACGGTGGGGGTGGACCCTGATAGCTGGGGGCATCAGCAACAGGTGGCAGCACCGTCACCACTGGAAGTCGTGGCCTCCGAGAAAGGAATGGACCTGAACAGTCTGAAGGGGCTGTGGTAGCCATGAGGGGTGGGTGGGCGCCAGCGCAGTCTGCAGCTCTCGGGTTCAGCACGCGGGATGTTTTCACGGGCGCTGAATCGGAGCTGGAGTAATGGCAGTGACCGTCGTAGCAGAAGGCTGAGAGTTAGCTGAGTGACTCGCTCTGTTTCCTAAAGGATTGTTGAAAGAATTCGACCTCACTGGTATATTCGGCGGCTGCCAGGTAGGAATTTCGTGCCCCGCTGCACGGGGATGACTGGGCTGGAGCAGATGACGACTGGAGGCCACGTTGTTGGCAGTCCAGGGACATTGATGTTATACAGTTCCATGTTGTGACTATTTCTGTTTGGCACCATCATGGACTGAGGAATGTTTCCATTTGTATAGGAAGGAGCCGTAGCTGGCCCCGATGGCAAAGCAGCAGGGTTCTGCCCATTACCTGGGGCCAGGGGGTACGGTGGGGGTGGCTGCCAACTAACTGGGCCAGCAGGGACTACATTTTGGTGAATCATGAAGTCGGTCTGCCCGCCTCCATTCGGAATGCCAGCTCTGCCAGGCGGGAAGCTGAACTTGGTGGAGCTCTGGCATGATGATTGGGCTGCCTGCCCACCGGAACAGAATTGATGCCTCTCTGTCCCTGGCTGGGGTTCAAGGGGGCCGTGCTCAGCGGTGGTGGAGGGGTAGCCCTCCTGCCAGGCTCCCGGCGGGACAGGAGAGATTCGTGGGATCACATAGTCCATGTTCCCTGAAGTAGCGCTTGGTTCTGAGCGTTGGGTTCCCAGGCAGGGGGTGGTGGGGTGGTGCCCCTGGAGGAGGGGTCTGGCCTCTGGGGGGTGGCGGAGGAGTAACACTCCTCACTTGAGGCGGCGGCGGGGGGGTTCACTCTCTGACCGTTGCTGGGGTGAGCAAATGCTGCTATCCCAGACCCTGACAAAGGTCTACCCACGTCTGGCTGTGCGCTGGGACTTTCAGAGTGATAGGCCATGTTTTCTCCAAGTGGCGGACCATGCCTCTGAGGAACCAAGGATTCCTTCGAGCCTTTCCAGCTTTGTTTGCGGTTAACTGGTTGTTGTACATTCCCTAAATTTATAAGACAAGGGAGGATGTTAATTCTCATACTATTAAGTGACTGGCTTTTAAACATTAAAATAATCCAACAATTTAGTCATACAGTTAAAATTTTCAACTCCACATTGCCTTCTCGTAGCTCTACATTCAAAAGACACCAAAGGATGCTCACCTCTATTCCTTAGAAACCAGTTTCCTTCTTTATTGATAACACAGAGCCAGAGAAAGCACAGGAGCTATGTCTGCATGTGGCTGTGGTGACCACAACCCTGGGTTAAACCTCCAGCACTACATTTGGGCTCGTGAGCACTGCTGGGGGTCACTCCTATCTACAGAGCCAGAAATAGCTCCTGAGCACCACGAGGTATGATCCCCACCTCCCCACCCCACCCCACCCCCGAAAAGATAATGTCATCAGTATTTTGTTTTTTGGGATCACGCCCAGAGGTATACAGGTGTTATTCCTGGCTCTGCACTCAGAAATCCCTCCTGGCAGGCACCAGGGACCATACGGGTTACCAGGATTCAAACCACCATCTGTCCTGGATTGGCTTCATACAAAGCAAATGCCCGACAGCTGTGCTATCTCCTAGGCCAGTCATCAGTATTTTGGAGAGAGACACAGTAAATAGTGTATCTCCAAGGACCAGAAAGATAGCAGAGATTAAGGTGCTTGCCTTTCGGGTAGCTGATCCTGGGCTCTTCTCTGAAACTACATATGCTTCACTGAGCACTCTTCAAGAGTAACTCCTGAGGGGCCAGAGCGATAGCAGAGAGGGTAGGGCATTTGCCTTGCACACAGCCAACCCAGGTTCAATCCCCTGTAACCCATATGATCCTTGAGCCTGCCAAGAGCAAATTTTGAGCACAGAGCCAGCAGTAATCTGAGTGCCAGATGTGGCAAAAAAAAAAAAAAAAAACCCTCAGTAGAACCAGAAGTAAGCACTAAGCAAAGCTGTATGTGGCCCAAACATTCCTCACCCCAAAAATCCATATACCTCAGGATAGATAAAGATCCCTTTTTGGGGCCAGAGAGATAGCACAGCGGTGTTTGACTTGCAAGTAGCCTACCCAGGACCTAAGGTGGTTATTTCAAATCCCGGCGTCCCATATGGTCCCCCGTGCCTGCCAGGAGCTATTTCTGAGCAGACAGCCAGAGGTAATCCCTGAGCGCCACCGGGTGTGGCCCAAAAACCAAAACCAAACCAAAACAAAACAAAACAAAGAAAGAAAGATCCCTTTCATAGGCGGGGAAATAAAAATACATGGTAAGGAAGAGCCCGGAGCAGTGGAGCAAGTGGCAGGGTGTTTGTCTTGCACGCGCTAACCTAGATCAATCCCCCAACATCCTGTATGGTCCCCCAAGCCAGGAGCGATTTCTGAGCACAGAGCCAGGAGTAACCTCTGAGCATCACTGGGTGTGGCCCAAAAAGCAAAATAAATAAATAAAAGAGAAAAAAAAAAAAGAAAAATACATGGTAAGGGAGCAACAAATGGCCAAGGGCAATATACTGGAGTTGATTCACTGAATTGCCTTTACCTGCTGGGTGAGGGGGATGTCTTGCAATAAAGATAGAGGAAAATGGACACTGACATGAAGCTATCACTAATTATATTGTAAGTAATGTTACATCAATACAGGCTATTGAGCCTGACACGTGTGTGTGTGTGTGTGTGTGTGTGTGTGTTGAGCCTGACATATGTGTGTGTGTGTGTGTGTGTGTGTTTGTGTGTGTGTGTGTTTTAGGTCACACCCAGCAGCCCTCAGGGTTTATTCCTGGCTTTTCCTCTCAGAAATCGCTCCTGGCAGGCTCGGAGGATCATATGGGATACTGGGATTTGAACCACTGTCCTTCTGTGTGAAAGGCAAACGCCTTTCCTCCATGCTATCTCTCCAGCCCAGGACCTGACTTTTATCACTAAAAAATTGAAATTCTGGGGCCGGTTCGATCCCCAGGAGTTCCATATGGTCCCCCCAAGCCAGGGGCAATTTCTGAGTGCTTAGCCAGGAGTAACCCCTGAGCATCAAACGGGTGTGGCCCAAAAAACAAAACAAAAAAAAAAAAAATTGAAATTCTTCTTTTAAGACACATCATTTAATCCAGAATGATAGTACAGCAGGTAGGGTGCTTGCCTTGTAAGCAACTGACTGGGTCAGAGCCCCAGTATAGCATATATCCCAGAACCTCCCAGAAGTGACTCCTGATCATCAAGCCAGGAGTAACCCCTCAGTATCACTGGGTGTGACCAAAAACACAAAAACGTATGAACAAAAAGACCAAAGACATATTATTAATGTTTCTTCACTTAAGAGAAGTGTTGAGGGAGGGAATGACACAAGGGAGAGAAAGGAGTGACTAGGAATTAAGCCCAGTAAGTTTACTCAAGTTTACTTCGTGAGCCAGCAGTAGCCACCAGTTACACATCCCTGCCCTAAGCACCAAGCTACTGTATATGCTCAAGTATAAGCTGCCCCCAATTTTACCCTAAAAACTGGGGAAACGGTGACTCGAATATAAGCCGAGGTGGAAAATGCAGCAGCATTTTCTGGCAAATTTCAAAAATAAAGATTTATACCCAAAACAATTACAATAATTGAGGAATCAGTAGGTTAAATGTTTTTCAATATTTATTGCTAAAGAAAAACTGTAAACTGGGCCCGGAGAGATAGCACAGCGGCGTTTGCCTTGCAAGCAGCCGATCCAGGACCAAAGAAGGTGGTTTTGAATCCCGGTGTCCCATATGGTCCCCTGTGCCTGCCAGGAGCTATTTCTTTTTTTTTTTTTTTTTTTTTTTTTGGTTTTTTGGGCCACACCCTGTGACGCTCAGGGGTTACTCCTGGCTATGCGCTCAGAAGTTGCTCCTGGCTTCTTGGGGGACCATATGGGACGCCGGGGGATCGAACCGCGGTCCGTCCTAGGCTAGCGCAGGCAAGGCAGGCACCTTACCTCCAGCGCCACCGCCCGGCCCCGCCAGGAGCTATTTCTGAGCAGACAGCCAGAAGTAACCCCTGAGCACCGGTGGGTGCGGCCCAAAAACCAAAAGAAAAACTGTAAACTAGCAACAACTTTAAAACTTTAAATAAGGGGCCGGCGAGGTGGCACTAGAGGTAAGGTGTCTGCCTTACAAGCGCTAGCCAAGGAAAGGACCACGGTTCGATCCCCCGGTGTCCCATATGGTCCCCCCAAGCCAGGGGCAATTTCTGAGCGCGTAGCCAGGAGTAACCCCTGAGCATCTAACGGGTGTGGCCCAAAAAAAAACAAAACAAACAAACAAAAAAAAAGAATTTAAAAAAAAAAACTTTAAATAAAGTGCAGAAAACTGTAGCTTAAAAGATAATCAAGCTAAATCACAAAGGGTTTTGGCATGATTTCTGGGCAAATCAACACTTTGGGAAAGGCAGGCAAGTGCTCATGGGCATCAGGCACAGTGGCCCCTGCTGAGAGTGAGTTGAGGTAAGTGTCATCATCTCTCACACTCAGGTTCTAGCAGTTCAAGTGGAAGCTGCTGCCACCCATGCGTGTCCACCATCCCTACTGTTCTGCACGTCTTCTGCACGTTCTAGAAAATTCTGTGTGTAACTGTTCTCCACTTCCCAAACCCTTCTACTCCTATGCTCTAGACATGACATGCTCTCTGCAATCTGTTAAGAGTTTTACTTAAAATTAACTGGGGCCAGAGAGATAGTGCAGTGGGAAGGGCGCTTGCCTTGTACATGTGGTCAAGCCCACCAAGAGGGATTCCTGAGCACAGAGCCAGGAATAAGCCCTGAGCACCACAGGGTATAGCCTAAAGAGAAAAAGCTAAACAAAACAAGAAAAATATTGTTTTCCCTTGAACATAAATAAATCTTTGCTTGCTTCTTTCCACTCTGGAGAAACTTTGAACACAGATTACTCTCTCCTCTCACATCTTTCTCAGTAAATGCTATTCAATAAAACTAATTTTGTGGGGGCCAGAGAGATAGCATGGAGGTAAGGCATTTGCTTGCATGCAGAAGGACGGTGGTTCGAATCCTGGCATCCCATATGGTCCCATGAGCCTGCCAGGAGCGATTTCTGAGCGTAGAGCCAGGAGTAACCCTGAGCGCTACCGGGTATGACCCATAAACCAAAAATAATAGTAATAATTTTGTGGGGAACCAGAGAGATAGCATGGAGGTACGGCGTTTGCCTTGCATGCAGGAGGATGGTGGTTTGAGTCCCAGCATCCCATATGGTCCCCTGAGCCTTCCAAGAACAATTTCTAAGCGTAGAGCCAGGAGTAACCCCTGAGCGCTGCTGGGTGTGACCTCAAAAACAAAAACTATTTTTGTGGGCCAGAGCGATAGCACAACAGTAGGGTATTTGCCTTGCATGAGGCCAACCAGGATGGACCCAGGTTTAATTCCCAGCATCCCATATGGTCCCCTGAGCCTGCCAGGGGTGATTCCTGAGAGAAGAGCCAAAAGTAACCCGAGCGTCAAAATGTGTGGCTTCCACCCCCCCCCCAAAAAAATGTTTGTGGAGCAGAGCGATAGCACAACGGGTAGGTTGCTTGCTTTGCATTGTGGCTGATCCAGGTTTAAGACCTGGCATCCCATACAGTCCCAAGTCACCAGGCGTGATTCCTGACTGTAGAACTAAGTGTAGCACCCAAGTATCACTGGGTGTGCCCTCCCCAAAAAAGATTTTGCTTTACTTTGGAAAAAACATATTGCATTTCCAGATAATCAATTAAATAATTTTCAACCTAGACTTATTGGTCAACAGGAATGTTTCTGAAACATAAGGACTCACCCTCAAATTGATTTTAAAATCCTTTTTTTTTTTTTTTTTGGTTTTTGGTTTTTGGGCCATACCCGGTGACGCTCAGGGGTTACTTCTGGCTATATGCTCAGAAATCACTCCTGGCTTGGGGGATCATATGGGACGCCGGGGGATCGAACGACAGTCCGTCCTAGGCTAGCGCTGGCAAGGCAGACACCTTACCTCTAGCACCACCGCGCCGGCCCAAATCCTTTTTTATAAAAAATAAAACTATGGACTGGAGTTGGCTCATGGCCAACCAGGGTTTTAGCACCAACATTCCATATGATCCCTTGGGAACCAACAAGATAAATTCTTGAGTGTAGAGCCAGGAGTAACTTGTAGCCAAAAACAAAAACAAAAACTAAACAAAATACTAATTTGGGGAGGGGCTTTTATTTTTTTAATTTAAGCACCATGATTACAAACATGATTGTATTTGGTTTACAGTCACAAACAGAACATCCCCCTTCACCAGAGTAACATTCTCCTGGGGAGGGACTTTCAAAGTGGTGCTCAGGGTGCATTGGGCTACTCCCAGTGACAAGGGCTACTCCTAATGATAATCGGCCATCTGGGCCCATGATTTAATGCCAAGGCCTGCAGACCTGCAGCTGCTTTATATCTGCAGTACTGAGGACCACTGGGGCCTTCCTGGTGTTGTTTGGGATCAATGTGGTCCAGAAATCAAACCCAAATCAGGTGCATGCAAGGCACGGTCACTAATCACCATACATCTCTCTCCCTGCCCTGTCTGTCATTCAGTTTAAAATAACATGTTAATGCTGCTACCATAATTGGAGACAATCACCTTTAGAGGAATGCTTTTGACAATTTTTAGGTGTAAAGATTTGATATACTTAAAGATTTTAGTGGAGGTGCTAAATCAAGTGCCTATACATTCAAGGCAAGTGCTCTACCTCTGAGCCACATCCCCAGTCCAATATAAATATTTAAGAACCATGTTATAAAAGAAGAGTCAGAAGAAAATGTCTGATTAATCACCTGGTTTTAAGCTGGTGTTTATAGGCCTGGCAGCTGCTGCAGCCGTCTGTTCCCATCGAGGATCATGGTAACTCATTTTACTAATGAATTCAATCGCAGCATCTATACTTCTGTTATTAGTTTTTTGAAGAGCTTGTATAACCATATCCTAATGTAAAATTTAAAAGAGAAACAAACTTAAGATTTTGTAATTAGTAAGAGGAAAAGACCTCTATGTCACAAGAAAAATATACAAATAAGACAAACAGAGCCCCAAACTATATCAATTTCTTTATTATAAATTCTTTATTGCCTCAAATTATTAAAGAAAACAATAGTCTCAAATCCTTCAAATTAATCTTTTGTATTTTCACTTCAATCTATTGAAGATTACTATTTTCCTTTAGGATTAATTTATGGTACAATCACAGCAATTATCCTTCCTTCCTTCATTCCTTCCTTCCTCCCATCCTCCCTGCCTACCTCCCCCCCCCCCTTCTTTCCTTTTTTTTTTGCTTTATTTTTGGGTTACAGCCAAGGATATCAGGAGTTACACCTGGCTCTATGCTCAAGAATTAAGCCTGGTCGTGCTCAGTGAACCATATGAAATGCTGGCAATCAAACTGAAGGTGGCTGCATGCAACACCCTACCTGTTGTACTACCACGCTGGCCTTATTTCTCTTAACTCTATTTCTCTTAACTCTATTCTTATATAAAAACTTGTATAACAAACTTCGATTGTTAAAATAATATCAGTTAAAATACTAGAAACTGTTTTAAATCATGAAAAGACTTTATTGAGTCCTTTGGCTCTGTATTCCAGTACAAGGGCCAAGTTGCTTTAAGTAAAAGGCTAAGTTGCTTTAAATTCTATCCTACATAGTCAGAGAACTTTGTTTACAAGTCACAAAATAGGGGCTGGAGAGACAACACAGTGGTAGGGCGTTTGCCGTGCAAGCAGCCGCCCCAGGATGGACCTGGGTTCGATTCCCGGCATCCCATATGGTCCCTCAAGCTTGCCAAGAACCAATTTCTGAGCACAGAGCCAGGAGTAAATCCTGAGCACCGCCAGGTGTGGCCCCAAAACAACAAAAAAAATACAAGTCACGGGGCCAAAGAGAACATGGAGGTAGGGCGGTTGCCTTGTATGCAGAAGGATGGTGGTTCAAATCCTGGCATCCCATATGGTCCCCTGAGCCTGCCAGGAGCGATTTCTGAGCGTAGAGTCAGGAGTGGCCCTTGAGCATTGCTGGGTGTGACCCTCCCAAAACAAACAAACAAACAAACAAAAATAATAAGAATTTGGCAGAGCCAGAGTAATAACACAGAGGGATACTGGGTAGGGCATTTGCTTTCATGCAGCCAACCCACGCTAAATCCCTGTCATCCTATATAATCTGCCCAAGGCTGCCAGGAGTGATTTTCTGAGCTCAGAGTCAGATGTAAACTTTTTTTTTTTTTTCTTTTCAGGTCATACTCAGCAGCGCTCAGGGTTTACTCCTGACTCTACGCTCAGAAATCGTTCCTGGCAGGCTCGGGGGACCATATGGGATGCCAGTATTCTAACCACCGACTTTCTGCATGCTAGGCAAACACCTTACCGCCATGCTATCACTCCGGCCCCAAGATGTAAACCCTTGAGCACTGCCAAGGTGTGACACAAAAATAAAAAATTTTTTGAGAAGGTTGGAAAGATAGTACAGCAAGAGCTTGCTTTTCATGCAGTTGCCCCGGCACACATGGTAGGTCTCTGAGCACCGCCAGGAATGATTCCTGAATGCAGAAACAGGAATAAGAAGAGTGTGACCCAAATACAAACAAAAAGAAAAAAAAATAGAGATTGGAATTTAACAGTGAAGTTTCCTGAAATCTCTATTTAGCCCTGCTCAAATGTCCTGAGATCAGAAACTATCCTTTCTCTGCTGTAGAACCTTAAAACCAAAAAAATAATAAGACACTAATAAAACTGTGCATATTATACTTTCCTAACAGAATATACAAATTTGTTTATATGGTTAAATTCACTCAAATGAATTTTTTTTTAGTTTTTGAGTCACACCTGGCAGCACTCAGGAGTTACTCCTGGCACTGCACTCAGAATCATTCCTGGGAGGCACGGGGGACTATATTGGGATGCCAGGATTTGAACTACCATCCATCCTGAATCAGCTGCGTGCAAGGCAAATGCCCAACCACTACGCTATCCTTTAAAGCCCCTCAAATGAATTCTTAAGAAATGACACAAATCATTTTGGGCTGGAGAAATGGTGCAAGGATAGAGATGCCTGTCTTGTATGAAGCTGACGTTGCTGACCCATAGGTCCAAGTACCACCAGGAATGAGCCCTGTGCACAGTCAGATACGGCCAGAAACCAAAAGGAAAACAAATGAGATTACATTAAAAAATAAACTGTTAGGGGCCAAAGAACACAGCGGTAGGGCATTTGCCTTGCACATGTCCAGCCCAGGATGGACCCTGGTTGGAATCCCAGCATCCCATGTGGTCCCTCAAGCCTGCCAGGAGTGACTTCTGAGTGCAGAGCCAGGAGTAACCCCTGAGCACCACCAGGTATGACCCAAAAGCCAAAAAAAAAAAAGTTACATGATAATTTAACACCTTCATTTTGCCTTGAAAAAATTCTTACCTCATGGGGCTCGAAAGATAACACAGAGGTAGGGCGTTTGCCTTACAAACAGCCGATTCAGGGCATCCCATATGGTCCCCCAAGCCTGGCAGGGGTGATTTCTGAGCACAGAACCAAGAGTAACCCCTGAGCACCACTGGTGTGACCCCAAAATAAAACAAAATAAAAATCTTACCTCGGGGCCGGGCGGTGGTGCTGGAGGTAAGGTGCCTGCCTTGCCTGCGCTAGCCTAGGACGAACCGAGGTTCGATCCTCCGTCCCATATGGTCCCCATATGTTGCCAGGAGCAACTTCTGAGCGCATAGCCAGGAGTAACCCCTGAGCGTCACAGGGTGTGGCCCAAAAACCAAAAAAAAAAAAAAAAAAAAAAAAAAAAAATCTTACCTCATCAAATCCAGCAGCTTGTAAGTCTTGAAGCATCTGTGGGTTGACTTCGGAAGGACACCGGGAGGACAAACTTGTTTCATTTGCAAATGGCAATAGAGAGTTCCGAATTTCTAGCAAGGCTTTATGGTGCATCCCAAATTTAGGCGGATTCCTGACTTGTCGAGGGTCTTCAGTTAGCATTTTATTCACACTATGCTCAGCCTTAGCCGCATCTGATGGCTTGGATAAATTTCTAAGGGATTCCCGAATTTCTTGCAACATTTGCCGGCTGCTGCCAGTGTAGTTACTGGCAGGAAAGGTCTTAGGCCTCATCTGTCTATAACCTTCTGGCTTTTCACTCCTCTTCATGAAAACATCTATATGTATATCATCCACACAGAGGATTTAAGGGCTCTGTCCTGAGCCAAATAAAATAGGTCCTTCACAGAAGCTCCAGGAACCTTTACAAGCTATATGATTGATCCTACAAAGAAAAAAGAGGAAATTAAAAGTTTTTTGTTTTGTTTTTTTTTGTTTGTTTGTTTGTTTGGGGGTCACACCCGGCAGCACTCAGGGGTTACTCCTGGCTCTATGCTCAGAAATCGCTCCTGGCAGGCTCGGGGGACCATGTGGGATGCCGGGATTCAAACCACTGTTCTTCTGCATGCAAGGCAAATGCCTTACCTCCATGCTATCTCTCAGGCCCTGGAAATTAAAGTTTTTTTTTTTTGTTTTTCTTTTTTGGTTTTTTTTTTTTTGTGTGTGTGTGGTTTTTTGGGTCACACCTGGCAGTGCTCAGGGGTTATTTCTGGCTCCAGGCTCAGAAATTGCTCCTGGCAGGCACAGGGGACCATATGGGGCGCCGGAATTCGAACTGATGACCTCCTGCATGAAAGGCAAACGCCTTACCTCCATGCTATCTCTCCGGTCCCGGAAATTAAAGTTTTAATGAAATTAACTGATAGAGCTATATAAGAACTGGGGAATGGGGAGCTTGGGAGGAGAAAGAACCCTGCTAATATAGGAATTAGAGATCTGATGTCAGTTCTGCCTTATTTTATTTTGGGGCCACTCCCAGTGAGGCTCAGAGGTTACTCCTAACTTCTGCTCAGAAATCACTCCTGGCAGGCTTGGGGGACCATATGGGATGCCAGGGATCAAACCCAGGTCGGCTGTGTGCAAGGCAAATGCCCTACCCACTGCTGTGTGCTAAGCAAGCGCCCTACCCGTTATGCTCTCTCTCAAACCCAGGAGTAATTACTGAGAGCTATGAGTGTGATCTCAAAACAACAGGAAAAAAAAAAAGTTAAGGATCTTGAAATGGGACGATCGCCATGGAACATCCAAATGAGCATACATGCAATTCAAGTGTCTTTATGAGATGCAGAAGGAGAAGTGAAACTCAGATTTGATATTCAAAGAGGTGAAAACAACGTGGAGGCAGTCTAAGGTGCGTGCCCAGAGGCTTAGGCATGCTGGTTGATGACCAGCAACTGCTGGGCTTTGGGCCTCCAGAGCTGTGAGGGAACAGATGTAAACAGATATTGTTTACAGTCATCAACTCTGGGCTAGAGAGTAAGAGAGCAGGTAGAGCATTTGCCTTGTAAGCTGCAGATCTGGTTTGATTCTCAACACCACACATGGTCCCCGAGGTGTGGTGTGGTCCCAATACAAAAGAAGCTGTCTTCGAACAATTCAAGTTCAAATTAGAAAAAGCCTTGACTGAAGTGTTGAGAAAGTACCGGAATCAAGGTACCTATTTTGTATGCAGGCAGACTCTGGTTTGATCCCTCATACTGCATGATCACCCAAGAACCAAAAGGGACCCCAGAGTACAAATCCTGATTATTCAAAATTTAAAATCTATGGGCTCCCCAAGTTCTATGAAAGATGGTTGAGGAAAACTCACATAATTCCAAGAGGGAAACGTCTCCCAAAGTTCATACTTCACTCCCACACACTGTTCACAGCAGAAAAAGAATAGCTAGGAGTGTCTCAGGGAACAGTGGCCAAGGGACAAAGAGAATAAAAAGGATTATAGGGTTAGGGTCACTGAGAGTAACAGGACCAGGAAAATGGCTCAAGTGTTGAAGCACTTGTACATTGGAGTCCCAATTTCAGATCTCTGCACTGCATGGTCCCACAGTTCCTCAAAGATAAATGAATGGGGTTGGAGAGATGGCATGGAGATAGGGCATTTGCCTTGCATGCAGAAGGGCAGTGGTTCGAATCCCGGCGTCCCATATGGTCCCCCGAGCCTGTCAGGAGCAATTTCTGAGCGTAGAGCCAGATTTCTGAGTGCTGCCCGGTGTGACCCAAAACCAAAAAAAAAAAAAAAAAAAAAAGATAAATGAATCAAGGTCCTCAAGTAATCTTCCCTACTATCTGGTCTGGCTTCTTGAAAGTCTGGGAGAAGGGTTCAAAATGTATCAACAGGTCATTATAAATGAGCCCCTGTTCTACTGTATGTACTCAGGTTAAGTGTAAAGTTAAGACAGAGACAGCAGGGCCTGGAGAGATAGCATAGCGGCATTTGCCTTGCAAGCAGCCGATCCAGGACCAAAGGTGGTTGGTTCGAATCCCAGTGTCCAATATGGTCCCCCGTGCCTGCCAGGAGCTATTTCTTTTTTGATTTTTGGGCCACACCCGTTTGACGCTCAGGGGTTACTTCTGGCTATTCGCTCAGAAATCGCCCCTGGCTTGAGGGGACCATATGGGACGCCAGGGGATCGAACCGCAGTCCGTCCTACGCTAGTGCTTGCAAGGCAGACACCTTACCTCTAGTGCCACCTTCCTGGCCCCTCCAGGAGCTATTTCTTTTTTTTTTTTTTTTTTTTTTTTTGGTTTTTTTGGGCCACACCCGGCGGTGTTTAGAGGTCACTCCTGGCTGTCCGCTCAGAAATAGCTCCTGGCAGGCACGGGGGACCATATGGGACACCGGGATTCGAACCAACCACCTTTGGTCCTGGATGGGCTGCTTGCAAGGCAAACGCCGCTGTGCTATCTCTCTGGGCCCACCAGGAGCTATTTCTAAGCTGACAGCCAGGAGTAACCCCTGAGCACCGCCGGGTGTGGCCCAAACCCCCCCCCCAAAAAAAAAAGACAGAGACAGCAAACTTAACTTCCCAGAGACATAAGTGGGTATACTGTTCCTAGGGCCCAAAACCCAAGCTCGAACCACGGTCCATCCTAGGTTAGTGTGTGCAAGGCAAAATGCCCTACAGCTTGCACCACCTCTCCAATCCCTAGAATCAAGTAATCTTTTTTTGGTTTGTGGTTTTGATTTTTGGATGACACCCAGCGGCACTAGGGTTACTCCTGGCAAGTCAGAGGACCACATGGGATGCCAGGGATCAAACCCAGGTAGGTCCCAGGTCAGCCACATGCAAGGCAAACGCTCTACCCATGGTGCTATGATAGCACCAGCTCCTGGAACTGAGAATCTTAAAGTCAGTATTGAAAAAATCAGACATGAGGTTGTACAGTGGGACTATGGTACTTGTTTTGCATGTACCAGTCAGTTCAATCCTCAGCACTACCAGGAGTAATTCCTGAGCAAAGAGTAGCCCTGAGCACCTCCAATTATGTGTCTCTACCCTCAATCAAAGAATTGTCAGAGCTTTTGCATTGCAAGCAGCCAACCCAGGACCTAAGGTGGTTGGTTCGGAGTCCCATATGGTCCCCCGTGCCTGCCAGAGGCGATTTCTGAGCAGGTAGCCAGGAGTAACCCCTGAGCACCGCCAGGTGTGGCCCAAAAACAAAAAACAAAAAAACAAAAACAAAAACAAAACAAAGTAGAGGAACTCTAAAACAGCATACGGGCTAGAGGGATAGTATACTAGAGGGAAAGCCTTGCATGCATCTGTGACAGTCATGACCTTGTTTCAAATCTCCAGCACTGAATATGGTTCCCTGAGCACACCAGAGCTTAATCTGGAGTAGATTCAGGAATAGCCCCAGAGCATTGCCAGTTGTGGCCCAGAAACAAATAAAAGAGTAGACAATGCATCTATCTAATTTTTCCATAAACAAAGGCAAATTTTCTTTTCCTTTTTTCTTTTTTTTTTGTTTTTTTTTGGGGGGTCACATCCGGCAGTGCTCAGGGTTTACTCCTGGTTCTACGCTCATAAATCACTCCTGGCAGACTCAGGGGACCATATTGATTTCATTTTACTTGGCAGCACCATTTTCGTTAAATTTAGTATCTAGATTAATGCTCAAAACGTCTTCAAAGATTCCATTACAGTGTAGCACTATACTCAGAAGCTGTCACCCACTAGGTAATGCAATTAAAGGGATAAACAACTGATAAGTTTAGGCAAGATCACAAAAATGAAAAGGTTAGAAAAATAAAAGGGGCCAGATGATAGCACAGCAGGTAAGGCTGTTTGTCTTGCACGCAGCTGACCTGAATTCGACCGCCAGATTCCCATATGGTCCCCAGAGCCTGCCAGGAATAACTTCTAAGTGTAGCGCCACTGGATGTGGCCTCCCAAAAAAAGGTAAATCAAAATTAAAAAAAAAAAAAAACACACACAAACATAAAAATCCATCTATGGGGTCGGAGTGGTGGTGCAAGCCTTAAGGCGTCTGCCTTGTGCGCGCTAGCCTAGGACGTAACACGGTTCGATTCTCCATATGGTCCCCCAAGCCAGGAGCGATTTCTGAGTCTATAGCCAGGAGTAACCCCTGAGCGTCACCAAGTGTAGCCGGAAAAAAAATCCATCTAAACCTTTTGATTTATCTTCAAAAGTAACTGTTTACTTTCCAAGGATAGAGCCACAGTACAGCAGGTTGAAGCACTTGCTATACACACGACTAACCCAGGTTTGATCCCCGACCTCCTAGAAGGAGAGCCTCCGAAGTGCAGCACCAGAAGTAATCCCTTAGCATTGCCAGGTATAGCCCCAAAACCAAGATAACCAGCATTAACTCTCCCAGTTAAGATTAAAAACACGGCCTGGAGAGATAGCACAGCGGCGTTTGCCTGGCAAGCAGCCGATACAGGACCAAAGGTGGTTGGCTCGAATCCCAGGTGTCCCATATGGTCCCCCGTGCCTGCCAGGAGTGATTTCTGGGCGTAAAGCCGGGAGTAACCTCTGAGTGCTGTCAGGTGTGACCCCCACCCAAAAAAAAGAACACACACACAAAACATAGAACTTAAAAAAATGGGAAGAATAGATAAACGGATGCTACTAAAGATTAACAGAAACTGAGGGCTGGAGCGATAGCTCAGTGGTAAGGCGTTTGCCTTGCACACGGCTGACCCAGAATGAATCTAGGTTTTATCCCCGGTGTCCCATATGGTCCCCCAAACCAGGAGTGATTTCTGAACACAAAGCCAGGATCATCACTGGGTGTGGCCCAAAACCAAAAAGGTTAATAGAAAATGTGCATTATCTTTCCCCTAAAAAATTATTATAAACAAATGGCTTGTTTTAGACTTAATCGTAATCTGAAAATAAAATGACAATTTATTTTTATGTCTATATATATTGAATTACACTATACTAATGTACTATATCTCCTATTGATGGCACTTTCTTTAGACTATATCCATTTTTCCCATTATAAATGTTGGTAACTGGGGCCAGGGCAATAGAAAGCAGGTAGGGCATTTGTCTTGCAAGTGGCTGACCCAGCTTTGATCCCGGCATCCCATATGGCCCAAGCCTGCCAGCAGCGATTTCTAGAGCAGATCCACACTTGAGTGTCACCGAGCGAGCGTGACCCAAAAACAAACAAAAAAACTTATGTTGGGTTGGAGCAATGGTGCAAGCAGTAGGGTATTTGCCTTGTATCGCTAACCTAAGACGGACCACAGTTCGATCTCCCGGAGTCCCATATGATCCCCAAGTCAGGAACAATTTCTAAGGGCATAGCCAGGAATAACCCTGAGCATTACCAGGTGTGGCCCAAAAAGCAAAAAACCTTATGTTGATAACTTCAACTGCTTTGATAGTAAAATCATAGTTTAAGGATGAGAGCCAGAGTGATAGCATAGGTAGAGTGTTTGCCTTGCACGCAGCCTACCCAGGTTTGATCCCCATCATGCCATATGGTCCCCCAAGCCTGTCAGGAGTGATTTCTGAGCACAGGGCAGGAGTAACCCAAGTGCTGCCAGGTGTGCCTCCCTCCAAAGAATATATGAATGAGATGGTCAAATTCATTTAATTAGGGGCTGGAGAGATAGCATGGAGGCAAGGCGTTTGCCTTGCATGCAGAAGGATGGTGGATCGAATCCTGGCATCCTATAAGGTCCCCCAAGCCTGCCAGGAGTGATTTCTGAGAGTAGAGCTAGGAGTAACCCCTGAGTGCTGCCGGGTATGACCCAAAAACAAAAAGCAAACAAACAAACAAAAATAAGTAATTCCCGAGTGCAGAGCCAGGAGTAACACCTGAGCACTGCCAGGTGAGTCCTCCATTCAACACAATGAAGGAAATTACACCCATAGCAGTGCATGTTTAGTGTTGCAATTGGTGCCGCTCAGTGCTTCCTCCTGACTCTGGCTTAGGTGATTACTTCTGACAAGTGTTCAGGGGGCCAGATGTAGAACTATGGATCAAACTGGGATTGGCTGCTTGCAAGGAAAGCACCTTACTTTCTTTTTTTTTTTTTTGGTTTTTGGGCCACACCCTGTGACGCTCAGGGGTTACTCCTGGCTATGCGCTCAGAAGTTGCTCCTGGCTTCTTGGGGGACCATATGGGGTGCCAGGGGATCGAACCGCGGTCCGTCCTAGGCTAGCGCAGGCAAGGCAGGCACCTTACCTCCAGCGCCACCGCCCGGCCCCGAAAGCACCTTACTTTCTGCACTAACTGCTGCTATAATACAGTTTTGAAGGTGTTACTCAAATGCCTCCTTTAGGAAGTCTCACTGAACTAACTACCAGATGTTATTTGCCAAATGCACTTTGCATGGTGGGAGAGATAGCACAGCGGTAGGACGTTTGCCTTGCACACAGCGAACTAGGGCAGAAGGTGGTTCAAATCCCAGAATCCTATATGGTCCCCCCGTGCCTGCCAGAAGTGATTTCTGAGCAGAGCCAGGAGTAACCCTTGAGCGCTGCCAGGTGTAACCTGAAAACAATAACAAAAAGAAAATGCACTTTGCAACATCTGTAGGTTTTAGGAGGGCTGGAGCAATAGTACAGCGGTTAGGGCGTTTGCCTTGCACGTAGCAGACCCAGGTTTGATCTTCAGAATCCTTTATGGTCTCTAAGCCTACAAGGAGTAACCCCCATGAGCTGCTGGGTGTGACCCAAAAGTCAAAAACCAAAAAAAAAAAAAAAAAAAATTGTTTTAAGGCTCTCTAACAGTGGTTTACAAAATATGCTTGGCCAGCATTCTCTCTTGCCACTGAGCTCCATTCTTGAACTCTACATACTAATGACACCGTGTTTCCTAAAACGAACTGATTCAAAGTGAAAATAATCACTGCCTTTTATGCTCATCTTGAAAAGTAACGTCTCCACCTGAAAAATGTTGTCCAATAAAGAAGTAATTTATGCGATACACAAAATCCTATATTAATCTAAATATAACACCTAGAATGAAAACTAATCAGAGTTGGAACTGTTCCAAGGCTATTGTTTCTACAGAACAACAAGGACTGGCACAGAAAACAAAAGCAAACATAAAAATTCACACTTGGGCTAGAGAGAGAAGAGAGAGTGAGCACAGTGGGTAAGGCACTTGCCTGGCAAGCAGGCTTCCCTGGTTTGATACCTTTTACCGCATCTTACCCTTCAGGCCCGCCAGGAATTCAGCCCTGAGAGACCCGAGTATGACCCCATTCATTCCTCCCCAAATCCAAGGCACAGAATGAAAGGGGGCACTTTTGAAGTCATGGAAATCCTTGCTTTTGAGAACGGCAAGGAAGGCACATTCAAGGCGTATTAAAAAGCAAAGACTGGGGGCCGGGAAGGTGGCGCTAGAGATAAGGTGTCTGCCTTGTAAGCGCTACCAAGGAACGGACCGCGGTTCGATCCCCCGGCGTCCCATATGGTCCCCCCCAAGCCAGGGGCGATTTCTGAGCACATAGCCAGGAGTAACCCCTGAGCATCAAATGGGTGTGGCCCAAAAACCAAAAAAAAAAAAAAAAAAAAAAAAAAAAAAAAAAAGCAAAGACTGTACACTTTCCCAGCATGGGCCACGATCTAGTTTCTGGCGGTTGCTGCTCCTCAGGGACACACAATGCCACTTCTCTGCCGGCTAATTCAGTCGAATTCTTCCATTCCCTCAGGGAACCAGCCAGCCCAGTTTATGAGTGTCAACTTATTAGATGAAAGACCTAACAGTTCGGACCGTCACAAATGGGACCTTGGGACCCATTTCCCAATTTATTTCCACAACCGCTGCCCTTTATCTCACCCAGGGAGGATATGTGGCTCAAAAAACAAAAACAAAAACAAAACTTATTAAGGTCAAAAATTAACCCTTTCTAAAGACTTGTGGTTCCTTTCCAAAACGAATGCGACTTAACATTACTAAGGGTGCTGCGACGCCTCATTTCTCACGGCAGTTCTGAACTTCGTAAAAAACCCGCAACACCTTCTTTTTTTTTTTTTTTTTTTTTTTTTTTTTTGGTTTTCGGTTTTTGGGTCACACCTGGCAGCGCTCAGGGGACCATATGGGATGCCGGGATTCGAACCACCATCCTTCTGCATGCAAGGCAAAATGCACTACCTCCATGCTATCTCTCCAGCTCCTCAACACCTATTTTTAAAAAAGAAAGGTCACGGTTCTAACAAAAAGCGACCAACACAGACTCGATTTTTTGGGGGGGGGCGGGGGGGACTGAAGACGTGCCATCAACGAGTCAAGGGAGAAAGAACTCCTTCAAGGTGCACGCTCCTTTTTCTCAAAGTCTAGCGAACCAGGGTGCCCTGAGATGTCCGGTCTTTTCTCCAAAGACAAAGATTGACCCCTGGGGCAATCCCGACCTTCGCAGCCCTCCAAAAGTGCGCTCTGAAGTCGCTTCATTGTCACCGTGGCCAGCAAGAGCGAATAAAAACACAAACCAACAAACTTTGCTTGGGGCTTGGTTCAGACTCATTTCCACCATGGGGTCCCCCTGGCCCGGGATGCCCAAGGCTCGGGGCCACTTTCCTTGTGAATCAATCTCTCTTCTTTTCCTTTCTTTCTTGCTCTCCTCTCTGTCTCTCTCAACCAAAAAAATCAAAAGATACTCCAAGATATTATTTAGCTTTCTCTTTTTCTTTCTTTCTTTTTCTTTCTCTTTCTTTTTGCTCTCTAACAAACAGTCCAGAATACTAGACAATTTATTTTTCTCTGTCCTCTCTCAACCAGAAAAGTCAAATGATGACACTCTTATTCAGCTTTCTCCTCTTTATTTCTTTCTTTCTCTCTCTTTCTTCTCTCTCAACCAGACACTCTAGGATACTAAACTATTTTTACTTTTCTCTTTCTCAACCAGAAAAGTCAGTACTCCAGAATGCTATTCAGCTTTCTCTTCTTTCTTTCTCTCTCAACCACAGTCCAGGATACTAGACTATTTCTCTCTCTCAGAAAAGTCAAATGATGATACTCCAGAATGCTATTCAACTTTCTCTTTTCTTTCTCCCCCCCCCTCAATTAGACATTCCAGGATACTACACTATTTCTCTCTCTCTCTCTCAACCATATATACTCCAGGATACAGACTATTTCCCTCTCCTCTCTCTTCTCTCTCTCCTCCGCCGGGCGAGGCCTCGGCACTCTGGGCCCAGCACGCCGAGCACACGCCCCCCGAAGCCGGACGCCTGGGCTGGCTGGGCTCTGGCTGCAGCCCCGGCACGGCGGGCCTCGCCTCCGGCTCCGGCTCCAGCAGCAGCGGGGGCGCTAACCACTGAGCGGCCCGGCCCGACCCCCCGAGCCGCCGCTTCTGCAGTCCCCGCAGCGGGCCGGGCCGGGTCAAGCTGGGCGTGGGCGTGGGCGTGGGCGCGGCGGGTGGGGCGGCCCACCGCGTCGGCCCGGAGCGGAGAAAGTGCGCCCCGCCCCGGCCCCACCGACCGACCTGCGGCGCCGAGCGGGTTCCCTCCCGGGCGAGGGCGAGGGCGAGGGCGGCCCTTGGGAGTCCCGCGGGGGGCGGCCGGGCGCGGGGGGGAGCGAGGCCGAGGGGCGCCGGGCGTCGCGGGGGCCGGCCTCACCCTCAGCACCAGGCGGCCGCCGCCGCCGCCATCTTGCCTTCCACTCGCGTCGCCGCCGCAGGTTCCCGGATGTCGGCGTTTCCCGGCGGCGCTTGCGCGGGGCGGCGGGCTACGGGGGCCCGCGAGGGTCGCTCCATGGCGGCCGCCCACGTGACCGCGGCGCCAGGCTGGCCCCGCCCCGGCCCCGCCCCCCGGCCCCGCTCGAGGCACCGCAGCCAGGGATGCTCGGGACGCTGCTCCTCGCGGTCGGGCCTGATGGGGTGCTGCCACTCGAGACCAGGCCCTGCCCTCTGCTGCCCGCGGTGCTCAGGCCTTGCAAGACTGCGTGGAATGTTGATTTTAAAAAGTAAAATGTATGGCAT
This sequence comes from Suncus etruscus, assembly GCF_024139225.1. Lineage (NCBI taxonomy): Eukaryota > Metazoa > Chordata > Mammalia > Eulipotyphla > Soricidae > Suncus > Suncus etruscus. The sequence goes on from NC_064862.1 coordinate 19,206,966, forward strand.
GTACAACATTGCAATATATTAAAGTGTTAGTTATACAATGAAAATGTGTGGGCCCGGAGAGATAGCACAGTGGTGTTTGCCTTGCAAGCAGCTGATTTAGGACCAAAGGTAGTTGGTTCGAATCCCGATGTCCCATATGGTCCCCCGTGCCTGCCAGGAGCTATTTCTGAGCAGACAGCCAGGAGTAACTCCTGAGCAACGCCGGGTGTGGCCCAAAAACCAAAAACAAAAACAAAAAAAAAATGTGTTGTGTATAAAATATGAAATATTGCCTATGAAATTGGGGCAATAAGATATTTCCTAGAAAGATTTTATATATATGTATATACAATACATATTCATATAGATTTCATATATAGATTGACTTCTCCGAGTCCATCTATGTGACTTCATTAGGTGTTTTCTTTTTTTTATTGTGTTTATTTATTTTTGGTTTTTGGGTCACACCCGGCAGCACTCAGGTTACTCCTGGCTCTGTGCTCAAAAATCGCTCCTGGCAGGCACAGGGGACCATATGGGATGCCTGGATTCGAACCACTGTCCATCCTTGATCAGCGGCTTGTAAGGCAAACGCCCTTCTGCTGTGCTCTCTCTTCAGCCCCTAGGTGTTTTCTTTATCAGCTAGGGAGCGTATTCCTGAACCAGTGGAGGGATTTTTTAGCTTTGTAGCTATCAATCAAACTAATGAAAGCCATCCTTGTTGCCCTACCATTGGAAAAGTGTGGCCCCGAGAAGAGATTTTTAGTTCTTGTGAAGTTTGGGGTGGGATCATTGAGTTTATGGTTAAAAACAACATCTACCTTTTTTTTGGGGGGGGGGGGGGGTTTGGGCCACACCGGTAACGCTCAGGGGTTACTCCTGGCTATGTGCTCAGAAGTTGTTCCTGGCTTGGGGGACCATATGGGACACCGGGGGATCGAACCGCAGTCCGTCCAAGGCTAGCGCAGGCAAGGCAGGCACCTTACCTTCAGCGCCACCGCCCAGCCCCAACATCTACCTTTGTTAAAAATATTTTTCTGGGGGCCGGGCGGTGGCGCTGGAGGTAAGGTGCCTGCCTTGCCTGCGCTAACCTAGGATGGACCTCGGCTCGATCCCCCGGCGTCCCATATGGTCCCCCAAGCCAGGAGCGACTTCTGAGCGCATAGCCAGGAGTAACCCCTGAGCGTCACCGGGTGTGGCCCAAAAACCAAAAAAAAAAAAATATATATTTTTCTGGGGCCGGGCGGTGGCGCTCGAGGTAAGGTGCCTGCCTTACCTGCGCTAGCCTAGGAGATGGACCGCGGTTCGATCCCCCGGCGTCCCATATGGTCCCCCAAGCCAGGAGCGACTTCTGAGCGCATAGCCAGGAGTAACCCCTGAGCGTCACCGGGTGTGGCCCAAAAAAAAAATATATATATATATATATATTTTTCTGGGCCCGGAGAGACAGCACAGCGGCGTTTGCCTTGCAAGCAGCCGATCCAGGACCAAAGGCGGTTGGTTCAAATCCCGGTGTCCCATATGGTCCCCCGTGCCTGCCAGGAGCTATTTCTGAGCAGACAGCCAGGAATAACCCCTGAGCACTGCCGGGTGTGGCCCAAAAACCAAAAGAAAAAAAAATATATATTTTTCTGCGGGAGGCAGACTGATAACCCAGCGGTAGGGTGTTTGCCTTGCACAAGACTGACCTGGACAGACCCGGGTTCGACTCCCAGTATCCCATCTGGTCCCCCTGAACCTGCCAGGAATAGTTTGTGAGCTCACAGCAGGAGTAACCTGAGCACCTCCGGGTGTGGCCAAAAAACAAACAAAAAATATTTTTTGTGGGCCAGAGACATAGTAAAGCAGTGTTTTGCTTAGCAACAGGTAGGATTCCCCTTTCTGCCTGAAGGTTCAGCAACCCAAAGCCACAACTGACAGAAAAGGTATTTTTTTTTTTTTTTGGTTTTTCGGGCCACACCCGTTTGATGCTCAGGGGTTACTCCTGGCTACGCGCTCAGAAATTGCCCCTGGCTTGGGGGGACCATATGGGACGCCGGGGGATAGAACCGTGGTCCTTTCCTTGGCTAGCGCTTGCAAGGCAGACACCTTACCTCTAGCGCCACCTCGCCGGCACCAGAAAAGGTTCTTGAGTTAATTAACTTTATCAAACTGCCGAGCCAAGTTTGTTCCAGATCGATATATCCTAGACTGTGTAGCCCATGACATCTCTACATTTCATAGTACTATCAGCCCATTAGAATCATAGCAAATTTTTTTTTGTTTTGTTTTTGGGCCACACCCGGCAATGCTCAGGGGTTACTCCTGGCTGTCTGCTCAGAAATAGCTCCTGGCAGGCACGGGGGACCATATGGGACACCGGGATTCGAACCAACCACCTTTGGTCCTGATCGGCTGCTTGCAAGGCAAACGCCACTGTGCTATCTCTCCGGGCCCAGAATCATAGCAAATTTAATGGAAAAATTGCATAGACCATAAAGCTCATTGAGTTAAGCAGTAACACGGAAGACTCAACTAATACTGACCACAGTCTAGTACTCTTTAGTCAATGACTTTAATAACACCATAGAGGGGCCGGAGAGATAGCATGGAGGTAAGGCGTTTGCCTTTCATGCCTGCCTTGCCTGCACTAGCCTTGGATGGACCGTGGTTCGATCCCCCGGTGTCCCATATGGTCCCCCAAGCCAGGAGCAACTTCTGAGCACATAGCCAGGAGTAACCTCTGAGCGTTACGGGGTGTGGCCCAAAAAACCAAAAAAAAAAAAAAAAAGAACAATTATTACAAATTGACCCTATTGATCTGAGTTTTAATGATTCTATTTGCCTTTGTATTTTAAAAACAATATGGGGCCCGGAGAGATAGCACAGCAGCGTTTGCCTTGCAAGCAGCCGATCCAGGACCAAAGGTGGTTGGTTCGAATCCCGGTGTCCCATATGGTGCCCCGTGCCTGCCAGGAGCTATTTCTGAGCAGACAACCAGGAGTAACCCCTAAGCAGTGCCGGGTGTGGCCCAAAAACCAAAAAATAAAAATAAATAAAAAAGAAAAATATGAAGGGGCTGGAGCAATAGCACAGCTGACCTAGGTTCGATCCCCAGCAGCCTGGAGTAACCCCTGAGTGCCACTGGGTGTGGCCCCAAAACCATGAAAAAACTAAAACAGGGGCCGGGCGGTGGCGCTAAAGGTAAGGTGCGCCTGCCTTGCTTGCGCTAGCCTTGGACGGACCGCGGTTCGATCCCCCGGTGTCCCATATGGTCCCCCAAGCCAGGAGCAACTTCTGAGCGCATAGCCAGGAGTAACCCCTGAGCGTTACCGGGTGTGGCCCAAAAACCAAAAAAAAAAAAAAAAAAAAAAAAAAAAAAAAAAAAAAAAAAAAAAAAAAAAAAAAAGAAAAAACTAAAACAATGTGAAATAAAAATTTTTGTGCCTGAAATGACGGCTAGGGTGTTGGGTGGAAAACTGAAAACACTGCTGGATGGAAAGTCACACTGGTGATGGGATTGCTGTTAGAACATTTAAGAACTGATACAATATTATGAACTTGGTAAATCAATGTTATAAATTTTTTTGAGCAAGACTATAAAGATAATAGGGTTGAAAGCCAGAGTGATATTACAGCAGGTAGGATATTTGCCTTGCACTGAGCTGACCCAAGTTCAGTGCCTAACATCTCATATGATTCCCCAAGAACTGGCAGAAATAATTCCTGAGTGAGACCCAAGAGTAACCACTGAGGACCACCCAGTGTGGCCCCAAATAAAACTAAACAAAAAAAGACAATACAGGGGCAAGAACAATAGCACAGTGGCAGGGTGTTTGCCTTGCACACAGCCCACCCAGGATGGACCCGAAGTTGATCCCTGGCGTCCCATATGGTTCTCCGAGCCTGCCAGGAACCATTTCTGAGCACAGAGCCAGGAGTAACTCTGAGCACCGCCGGGTGTGGCCCAAAAATAAAAAATAAAATAAAAATTCCTTCTCTCTTATTTTTTTTTGGTTTTTGGGCCACATCCGGCGGTGCTCAGGGGTTACTCCTGGCTGTCTGCTCAGAAATAGCTCCTGGCAGGCACAGGGGACCATATGGGACACCGGGATTTGAACCAACCACCTTTGGTCCAGGATTGGCTGCTTGCAAGGCAAACGCCGCTGTGCTATCTCTCCGGGCCCAAATTCCTTCTCTCTTTTTTAAAAAAATAAGACAGACAGGGCCGGAGTGGTGGAGCTATAGGTTAGGCGTCTCTGCCTTGTGAGCCCTAGCCTAGGACAGACTGCGGCTCAGTCCCCCAGCGTCCCATATGATCCCCCAAGCCAGGAGCAATTTCTGAGCCCATAGCCAGGAGCAACCCCTGAGCGTCAACGGTGTGTCAACGGGTGTGGCCCCCCCCCAAATAAAAACAAGACAGTACAGGGGGTAGGGTACTTGCCTTGCATGTGGCTAACCTGGGTTTGTTCCCTGGCACCCTATATGGTTCCCCAAGCACAGAGTCAGCAGTAAGCCTTGACTATTGTTGGGTGTGACCCAAAAACAAAATCAAAGCTTTTTTAGACAACTGGAAAGAGGTTCAGCTGCAAGATTGTTTTGATCCTTCCCTCATCCCCCCAGCACAAGTCTAGAGTAGCCTCTGTTCATGGGTAAGAATGATCCCCCCCAAAATATACAAATTCTTGCAAATTTTACTTCTGGAAAATAGCACTTTCAAATACCTGTCATCATTTAAGACCTTTGAGTTTGGGGCTGAGGGAATAAGGGGGGTGTTGGTGTTTGGATTAAACCCCGCAGTGCTCATTTGTGACCCCTGGTGGTACTGGCAGCACCTTAAATGGTGCTGGAGATGGGAAGCTGGTATTCAAATCCAGGTTGGCTCTGCTCAAGGCATGCATCCTACCCACTGTACTAGCTCTCCAATATATATTAATATATTCCAGGGGACACTCCTGAAAGTGCTTAGAGAATTCTCTGGTGCTAGTCTGACTGACGTACAAAGTATGAACTTGAGACCTCCTCCGAAATTTTTTATTTATTTATTTTGGGTCACACCCGGCTGTGCTCAAGGGTTACTCTTCGCTCTGCACTCAGAAACCGCTCCTGGCAGGCTCAGGGGACCATATGGGATGCTGGGATTCGAACCACTGACCTTCTACACGCAAGGCAAACGCCTTACCTCCATGCTATCTCTCCAGCCCCAGAATTTTTATTTATTTTGCTTTTATGCTACACCCAGTAGGGTTACTCCTTACTGTGCTCAGAAATCACTCCCGCAGGCTCAAGGGACCATACAGGATGCTAGGGATTGAACCCAGCTCAGCCAAATGACCTGGCCACCTTGGGGGAGCATAAGAGATCAAGAGGATTGAACTCGGGTCATCCACGTGATAGGTAAATGCTCTACCCTTTCCCTTAGGAAAGAATTTTTTTTTTGCCTTTTTTGTGCGACACCCAATGATGCTCAGGGGTTACTCCTGGATATGTGCTCAGAAATTGCTCCTGGCTTGGGGGACCATATGGAACGCCAGGGGATCGATCAAACCGTGGTCCGTTCTGGGTCAGCCTGTGCAAGGCAAATGCCCTACCCCTTGCAGCACTTCAGTCCCCGGAAAGAATAGTTTTAAAAGAAAAAAGGAGATAGTTTGTTTATACAAATTCAACATTACTATAGATCAGACACAGATGATTTTGAAAAATAAAGACTTGGGGTCAGAGAGATAGCATGGAGGCAGGATGTTTGCCTTGCAGGCAGGACGGTGGTTCGAATCCTGGCATCCCATATGGTTCCTGGAGCCTGCCAGGAGCCATTTCTGAGCATAGAGCCAAGTGTAACCCAAAAACGAAGGCAATATCATAAAATTATCTCAAAACACAACACATTAAGTCATCAGGCATATTTTAATTAGTTCATAATTTGTTAACAGCAATCCTTAACTGTTATCAAATCATCGTATTACCTTCATACATGTAATTTGTCAAATTTCTTTTTTTTTTTTTTTTTGGTTTTTGGTTTTTGGGCCACACCCGGCGGTGCTCAGGGGTTACTCCTGGCTGTCTGCTCAGAAATAGCTCCTGGCAGGCACAGGGGACCATATGGGACACCGGGATTCGAACCAACCACCTTTGGTCCTGGATCGGCTGCTTGCAAGGCAAACACCGCTGTGCTATCTCTCCGGGCCCCTAATTTGTCAAATTTCAATTTAGTAGTTGGTTTATTCAGAATGTCAAATTATGTTTATTGCCAATGTCCAGTTTGGCGATTTTCTTTTTTTTTTTTTTTTTTTGTGGTTTTTGGGTCACACCCGGCAGTGCTCAGGGGTTACTCCTGGCTCCATGCTCAGAAATTGCTCCTGGCAGGCACAGGGGACCATATGGGAAGCTGGGATTCGAACCGATGACCTCTTGCAATGAAAAGCAAACGCTTTACCTCCATGCTATCTCTCCAGCCCCGAGTTTGGCGATTTTCAACCAAAAAAGAAAAGGCAAAAATTCATAGGGGTAAAAAAATTACTTTCCTTTCAAGAAAAATAAAACTGGATTTAAAGAGTTGACACAATTTGGTTCAAGTCTAATCTAATTAAAGGAGCCTGTCAAAACATTTCCACTTAAAATAAAAATCGAAATTACAAAAGGTCATTTTTGCTCTACTGAATTTCTGACAAGGTTTATTATTAACATTATTAAGGGGGAAAATGTAAAAAAAAATAAAATAAACATTGGGGCCGGGCGGTGGCGCTAGAGGTAAGGTGCCTTGCCTTGCCTGCGCTAGCCTTGGACGGACTGCGGTTCGATTTCCCGGTGTCCCATATGGTCCCCCAAGCCAGGAGTAACCCCTGAGCATCACTGGGTGTGGCCCAAAAACCAAAAAAAAAAAAAAAAAAAATGAATAAACATTAACACTGGTCAGTGGCTGTAAGGAGTGTAACTCCGATACTGTGATATAAATGATAGGAACCAACTGATGGTTTTGCAGTATTATGTTTCATCCAATGATGAGAATCAGTTCCACGAGCAGTTCATGATAGTTTGAAGGCAGTGTACTCAGCAGAGATCCAGCTGATGATCTTCTACAAATTCATCACCATTTGCCATCCAGATTCTACAGCGGTTAGAATATCCAACGACTGAAAGCCAGAAGTGCGCATTATCTATCTATCTAACTAATGTCTTCTCTGCAAATTTCCCATTTTCCAATAATAAAACTTTGCATAGAAGTTGGAATTTGGAAGGCTAACTCTATATTGAACCTGAAGTTTTGTAATTACCGTACTTTCATGAAAAAAGTTGTCTAGTCACATAAATTGCTTCTGCATCAGTTCCACAAACAAGACAAGGACCTAAAACATCCAAACTATTCACAGACAAAGTTCTGTTGGGAAGTAAGCTTGTGATTTCAATACGGTCTTTGGCAGGATCAGAGCTGAGCCAGTTGCTCACGAGAGACTGGGGAACGTTGGCCTGGTTACTAAGGCTATGAGACAAAAAAGTACTATTTCTTCCTCCTGGGAGTAGCAAAGGAAAGAGAAAAAAAAAATCAGCAACAATTTTATGTTGGTGAAATCTACAAATGTACTGATATTGTAAAGTCAATAATTTAAACTTGTTCGAATCACAAATAATAGACTGATGATAATTCTGTTATTACTAATTACTTTTTTTTTTTTTCGTTTTTGGTCCACACCCAGTGACGCTCAGGGGTTACTCCTGGCTATTCACTCAAAAATCGCTTCTGGCTTGGGGGACCATATGGAACACTGGGGACCAAACCAAGATCCATCCTGGGTCAGCTGCGTGCAAGGCAAACGCCCTACTGCTGTGCCATCATTCTGACCCCATTAATTACTTTTTTTTTTTTTTTTGCCCATTAATTACTTATCTTTGAGGGGAGAAAGCAGAGGTAGGGGAGAGATGACACCGGGCAGTGCTCTAGGCTTACTCCTCAGGGTGCTTGGAGGACCATATGCGGTCCTAGGGATAGAACCAGGGTCAGCTGTATGCAAGGCAAGTGCCTTAGCCACTGGACTATCTCTCCAACTCGAATCACATTTTTGACCAAGTCTGATTCTGATAGGCTAGATGGAACTTTCCCAAGAGATAGGAGAGCTGTCAAATTAAAATTCTTTCAGCAAAGCACACGATTATGACCTTTTTTCCTATTCATTCTTCAATGGAAAGTCTCAAAAAAATAGTAGGCCAAGGGCTGGAGAGATAGCACAGCGGTAAGGCATTTGCCTTGCAACCTACCTAACCTGGACACATGGTGGTTCGAATCCCAGCATCCCCATATGGTCCACTGTGCCTGTCAGGAGTAACCCCTGAGCACCCCCGGGTGTGGCCCCAAAACAAAACAAACAAACAAAAATATACATAGTAGGCCAAAGAGTATGAGGTGGGTGCTTGTTTTTGTCATTTGTTTGTTTTTGGGTCACACCTGGCAGCACTCAGAGGCTACTCCTGGCTCTACATTCAGAATTGCCCCAGGCAGGCTTGGGAGACCATATGAGATGCCTAGATTCAAACCACTTTCCTTCTGCATGCAAGGCAAACACCCTACCGCTGTGCTATCTCTCTGGCCCTGAGGTGGGTGATTGTCCTGCACATAGCTGCCCAAGTTCAATCCCTAGCACGACATATGCAGGCCACCCCTAGACACACACACACACACACAAACCAGGAGTCAGCATCCCATATAGTCGACCAAGTACCATCAGCAGAAATTCCCTTATTTTTTTCTTCCAGTTTTTGGGCCGTACCAGGCAGCGTTCAGGGGTTCCTCCTGGCTCTGCATTAAAATTACTCCTGGCAGGCTTAGGGGACCATATGGGATGCCACGAATCGAACCCAAGCATGCAAGGTAACCATCCTACCGCTGTGCTATCTCTCCAGTCCACGAGTAATTCCTAAGTGCAGAGTCATTCCAGTGGGGTTTGGGGAGACTCCAGACCACACTTGATCATGTTGAGTGCCTCCAGGACTGTTTGTACTCAATGAAACTTGAAAGACAATGTGGTGGGATTGGAGAAATAGCACAGCAGGTAGGGCAGTTGCCTTTCAAGTAGCTGAGCCAAGTAGCTGAGGTTCAATTTCCCAAACATCCTAGATGGTCCCCTGAGCACTACTAGGAGCGATTCCTGAGGGCAGGGCTACGAATATCTGCTGGGCTGGTGTAGCTCAAAAACCAAAACCAAACAAAACAAAGACTATGTGGTGCCAGGGACTGAACAGGGGTAAGCTGAATGAAAGGCAAATCTATGACTAAACCTCTAAACTATCTCTTAGTTTTTATCTCTTAGTTATCTCTATCACTTAATATTTCTTTAAAAAGGCTATAGTGGTGCTTGCTTCGGCAGCACATATACTAAAAGTGGAACGGTACAGAGAAGATTAGCATGGCCCCTGAGCAAGGATGACACGCAAATTCGTGAAGCGTTCCATATTTAAAAAAAAAAAAAAAGGCTATAGTACTTTAGGGGCTGGAGAGATAGCATGGAGGTAAGGCATTTGCCTTGCATGCAGGACGGTGGATCGAATCCCGGCATTCCATATGGTCCCTCAGCCTGCCAGGAGCTATCTCTGAGCGTAGAGCCAGGAGTAACCCCTGAGCGCTGCTGGTTGTGACCCAAAAACCAAAAACCAAAATAAAATAAAATAAAATAAAAAATAGTGCTTTATGCATGATAAGCATGGATTCTATCATTTGAGCAATGACCTATACATTATTTTTTTTTATTAGTTTGCTATGTTCTGCATTTGGTTGCAGACAAGGCCAAATGTGCAAGGTCCACACACCACCATAAAGCACATCCCTAAACTCCTGCTGGAAAATGAGTATTAGTTTAGCTTTGTGGTAGTCGTCCCCTGACCCCCTGTCTTCCTTTCATTTTGCCATCTACCCTTCTACACGATCCATTTCCCACAGAGCAGTGAGAGTGGTTCTCCAGAAAGATTCTGCTATTCCCCTGCTCCAAATTTCCCAGGGGATTTCCATCACACCCAGACAAAAACCTGGAGTCTTCAGCACGGTTCTACAAGATACTGTCGCATAGTGACCTCTCCCGTCCACTCAACTCTCCAGTCCATCCTGCAACAGCAGCCCGACTCAGGCCCTTGCTATTTGCTGTTTCTTCTCATAGAAGGCCTAAAAGTGACTCTTCATCTCTAATGGTACCTCAACCATTAGGCCTTAGAGTAATTTCCTCTCTTCATTCTTTCCCTTCAACTCTGCTTCTTTTGAGTCATCAGAGAATCCAACCTGAGTTCGTTCTCTTTTTCTCTTTCTCTCTCCTTTTCTTTCTCTCCTTTCCTTTCCTTTCCTTTCCTTTCCTTTTCCTTCCTTCCTTCCTTCCTTCCTTCCTTCCTTCCTTCCTTCCTTCCTTCCTTCCTTCCTTCCTTCCTTCCTTCCTTCCCTCCCTCCCTCCCCCTCCTCCTTCTCCTTTTTCATATTTTTTACTTTTGAACCATGCCCAAAGAAGCTCAGGGATTACTCCTGACTCTGCACTCAATTATTCTGGCATGGGGCCAAAGAGATAGCACAGCAGCAGGGCATTTGCCTTGCACATGCCTACCTGGGACAGACCCGAGTTTGATTCCTGGTATTTATATGGTTCCCCAAGTCGGGCAGGAGCAATTTCTGAGTGCAGAGCCAGGAGTAACCACTGAGACCTGCCAGGTATGGCCCAAAAACCAAACCAAAACAAAACAACAACAACAAATTCTGGAACGACTCGGAGGACCATCTGGGATACTGGGGTTTGAAGCTGGATTGGCAATGTGTGAGGCAAGGACCCCACCCGCTGTGTTCTCTCTCCAGCCCCCACTGACAGCACTTCACAGAGTTTAGTGGCAAAGATAGATTGTTTGTTTGTTGGCCACATCCAGCAGTGCTGTGCTTTGCATTTAGGGATCATCCTTATATGGGCTCAGGGGTCACTCCAGGGTGCCAGAGATCAAATCTGGGTCAGACACTGCAAGGTGCCTTACCTGCTATTTTATCACTCTGATAATTTTTTTAAATCTTGGGCATTATTCTTTTGCTGGTTTTGGGTCACACCCAGCGGTGCTCAGGGATTACTCCTGGCTGTCTGCTCAGAAATAGCTCCTGTCAGGCACGGGGGACCATATAGGACACCGGGATTCGAACCAACCACCTTTGGTCCTGGATCGGCTGCTTGCAAGGCAAACGCCACTGTGCTATCTCTCTGGGCCCCCCACTTTTTTTTTTCTTGATCATACCCAGAAGTACTCAGGGGTTAGTCCTGGCCCTACACTCAGAAATTGCTCCTGGGCACAGTGGTAGGGCTAACCCAGAAGAAACCTCGGTTCGATCCCCGGCATCCCATATGGTCCCTCACACCAGGAGTGATTTCTTTTTTTTTTTTTTTTTTTTGGTTTTTGGGCCACACCCGGCGGTGCTCAGGGGTTACTCCTGGCTGTCTGCTCAGAAATAGCTCCTGGCAGGCACGGGGGACCATATGGGACACCGGGATTCGAACCAACCACCTTAGGTCCTGGATCGGCTGCTTGCAAGGCAAGCACCGCTGTGCTATCTCTCTGGGCCCACCAGGAGTGATTTCTAAGCGCAAAGCCAGATAACCCAAGCGTCACCGAGTGTGGCCCAAAAACCAAAAAGAAAAATAATAAAGAAAAAAAGAAATTGCGAGGCCAGAGAGATAGCATGGAGGTAAGGCATTTGCCTTGCATGCAGAAGGACAGTGGTTCGAATCCCAGCATCCCATATGGTCCCCTGAACCTGCCAGGAGAAGTTTCTGAGCATAGAGCCAGGAGTGACCCCTGAGCGATACAGGTGTGATCCAAAAACAAAAACAAAAACAGGGCCCGGAGAGATAGCTCAGCGGCGTTTGCCTTGCAAGCAGCCGATCCAGGACCAAAGGTGATTGGTTCGAATCCTGGTGTCCCATATGGTACCCCATGCCTGCCAGAAGCTATTTCTGAACAGACAGCCAGGAGTAACCTCTGAGCAACACCGGGTGTGGCCCAAAAACCAAAAAAAAAAAAAAAAAGCCAAAAATAAAAAAATAAAAAATAAATTGCTCCTGGCAGGTGTGGGGGATTATATGGGGACCATATTTTAGGGACTTGGGTTCATCCCAAGTCAGCTGCATGCAAAGCAAATGCCCAACTGCTGTGTTATCACTCTCGCCTCTCTTTTGCTGTCTTTTTTTGGGGAGAGGGGGGCACACCTGCTGACGTTCAGGGGTTACCCCTGGCTATGCACTCAGAAATCGCTCCTGGCTAGGGGTACCATATGCGACATTGGGGATTGAACTCCGGTCCGTCCTAGGCTAGTGCTGGCAAGGCAGACACCTTACCGCTCCACACCACTGCTCCGGCCCCATCTTTTGCTGTTTTTGATCCAAATTTGGGAGTGCTTGCAAGCTAATTTGTGCTCAGTGCAGAGGTCCGTGCAGTGCCAGGAACTACCTCCCAGAGCTACCTCCATTGCCGCCATCACTCTCACTTGCTCTTCCAACATCCTCCCTAGACTTTGTATCCTCTTACTTCTTCTAACTAGCAAATGTGAAGCCTTTTGTTTCTACATTTCTGTTAGTTTCTAATTGGACTTTTAAATAAAAGTGTCTACAAGTGTGTCTACTCTTTGCATAGACACTTCCAGTTCAGCTTCTTGCGATGGACCTCCACACTCAGGAGTAAACATATGCTGAATGAGGAACAGGGAGATGGCTCAAATGGCTGGAACATTCCAGAATCCCTGAGGACTACCAGGAGCAAATTATCAGCAGCCCAGTTCCCTATCCTCCCAAAAAACCCTACAACCTTCTTACCTTGGTGAAAGAGAGAAGATTTTTCCGGTACATCTATGGAGGCATCCCAGTGCCAGAGGGATCCATCTTCAGAACAAGTAAAAAGATGATCTGGGTTTGATGGATGAAAGTGAACTTCCCACACTAAAATTAAGAACCAAGACAGTTATTCCTGTGTAGATTAGTTAAAAAACATTAAAACCTTTCTTATAGATATTATCTTACATTCCTACCCATCACAATCTTCAACCCCCGGGGGAGAGATAGGAAATGGGGGGACAATGGTGGCCGGAAAGTTGCACTGGTGAAGGGGGGGGTATGCATTTTATGGCTGAAACCCAATTACAAACATGCTTGTAACTGTGATACTTAAACAAAAATTTTATTTAAAAAAAAAGAGCAATATTCAACCCTCTTAAATTGGTAATGAAAAGTAAGATCTAAAGAACTAAAGCCACAACTCTTCCAATAGCTGGGGAACCAGTGCCAGGCCAGACTCCATGGCAAGTTTTCTGTAGCGTGCAGATGAAACAGGCCTGGTAGCAAGGGATCTGGGACTCTGGTTGAATTGGCCTGGAGGCAGCAGTGCAAGAAGATAGTGGAGCAGGAAAAGAGCAGGTTCCACATTTGCAAGCTGGCAGCTTCCATTCTGACTTGAAATAGCCTAACACAGGGGTTGGAGCTACAGCACAGCAGGTGGAGCACTTGCCTTGTACACAGCTGGCCTGGGTTCGATCCCTGGCATTCCATAGGGTTCCCAGAGCACTGCCATGAGTGATCCCTAAGTGTTAAGCCAGGAGTAACCCCTGGAGCACTGCTGGGAGTAGCCTCCAAGTAGAACAATAAAAAACATCCTAACACAGAACATAAAATAGGCAGCTTCCAGGGCCGGAGAGATAGCACAGGAGAGATAGCACAGCTGTGTTTGCCTTGCAAACAGCTGACCCAGGACCTAAGGTGGTTGGTTCGAATCCCGACGTCCCATATGGTCCCCCGTGCATGCCAGGAGATATTTCTTTCTTTTTCTTTTTTTTTTTTTTTTGCCAGGAGCTATTTCTGAGCAGATAGCCAGGAGTAACAACCCCTGAGCATTGCCGGGTGTGGCCCAAACCCTCCACCCCCCAAAAAAACAGGCAGCTTCCCTGGGAGAAGACCAAGTTCTGAATCAGTCTTTCCCAGAGTGGTCTATGATACACCCCACCGCCCTGCCTGTCCTGGGTTGAGGGAGAAGTGCTGGGCACAACTAGGACACCTTCTATTTGCTTACAGCAGGGGGTCTCGAGGCAGTGCTGAGTGACTTCTCTGCTGAGAACGGGGTATTGGGCCAAATAAGATTGGGAACCCCTGTTCTAATTATATCTACAGTTTCATTAAAACAAAATAAAAATCTTTTTTTTTGAACCCAGGTCTGTCCTGGGTGAGCCATGTGCAAAGCAAACGCCTTACCGCTGTGCTATCGCTCCAGCCCAAAATAAAAATCTTGAGTGCAAAGTTACTTTAAAGTTAGAAAAAGTGGGGCCGGGCGGTGGCGCTGGAGGTAAGGTGCCTGCCTTGCCTGCGCTAGCCTAGGACGGACCGCGGTTCGATCCCCCGGCGTCCCATATGGTCCCCCAAGCCAGGAGCGACTTCTGAGCACATAGCCAGGAGTAACCCCTGAGCGTCACCGGGTGTGGCCCAAAAACAAAAACAAAAACAAAAAAAAAAAAAAAAGTTAGAAAAAGTGTAAATTTTTTTACACACATATTTAGCTTGTACTAGGTGTGTCGGTGTTGTGTGATGGTGTTCAGAGGATGATGAGGTTGAAGCTAGAGAGATAGCATAGAGGTAAGCTGTTTGCTTTGTATGTAGGACGGTGGTTCAAATCCCAGCATCCCATATGGACCCCTGAGCCTGCCAGGAGCGATTTCTGAGTGTAGAGCCAGGAGTAACCCGAGCGCTGCCGGGTGTGACCCAAAAACCAAAAAAAAAAACAAAATAAAATAAAGAGGATGATGAGGTGCCAGAGATTGACATCGGGACAACCCCCCCCAAACACACACACACATACATACAAACCTTATATCCAAGCATTTTGGTATTTTGGGGGGGCGGGGACACAACACAGCAGTGCTCAGGGATTACTTCTGTCTCTGTGCTCAGAAATCAGTCCTGGGGGCCGGGCGGTGGCGCTGGAGGTAAGGTGCCTGCCTTTCCTGCGCTAGCCTAGGACGGACCGCGGTTCGATCCCCCGGCGTCCCATATGGTCCCCCAAGAAGCCAGGAGCAACTTCTGAGCGCATAGCCAGGAGTAACCCCTGAGCGTCACAGGGTGTGGCCCAAAAACCAAAAAAAAAAAAAAAAAAAAAAAAAAAAAAAAAAAAAAAAAAAAAGAAATCAGTCCTGGCAGGCTCAGGGGGTCTTATGGGATGCTGGGCATTGAACCTTCTTCGGCTGCGTGCAAAGCAAATGCCCTCCCCATTGTGCTATAACTCTGGCCTCAACTCCAGTCTTTTGAGCTATCAATACAGTCCTTATAAAACATTATTATTTAATTTCTAGTCAGGAGTCAGGATGAACACAAAACATAAGTCACTACAACTCAGGGTATTGTTTATTTAGCAGTGCAGAATGGGTCCAGAGAGGACGGAAGACAAGGCACTTTCAGCAAGTGTCTAATCCACTTCCAACCAACCCTACTTTGGTCCCAGGCACTGTAAGCGCACAAAGCCAGGAATAATCCCTGAGCTCTGTTGAGTGTGGCCCAACATACCCTGACTCACACCCCAAATATAGGCTCGGGTAAGAGATCTAGTCCATAATTCTATTACCACTGGGTTAGTCTTTTTTTTTTTTTTTTTTTCAGTTTTTGGGTCACACTTGGCATCGCTCAGGGGTTACTCCTGGCTCTACGGCTCAGAAATCGCTCTTGGCAGGCTCGGGGGACCATATGGGATGCCGGGATTCGAACCACTGTCCTTCTGCATGAAAGGCAGGGGCCGGAGAGATAGCATGGAGGTAAGGCGTTTGCCTTTCATACAGGAGGTCATCGATTCGAATCCCGGCGTCCCATATGGTCCCCCGTGCCTGCCAGGAGCAATTTCTGAGCCTGGAGCCAGAAATAACCCCTGAGCACTGCCGGGTGTGACCCAAAAACCAAAAAAAAAAAAAAAAAAAAAAAAAAAAAAGAAAGGCAAAAGCCCTACCTCCATGCTATCTCTCCAGCCCCTGGGTTAGTCTTTTTCAGGTCTACTCTATTCCTGGCCCATATTCTGTGGTGCAAAGGATTAAATTCAGAGCCTCTCACAAGCAAGGCCAGTGTTTTACCACTGAGTCATGCCTCTGCACCTCTTCTTATCATATTTGGAGTTGGGGTATACCTGGCAGTACTCAGGGCTTTCTGCTCAGGGGTGACTCTGGCAATACTCGGGGATTCCTATCCAGTGCTGGGAATCTATCCAGGGTCAGTCATGTACAAGCCTTACCAGCTGTAATATCCTGCCTCCTCCTATTCCCTTTTTTTTTTTTTTTTTTGGTTTTTTGAGCCACACCCGGCGTTGCTCAGGGGTTACTCCTGGCTGTCTGCTCAGAAATAGCTCCTGGCAGGCACGGGGGACCATATGGGACACCGGGATTCGAACCAACCACCTTTGGTCCTGGATCGGTTGCTTGCAAGGCAAACGCTGCTGTGTTATCTCTCCGGGCCCCCTATTCCCTTTTATATTCATTTTATTTGGCAAAAGAGAAGTCTCTACAAAAAAAAAAAAAAGATAAGAACCCATATTGGTTTTTGGCCACAGCTGGCTTTACTCAGGTTTCACTCCTGACTCTGCTCAGGAAGCCATATCCACACTCCACACACACCCTTTAAGGTAAAAACTAAACTAAATAACTAAAAACTAAGATTAGCAATTACTAATTATGACACTGGCCTATCATACAACTGTCCAGTTTGATTCACAGCATCATGTATGAGCCTTGAGCACCTCCAGAAATGACCCTTAGCTAGAGCTGAAGAAATAAAAAATAAATCTTGAGCATGACTGGATGTGGCCTCCAAAACCAAAAAGTTGCCTGCATTTGCTTGAGAAAAGGATATTCTGAGCCACTGCATATACCAATATAAACTGGTCTTTATTTTGGAGGGGAGCTACTGGGGGACACACCTAGGTGCTACTCTGGGCTCTGTGATCAAGAATGACCCTGGGTTGTTCAGGGGGATGGTATGCGGTATCAGGAATCCAAAAGGGTCAGCTGTGTGCAAGGCAATGACTTTAATCCCTGTACTGTCTGTCTCTCCAACTCCAGAATTTGGCTTTTGGGTTTTTTTGGGTGTTGTTTTAGCTCACACTCAGTGGTCTCAGGGCTTTTTCCTGGCTCTGCCCTCAGGGATCATTCTTGGTAGTTCTCAAAAGAGATGCTTATGGGTACTTATGGAAAGCTGGAATTAAACCAGGCTTGGCCACACCACCTGCTGTACTATATCACTGTAGTCTCTAAACTTTTTTTTTTTTTTTTTGGTTTTTGGGCCACACCCGGCGGTGCTCAGGGATCACTCCTGGCTGTCTGCTCAGAAATAGCTCCTGGCAGGAACGGGGGACCATATGGGACACCGGGATTCGAACCAACCCCCTTTGGTCCTGGATCAGCTGCTTGCAAGGCAAACGCCGCTGTGCTATCTCTCCGGGCCCTGTAGTCTCTAAACTTGATTATTTTTATTTCATTCTTTTTTTTTGGGTCACACTGATAAGAGGACTCTGGGCTTACTATTGGCTCAGGTATCATTCCTGATGGGGCTCCAGGTACCACACAGGTTTCTGGGGATCAAAACTGAGTCAGCCCCGAGCAAGGCTGTACAACCTTGCTGTACAATTACTATAACCCTAAACTTCAAGCAGCACAAGCTTGTAACATGTATCAGTTTTAAAATTACAACAGCTTGGGGCCGGGAGAGATAGCACAGCGGCGTTTGCCTTGCAAGCAGCCGATCCAGGACCAAAGGTGGTTGGTTCGAATCCCAGTGTCCCATATGGTCCCCCGTGCCTGCCAGGAGCTATTTCTGAGCAGACAGCCAGGAGTAACCCCTGAGCACCACCGGGTGTGGCCCAAAAACCAAAAAAAAAAAAAAAATTTACAACGGCTTTTACAACCATTCATTTTACTCCGTATACACTATCTTTTTTTTTTGGTTTTTGGGTCACACCCGGCAGTGCTCAGGGGTTACTCCTGGCTGTCTTCTCAGAAATAGCTCCTGGCAGGCATGGGGGACCATATGGGACACCGGGATTCGAACCAATCACCTTAGGTCCTGGATTGGTTGCTTGCAAGGCAAACACCGCTGTGCTATCTCTCCGGCCCCCGTATACACTATCTTAAGAGCAGAAATGAAGGGGCCAAAGATAAGCACAGCAGTAGGACATTTGCCTTGCATGCAGCCGATCCAGGATGACAGTGGTTTGAATTCGGCATCCTATATGGTCCCCCGTGCCTGCCAGAAGAAACACCTGAGAGCCACCACGTGTGACACACACACACACACACACATAAAAATTAAGGGGGCCGGGGCCGGAGAGATAGCATGGAGGTAAGCTGTTTGCCTTTCATGCAGAAGGTCATCGGTTCGAATCCCGGCATCCCATATGGTCTCCCAAGCCTGCCAGGAGCGATTTCTGAGCATAGAGCCAGGAGTAAGCCCTGAGCAATGCCGGGTGTGACCCAAAAAGCAAAAAAAAAAAAAAAAAAAAAATGAAGGGGGCCAGAGTTATAGCACAGCAGTAGGGCATTTTCCTTGCACACCACCGATCCAAAACAAACCTGGGTTGAGTCCCAGCATCCTATGAGCATAGAGCCAGGAGTAATCCCTGAGCGCTGCTGGTGTGACCCAAAAAGAAAAACAAAAATAAAGAGTACAAATGAGGGGCCGGCGAGGTGGCGCTAGAGGTAAGGTGTCTGCCTTTCAAGTGCTAGCCAAGGAAGAACCGCAGTTCGATCCCCCGACGTCCCATATGGTCCCCCCAAGCCAGGGGCAATTTCTGAGCACTTAGCCAGGAGTAACCCCTGAGCATCAAATGGGTGTGGCCTGAAAATCCAAAAAAAAAAAAAAGAGTACAAATGAATACAGAACAATGAAACATGTTAAGGAACTGAAATATCTAATAAAAAGGGCCTACTAAGTAAATTTATAGAATTCAGCCAATGGCTGCAAGATGATTTATAAATGACATAGGATCACCATGGAAAGCTGGAAACAAGGACCACATGACTCACCCAATGGAAGTCCTCCAAGCCCTCACACTTACTTTCAGCTTCATGAGCCTTCAGCAGAGACACAGGCATAACGCCTTGCCTAACATCCCAAATACTCAACATTCCGTCCTGGCCACCAGTGGCCACGATGTGCTGCTGGTTAGGATGTCTGTCCACACAGTGGAGCGGCACTCGGTCCCCAGTCCTGTCAAGTCAGAGATAGACAAGGACATTTGGTCAAAATCCTGTGATGTGTTATCTGTATGTACATAGCCCCTCATCTACATTTCATTTTGGAAACTACATGGTACATCTGTGGCTGGAGCTACTAGATAAACTTGAGATGTTAGTTCTAAGTAGTGTGGGGAGAGACAATGAAAGCCAAATTTACTCATTCACTCTTCCATTTGGAGACATAGGGAGAAAGATAATAACATGGCAAGAGGTATAAAATGCTTTTATTTTATTTTTTTTTTGGTTTTTGCGTCACACCCGGCAGTGTTCAGGGGTTACTCCTGGCTCTGCACTCAGAAATCGCTCCTGGCAGGCTCAGGGGACCATATGGGATGCGGGATTTGAACCACCGTCCTTCTGCATGAAAGGTAAATGCCTTACCTCCATGCTCTCTCTCCGGCCCCGCATTTCCATTTCTTAACCTTCTAAAAACAATATATCTCAAACTGCAGGTCCTTTTTTTGGTTGCTTGTTTTGGGCCATACCTGCAGATGCTCAAAGGTTAGTCCTGGCTTGGGGAACGCCGGGGGGGGGGGGGGGGGATCGACTTGAATTACATCCTAGGCTAGTGTGTGCAAGGCAAACGCCTTACTGCTGTGCCACCACCCTGGCCCTAAAATGCAGGATTTTTTTTTGGGGGGGGGGGGGTTTTGGGTTTTGGGTCCACACCCGGCAGCGCTCCAGGGGTTACTCCTGGCTCTATGCTCAGAAAATCACCCCTGGCAGGCACATATGGGATGCAGGATTCGAACCACGGGTCCTTTTGCGTGTAAGGCATTTGCCTTACATGGACATTTGCCTTGCCTTTCATGCTATCTCTCCGGCCCCCATAAACTGCAGGTTCTTTTTTTTTGTTTTGTTTTGTTTTTTTTTGTTTTTGGGCCACACCCGTTTCACGCTCAGGGGTTACTCCTGGCTATGTGCTCAGAAATCGCCCTGGCTTGGGGGGGACCATATGGGACGCAGGAGCGATCGAACCGAAGGTCCTTCCCTTGGCTAGCGCTTTGCAAGGCAGACACCTTACCTCCAGCGCCACTACCGGGCCCATACTGCAGGTTCTTTATTCCCTCACTTAGCTTATTTTTTTTCTAGTTTGATACATTCTATTTTCTTCCTTGAACAAAGGTATCACAGGATCGGAGCAGTGGCGGAAGTTGTAGGGTGTTTGCCTTGCCGTTGCTAGCCTAGGACAGACCGCGGTTTGATTCCCTGGCATCCCATCTGGTCCCCCAAACCAGGAGTGATTTCTGAGTGTAGAGCCAGGAGTAACCCCTGAGCGCTGCTGGGTGTGACCCGAAAACCAAAAAACCAAAAAAAGAAAAAAAAAAAGAAAAAGAATTTCTTTAAAAATAAAATCTGTGGGCCGGAGATAGCAACAGCCGTAGGGTTTTGCCTTGCAAGTGGTCAACCCAGGACCAACCACCAACGGTGGTTACGAATCTCAGCATCCCATATGGCTCCCCCAGTACTTGCTAGGAGTGATTTCTGAGTGCAGAGCCAGGAGTAATCCCTGAGCACCACTGGGTGTGACCCCCCCCCCAAAAAAAAAAAAAAAACATAAAAATAAAATCTGGTAGGGCCAGAGCGGTGGCACAAGCGGTAGGGCATTTGCCTTGCACGTGCTAACCTAGGACTGACTGTGGTTCCATCCCCTGGTGTCCCATATGGTTCCCAAGCCAGGAACACTGAGTGTCACTTGGGTATGGCCCAAAAAAAGCAAAAAACTAAAATAAACAAATAAAATAAAACAAAAATAAAATCTGGGGCCGGAGCAATCACAGCAGGTAAGGCATTTGCTTTACACACGACCTGACCTGATGGTTCAATCTCCGGCATCTCCCATGTGGTCCCCAGAGTACCACCAAGAGTGGCCCCAAAAAAACAAACAAACAAACAAAGCACACAACCAATCTTCTCCAATTCACTTCTAGCATGCTTATATCTATTATTAAAGACTCAAATAATGAGCCCAAATAAATTTTTCATAAAGAAGCATTAACTACAGGGAGAAAAGTTCTGAATCAATACAACAAATATGCCAAATATGACAGCATTAAAACAACACACATACCTGCTTTATTAATAAGGAAAACATTCTCTCAAACTTCAATTAAATCACAATTTGATTTTAAAGTAACTTGCTCTAAATGAGTTAAATAATTTTGTTTTTACTACTGGGATTACACATTGAAACTTACAGCGATAATATCTGAGAGGGCTCATTTCCTTGTTGTCTGAAATCCCATATTTTTAACTGTCCAATCGAATTCACTGTAACAATCTCAGGAGTTCGAAGAAAGGTCACTGCATGGAGCGTGCTGCTATCTGCATTGTCTACAAATTCAAAAAGTGTGTGTGAATAAGTATCCCTTTCCACGAAAACTGAAGTCACATTCCTTTTTTTTTGGGGGGGGGGGCACACCAGGCAGTGCTAGGGGTTACTCCTGGCAGGCTCCGGGGACCATATGGGATGCTGGGTGATCAAACTTGAGTCAGCTGGTGTAAGGCAAATGCCACACTGTGCTACCACTCCTGGTCCCATTTTTCTTTGATTTTTAAACCCAGGACAGCTGCACACACCAGGCAAGTGCCCCTATCCCACCCAACTGATCCTCATCACATATTCTCCTTCTCCACTAGATCTTCATTGTTTTTACAGATCCTTTTCTTTTTACCTAGAATAACTTGGCATTATCAACAAAACTTATGTGACATTCTACTGCCACCCACAGGAGTACTTTAACAATGAAATGGTGCATTCCCTCTGAATGAAAAATCTTTTAGAGAAGACATGTATGAAGTTCTGCACTCAGGCGATGCTCAGGGCTACTCCTCATCAGTCCCAGAGGACGTATTTGATTTTGAACCCAGGTTAGCTACATGCAAGGCAAGCACCATACCCTTTTTCTCCTCTCTGGTCTCAGAACTAAAAATTTTGTAAACACACACTTTCCTCAAGGGACCTCCATCAAAGTCTAGTAACTGATCCATTTAGCGTGACATTTCAAAATTTCAAAATTTCAGTGGCAGGGGGGCAGAGAGAATACTTGAGAATGATGCTTGCCTCACATGCATCCAACTCCAATTCAATCCCTGGGATTCCATATGGTTCACTGAAACAATTCCTGAGCGCAGGAATCAAGAGTGACCCACCGGGTATGGTCCCCAAACAAACAAAAAATAATAAAATAAACATTTCCAATGGCTGAGTTGCCCACCTAGTAAAATGTAACCTCTGGAGCTATGTAGGCATTATGTTCCCCACTACTTGGCTTCATTTTACCATGGGTCTTTCACCTCTTTTCTATACTCAGATGCATGGCTGGAGGACAGGGACAGAGATTATGGTGCTTGCTACAGCTGACCCCTGGTTGGCTTAGTGGCCAGGGTCCACACCTGCTCACAAAGCCAGGATTCGCCAGGAGCTCAGGGTAGTCACTTCTCTTGTATAGCCCTTTCAACGATCTTATCCTGTCTCCTGCCTCTTCCCTCACTCTGATACCATCTATACAAATACCTAAAGATCTAGATTTAGTATAACTAGCCTTGTCAGTTTTTTATCTACTGCTTTCTCCCTTTGAAAGTAATGTTAACAGGGGCCTGAAGTGATAGCACAGAGGGACCAGAGCCGTAGCACAGTGGGTTCAATCCCCGACATCCCTCCCACATGACCCCCCAGGAGCAATTTCTGAGCATAGAAACAGAAGTAAACCCTGAACACCTCCAGGTGTGGCCCAAAAAACAAAAAGAAAGTTATAAATAAGTTTCTACTGCCTCTGTCACTGATGCTTATAAAGCAGGCCTTATCAGCATACAGACCTAAGGAAAGGATCCATCTGGCTTTGTCTATATTTTGCTGTAGGGACTGGATGTGGGTAAGTAAAGCAAACTCCCTACCTGCTGTATTATTGCTCTGGCCCCATTTTGCCTGTTTTTATACCCCTCAAACACAGCAGTGTGTTTACTCATGACCATGGCAGTTGGAGAGACCAAAAAAGAAAGAAGACTTACCTATAGTTCTCACAGGTTCCTTGTGATCTGCTTTGAAAAGATTGATTCGACCATCTTCTCCCACTGTGACAATTTCTGGATTGCTACACACAATGCCTGTGCATGGAGCACTGCTGTAGGAAGGACTGCCCTGGCCCATGTGTAGTGAGCGTCTCGTCCATTGTGGCTGACGGACACGGTCTTTATGATCAGGAACAAGGATGGGTAAGTAAAGCAAAATGGAAAATATTTAACTTTCCCCTACTGAAGGTTTTTTTTTTTTTTTTTTTTTTTTTGGTTTTTTTTTTTGTTGTTGTTGTTTTGGGCCATACCTGGCCTGCGCTCAAAGGTTACTCCTGGCTCTGAGCTCAGAAATCACTCCTGGCAGGCTTCGGGGACCCAAATGGGATGCTGCCAAATCGAACCAGCCCATCCTAGGTCTGCTGCTGCAAGGCAAATGCCTACCTCCCGTGCTATCTCTCTGCCCCTACTGAAGAATACTTTAAAAATTTAGTCTCATATAAGTCTAAAGAGTAAATTTTCTTTTTATTTCTCTTGTATTTCCAGTTATTAAAATCTAAAATATTGGGGGGGGGGCCAGAACAATAGTACAGTGGGAAAGGTGCTTGCCTCTGCATACACCCAATCAGGATTTGACCCCTGGTATCCCAAAGGGTCTCTAAGCCCCACAAATGTGATTCCGGAGCACAGAACCAGGACTAAGCCATGAAAACCACCATATAGTCCCCAAAACAAAAAACAAATTTAGGGGCCAGCGAATAGTGGCACAAAGCAGCAGGGCGTTGCCTTACATGTGCTAACCTAGGAACTGACCGCGGCTCAATTCCCTGGGCATCCCATATGGTCCCCCAAGCAAGAACAATTTTCAGAGCCCATAGCCAGGAGTTAACCCCTGAGCATCAACAGGTGTGGCCCAAAAACCCAAAACAAAATAAAACAAAAAAACAACCAAACAAACAGAAAAACATTTGTAGGTATAAATGAACAATTACATTAATAGATATCTGGTTAGAAGGGAATGTAAGTTTAGAATCTAACTGCTGTTTCATTTCTATAACAGTGCTTTGCTATAGACATTAGGACTGCCAAGACAGGGCCTCAGATATGTGGCCAAAAGGACTAGGCTAAAACAGCCAGTTTCAGGAACTTCGAAGACATGTACCTTGCTAGTTAGATAAACTAGCAACATCGGGGACCTGTGGATGATAAATCTTATGAACCTGCATGCCAAGGTCATGGGCACAAAGTGGTGTGCCCGAGAATTTCTCTTCTCTAATAGTTCAGCCAAACTGTTTAAACCTAATGATACAACACATACAATAGTTTTACCCCTAGTCTTAAAGCCCTATAAAAAAAGGGAATGTTAAGGTCCCTCTAGGAGAGGTGCGGCTCCTAGCATGTTAGGAACTGAATATGCTCCCTGCCTTTTGCATTACTGCCTCTCCCTGGTCTTCATGAATAGGACCTCAAGTATAGAGTAACATATCCAATCTCAATAAAGGTCACAGAAACAGTTCTAGAACTGCACTAATAAAGCATGGATCAACTAATGTTATTTTCCCTCCTCCCAAGTTTTAGCTTTATAAAAACCTCATTATTTGTGCCCATTATTGAGTATAGTCTTCTTTCAAATAATTTCAAAAAAATACCCTGAATACAAATCTCGTTTCAAACAAAATTTCCTTACCTGATTTTTTGGATGGTGAAGAAAAATAGTGACACATCCTGTTGAAGAAGCAGCTACAATTCTTTCCTGGTCAAAAAACTAAAGAGAAGATTCCTGCTTGTTAAGATTCAGAAATACTGGTAGGAGAAAACCCAATCAATTACTACTGTGATTCCCTGAAAATAAGGCCACCATAGGTTCTGTCTCCAAATAAAAATTAATTTACTGTAAAGTGGTTTAATTGGGCTGCCCCTGACTGGCATCTGTACGATTCAGTTTGTGTAGTTTGTGTGGACAACTACCATACAAAGGTAATAAATCTCCTTTATTTTCATTTAACAATGTGTACCCTATTCTTCTTCATGGAAAAATAAGATATCTGGAGCCATAGAAATAGTATGGAGGTAAAAGCATTTGCCTTGCATGCAGTGATTCGAATCCCGGAATCTCATATGGTACCCAGAGCCTGCCGGGAGTGATTTCTGAGCGTAGAGCCAGGAGTAACCCGAGCGCCACCGGGTGTGACCCAAAAACAAAACAAAACAAACGAACAAAAAATGACATCCCCTGAATATCAAGACCTAATGCATCTTTGGAAGCAAAAGTTAATATAAGACACTGTCGGGGCGGGGCCGGGCGGTGGCGCTAGAGGTAAGGTGCCTGCCTTGCCTGCGCCAGCCTTGGAAGGACCGCGGTTCGATCCCCCGGCATCCCATATGGTCCCCCAAGCCAGGAGCAACTTCTGAGTGCATAGCCAGGAGTAACCCCTGAGCGTTACAGGGTGTGGCCCAAAAACCAAAAAAAAAGACACTGTCGGGGCCGGAGAGATAGCACAGCGGCATTTGCCTTGCAAGCAGCCGATCCAGAATCTTGGCGTCCCATATGGTCCCCCGTGCCTTCCAGGAGCTATTTCTGAGCAGATAGCCAAAAGTAACCCCTGAGTGCTGCCAGGTGTGGCCCAAAAACCAAAAACCAAAACAAAAAAAGATACTCTTATTTTTGGGATAACAGGTAGTGGGACAATTTGAGGCACCAAACTCATAGTACTGTAATTTAGGGTATTGGCTTTGCACACAGCTGACCCAGGTTTGATCTCCAATATTCCATATGGTTCCCAGCCCACCAGGACTGATTCCTAAGTGCAGATCCAGGAATAAGCCCTGAGCATCACTGGGTATAGCCAAAACCAAGAAAATAATAAAAAATTAATCCCTACTTATGATTGTTATAACCATTTAAAAGAAAATCGAGGGTTAGAACAATCCTCATCATCCCCCAAGCCCACTAAGAATAATTCCTGATGGGGGCCGGGCGGTGGCGCTGGAGGTAAGGTGCCTGCCTTGCCTGCGCTAGCCTAGGACGGACCGCGGTTCGATCCCCCGGCGTCCCATATGGTCCCCCAAGAAGCCAGGAGCAACTTCTGAGCACATAGCCAGGAGTAACCCCTGAGCGTCACAGGGTGTGGCCCAAAAAAAAAAAAAAAAAAAAAAAGAATAATTCCTGAGTGCCAAACCAGGAGAAACCCCTAAGCAATACTGGGGCTGACCCAAAAACAGTGCCTTGCATTTTGTTATCACCAATTTGTGTGTGTACACATGAAATAAAACTTTTCTTTTTTCTGGTTTTTTTGTCTGTTTTTTGTTTTTGTTTTGTTTTTTGTTTTTTGGGCCACACCCAGCAGTGCTCAGGGGTTACTTCCTGGCTGTCTGCTCAGAAATAGCCCCTGGCAGGCACGGGGGAACATATGGGACACCGGGATTCGAACCAACCACCTTAGGTCCTGGACCAGCTGCTTGCAAGGCAAACACCGCTGTCCTATCTCTCCGGGCCCTTTTTTCTGGTTTTTGAGCCACATCCAGTGATGCTCAGGGGTTACTCCTGGCTCTACACTCAAAAATCACTCCAGGCGGGCCGGAGAGATAGCATGGAGGTAAGGTGTTTGCCTTTCATGCAGGAGGTCATCGGTTCGAATCCCGGTGTCCCATATGGTCCCCAGTGCCTGCCAGGAACAATTTCTGAGCCTGGAGCCAGGAATAACCCCTGAGCACTGCCGGGTGTGACCCAAAAAAGAAAAACCACAAAAAAAAAAAAATCACTCCAGGCAGGTTTAGGAGACCATAGGGGATGCCAGGGATTAGACTCAAGTCAGCAGCAGACAAGTCAATCGGCCTACCATTGTGTTATTGCTCTGGCCCCAAAGTAAAACATTTTTGAAGAAATTTACTTAGCTTAGTAAATTTTCTCATTGGTAAAACAAAGGTAGAAAAAACTTGAGTTGGGGCCGGGCGGTGGCGCTAAAGGTAAGGTGCCTGCCTTGCCTGCTCTAACCTTGGACGGACCGCGGTTCGATCCTCCGGTGTCCCATATGGTCCCCCAAGCCAGGAGCAACTTCTGAGCACATAGCCAGGAGTAACCCCTGAGCGTTACTGGGTATGGCCCAAAAACCAAAAAAAAAAAAAAAAAAAAAGAAAAAACTTGAGTCACGGGGGCTGGAGAGATAGCATGGAGGTAAGGCGTTTGCCTTTCATGCAGGAGGTCATCAGTTCGAATCCCAGCGTCCCATATGGTCCCCCGTGCCTGCCTGGAGCAATTTCTGAGCCTGGAGCCAGGAATTACCCCTGAGCACTGCCGGGTGTGACCCAAAAACCACCACCAAAAAAAAAAACTTGAGTCACAAACTGGAATGAGTCATGCAAAGCTCCTTATTGTGAAGAACAGAAAAAATGGGGCCAGAGCAGTGGTGCAAGCGATAAGGCATCACCCTGCAAGCACTAGCCTAGTTCGATGCCCCGGCATCCCATATGGTCCCCCAAGCCAGGAGCAATTTCTGAGGGCATAGCCAGGAGAAAGCCATGAGCGTCACTGGGTGTTGCCCAAAAACAAAGAAAGGGAAAGGGAAAGGGAAAGGGAAAGGGAAAGGAAAGGAAAGGAAAGGAAAGGAAAGGAAAGGAAAGGAAAGGAAAGGAAAGGAAAGGAAAGGAAAGGAAAGGAAGAAAGAAAGAAGAAAGAAAGAAAGAAAAGTCAAAGGAGGGGCTGGAGAGATAGCATGGAGGAGGTTGGGCGTTTGCCTTGCATGTAGGACAGTGGCTTGAATCTCGGCATTCCATTTGGTCCCCCAAGCCTGCCAAGGAGTGATTTCTGAGTGTAGAGCCAGGAGTAATCCCTGAGCACCGCCAGCTGTGACCCAAAAACAAAAAATCAAAACAAAAGTTCCAGTGAGGGATCAGAGAGGTGGCGCAGCAGTAGGGTGTTTGCCTTGCACGCATCTGACCCAGAACAGACCTCGGTTCAATCCCTGGCATCCCATATGGTACTTGAGCAGGAGCGATTTCTGAGTCCATAGTCAGGAGTAACCCCATAGGTGTGGCCCCACCAAAAAAAGAAGTTCCAATAAAATAAAAGGAGTAAAAATCTAGGATACATCTCAGGAGCTGGAGAGATAATACAGTAGGTAGGTCACTTGCCTTGCACCCAGCAAACTAGCATTCAATGCTGGGGCACTCCATATGTTTCCCCCAGCCCTTTAGGAGTGAACCATAATTTTAGAGTCAGGAGTAAAACCTGAGTACAGCTCAGTGTGAACCAAGAACACCCCTCCATAATAAAAGTCGCAACCCAACAGAAAAACACAATACAAAAATGCCTTCTGCACACCTATACTCATTGCAGCGCTATTTACAATAGCCAGACTCTGGAAAAACCTAGATGCCCAACAACAAATGGAATATTATGCAGCCATCAGGAGAGATGAAGTCATAAAATTTTCCTATACATGGATGGGCATGGAAACTAGTATGCTGAGTGAAATAAGTCAGAGGGAGAAGAGAGGTAGACACAGAATAGTCTCACTCATCTGTGTGATTTAAGAAAAATAAAAGATATTTTTGTAGAAATACAGAGACTAGAGATGAGGGCTGGAAGGACTGGCCCATGGTATGAAGCTCACCCCCAAAGAGTGGTGAGTATAGTTAGAGAAATAACTACATTGTCAACTATGGTGACAATGTCAATGAGTGAGTGTTGGCTACCGTGACTGACTCAGTGGTTACTTTTGCAAAACTCCCTGCCATTTTTTCAGTGCTAAGTGCTATTTGCTATAAGCCCATATACCAACAGGAAAAAGGCAACCATCAAGTAATAAGTAACTTCTCAGCCTAGGGGAGGAAGACACTGCCTGATACCATGGAGCCAAGTCTCCCCTTAACTTACATTTCTGAGTTAATAGCTAAATGCAACAAAGCTTGCCTGCTGAAAGTTCCGGAAAGTGGTCTGCAAACCCTACTTTAGGGTCATAGGGCAATTCCTTGAAAGCTGCTGACTTAGGAGTGCTTGTAAGATGTCACTGCTTCTCCCTCCCTTCTGGAGAATGATTTACTGCCTTTGTTTCATGGCTTTCGCGCCAAAAAGTATGATTGACATGCCTTTTGCCTGCCCCCTTTCACCTTCCCTATATAAGGGGTGCAGGACCCTAATAAACCTTACCTTAGACCGGTTTAATCGCCTAAGGTCATTATTACTAACCTCTCACAGATTTTTTACAGGTGTGGTTGTGCTTCTAGCCCTGCTAAATAAAGATGTGGTCCTCCGTGAGCCTCCCGACTGATTCCTGCTGGCCGGGCCCCCCCGGGGGGCTTGCAGGACCCCGCAAGTGAGGGAAATACAATGCCTATCTCGAATACAGACAGGGACTGGGGGAGGAAAGAGATGGGCGATATTGGTGGAAGGTTGCACTGGTGAAGGGGGGTATTCTTTCTATGATTAGAACCCAACTACAAACATGTTTGTAATCATGGTGCTTAAATAAAGATATTTAAAAAAATGTCACACCCCCTTCCACAGTCTTAATTTTGCCAGTGAGCGGACTAATCATACCCAAGAGGTTCCTCGGTTTCTGTCAACGAGGGCTGGCATTGGACAAACTTTGAGCATTTCTCAATAACTACCCTTGCCTACTACGTCTTGTCACCCTGAACCTCCCCATCTTGTCTAAATACCCATATATATTTTTTAATTTTTGGTTTGTGTTAAGTTGTCGAGCTTTGGGGTGGTTTGGGGTGTGACCAGCTTACTTGCAAGTCCATCACATCGCCTTGATGTCTGATATCACACAACAACTGATGATCTCCATCCAACCCTCCTTCACCATTCCCGAAATCGCCCACGGACCACAGCGACACGAAATTTTTCTGGAAAGCAAAAAAAAAAAAAAAAAAAAAGAAAGAAAGTTTTACATTGAGAAGCAAACTAGACTGGAGCTTTTAGAAAAGTGCCTCATGGCCTTCCTCCTGCCTTGAAGTCAGCCATCTTGATGGAAACCCAACAGAGAGGTTCAAGCATGCTCGGAAGTGAGTTTGGAGGAGCACTTGAGCGACTCAATCAGAAGATAAATAAATTAACAAACAAATAAATAAGGGGGCTGGGGTTCAAGTATGCTCTGAAGTGAGTCTAGAGGTGCACTTGAGCGACTCAACCAGAAAACAAACAAATAAATAAGGGGGCTGGTACCAAACAAATATATAAATAAGGGGGTTGGGGCTCTCTCTTCTCTATCTCTTCTTCTCCCTCTTCCCTCTCTCCTCTTTCTCTCCCCTCTCCCTCCTTCTCTCTCTCTCTCTCTCGCTCTCTCTCTCTCTCTCTCTCTCTCTCTCTCCCTCCCTCCCTCCCTCCCTCCCTCCCTCCCTCCCTCCTTCCCTCCCTCCCTCAATAGCCCTACCCTCTTTTCCTGTTCTCTCTCTTTCTCTTTTAGTTTTTGGACCACACAGGACCGTACTCAGGGGTTACTCATAATTCTGTGCTCAGAAGTAGCTCCTGGCATGCTCCGGGAACCATATGGGTTGCTGAGAATCAAAACCAGGTCCTCCTCAGGATCGGCTGCGTGCAAGGCAAAGACACTACTGCTGTGCTTTCTCTCTGGCCCCTCTCCTCTCTTTTTTCCCCCCTCTCTTTCTCTAAAAAAGAAACAAAAAAAGGGGGGGAGGCTGGGGCTCTGAAGTGAGTCTGGAGGAGCACTTGGACGTCTCAAACCAGGAAATGAATAAATAAATAAGCAAGTAAGGCGGCTGGGACCAAACAAACAAATTAATAAATAAGGGGGCTGGGGCTCAAGCACGCACTTGAGTGACTCAACCAGAAAATAAATAAATAAATAAATAAGGGGGCTGGGGCCAGAATGATATAGCACAGCGGTAGGGCCTTTGCCTTGCACGCAGCTGACCCAGGCCGGACCCGGGTTCGATCCCCGGCATCCCACATGCCCCCCCCAGCCTGACAGCCAGGACAGCTGGAGTCGTGATCCCAAAAGCCAAACATAAACAAACAAACAAATAAGGGGGGTCCAGGGCAGGGGTGGGCGCGCGGCCGGCCGGGCTCGGGGGTGCACCTCGTTGTCCCAAGACCCCGTGGCGAAGGTCTCGGCGGTCTGCAGGCTGCCGGGAGGCAGCGGCCTCCAGCGGGCCTTTCCGATCTTCTGGGCGACGAACTTGGCGCTCAGGTCGTCCATGCTGCCGGCGGGAAGAAAAGCCCCGCGCCCTCCGGGTCCCGCCCCCGCGCGCCAGGCGCTGATTGGCTGGCGCTCGCCGGGACGACGGTGGCCGAGGAGGGCCAGTCTGCTCCACGCCCCACCCCTCAAGGCTCCCGGGACGACGGTGGCCGAGGAGGGTCAGTTTCAGCCACACCACGCTCGACACACACCCCCCCACTTGGCTGCGCATGTATTTTCTCTCTCTTTTTTTTTTTTTTTTGGTTTTTGGGCCACACCTGGCGGTGCTCAGGGGTTACTCCTGGCTGTCTGCTCAGAAGTAGCTCCTGGCAGGCACGGGGGACCATATGGGACACCGGGATTCGAACCAACCACCTTTGGTCCTGGATTGGCTGCTTGCAAGGCAAACGCCGCTGTGCTATCTCTCCGGGCCCCCACTTTTTATTATTTTCCATCCAGGTGGAACGGTAACGCTGAGGCTGCCTTATGCTGTTCAGTATGCTGCTTTACGTGTGTGTGTGTGTGTGTGTGTGTGTGTGTGTGTGTCTGTGTCTGTGTGTCTGTGTCTGTGTGTCTGTGTGTCTGTGTCTGTGTGTCTGTGTCTGTGTGTGATGCTCCCCTGAGCACCAAACTTGGAGCTCATCACCAGGAATGCTCCTAAATCCCCCCCCAAAAAACCTCAAAACCCTAAAAACCCAAAACAAAATCACACACCGTTTGTAGGTCCTGCACCTACTCTCATTCTATAGGAGCAGAGACTGCATTTGCATTTGTTGGAGTTTTTTGTTTTGTTTTGTTTTGTTTTATGGGGGGCACACCTGGCAAAGCTCAGGCATTACTCCTGGCTCTATATTCAGGAATTACTTCTTTCCGCTTGTGCTTGGGGTGAGAGGTACCCTATGGGATGCCTGAGATTGAATTTAGGCTGGCTGCTTTACTAGGCAAGCACCTTACTATATCCTTGTACTATCTCACTGGGCCCTGGAGTTTTGTTTTGTGGGTTTTTTTTTTGGGGGGGGGGGTTGACTCACCCGCCTGTGCTCAGGGCTTACCTCTTGGTTCTGAGTCACTCCTGGCGGGTTCAGGGGAATCATATGTGGTGCCCAAGAACCAAATCCTGGGGCGGGAGCGGGTGGCACAGCGGTAGGGTGTTTGCCTTGCTTTGCACGTGGTCTGACTAGGACAGACCTTGGTCTTGATCCCCCCCCCCCCCAGCGTCCCATATGGTCCCCCAAAGCCAGGAGTGAATTCTAAGCACATAGCCAGAAGTGGCCCCTGAGCGTCATTGTGTGTGACCCAAAAGCCCAAAAACAGAGAATCAAATCCAGGTCAGCTGCTTGCAAGACAAGCACCTTACCTGCTGTGCTGTACTGCAGCAGATAGTCTCGAATCCCTAGACTGCATTTGTGAAAGAAACAACAATCACTGACATTCCAACAGAACAACTAGGAGTGTTAACCCATGAAGAAATCACTATCATCTCTCACTAAAGATAACGCATAGAAATTACTATGACCCTTTGCAATCTGATGTGTGACTCTCGATGGTGTGCACAGCTAAAAATTGTGCCAGCAGCAGCTGGGACCAGAGAGATAGCACAGCGGCGTTTGCCTTGCAAGCAGCCCGATCCAGGACCAAAGGTGGTTGTTCAAATCCCGGTGTCCCATATGGTCCCCCCGTGCCTGCCCAGGAGCTATTTCTGAGCAGACAGCCAGGAGTAACCACTTGAGCACCGCCTGGGTGTGACCCCCAAAACAAAAACAAAACAAAAAATTGTGCCAGCAAAAAATAAATAAATAAACAAATAAACAAACAAATAAATATGTGCCAGCACCACAGTTAGGCATCGTGTGATCCCAGCTCATGCCACAACAGCTTTAGCCTTATCCTCAGACACCTAAGAGGAGGCAAGAGGCAATACAAAATTTTATTTTAAGAAAAACCAGTATTCATTAGCACACTAACTTATGATTCTAAATCTTTCCCCATTTTGTCCTCAGAAATGAGTCATTTTCTTTTCTTTTTCTTTTTCTCTTTTTTTCGTTTTTGGGTACTCCCGGTGGGTGCTCAGGGGTTACTCCTGGCTTTGCACTCAAGAAGTCGCTCCTGGCTGGCTTGGGCTACCATATGGGATGCCTGGATTAGAACCACAGTCTGTTTGAATCAGCCTGCGTGCAAGGCACTGTGCTATCTCTCTGGCCCCTCAGAGCTTATTCTTGGCCTCCTGAACTCAGTTTTCATTCCTTGTAAACTCAGAGGACCCACGCAGGGTGCTGGAGATAGAAGCTAGGTTGGTCTCGTGTAAGGCAAACACCTTACCTACTATACTCTTTCTGTATCCCCCTCCAACACAGTATTTGTTTGCTGTTATTTTGTTTTGGCCTTAGTCAGGAGAAGCTCAGGGGGTGCTTGAGGTTACTCAAGGAACTCTGTAGTGCCTGGGAAACTCAACCTCTGCTTCCTGCACACAAAGAATGTGCTCCAGTCCCGGGATCTAG
The DNA here is from genome assembly GCF_024139225.1 of Suncus etruscus. NCBI lineage: Eukaryota > Metazoa > Chordata > Mammalia > Eulipotyphla > Soricidae > Suncus > Suncus etruscus. Next base: position 19,240,820 of record NC_064862.1, read on the forward strand.
GGATCTATTTATCTTTTTTTGTTTGCTTGTATTGTTTTGGGGCCACACTCGGTGATGCTCAGGGGTTACTCCTGGCTATCTCACGCAGAAGTTGCTCCTGGCTCAGGGGACCATATGGGACACCAGGGATTGAACCCAGGTCCGTCCTGGGCAACTCTTGTGCCACTGCCCCTACTTCTGTGCTGTTGCTCTGACTCCAATGGATCTATTTACTCTTTAAAAAAATAATTTTGGGGGGCCAGAGGAGTAGCACAGTGGTTAGGGCATTTGCTTTGCAAGTGGCTGACCCAGATGGACCCTGGCTTGATCCCCAGTGTCCCTTATGGTCCCCCAAGCCAGGAGTTATTTCTGATTGCAGGAGCATCAGTAACCCCTGAGTGCCCGCAGGGTGGTAGGTAAAAAAAAAAAAAAAAAAAAAGAGGAAAGAAAAGAAATTACAGAGATGCGATAGACTGAAAATTCTGAGTGGATTACTAGCTGACAATTTTACTGTTAGGCCTTAAGTGAAAGAACACTGACTGCTTTGTGAACAGTTGTTAGTGTGCAAAGAATCTAGAAAATAGGTTATGTATACTCTAGATTAAAATAGGTCTAGAGTAAGAAAAAAATAAGGCTCTAGAGGCTGGAGCAATAGCACAGTGAGTAGGGCATTTGCTTTACACATTGCTGACCCCAAGTTCGATTCTCATTCATCCCTATGTAGTTTCTCCATGAACTACCAGGAGAAATTCTTTTTTTTTTTTTTTCTTTTCTGTCTTTTGGGCCACACCTCGCAGCACTCAGGGGTTACTCCCTGGTTCTGCATTCAGAAATTGCTCTGGCAGGTTTGGGGGACCATATGGAGATGCTGGGATTTGAACCACCATCTGTTCTAGATTGGCTGCTTGCAAGGCAGACATCCTACTGCTGTGCAATTCCCCTCCCTACCCGCTTTTACTTTTGACGGAATCTAACTTGCTTGGACTAATCTTTGAAAAGCATGCTGCAATAGAGGTCTTCTTTCTTCTTTACCTATTTTTTTTTTTTTTTTGGTTTTTGGGCCACACCCTGTGCCGCTCAGGGGTTACTCCTGGCTATGCACTCAGAAGTTGCTCCTGGCTTCTTGGGGGGACCATATGGGACACCGGGGGATCGAACCGCAGTCCGTCCTAGGCTAGCGCAGGCAAGGCAGGCACCTTACCTCCAGCGCCACCGCCCGGCCCCTCTTCTTTACCTATTTATTGAATTAGATGATGATGAATTTTCTCAGTTCTGACTCAGACACAGGAAGCTCAGTGGCAGTGGTAACTTTCCTGTGGGAAAAGTAACAATTCTCATTCCTTTTGATTTGAAAATGATAGAGCTGACGTCCAATCTAATGGCCAGTTTAGGAGGCTTAGCTATCTGTAAACTTTTTTTCTTTTTTGGTTTTTGGGCTACACCCATTGATGCTCAGGGGTTACTCCTGGATTTGCACTCAGAAATCACCCCTGGGGGCCGGAGAGATAGCCTGGAGGTAAGGCGTTTGCCTTGCATGCAGATGGTCGGTGGTTTGAATCCCGGCATCCCATATGGTCCCCTGAGCCTGCCAGGAGTGATTTCTGAGTGTAGAGCCAGGAGGAACCCCTGAGCGCTGCCGGGTGTGATCCAAAAACCAAAAACCAAGATAAAAAAAAAATAAAAATAAGATAAAAAGAAATCATCCCTGGTTTGGGGGACCATATGGGACGCCGGGGGATGGAACCGTGGTCCGACCTAGTCTAGGGCATGCAAGGCCAATGCCCTACTGTCTGTGCCACCGCTCCAGCCCCCTAACTGTAAACTTTTATATCAAAACGCAAAAAAAATGTGTATTGGGAGAAAAATTATCACCCTTCAATAATACTGTTGTATTTTTTGTTTGTTTGTTTTTGTTTTTTTGGGTCTCACCCGGCAGTTGCTCAGGAGTTACTCCTGGCTCCATGCTCAGAAGTTGCTCTTAGCAAGCACGGGGGACCATATGGGACGCCGGGATTCAAACCGATGACCTTCTGCATGAGAGGCAAATGCCTTACCTCCATGCTATCTCTCCGGCTCCGTATTTTTTTTTTTAATTTTATTTTGTAACAGAGCCTCACATGGCAGTGTTCAGGGCTGACTCCTGTTTCTGCACTCAGGGATTACTCCAGGAGGTGTTTGGGGGACCATATGTTATGGTGGGGATTGAAGCAGTTTTGAAACAATAATACTTAAACCCCCTCAGAAAACCCACAAATTTTTATTTTGTAAAATTTGAGGCCACACCAAGTAATACTCAGTGTTTACTCCTTTTTTTTTTTTTTTTTTTTTTTGGTTTTTGGGTCACACCCGGTAACGCTCAGGGGTTACTCCTGGCTATGTGCTCAGAAGTTGCTCCTGGCTTGGGGGACCATATGGGACACCGGGGGATCGAACCACGGTCCGTCCAAGGCTAGCGCAGGCAAGGCAGGCACCTTACCTTTAGCGCCACCGCCGGGCCCCAGTGTTTACTCCTGACTCTTCTTTGAGGAATCAATTAGTCCTGGCTGGGTTTGGTGGACGACATGGGGTGCTAGACAATTGAAACCAGTATTGTGAAGGACAGTTTGTCTTACCCCTGTCCTATCGCACCAGTGGCCAAACAACTTTATTATTATTATTATTATTATTATTATTATTATTATTATTATTATTATTATTATTTTGTGGGGGGTTTTTGGGGGTCACACCCGGCGGCGCTCAGGGGCTACTCGTGGCTCTAGGCTCAGAAATCGCTCCTGGCAGGCTCGGGGGACCATATAGGATGCCGGGATTCGAACCACTGTCCTGCATGCAAGGCAAGTGCCCTACCTCCATGCTCTCTCTCTCTCTCTCTCTCTCTCTCTCTCTCTCTGGCCCCTATTTTTCAACGTTTGGCACATCTGTGAGTGTTCCCCTTAAACTCATGTTAAGGGCGGGATGCGACGTGGCCTTCAGCCCTTGGAAGTAGAGCAGGCCTTCCTTGGCATGTCTAAGTCTGGCAGTCCCCAGCCCTCACCGCGCCCTCCTTGTCCCGTTGTGCCACTCAACACTTTCTCAATCAGGGGCTGATAAACCCAGGTCCCAAAGTCCCTGCGAGCCTGTCACCAGGCCAGAGGCCTGCAAAGCAAGGGATGGTGGTAGTGGGGTGTGTCTTTGTGTGTGCGTGTCTCCTTTGCAAACATGCGATGTGTGCGTGTGTCCTTTGCAAACAAGCGATCCTCTCAAGAGGGGAGCTCCAGGCTTGGCCACGCCCGGGCCTCCTTCTCCACGCCTCGGGGCGCAGCTGGCAAAAGGCGGCGGGCAGTGAAGCACTTTCGCAGCAGCAGCAGCAACAGCAGCAGCAGCAGCAACAGCAGAGGGGGGGGGAGGAGGGCCGGGCGCGCCGCCACTTCCGCCCGCAGTCGCGCCCGGTCGTTCCGTGGCCTCGCGGCGTCCCAGAGCGCATGCGTACCGCGGGGGGTGCCGGGAGCGCTCAGCCGGGGAAGCCTCCGCTTCCGCCCGCGACCTTGCCCGGTCGCTTTCTGAAGGCGCGGCGTCCCAGGGCGCATGCGTGTTACGGCTGCGGCGCGGGGGATGCCGGGATCGCTAGGCCGGGCGGCGCACCACGCGCCACCACTTCCGCCCTGGACCCCGCCCGGTCGCGCCCCGAAGGCGCGGCGTCACAGGGCGCATGCGCGTCGCGCGCGCGGCCGCGGGGGATGCCGGGAGGAGCGCGCCAGCGGGCGGCGGCGGCGGCGGCGGCCACAGCCCCAGCGACAGCAACAGCAACAGCAACAGCCCCGGCGGGGACGCGAGCGCGGCGGTGAGCGCGTGGGAAGTGGCGTCGCTCCTGGGCAAGCTGCTGGGCACCGTCGCCGCGCTGAAGGCCGTCCTGTACCTGCTCCGGCTGTGCCTCGCGATGGCCTGGAAGTCCGGCGGCGCCAGCCACTCGGAGCTCATCCACAACCTCCGCAGTGAGTGGCCGGAGCTGGGCGGGAAAGGGAAGCAAGCCCGGCGCGGGGGGCTTGGGGGGTCCTGCCCGGCCTCAACTTCCCCCGGGACCCCTTCCTGGATGCCCTTCCCTCCCTCCCTCCCCGCCCAAGGCCTCGGCGTCCTCCTGCGATGGCCCCCCAGGAGCAGCAGCATCCTTCCTGGGCGATGGCCTCCGTCCCTCCCGCCCTCCGATGACACTTGGAAGCGGGAAGAGAAAGTCTTGGTTTGGGGGGCCCCGGGAGAGAGATTGCGTGGAGGTGGGGCGTTGGCCTTGCATGCAGAAGGATAAATAGTTCCTTTCCCTGAATCCCATAGGGTGTCCCCCCCCCCCCCAGCCTGCCAGGGGTGATTTCTGAGTGCAGAGCCAGGAGGAACTAACCCCTGAGCGCTTGCTTGCTTGCTGGGTGTGACCCCCCAAACACAAACAAACAAACAAAAGAAAGTCTTTGTTGAGCTACTTCTTGTTCTTTTGGGAAAGTCTATATAGGGCACCCAAAGAATGATCCCTCCACCCTTGGTGGTGGTAAAATGGGGAGGCAGGCAGGCTGCATCCCTCCCTCCTCCCTCCCTCCTCCCTCCCTCCCTCTGTCCTGCTCCTGTGTCAAATTCTGCAGCCCAACCCTGTCACCACCTGTGTACCTTGTTCCTGCCGTCATAGGTTGTGCAGCTAGCTTTGATCTCTTCTCCACCTTCTGTTTGAGATCTCTTGGAGGACTGAGACGGGATTTGAAAACATAAACATGCCCTTAAATTTGAGGGCTTCCTTCCTTCCTTTCCTTCCTTCCTTCCTTCCTTCCTTCCTTCCTTCCTTCCTTCCTTCCTTCCTTCCTTCCTTCCTTCCTTCCTTCCCTTCCCTCCCTCCCTCCCTCCCTCCCTCCCTCCCTCCCTCCCTCCCTCCCTCCCTTCAGGTTCAGGTTCAAAGTTCAGGTCTTAATCCTGTCTCTGAACTCAGAAATCAACCCTCTTGGTAGGTTCCAGGGACCCTATGGGATGCCCGGGATGGAACCCTAGTTGGAGGCGTGCGAGGCAAATGGCCCTCCCCTCTGTACTCTTTCTTGTTCGGGCCCCAGCTTTTGAGTTTTCTCAAAGAACGAAATACTCACCCTCTTTACCCTGCACATACTCATAATTATCATTAACATTTATGCTAGGAATACCGAGATAGAGGGAGAAATAAAGAGTTTGTAGCACATGGTTTAATAATAGTATCAGTCATTTGACATTTTTTTTTTGTTTGTTTTTTTGGTGTCACACTCAGTAGCGCTCAGGGGATTATTCCTGGCTCTGTGTTCAGAAATAGCTCCTGGCAGGCTTGGGGGACCATATGGGATGCTGGGATTTGAACCACCGTCCTTCTGTATGCAAGGCAAACGTCCTACCTCCATGCCATCTCTCTGATATTTGTTTTAAACAAAATAAAACTTAGAAGTGATGCTCTTAGTTTTAAAAAGATGATTTGATCCTTAGGCCACATCAGGCTGTGCTCAGGGATCACTTCTGGCACCACAGTGGTGACCCTGTGTGGTGGTGGGGAAGATGCTGGGAGGTGGGGATTGTGTGCAAGTGTGCAAGGCAAGCACCTTCCCTGCGCAGGCTCTACTATTTCCCCCTCTTTTTCTCTCCCCCCCCATCTTTATATGCTGTATAATTTTTATTTTTCAGGCGGCCCAGGTTTTTGAGGCCACACCCTGCAGTGTTTGTTTCCTGTTGGGAGGCTATTCTGGGCTCTGTGCTGGGGGTCAATTCTGTCAAGTTGGGTCTCAGCATGCATTCAGCCTTTTGAGCAATCTGTCTAGTCCCTCCTGTAAATAATTTTGTAAAATTTCCTATAACTTTGTGCCTGCTTATTGCAACAACCCACCTGAAACATCCTCCTTGCGAATTGTGAATGAGTAATTTTCCACCAGCTATCCTAGCTGACACTTGGCTATGGCAGAAATTTGTAATCAATCAGGCTCTTAAATTCTCCTTTTGGGGCCAAATTTGTAGTAAGCCAAGACTAGATCTTATTTTCAGTGGTTTTATAATCACCTTAATGTTCTGTTACCTTGCTAGTAACAGTGAAAATTTCTAAAGATGTTTTACTATCAGAAAATATAATAAATATTTAACATACATGAATATGGTTGAAAAAATATATTATTTTGTGGGCCAGCTTTGTCTTAAGAGGACACTAGAACACATAAATTATTTAATCTCTTTGGTAACTTGTGCAGCTCTAGTTTAAGCTACTTGCAGAACTAATTCTCAGAAAATAGGTTTTATTTCAGTAATTCTTTGTTGTTGCTTTTTGGTGGGGGCATATCCTGCTTACTTATCCACCTACTTCAAGCTTTGACCTGGCTCTGCATTCAGGGATGCTCAGGGAATGGAAACTGGGAACCTGGGATATCAGGGATGGAACCTGGGTTTTTTTGAGGGGACACACCCAGTAGTGCTCAGGGCTTGGCTCTACACTTAGGAATCACTACTAGTGGGGCTTTCGTGTCCATATGGAGTGCCAGAGATTGAACCTGGGTCATCTGTGTGGAAGGCAAGCACCTTACCTACTGTATTATCACTCCAGCTCCTCCTTTTAGTATCTTTTTTTTGGGGGGGGGGCCACACCCGGCTATGCTCAGTTACTTACTCCTGGATGTCTGCTCAGAAATAGCTCCTGGTAGGCACGAGGGACCATCTAGGACACCGGGATTTGAACCAACCATCTTTGGTCCTGGATTGGCTGCTTGCAAGGCAAACGCTGCTGTGCTATCTCTCCGGGCCCTCCTTTTAGTATCTTTTTTTTTTTTTTTTTTTGTTTTTGGGCCACACCCGGTAATGCTCAGGGGTTACTCCTGGCTATGTGCTCAGAAGTTGCTCCTGGCTTGGGGGACCATATGGGACACCGGGGGATCGAACCTCGGTCCGTCCTAGGCTAGCGCAGGCAAGGCAGGCACCTTACCTTTAGCGCCACCGCCCGGCCCTTAGTATCTTAACCTAAACCCTGCACATGATAAAAACTTGCTTTCTCATATTTCCTTGCACACCCCTCCAAAATCCATGTTCCTTATTATTATTATTATTATTTGTTTGTTTGTTTGTTTGTTTTTGGATCACACCCGGCAGCACACAGGGGTTAGGTTACTCCTGGCTCTACGCTCAGAAATCGCTCCTAGCAGGCTCCAGGGACCATATGGGATGCCTGGATTCGAACCACCCTCCCATGCAAGCCAAACCTCCATGCTATCTCTCTGGCCCCAAAAGTCACATTTTTTTTTTTTTTTTTTTTTTTTTTTTTTTGTGGTTTTTGGGTCACACCCGGCAATGCTCAGGGGTTTTTCCTGGCTCCGTGCTCAGAAATTGCTCCTGGCATGCACGGGGGGACCATATGGGACGCCGGGATTCGAACTGATGACCTTCTGCATGAAGGTAAATGCCTTACCTCCATGCTATCTCTCCGGCCCCCTTTTTTTTTTTTTTTTTTTTTTTTTTTTTTGTGGTTTTTGGGTCACACCCGGCAGTGCTCAGGGGTTACTCCTGGCTCCATGCTCAGAAATTGCTCCTGGCAGGCACGGGGGACCATATGGGACGCCGGGATTCGAACCGATGACCTTCTGCATGAAAGGCAAACGCCTTACCTCCATGCTATCTCTCCGGCCCCCCTTTTTTTTTTTTTTTTTTTTTTTTAATTAACATTACATTCAGTACTGGCCAACATGATTTGAGGATATCAGTGAAAAACTGAAGATTATCAGACCAGGGTGATGAAGATGACCAGAGGGTTAGCATTTTAGAAGAATACGATTTGATGAGATTGAGGTGATTTAGCTTAGCAATGAGCATGCTTAAGACAGCAAGACCTGGGGCCGGAGAGATAGCATGGAGGTAAGGTGTTTGCCTTTCATGCAGTAGGTCATCGGTTGAATTCCGGGGCCCCATATGGGCGCCCCATATGGTCCCCTGTGCCTGCCAGGAGCAATTTCTGAGCCTGGAGCCAGGAGTAACCCCTGAGCACTGCCGGGTGTGACCCCCCCCCCCCACAAAGACAGCAAGACCTTTAAAATGCTTAAAGAAATGTCTTATTCGAGAGGGTCAAAGCAGGACAAATGGGAGGCGGGCTTGGACTCTATAAAGAAGCATTCACAAAGCAAGGTTAACAATGAAAGAGTGGCTTTGGAAAGTATTTCTGTCATTGGATACGTGGAAGCAAGAATGGCTAACTTTTCCATGGTGAAAGAGATTGTGGAAGAGGTTTGTTTGCAGTTCTGAGTACCTGTGTGCTATCTAAATACCTTCCCCATCCAGATTGCATAATGAATGCACGAAGTCATCTGTGAGGGGTCTGTGTATATATTTGGACACACAAGTTGATATTTGGTTATTGTACTGTTTTGGTGTACCGCCCTTATGTCTCTCTGCTGGGCATTGAACCCAGATCTTCCATTAGCAAGGGGACACTCTGCCACTGAGTCACAGGACCATCTAGTTACCTGTTATTTTCTGGTATTTTGTGGCAGTGCTCAAGGGCTGCTGTTTTGTTTTGTTTTGTGGCCATACCCAGTGATGATCAGGTGTTATTCCTGGCTCTGCACTCAGGAATTACTTCTGGCAGGCTCTGGGTACCATATAGACGTTGGGGATTGAACCCTGGTCAGCAAGGCAAATGCCCTACTTGCTATATTGCTCTGGCCCCTGGGGTAACTATATTTTTCTTTTAATTAATACTTTTCTAAATTGAATCACCATGAGATATGTACAAAGTGGTTCATGATTGTGTTTTAGTCATACAGTGTTCCCAAATCCTATTCCTTCACCAGTGCACATTTCCCACCACCAATGTCGCAAGTTTCCCCATCTCAGACCTCCTCCTCCTCTTCTCCCTCCCCTCTCCTCCTCTTCTGTTCTTCTCCCTCCCACCCTTCCTCCCTCTTCCTCCTTGTCCTCCTCTTCCCCCTCCCTCATCTCCATCTCCATCATACTGGATTGCAGTATTGTTACTGAGAGTTATCATGCCTATCACTTTATCCCCTTTCAGCACCCAGTTCTTGTTTAGAATGACCATTTCCAACTATCATTGTCTTAGTGGTCCCTTCTCTGCCCTAACAATTCTCCCTCTTTGTGGCAAGTTTCTTGCTGTGGACTATTCCTCCTTGCCATTGTGTCTATTGTCTTTGGGTATTGTTACCATTATCAGTTTTTTTTTTTTTTTTTTTTTTTTTGGTTTTTGGGTCACACCCAGCAGCCTTGAAGGGTTAACTCCTGGCTGTACGCTCAGAAATCACACCTGGCAGGCTGGGGCACCACCATATGGGATGCCGGAATTTGAACCACGGTTCTTCTGCATGCAAGGCAAACAAACACCTTACCTCCATGCTATCTCTCCGCCCCCCCTTTTTTTTAACACCCCTGCCCCCCCAAACAAGTGTAATCATTGTATCTCTCTCCCTCTCTGACTCATTTCACTCAGCATTATACTCTCCATGTCCATCCATGTTTAAGCAAATTTAATGACTTATCTCTTCCTAACTGCTATGTAGTATTTCATTATATAGATGTACTTTATTTATTTATTTATTTTTTTTATTTATTTTGGTTTTTGGGCCACACCCGACGGTGTTCAGGGGTTACTCCTGGCTGTCTGCTCAGAAATAGCTCCTGGCAGGCACGGGGGACCATATGGGACACCGGGATTCGAACCAACCACCTTAAGTCCTGGATCGGCTGCTTCCAAGGCAAACACCGCTGTGCTATCTCTCCGGGCCCAGATGTACTTTAGTTTCTTTAGCCACTCATCTGTTCTTGGACAATTGGGTTGTATCCAAAATTTGGCTATTGTGAATAGTGTTGCAAAAAAGACATAGGAATGCAGAGGGTTTTTCTGCATTGTGTTTTTGGATTTCTTTTTTTTTTTTTTTTTTTTTTTTTGGTTTTTCGGGCCACACCCTTTAGATGCTCAGGGGTTACTCCTGGCTACACGCTCAGAAATTGCCCCTGGCTTGGGGGGGACCATATGGGACACCGGGGGATCGAACCGTGGTCCTTTCCTTGGCTAGCGCTTGTAAGGCAGACACCTTACCTCTAGCGCCACCTCGCCGGCCCATGTGTTTTTGGATTTCTAAGGTATATTCCCAGGAGGATTGCTGGGTCCTAAGGGAGCTCAATTTCTTTTTTTGTTTTTTGTTTTTGGGTCACACCCGGCAGTGCTCAGAGGTTACTCCTGGCTCTATGCTCAGAAATCGCCCCTGGCAGGCTCGGGACCAGATGGGATGCCGGGATTCGAACCACCGTCCTTCTGCATGAAAGGCGAACGCCTTACCTCCATGCTATCTCTCCGGTCCCTCTTTTTTTTTTTTTGAGGAATATTCATATTGTTCTTCAGAAGACTTGACTGATCTATATTCCTGCCAGCAGTGAATAAGAATTCCTTTCTCCTTGCATCCCTCCCAGCACTGATTGTTCTTGTTCTTTTTTTTTCTTTTTGGTTTTTGGGTCACACCTGGTGGTGCTCAGGGGTTACTCCTGGCTGTCTGCTCAGAAATAGCTCCTGGCAGGCACGGGGGACCATATGGGACACCGGGATTCGAACCAACCACCTTTGGTCCTAGATCGGCTGCTTGCAAGGCAAACGTCGCTGTGCTATCTCTCCGGGCCCAGGCCCTGTTAATTTTCTGTATTTGGAATGATACCTGGTTAGAAAAAGATTGTTTAAAAAATGTGGTCATAGGGGCCAGAGATATAGTATGAAGGTAGTGCATTTGCCTTGTATGCAGAAGAACAGTGGCTTGAATCCCGGCATCCCATATGGTCCCCTGAGCCTGCCAGGAGGGATTTTTGAGTGTAGAGCCAGAAGTAACCCCTGAGCGCTGCCGGGTGTGACCCCTCCCCCCCCAAAAAAAAAGAGTGGTCATTTTCTTTTGCCTTTGCACCATACTCAGCAGTGCTCAGGGCTTACTCTTGGCACTGTGCTCAGGGATAATTTCTTTTTTCTTTTTCTTTTTGGCTTTTTGGGCCACAACTGGAGGTACTTAGGAGTTAGTTCTGGTTCTATGCTCAGAAATTGCTCTGGGGTGGGGGACTGGAGAGATAACATGAAGGTAGGGCCTTTGCTTTGCATGCAGAAGGGCATTGGTTCGAATCCCGGCATCCCATATGGTCCCCTGTGCCTGCCAGGGGCGATTTCTGAGTGTAGAGCCAGGAATAATCCCTGAGTGCTGCTAGGTATGACCCAAAAACCAAAACAAAACAAAACAAAAATAAAAGAAAGGAAGAAATTGCTCCTGGCAGGCTTGGGGGACCATATGGGGAATTGAACCTGGGTCCATCCAGGTCTGCCACATGCCAGGAAACACTCTGCTGCTGTGCTATTGCTCCAGCCCCTACTTACTCCTACTTCTGTGTCCAGGAATAACTCCTGACAGGCTTGAGGGCTCATATAGGGTGTCAGTGATAAAATCTAGGCTGGCCATGAGCAAGGCAAGCACTTGGAGTACCCATTGTACTCTCTCTCTGGCCCACAAGATGATTTTATTTTTTGACACAGCTGATGGTACTCAGGATTTATTCCTGGCTCTGCTCTCAGGGATTATTCCCAGTGGGGCTCAGGAGACCATGCAGGACCCATGAGATTAAATCCAACTTGGCTGTGTGCATGGTAAGTGCCCTAAAGCTATACTGTCACTCCAGCCCAGGTGATGTTCTATCATAACTTGCCAGTTTATCAAATTCTTGTTTAATTGTATGATTTTTTTTTTTTTTTTGGCCTTTCCCTGCTGGTGCTTTGGCTCTGCACTCAGGGATCACCCTTGGTAACTGAGACTCAGGGAACTATATAGGGTGGCAGGTATCAAACCCCGGTTGGCTAAGAATAAAGAAAGCTTCATACCTGCTGTAATCTCTCTCTGGGCCCTCATAATGCAGATTTCTTTTTTTTGGTATTTGAGTCCCATCCAGCATCGCTCAGGGTTACTCCTGGCTCTGCGCTCAGAAATCACTCCTGGAAGGTGCAGGGGACCATATAGGAACCAAATCACTGTCAGTCCTGGATCGGCTGCATGCAAGGCAAACACCCTACCACTGTGCTATCTCTTTGGCCCCTCTCAAGCCCTTCTTACTCAACAGGATTAACTATTCTAGATAAAAATAAAAGGTGGGCTGGAGGGGCCGGAGAGATAGCATGGAGGTAAGGCGTTTGCCTTGCATGCAGAAGGTCGGTGGTTCGAATCCCGGTATCCCATATGGTCCCTCATGCTTGCCAGGAGCGATTTCTGAGTGCATAGCCAGGAGTAACCCTGTTGAGCACCAAAAACCAAAAAAAAGGGGCCCGGAGAGATAGCACAGCGGTATTTGCCTTGCAAGCAGCCGATCCAGGACTAAAGGTGGTTGGTTTGAATCCCGGTGGCCCATATCCCGGTCCCCAATGTCTGCTAGGAGCTATTTCTGAGCAGACAGCCAGGAGTAACCTCTGAGCACTGCCGGGTGTGGCCCAAAAACCAAAAACCAAACCAAAACAAAACAAAAAAACCCAAAAAAAAGAAAAAAGAAATTGCCTCTGGCAGGCTCTAGTGACCATATGGGATACCAGAACTGAACCACAGGGTCTGCTGTCTGCAAGGCAAATGCTCTACCTCTGTGCTATTGCTCCAGCCCCTGCCTTGCTAACTGGAAGTTTGTTTGCATATGTGTGCTCAGCTGTATACCTATATAATAAGTATACAGCATCCACTAGTTAAGATAATTTAAGAGATTAATATCTAGCCAAAGGGGGCCAGAGAGATAGCATGGAGGTAAGGTGTTTGCCTTGCATGCAGAAGGATGGTGGTTCGAATTCCTGCTTCCCATATGGTCCCCCGAGCCTGCCAGAAGCGATTTCTAAGCTTAGAGCCAGGAGGAACCCCTGAGCGATGCTGGGTGTGACCCAAGAACCAAAAAAAAAAAAATAAATAAAAACCTAGCAAAATAATGTGCACACTGAAGACAAAATAATGGAGGATTTGCTCTTTTCTTTTTTTTTTTTTTTTGTTTGTTTTTGTTTTTCGGGCCACACCCGTTTGATGCTCAGGGGTTACTCCTGGCTGAGCGCTCAGAAATTGCCCCTGGCTTGGGGGGATCATATGGGACACCGGGGGGGGGGGGGGGGGATCGAACCGCGGTCCTTCCTTGGCTAGCGGTCCTTCCTTGGCTAGCGCTTGCAAGGCTCAGACACCTTACCTCTAGCGCCACCTCACCGGCCCCTGCTCTTTTCTTTTCTTTTTTTTTTTTTTTGGTTTTTGGTTTCTGGGTCACATCCGCAAGCGCTCAGAGTTCCTCCTGACTCTACACTCAGAAATCGTTCCTGGCAGGCTCGGGGACCATATGGGATGCCGGGAGTCAAACCACCGTCCTTGTGCATGCAAGGCAAATGCCTTACCTCCATGCTATCTCTCCGATCCCTGGAGGTTTTACTTTTTTGTTTTTGTTTTGTTTGTTTTGGGTCATATCCACTCAGGGCTTACTCTGGGATCTTTGCCCAGGGATCACTCAGGGGTTGGAGGCACCAATATCGGTTGCTGGGGATCGAACTTAGGTTCAGCCATGTGCAAGATGAGTGACCTACTGTAAGGTGATACCCAGAACCCAAACAAAGGTGCTCCCTATTATCCTCTTCCCTTAAATTTCTTTTTATTTTTATTTTTTTGGGGGGGGGGTCACACGGCAGCACTTGGGTTATTCCTGGCAGGCTCAGGGGATCATATGGGATGCTAGGATTTGAACCACTCTCTGTCCTGGATCACTGCCCTGGATCGGCTGCATGCAAGGCAGATGTCCTATGACTGTGCTATCTCTCCAGCCCCCAAACCTTTTCTTTTATATGTAAAAGCCCACCTGCATTACTTGACCTTCCCCCTCCTGGCAAATGGATATTGGTTTAATAAAGAGTTTTTGGCTTGGTACCCTAGGAAACACCATTGGGGGGAGAAGCCATTGACTCCATAGCTTGTTTTTGTTCGTTTGTTTATTTATTTGTTTTTTGTGGTGTTTGGGTCACACCCAGCAGTGCTTAGGGGTTATTCCTGTCTCCATGCTCAGAAATTGTTCCTGGCAGGCACGAGGGGCCTTATGGGACGCCGGGATTCGAACCGATGACCTTCTGCATGAAAGGCAAACACCTTACCTCCATGCTATCTCTCCGGCCCCATGGCTTGTTTTTTAACCCTTTGTTGCTGCCCTACCTGCTTCAGACCTGTCCGCCTGGAGTTGGAGGGTTGGAGATGCGGTGCCTGGAGTGATCTCACCACTAGAGTTGTGATGTGTTTTTATTTTACACGCTACCTCCTGTACTTTCTCTCTCTCTCTCTCTCTCTGCCTGAGTACTTATTTTAAAACATTGTGTTCCTGGGGCCAGAAAGATAGCATGGAGGTAGGGCATTTGCCTTGCATGCAGAAGGATGGTGGTTTGAATCCCGGCAGGCATCCCATATGGTCCCCCGAGTCTATCAGGAGTGATTTCTGAGCACTGCTGGGTGTTACCCTTCCAGAACAAACAAACAACAAAATATCGTGCTCGTGTTCCTTCCCATTCCGAAACTCCTTACCTAGAGGGAACCCCTATTTCTACATTTATGTATTGATGGATAATCATAATGTATAATAATGAGGACTTAAAGCTTCACACTTGCAAGCAAATCCTGTCTCTGAGCTTTACCCTCTGGCCCTTATATGGAACTGCTTTCACTACCTTTTCTACCAGTTCTTTGAATCTCTGTCAAGTTTAAAATGCTTTTTACTTGTATTATTTATTTATTTATTTATTTTGCTTTTGGGTCACACCTGGCGGCTCTCAGGGTTACTCCTGGCTCTGTGCTCAGAAATTGCTCCTGGCAGGCTCGGGGGACCATATGGGATACCAGGATTTGAACCATTGTTGGTCCAGGGTCTGCTGCTTGGAAGGCAAACGCCCTACCGCTGTACTATCTCTCTGGCCCTATTTTTATTATTTTTGTTTTGTTTTTGTTTTCGGACCACACCCGTTGACACTCAGGGGTTACTCCTGGCTCTGCGCTCAGAAATCACTCTTGGGGGCCGGAGAGATAGCATAGAGGTAAGGCTTTTGCCTTTCATGCAGGAGGTCATTGGTTCGAAAACCGGCGTCCCATATGGTCCCCCATGCCTGCCAGGAGCAATTTCTGAGCATGGAGCTAGGAATAACCCCTGAGCATTGCCGGGTGTGACCCAAAACACACACACACACACACACACACACACACACACACACACACACACACACACACACACACACACACACACACACACAGAAAAAGAAATCACTCTTGGCTTGGGGGACCAAACCACCGTCCGTCTCACTCACACACACACACACACACACACAAATCACTCTTGGCTTGGGGGACCAAACCCCCCCCCCCCCCACAGAAATCACTCTTGGCTTGGGGGACCAAACCACTGTCCGTCCTAGGCTAGTGGTTGCAAGGCAGACACCTTACCTCTAGCGCCCTATTTTTATTAATTAATTAATTATTAATTAATTTACCTTTTACTTTTTTGAGCTTCACCTGGTAGCTTTCAAGGGATGCTCACTCCTGGCAGACTCTGGGGACCATCTGGGATGCTGGGGATTGAACCAGGTTGGCCGCATGCAAGGCAAATGCCCAACCGACTACTATTGCTTTGACTCCTGGACAGGTTTATTTTATAGTCCCAAGTATATTGTACTTTGTCTGGTATACATTGGAGAGTAAACATTGAGTGTTTTAATAAGAGCTTTATTGACTAACAAGTTTTTATATGATGATATTCCAAGGTATCTAAGCTTAGCATGTTGACTCTTACATATTTGGTGATTGGGGGAGTCAAATACGTTATTGACTTTTCTGAAAAATTAATTTTTTTTTTTTTTTTTTTTTTTGTGGTTTTTGGGTCACACCCGGCAGTGCTCAGGGGTTATTCCTGGCTCCAGGCTCAGAAATTGCTCCTGGCAGGCACGGGAGGACCATATATGGGACGCCGGGATTCGAACCGATGACCTCCTGCATGAGAGGCAAACGCCTTACCTCCATGCTATCTCTCCGGCCCGAAAAATTAATTTCTGTTTATGCTTTGCAATGTATCTGCCTTATATTTTTCTCTTTGGGGTCACACCTGGTAGTGCTCAGGGGTTACTCCTCAGTTTGCACTCAGGAATTAATCCCTATAGTGTATGGGAAACCATTTGGGTTGCCAGGAATCGAACCTGGGTCTGCTGCATGCAAAGCAAGTGTCCTACCTACTGCCTACTGTCTCTGGTTTATATGTGTTTTTTTTTTTTTTTTTTTTAATCCACTTCTGATTTTTATCCTTGTCATAATCTGCTTTTTCAGTATATTGTTTACTTCTTTTATGGGGTATGGGGTATCTTCCAAATGGTTCTCAGGGTTGAGGTTCACTCTTGGTGATACTTGACTAGACCAGATGGTTCAGTGCTAGGGCCTAAGGGGTTGCAGTGCTCGGACCTCCAGGACCACAACGGGGTGGGCGTGGGAGGGCACCTCTCGAACCACACCAAGCGGTACATGGGGAGAGACTGGGGCTTGCAGATAGTCTTTTTTTTTTTTTTTTTTTTTTGGTTTTTTGGGCCACACCCGGTAACGCTCAGGGGTTACTCCTGGCTATGCGCTCAGAAGTCGCTCCTGGCTTGGGGGACCATATGGGACGCCGGGGGATTGAACCGCGGTCCGTCTCCTAGGCTAGCGCAGGTAAGGCAGGCACCTTACCTCCAGCGCCACCGCCCGGCCCCGCAGATAGTCTTTAGTGTTCTGTGTGTGCCTTCTTCCCTGGCCGTTTAGCTCCTGCAGTCATCATCCATAAGTAGAAGCCCATGCCTGTCTTTTCTGAGCCCCAGAACTACATGTCCAACCGACTGCTGCATGTCTCACGCTTCTAACTCTGGACACTTTTGCTCCTGTCCTTTAAGATTTCTGAAATCACTGGCATTAGCAGCTTGGCCACAGCCCCTCGTCTTCCTTCCAAATCCAGCCAGTCCAGCTCTATCGTTTACTAAGAATAACAGGAATGTTTTCATCCTTACTGTCATGAAGGACCAGGTCACAGTTACCTGAACCTTTTTTTTTTTTTTTTTTTTTTTTGTTTTTGGGCCACACCCGGTAACGCTCAGGGGTTACTCCTGGCTATGCGCTCAGAAGTCGCTCCTGGCTTGGGGGACCATATGGGACACCGGGGGATCAAACCGCGGTCCGTCCAAGGCTAGCGCAGGCAAGGCAGGCACCTTACCTTTAGCGCCACCGCCCGGCCCTACCTGAACCTTTTCAACAGCTTTCAGTGGCCCCACATCCAGGCCAGGCCCAGCAGTTCAGCCGTGTTGTTTATTTTAGAGCACAGTTCATCTCACCTCCACAGTTCAAATATTTTTCTCCTTCATTGCAGAAAATGGTATCATCAAGACAGATAAAGTATTTGAAGTCATGTTGGCCACCGATCGCTCCCACTATGCGAAATCAAACCCTTACATGGATTCTCCACAATCCATAGGTGAGATTGCGCTTCTGAAAATGTCATATTGTAATCTATTTCATCTATAGTTTTTGTAAGTGAAAATAGAGTTGGTATACAAATATTTATTATCTGCTTGCCAATAGACTGATATATAGAAATGTGTTATTATACATATACATGTTAATTTAAATGTTTTACCTTATTTATTTATTTATTTTTGGTTTTTGGGTCACACCCGGCGGTGCTCAGGGGTTACTCCTGGCTGTCTGCTCAGAAATAGCTCCTGGCAGGCACGGAGGCATGGGGGACCATATGGGACACCGGGATTCGAACCAACCACCTTTGGCCCTGGATCGGCTGTTTGCAAGGCAAACACCACTGTGCTATCTCTCCAGGCCCGTGATTTTTGGTTTTTGGGCCACACCCGGCAGTGCTCAGAAATTGCTCCTGACAAACTCGGGGGACCATATGGGATGCTGGGAATCGAACCACCATCCTTCTGCGTGCAAGGCAAACACCTTACCTCCATGCTATCTCTCTGACCCCAGCACTGAGTTTATAGCCTTATCAAACAGGAGTAGAACTTGGAGGGCAAGTTGGGGGGTAATCTGTTGAGACTGTATGAGCTCATCAAGGCTTTCCTGAAGACTGTTTTCCAAAGTAGCATTTCTGTATAACTGATATGCCATGGTTTGGAGAAGAAATTATTTTCTTTATTCAGGCTTGCGTTGATATCTTTTCAACTGGTTTCATTGCTTCCACACTTGCCCCTACATGTGGATCCTACCTGGATAGCATTTAATGTTCAAGCTTTCTCAAGGAATTTTTGATAGTATAGGGAATGTTGTACTAGATGAGCATTTAGCCATTGGCTTGATAGTGTTTTTTATAATTTTATTTAGCTGCTGCATGATAGAACTCGTAAAGTATAAGGTTGAGGGGCTGGGCAGGGTGCTTGCATGGGACTAATCCAGGTTTAATCTCTGACACCCCATACTGCAAGGAGTCTATGATACTGCAAGAAGCCAAGTACAGCCAGGTATGGCTCCAAAACCAAGCAAATAAAATATAAGATTGAGTTTTAGTTTCTTGAGATTTATAGTTCTTGAATATTATAAAATGGGTTTGTATGGAATATTTGATATGTTTGTGCCTCTCAGTGTATCAGTTTTTCTTTTCTTTCTCTTTTCTAGGATTCCAAGCAACAATTAGTGCTCCACATATGGTAAGCTAACTTTGATTATTTGGGTATAAAGACATTTTCCCCCCTGAGTACTGTGAGTGCCCCTCACCAAAAAAAAAAAAGAGCAACCACCAAAAAAACCCCAGAAAATAAACTGGCCAATTATAGCAGTTATGGTTTTAAGTTTTTAATGTCAGTTAAACAATACTTTTCTGATTTTTTAATAGGTATTTAATATTGCAGAAACATTTTCTAAAAATTAAATTCTACATTGCCGGAGAGATAGCATGGGGATAAGGCATTTGCCTGGCATGCAGAAGGATGGTAGTTCGAATCCCGGCATCCCATATGGTCCCCCGAGTCTGTCAGGAGTGATTTCTGAGCAAAGAGCCAGGAGTGGCTCCAGAGCACTGCCAGGTGTGACCCAAAAAACAAAAAAAAAAAAAAAAAAAAAAAAAAAAATTTAAATTCTACTTTATGCTAAAATAAGCTATACTTATATTTATTGTATTAATTGCAGGAAAATAAAGGAGGAAAATTGTGTAAATATTAAAAATAGAACTGACCTTTTCCTTTGATTTTGTGACCATACCCAGTTGTGTGGGGCCAGGTTGGTGCCATCCCTCCCAGGGCTCCTGCATACAAAGTATGTGCTTCAGGCCTTCATTTTTCTTAAACTTTATTTATTTATTTATTTATTTATTTATTTATTTATTTATTTATTTAATTTTTGTTTTGTTTTTGGGCCACACTCAGTGACACTCAGGTTACTTCTGGCTATGCACTCATAAATCGCTTCTGGCTTGCAGACCATATGGGACACAGGGATTCAAACCACTGTCCATCCTGGATCTGCTGCATGCAAGGCAAACACCCTAGTGCTGTGCTATCTCTACGACTCCTAAATTTTATTGATTGATTGATTGGTTTTTGGGTCATACCCAGTGGGGCTCGGGTTGCTCCTGACTGCACTCAGAAGTCGCCTCTTGCTCGCTGGGGCAAAATATGGGATGCCGGGAATCAAACTGGTTTCGAACACCTGTCAGCCGCATGCAAGGCTAACTCTCTACCGCTGTGCTATCTCTTAGGCCCCAGTTCCAGGCCTTTTTTTTTTTTTTTAACATTTTTTTGGGGGTGGCCACACCCGGTGACACTCAAGGGTTACTCCTGGGTATGTGCTCAGAAATCACTTCTGGCTTCGGGGACCATATAGGATGCCAGGGATCGAATGCAGGTCCGTTCTGGATTAGCCGCTTGCAAGGCAAAATGCCCTACTACTGTGCTATTGCTTTGGCCCCAGCTCCAGGCCTTCTAACTGGTTCCCTAGCCCTGTGAAAGATGGCTTTTATGCAAGATTTCCTGAGATAATTTATTACCAAAACATTAAAGTGAAGAAAATAGTCAGCTTTTTTGTTTTTGTTTTTGGGCCCCAGAGATTGAACCTGGGTCAGCCACATGCAAGGCCAGAGCCCTACCTGCTGTACTCTTGTTCTGACACCCAAAGATCAACTGTTTATGTAGATATTTTTTCTTTTGGGGGGGAGTTTGGGTCACATTCAGTGGCAGTCATCGCGGCTCAAGGGCTCTTCCTGGCTTTAGGTTCAGGAGTTACCCCTGACTCTGCTTGGGGGACTCTAGGTGCTGGGGTCTGCTGTGTCCAAGGTAAGTGCCTTAACTTCTTTGGGGGGGGGGGGTTTGGGCCAAAGTCAGTGATGCTTTGGGGTTACTTCTAGCTGTGTTCTTAGAAATCGCTCCTGGCAGGCTCGGGGATGCCAGGGATTGAACCCAGGTCAGTCCTGGGTCAGCTGCATGCAAGGCAAATGCCCTACTGCTGTGCTATTACTCCGGCCTCTGGTGCCTTAACTTTTATATTATCTCTCGACCCTTTCATGATGATGTTTTGTTTTGGAGTCAGATGTAGCTTTTTGGGGACTACTCCTGGCTCTGTGCTCATGAGTGTCCTCTGGTGCCCTGGGGATAAGCTGTGGTATTGAGGATCCTAACTGGGGTTGGCCACTGTTCTCTCTCTCTGGTCCCCTGATGAGTTAAACATGTTATATTTAGACACGATGGCTTCTGAAGTTGCTGACAGATTTTAGGCCTGCAGTGTTCCCAAGTTCGTCCCAGAGACCTCAGGATTCTTCCCCTACAACCTTTAGGGAATTTTAATTTTAATTTTTTTTTTTGGGGGGCCACACCCAGCGATGCTCAGAGGTTACTCCTGAGGGCTGTCTGCTCAGAAATAGCTCCTGGCAGGCACGGGGGACCATATGGGACACCGGGATTCGAACCAACCACCTTTGGTCCTGGATCAGCTGCTTGCAAGGCAAACGCCACTGTGCTATCTCTCCGGGCCCTAATTTTAATTTTTTTACTTTGGGCAATACCCGGCATTGTTCAGGGATTACTCCTGGCTCTGTGCTCCCAGCTTCTTGCTAGGGGAGCACCTGGGGTGCTGGAGAACGAACCTGGGTCAGCTGTGTGCAAGCAGGTGCCTTACCTGTCAGACACTTTCTCTGATCTCTTCTTTTTTTTTTTTTTTGGTTTTTGGGTTACACCCGGCGGTGCTCAGGGGTTACTCCTGGCTGTCTGCTCAGAAATAGCTCCTGGCAGGCACGGGGGACCATATGGGACACCGGGATTTGAACCAACCACCTTTGGTCCTGGATCAGCTGCTTGCAAGGCAAACGCCGCTGTGCTATCTCTCCAGGCCCATCTTCATGATTTTTTAATAATGTGGTAGACATTTAAGTGTAGCTTTGTAATAACAGTAATTAGTTTTATTTATTTTTGGGTTTTGGGTCACACCCAGCGGCATACAGGTTACTCCTGGTAGGCTCGGGGACCATATGGGATGCCGGGAATGGAACTCAGGCCCATCCTGGGTAAGCTGTGTGCAAGGCAAATACCTTGATGTTGTGCTATCACTCTGGCCCCCAGTTATTAGTTTCAACTCCTTGTTTTGGGAAAATCTCTAAAATTAAGGGTTTTTTGTTTTGTTTTTTTGGTCCATATCTGGTGACGCTCAGGGGTTACTCCTGGCTATGCGCTCAGAAATTGCTCTGGCATAGGGGACCATATGGGACGCAGGGGATCAAGCCGAGGTTCATCCTAGGTCAGCCTCGTGCAAGGCAAATGCCCTACTGCTGCACCACCACTCCAGCCCCTAAAACGAAGTTTTATATGAAGAATGAACTAAAGGAGGCCCTATTTCCAAAGCATACCTAATGTGATTCTTTTAAATTTGTAATTTATTATAAACACACACACACATATATACTTCTTAGAATTTATCCTCTCTATTATGTTGTTACTATTTTATTGCCCTACAGATACACTTTATACTTTATATACTTTGATCTTTTGTTACAGGCGAGCAAATTTCGATATCTTTGTTTAGGGACAGGCTAATGTTGTAATGCGTCTTATCATAATACTCACCATACAAATGAATAAGCTTGACTAGGAGGATAAACCTGGGACCGAAGGACTTGCTTCTATATATGCTTGTATATATATATATATTGTATATATATATGCTTGTATATCTATATACATATATATACACACACACACACACACACAATGAACATATTTGGAAGGAATCACAAAAATAGGTGTGACATAGATTGTCTTTAAGGAATTCAATTAACTGTCAGGGAATGGATATGGAATGGAGACTTTATAAAAGAAAATTTGTTTTTGGATTCTGGGTCACACTAAGTAGTTCTCAGGAATTACTCCTGACTCTGCTCATCGATCATTCCTGATGGACTGAGAGGACCATATGGGGTGTGAGGGATTGAACTCAGCTTGGCTGTACTATTGCTTTAGCCCAGTAATGGTATCCAGTCAATTTCACACTAAATTCTTTTTTTTTTTTTTTTTTTTTTTTTTTTGGTTTTGGTTTTGGGTCACACCCGGCAGTGCTCAGGGGTTACTCCTGGCTGTCTGCTCAGAAATAGCTCCTGGCAGGCATGGGGGACCATATGGGACACAGGGATTTGAACCAACCACCTTTGGTCCTGGATCGGCTGTTTGCAGGCAAACGCCGCTGTGCTATCTCTCCGGGCCCCACACTAAATTCTTTATAGTATTTTGACTTTGGTTATTTAAGCTAAAAACCATTTCACAGATTTTAATTGCTAAATGTAAAAATTTAAAAAGTGACAATATTCTTTTTAATTTCATGTAGATATGTTTTATTGTCTTTATAGATGACAGTGGGAGATAGATTGATGCAAAACTGGTAGCTTCATGTGCCATGGTGTATATATGTATATACATATATGTGTACACACATACTACAGAGTCTTAAAAATGTCTGTGCTTTGTTTTCTTTTGGCAGCATGCGTATGCACTAGAACTTCTAGTTGAACAATTGCATGAAGGAGCTAAAGCTCTTGATGTCGGATCTGGAAGTGGAATCCTTACTGCATGTTTTGCACGTATGGTAAGAGCTGTATTGGTGTTTTCTTTCGCCCCCATAGTGTCATAGCAATTTGTAAAAATAAATTTCATTAAGATAGCAGTTGGAATACATATTATTTTGATCTTTTTTGGGTGTGGGTGGGTTGCAAGTGATGGAACAGTCAACTCAAATTGACACAGCTAAAAGGAGGAGTTTATGTGTTTGGCTTCCTGCATATCTGGAGTCAGGAAGCTTGGATGTTTTTGACAGGATTTTTTCTCTGGGTCTTGGGATGGTTTTGATTTCCTTTCCCGGGTTGGCTTCAATACCAGGCAAGCTCTCCCTTTGGATCGTAAGATGACACCCAGGAACTTGGAGGTTTTGTCTTTCCAAGTTTTCCTTCGTGTGGGAAATAGTGCCCCTAATTTCTAACTAGCCTTCATGGGTTTATTAGGAATGAGGATAAGAGGTTTTTTTTCCCTCTCACATTGAGAAGAAATACACTTAATGTGATGTGTAGTTATGGGCTGGGAGAATTGATCAGGGGGTTGGAGCCCATGATTTGTATGCAGGGACCCTGTTTTTTGTTGTTGTTCGTTTGTTTTTTGGGGCCACACCTGGTGATGCTCAGGGATTACTTCTGGCTATGCGCTCTGAAATCGCTCCTGGCTTGGGGGACCACATGGGACATTGGGGATTGAACCCGGGTCCATTCTAGGTCAGCTTCGTGCAAGCAGCCCTACTGCTCTGCCACCACTTTGGGCCCTGGACCCTGTTTATTTGAGCACCAGCACTTCATGGTGTGTGCCCTACATCTGTTGTAATGGGAGTGACAATGCCACCACCAAAATCAAGGGAGTCAGCAGACATTAGATTTTAAACTCCTAGTAGGTGGGAACTTGGTCTGATTTTTGTCGATTGCTATATCCTTCTTATTTGGCACATTATAAAGACTCAGGGTTTTTTTCATTGTTTTATTTCTTTTCTAAAAGTTAAGCCCTTGATGGTGCCAGCGAGGTGGCGCTAGAGGTAAGGTGTCTTGCCTTGCAAGCGCTAGCCAAGGAAAGATCGCAACCGCAGCATTCCATATGGTCCCCCCAAGCCAGGGGCAATTTCTGAGCGCTTAGCCAGGAGTAACCCCTGAGCATCAAATGGGTGTGGGCCCCCCAAAAAAGTTAAGTCCTTGTTAATAGAGTTCTGGCTATTGGCTTTTTTGGTTCTAACTGGCAGTATTCAGGGCTTACTGCTGGATTTGCATTCAGGGATCACTCCTGGTGGAACTCAAGACTATGGGGTGCCAGGATTGAACCCAGGTCAGCTACATGCAAGGCTTGTAGATAATACATAAAGATAATACATGCTGTATTATCTCAAGAATATTTTCTAAAAGCTTTAGATATAGCATTTAAGGGGGCCGGGTGGTGGCGCTGGCGATAAGGTGCCTGCCTTGCCTGCGCTAGCTTAGGACGGACCGCGGTTCGATCCCCCGGCGTCCCATATGGTCCCCCAAGAAGCCAGGAGCAACCCCTGAGCGTCACAGGGTGTGGCCCAAAAACCAAAAAAAAAAAAAAAAAAAAAAAGAAATAGCATTTAATTAATTCAGTATGCTCTCTATACTCAGCATATTTAGGCTTTAAAAATTTATCTTAAAAAGTAAGAGGTTGGCCCGGAGAGATAGCATGGAGGTAAGGTGTTTGCCTTGCTTGCAGAAGGATGATGGTTCGAATCCCTGCATCCCATATGGTCCCCTGATTCCCCCGGAAGCAGGAGTGATTCCTAAGTGCAGAGCTAGGAAACCTGAGCACTGCTGGGTGTGGCCCTAAAACAAAAACAAAAAATAAAGATACTAATTTAAATTAATGATTTGTATATATAATTGCTAGTTCTATATAACAGTCATTGCTCTAAGCGTATTTAAGATATTCTTTTTGTTTGTTTGTTTCTGGGTCACACCCGGCAGCGCTTAGGGGTTACTACTGGCTCTATGCTCAGAAATAGCCCCTGGCAGGCACGGGGGACCATATGGGATGCTGGGATTCGAACCACCGACCTTCTGCATGAAAGGCAGATGCCTTACCTCCATGCTATCTCTCAGGTCTCCTAAATATTCTTTATTGGGGGCTGGAGAAAAGCACAGCATTTGCCTTGCTGTGGCTGATCCAGAACCTGGGTTTGATTTCTGGCATCCCATATGGTTCCCAGAGCCTGCCAGGAGCAATTTCTGAGCACAGAGTCTGACCCCTGAGTGCTGCTGAGTGTATATAGGCCAAAACCCAAAAAATAAAATAAAATAAAAAGAGATATTCTTATTTAATTATTTTTTATTTTATTTTACTTTTTTTGTTTTATTTGTTTTTTGTTTGTTTTGTTTGTTTGTTTTTTTTGGTCACAACTGGCAGCACTCAGGGGTTAACTCCTGGCTCTATGCTCAGAAATCCCTCCTGGCAGGCTCGGTGGACTATATGGGATGCCAGTATTCGAACCAATGACCTTCTGAATGAAAGGCAAACACCCTATCTCCATGCTATCATCTCTCCAGCCCCCCAAAACCAAAAATAAATAAAATGTATCGCATAATTAGTCATAATAACATTTGTTTCCAGGTAAGTGAAAACAAAGTTACTTGGAAAAAAAGTGGAAGAGAAGAGGAGAGAGAGAGAGAGAGAGAGAAAAAGAGAGAGAGAGAAGGGAGAGAGAGAGGAGAGAGGGGGGAGAGAAAAAGGAGAGAGAGAGAGTGAGAGCGAGAGAGAGAGAAGAAAAGAATACATTTGTGAAAATTATTGTATTTTCAATGAAGTCAATACAAGGCTGAAGGTTTTTTTGGGGGGAGGTTTGGGTTTTTGGGCCACACCCAGTGATGCTCAGGGGTTACTCCTGACTATGCGCTCAGAAATCGCTCCTGGCTTGGGGGACCATATGGGACGCCAGGGGTTCGAAATGCAGTCCATCCTAGGCTAGTGCGGCAAGGCAGACATCTTACTGCTCCATGCCATCACTCTAGGTCCTGGGGCTGATTATTAAGCTGTTGTTAGCTGTCCACTCTGTTAAATTGTGTTCCTTTAGGGATGACAACATCAAACAAATGAAGTTTTCTAGAAATTCAAAGCACTGTTATTGATACTATGACTTTTAGGGCATGAACTCAGCTGGCAGATCTCCAGAGATGAGGGAGGGCCCTTGGACTTGTGATTTGGGGTGATGGAGGCAGCAAGCTAGGCTTTGATTTGAAGGCAGCTTGGCCCACCCTCTCCTCCTGAGATGATCAACTTTCTGCTGTGTGGGCTGGTGTACACATACTCTTCATGGCTCAGTTTATGACTTTTGAGAAAGGAATGAGTATGGAGCTGGATTGATTCCACTGTGGCACCTTTATTTGTGGGCATGGTTACAGCAGCCAGGCCTTTTGGAAGAAGGAAGATATGCAGGGAGGGTGCCCTCACTTGCTGCAAAAAACCCTGGTGATATCAGCCCCCTAGTTGCTGTATCCGAAGTTTGGTCAGATTGGGTGTCCCTGAAGGGAATTGTAGAGGCACTATGAGTCAGGGCCATCAGGAAAACAGTGGTTCTGGGTGATGGAGGCAGCTTGTATGGCTTGGGCAGCATGGGGGCTTGGCCTGCTCTCTCCTCCGAGCTGGCCAACGTTCTGCTTATGTGGGCCAGTGTCCCCGTGATCTTTCATCTCATTCGAGAAAAGAGTGAGTCTGTGGAGCTGCCCCATTCAAACATGGTGACTGCCTCATTTTTCTTACTATTACAAGTTTTTGTAATTCAGCATCAAAGATGAGAAAGTTGTATTTGGTAAATTATTAATTGAGTAGTTGGTATTCTTTTTTTTATTTTTTTTTTTTTGTTTTTGTTTTTTTTTTTTTTGGTTTTTTTTTGGGGCCACACCCTGTGACGCTCAGGGGTTACTCCTGGCTATGCGCTCAGAAGTCGCTCCTGGCTTGGGGGACCATATGGGACGCCGGGGGATCGAACCGTGGTCCGTCCTAGGCTAGCGTAGGCAAGGCAGGCACCTTACCTCCAGCGCCACCGCCCGGCCCCTAGAGTAGTTGGTATTCTAATTGGAGGCTTAAACTGTCACTTTAATTCTCTAGTTTCTTTTGGGGGGCATACTTAGTGATTCTTTGGGGGGCATACTTAGTGATTCTTGTTCTTTTCCCCCAGCTTATTGCTTGGTACTCTGCAGTGCTGAGACTCAAATCTCTGTCTCCTCTTTCCAAAGCCTGCATTTCTAGCCCTCGGAGCCTCTCAGCCCTTTATCTTGAATTCTTATTATTGT
This sequence comes from Suncus etruscus, assembly GCF_024139225.1. NCBI lineage: Eukaryota > Metazoa > Chordata > Mammalia > Eulipotyphla > Soricidae > Suncus > Suncus etruscus. The sequence continues at coordinate 19,268,129 of NC_064862.1, forward strand.
CTGTGCCCTGTGGAAACATTTTAATGCTTACAATGAAAAGGTTTGAGCAGTGCCTTACCAAATTATTTTCTCACTATAGGTTGGCTCTACTGGAAAAGTCATAGGAATCGACCATATTAAAGAGTTGGTAGATGACTCGATAAATAACGTCAGAAAGGATGACCCAGCACTTCTGTCTTCAGGGAGAGTACATTTGGTTGGTGAGTATCCGAGCATTTAAAAAAATGTTCTTGGATGATATTTTATGTTTACAAAATTCCATGTAATAGTTAACACTTAGATCTAATTCCTTTTTTTTGTGTGTGTGTGTGGTTTTTGGGTCACACCGGCAGTGCTCAGGGGTTACTCCTGGCTTCATGCTCAGAAATTGCTCCTGGCAGGCACGGGGGACCATATGGGACGCCGGATTTCGAACCGATGACCTTCTGCATGAAAGGCAACGCCTTACCTTCTTGCTATCTCTCCGGCCCCTAGATCTAATTATTGTCTTTGTTTATTTTTAGCAGTTTTTCTTTTCCTATGCTGGTTTCTAACACATGCAAGGCATATGTTTTATCACTAAGCTACAACCTGCTTCCATAATTTTTGGGTGGGGGGGAGGAAGGGGATGACAACCCATACATGGTGATGCTCAGGGGTTACCCATGGCTCTGCACTCAGGAATTACTCCTGGCTGGCTCAGGGGACCATATGGGATGCGGGGATTGAGCCTTGGTCTGCCACAAGCAAGACCAATGCCCTACCCTCTGTGATACTGCTCCAGGCCCTCTATATTCAATAGTTAAGTCCTAATTAAGAAAAAAATTTAAAATGTTAGAATCATTCTACATTAACTATGGTGACATGACTATTAAATTATTTCAGAAAAAGGTGATGTTGAATTATTTTTCCTTTTTTTTTTTTTGGTTTTTTTTTTTGTTTTTTTGTTTGCTTTGTTTTGTTTTGGAGCCATACTCGATGGTCAGGCCTTACTCCTGGCTCTGTGCTCAGAAATTACTCCTGGCAGGCTCAGGGGGCCATATGAAATGCTGGGGAATGAACCTGGGTTAGCCAAATGCAAGGCAAATGCCCTTCCTGCTGTGCTGTCACTCTGGCTCCTCTCCATTGGTTTTAAAGAAGTAATGCCAAACTGAAAGTAGGGGTACTGAGAGGAGGTTGTGAGGTGAAAGTTGGCACTCTGAGACAGCGATGGAAAATGTGGTGCTTTAACATTTCTGCATGAAGCACTGTCATTAATAGTCTTCTAAGTCATGGTGCCTCAGATAAAGTAAATAATAATGTGAAAACAAAGGAATGTATGTCCAATATGAGAAATCTAATCAGTACAGGAAAGACATTTTTCTGAATTCCTGGGTTTTTTTAGACATTTGTGAGACTGATTATATAACTTTTATAATTGTTTCATATTATATGTACTTTATGTTTTATAGGTTTTTTTTCTTAGCTATATACAATAGGTATATCCATGTAAGAACATTGTAGGCTGTTGTGGAAAAAACAAAAATATACAAAAAGCGCACAAACTATCACTTTTGAACTGGAGAGATAGCCCAGCTGATAATGCTCTTGCCTTGTGAACTGTCAACCAGGTTTAATCCTGGCACCCCAAAAGGTCCCCCAAGTTTTGTCAGTTGATCCCTGAGCATGGAGGCCAGAGTAAGGCCTGAGCACAGAGCTGTGATCTCCAAAAACAAACAAACAAAGAAAACCAAACATACAAAAATACAAACAGAAAGAAATTGGTGCCAGGGAGATAGTACAGGATTTGTGGCCACACATTTTGCACACACAGGTGCAAATCCAGGGACCCTAGCACTGCTGGGTCTGAGTGACATCATATCCTTGGATCCTTGGGCTCAGCAGTAATCTGTCTGGCCCAGATGGCTGAATATTGCCAGAATGGTCTGCCAAGGTTTCTTGAATACCACCTAGGAGTCCCTCCTGGGGTGAAAAAAAAAAAACAAAACAACAAAACAGAAACCACATTAGTGCTTCTCTTTTTTTTTTTTGGGGGGGGGGGGCCACACCCGGTGGTGCTCAGGGGTTACTCCTGGCTGTCTGCTCAGAAATAGCTCCTGACAGGCACGGGGGACCATATGGGACACCGGGATTCAAACCGACCACCTTTGGTCCTGGATCGGCTGCTTGCAAGGCAAATGCCGCTGTGCTATCTTTCCAGGCCCGCTTCTCTTTTTTCTAATGTAACTGAATATCTTTTTTTTTTTTTTTCCTCCTTTTTAATCCACACGTATTGTAATAATGTACATGGGATGCCGGGCTTCCAACCTGAATGGTTCCATACGGGCAGCTTGCTAGGCAAGCGCTTTTCCTCTGGGCTAGGGTTCCGGCCTCTACTGAATATTTTTTTTATAAAAATCTTATTATTCGGGCCCGGAGAGATAGCACAGCGGCGTTTGCCTTGCAAGCAGCCGATCCAGGACCAAAGGTGGTTGGTTCGAATCCCGGTGTCCCATATGGTCCCCCGTGCCTGCCAGGAGCTATTTCTGAGCAGACAGCCAGGAGTAACCCCTGAGCACCGCCGGGTGTGACCCCCCACCCCCCAAAAAAAAAATCTTATTATTCTGTGGTACTCGGATTGAACTCAGTGGCTCTACATAGAAAGTTTGCACTTTAGCTCTGAGCCACACCCCCCCATACACAAGTACTATCTTTTTTTGGGAGGTGTGTTGGGCTGGCTACACCCAGAGGTACTCAGGAATTACTCCTGGCCCTGTATTCAGAAATTACTCCTGGCAGGCTCATATGAGATGCCCGGGATTGAGCCTGAGTTGGCTGCATGCAAATGTTCTACCCACTGAGCTATCACTTTGATCCAAGCACTATCATTTTTATGACTTTATTGCACAATTACTCTACCATTGAGTTTTGCATAAATAAAGCCATACATTCAGGGTTTTGTTTGTTTGTTTTTGGTTTTTGGGCCACACCAGAGACGCTCGGGTTACTCCTAGCTCTGCACTCAGAAATCTCTCCTGGCTCGGGGGACCATATAGGATGTCGGGTCCATCCTGGTTAGCCACGTGCAAGGCAAATGCCTTACTGCTGTGCTATTGCTTCGGCCTCTCAGGGTTTTTTTAAATTTTTATTTAAAAATTAAATGGTTTTGAATAAAGAAAAAAAAAAGATAAAAATTAAATGGCTTTATCTAGGAAATACAGGGCTGGAGAAGTGTCAAAGAGAAGCCAGGCCACTATAAAGGAAAGGAAGGAAAATGATGCAACCTAAACTGAGAAGTGGATGATTCTTGACCTTCGGTTTATTGTTCAAATAAAAAAATTTTTTTTCTTTTTGGGCCACACCCAGTGATGCTCAGGGGTTACTCCTGGCGATGCGCTGATAAATCGCTCCTGGCTTTGGGACTCAGGGGGATCGAACCAAGGGTCTGTTCTAGATCGGCCACATGCAAGGCAAACACCCTACTGCTTGGCCACCACTCTGTTCCCCAATTAAATTTTTTTTTGTTTTGTTTTTGGGTCACACCCGGCAGCGCTGAGGGGTTACTCCTGGCTCTAAGCTCAGAAATCGCTACTGGCAGGCTCAGGGGACCATATGGGATGCCGGAATTTGAACCACTGACCTTCTGCACGCAAGGCAAATGCCTTACCTCCATGCTATCTCTTTGGCCCCCAAATAAATATTTTTATCATTCATTTATTCATTTATTTGTCCCACACCAGGCAGAGCATAGGGGTTACTCCTGGCTCTGTGTTCAGAAATACCTTCTGGCAGGCTTGAGGGACCATATGGGATGCCAGGGATTGAACCTTGGTCTGTCCTGGGTTGGCCGCATGAAGGTAAATGCCCTACCTGCTGTGCTAAAGCTCTGCCTCTCATATTTTGTTTTTTGACTTTTGGGTTATACCTAATTGTGCTCAGGGCTTACTTCATCTTTCTTTTTTTGGCCACACCCAGTGATGCTCAGAGGTTACTCCTGGCTGTGCACTCAGAAATTGCTCCTGGCTTGGGGGGACCATATTAATGCCAGGAGATTGAACCATGGTCCTTCCTAGGCTAGCACAGGCAAGGCAGACGCCTTACCAGTTGCACCACCGTTTGGCCCTCACACTTACTTTTATAGCTTTGCTAGGGGGTCAGTCCTGGTGAGGTTTGGGAGTCCACATGTAGTGTTGGGTATCAAACCCGGATCAGTCACGTGCAATGCAAGAGGCCTACCTGCTGCTGTACTACTGCTCTGGCCCATGCAGTTTCTTTTTATGACCATAGAACATTTCATAATCAGAGCATTCCTGTAATGATCAACTCGGATTGTGAATAGGTAATTGCTCCTGATCTGGGATGCATCACGTGTTTCTGTGAACAGATAGTTGTGTGTAGAGGTATATATCCACATCATGAAAGCATTCCTTTCTGTATGAGCATTCAACCTGAAGTCAGGTTTATAGGAAGATGACTGAGGAGTGGCAGGCCTGCTTTCTTTTTTTTTTTTTTTTTTTTTTTTGGTTTTTGGTTTTTTGGGCACACCCGTTTGACGCTCAGGGGTTACTCCTGGCTATGTGCTCAGAAATCGCCCCTGGCTTGGGGGGACCATATGGGACGCCGGGGGATCGAACCGCGGTCCTTCCTTGGCTAGCGCTTGCAAGGCAGACACCTTACCTCCAGCGCCACCTACCCGGCCCCAGGCCTGCTTTCTAAAGCGATTGCACCAGGCTGCAATTCTCACAGCATCGAGTCTGGTTTACTTTGCTCTGGATCTCTGAGCACCTCCTTTGGATGGGCCACAACTGGAAGGGAGTAAGGCTACTTCTGGCTCTGTGCTCAGGGCTGGAGGTGCTGGGCTCGAACCCTGTGTTGGCTGCTTGCAAGGCAAGAGCCTTGGCTTCTGTGCTCACTCTCTCACCTCAACACTTCCACTTTGTTTTTCTTTTCCATTTCTATGCAAGTGCATAGCAATATTTCTTTGTGACTTACATTTTGAAATTTTCTATTAGTGAGGTTCAAAACTTGCCTGTGTTTGCCATTTGCATTTTATCTTTGGTGAGCCGTTTGTTCAGATAATTGAGTGTGCTTAGATATTTTTTGCTTTATAAGACTTTTAAATGGTTTTGTCTGTGTGTATTGCTAAGTATCTGTTCCAACTCTGTGGCATGGCTTTTCAGTCACACATTGGTTTTTATTTTTAATAGAAATTCTTAATTTTAATGTAGTTTGATTTTCTAGTTTTTATTGTTGTTTCTTTGCCACACTTGGGGGTGCTCAGGACCACCTATGGCTTTGTGCTCAGGGGCTATACCTGCTGGTGCTCAGAATTTGAGCCAGTGTCACAGTTGTAGCCATGTGCTGAGCAAGTGTGTAGACACCTGTGTTGTCCTTCTTGCCCCAGAGCATGTTTGTCTGTATTATTTCTTAAAAACGTTATCACCATAGCTTTTCACGTTTAAATTTTTGATCTTCCTTTTCTTTTGAGGAGTGTGTGTTCACACCCAGTGTTAGTTGGGCTGCTTGTGGTGTGGCTCTTGGGAGCAATTCCCAGGGCCCTTTGGAGGACAGCGCAGTGCTGGGGTGAGCTCTGTTATCTCACAGGATCCTGTCCTGTGAGCCATCTCCCAGCCCCTGCTTCCTCATTGTCCTGACATTACTATTTTGCATGCATGAGGTAGGGGTTTGCATATGTTTTTCCTGTATAAATATCCAGTTGATTTCAATATAGATTTATTTAAAAACCCTGCCCTTGCCTTACTTTATACCTTGTGTAAGGTGGTTCCATCTGAACAGTGTTTTACAGCATCTTGGTTTTTCTTTCAGTGGGGGATGGAAGACTGGGATATGCCGAAGAAGCCCCTTATGATGCTATTCATGTAGGAGCCGCAGCCCCAGTTGTGCCCCAGGCAGTGAGTTGGGTTCTTTTCTGTGTTTGTGTGCTTCATTCGACGGGAACGACACGGTTTGTAAAGAAATGTCTCTTGAGTCTTGTCTATGTAGTTAGACTTTATGTCATGCATTTTAGTTCTAGCGACTTGTCATTTTTATGTACAAGAAAGTTAATATAAACAACAGGAAGATGACTAAACAGTAGCACATAACTCTTTTTTTTTTTTTTTTTTTTTTTTTTGGTGGTTTTTGGGTCACACCCGGCAGTGCTCAGGGGTTATTCCTGGCTCCACGCTCAGAAATTGCTCCTGGCAGGCACAGGGGACCATATGGGACGCCGGGATTCAAACCAATGACCTCCTGCATGAAAGGCAAACACCTTACCTCCATGCTATCTCTCCGGCCCCAAGCACATAACTCTTGTTTGAAGTGACATTTGACTCACTTAAAAGAGTACTCGAATTGGGAAACATACCTTTGAAAAAAAATTTTTTGTTGTGTTTTTTTTTTTTGTGTGTGTGTTTTTTGGGTCACACCCGGCAGTGCTCAGGGGTTACTCCTGGCTCCATGCTCAGAAATTGCTCCTGGCAGGCACTGGGGACCATATGGGATGCTGGGATTCGAACTGATGACCTTCTGCATGAAAGGCAAACGCCTTACCTCCATGCTATCTCTCCGGCCCCTGTTGTTTTGTTTTTTTGTTTTACCTACTGGCACTCGGGTTACTCTTGGCACTGTACTCAGAAATTGCTCCCGGCAGGCTGAGGACCATATGGGATGCCGTGTGCAAGGCAAACACCCTACTACTGCACTATTGCTCCGGTCCCATTGAAAGTTTTTTAGTTTGTTTTAGTTTTGGGGGGGGGGGTCCACACCTAGCATCACTCAGGGCATACTCCTGACTCTGTATTCAGGGCTCACCCCTAGTGGTGCTATGAGTCCATATGAGATGCCAGGGGTTAAATCCAGGTTGGCCACAAAAAAGGCAAATGCCCTCCTGTCACTGGCCCCTTGCCCCTGAGGCCTTTGACCTTGACCTTTTATTAAATTCTGAACTGTATAAAACTGTCTAATGTGATTGGGAGAAACCAGGATATATTTGTCGTACAGTTTGCCCTCACAGAGCTTATATTTTAATTTTTAATTTGGGGATGTCACACCCAATGGCGCTTAGAGGTTACTCCTGGCTCTGTGCTCAAAAATCATTCCTGGCATGCTTTAATTTTTATTTTATTTTTTTTTTTTTTTTGGTTTTTGGGCCACACCCGTTTGATGCTCAGGGGTTACTCCTGGCTATGTGCTCAGAAATCGCCCCTGGCTTGGGGGGACCATATGGGACGCCGGGGGATCGAACCGCGGTCCTTCCTTGGCTAGCGCTTGCAAGGCAGACACCTTACCTCCAGCGCCACCTACCCGGCCCCAATTTTTAATTTTTTACCAAGTTATTCATGATTGAGTTTCTGTCATAGAAAGTACACCAGTACACCACCCTTCCACTTGGTGCACATTTTTCGTCACCAGTGTCTCCAGGTTCCCACCTACACACCCATCCCTGGAGCTTATGTTTTGGGTTCTATTTTACTTTGTTTTTGAGTCACACCAAGCAGTGCTTAGGACATACATTGGGTTCTGTGCTCAGGGATCATTCCTTGTAGTACCCATGGCCCAAATGGTGTGCCAGGGATTAAACCCAGTGTGGCATTGTGCAAGGCAAGCACCCTATCCACTATACTATTGCTCTGGACTTCCCTTTTTTTCTTTCTTTTTTTTGGAGGGCCACATCCACCAGTGCTCAGGGCTTTCTCCTGGTTCTGTGCTCAGGGATCACTCCTTGTGTTCTCAGGGAACCCACCGTATATGGTACTGGGAATTGAATCTGGGTTGGCTCCTTGTCAGTCAAGCACCCTTCCCACCCTACCTATGACTTCAGCCCATCACAGAGCTTATCTTCTTGATGATCTCTGTTGGGTGAATTAGGGAAATGAATGACATGCAGTTTTTGATACATGTTGACTAGAAAAGTACCAGTGGGTGTTTTTTTTTTGGGGGGGGCCACACCCATTTGATGCTCAGGGGTTATTCCTGGCTAAGCCCTCAGAAATTGCCCCTGGCTTGGGGGGAACCATATGGGACGCTGGGGGATCGAACCACAGTCCTTCCTTGGCTAGCGCTTGCAAGGCAGACATCTTACCTCTAGCACCACCTCACCGGCCCCAGTACCAGTGGATTTTAAGGACCAGAGGATTTTGCATAGCCAAGGAGACTTCGTATATGGAAAGGAACTTGAACTGAACTTCCGAGCAAGAGGGAGGACAGTTCTGTATTATATGTTTGTAGGAAGGGAAATGTCCAAGTATGGAACTGATTTCTCCTCTCAGCAAGACCTGATGTTTGTGTCAGCCCTTTATAGATTCAGTTTACTGAAATCTTAGCTTTCTGTCCCCAACTTTATCAAAGCTCTTGATGATGAATAGGGACTGAAAGTGACACTGTCTCTTCTGTCCTGCCTCATATACTTGGCAACCTGGAAAAATTTCTTTTTGATAATTCTTTTTTTTTTTTTTTTTTTTTTTTGGTTTTTGGGTCACACCAGGCAGTGCTCAGAGGTTATTCCTGGCTCCAGGCTCAGAAATTGCTCCTGGCAGGCATGGGGGACCATATGGGACGCCGGGATTCGAACCGATGACCTCCTGCATGAAAGGCAAACGCTTTACCTCCATGCTATCTCTCCGGCCCCTTGATAATTCTTAGATCAGTGATGATGGCCATTGATCTGGTTATTGACTGAACACTTTGGGGGAAAATCACTTACTCTCTTTGGCCATATTTATTTTTAAGTTAAACTTAAATAAAAAATTGTTTCTTAGATTTTGTTTTTAGAACACAGCTACTGGTGCTCACGGTTGACTCTTGGCTCTGTGCTCAGGGGTCACTCTTGGTGGGGCTTGTAGCTCCTCATATGGCATTCTGGGGATTAAATTTGTTGGCCACTTGCCAGGCAAATGCCCCACTTACTAAACCTGTCTCTGGTCTTCTTTGGCCTAATTGTTAGTTTAAGAAAACAAGAAGAAAAGAAGTTTAGGGGCTGGAGCAGTGGCGCAAATGGTAAGGCTTTTTCCTTGCATGCGGCTGACCTAGGACTGACTGTGGTTTTTACCCCGGCATCCCATATGGTCCCCCAAGCCCCCAGGAGCAGTTTCTGAGTGCATAGCCAGGAGTAACCTGAGCGTCACCGGGTGAGACCCAAAAAGCAAAAACAAAACAAAAAACCCATTAAAGTAGTGTTTTTTTTCACACATTTATTTTTATTTTTTAGTTTCTTCTTCTTGCTCCCTTGGTCGATGTTAATTTGTTGACTAGAGGCTGCTTTTTACGTGACCAGAGGTCACGTGGTGCACTGCTCTCACACTAGGTCTGGGTGATCGCCACAATCTGCATCCCTTAAGTGTAGGTTGACACACATTCTTAGCCGAGCCAAACAGTTCTGGGTTGTGATGCTTCCTGAGGATCACTGTCATGCTCGCTCACGTGCTCCATGCACACAGACATCAGGGATTTGGATGGTTGTCTCTTGGGTTCCTTGGCTTTCAAGCCATGTGGGTGGGGTTCAGGGGGGCTTCTCTCAGCACTTCCCTTGGAGATTCCTGATGTCCTCGGGACTCTCTGGTTCCAGGGATCCAAGCCAGCCCATCTGCATGTTGAGCTGTACATCCCTCCCGAGCTTGGTATTTATTCACTTTGGCTTAATTTTAAATAATGTGTGAGGTGGGGTCAATTAATTATTTTGGGGTTTGTTTTCTCCTTTTAATTTTTTTTTTTTTTTTTGAGTTTTGGGCCATACCCTGTGATGCTCAGGGGTTACTCCTGGCTCTGTGCTCAGAAATTGCTCCTGGCAGGCTTGGGGGACAATGAGATGCCAGGGATCGAACCCAAGTCTGTCCTGGGTCAGCCATGTGCAAGGCAAACACCCTACTGCTGTGCTATCGCTCTGACCCCTTTCATATTTATTTATTTATTTAGTTTATGGGTCACACCTGGCAGTGCTCAGGAGTTACTCCTGGCTTTATGCTCAGAAATTGCTCCTGGCAGGCTCAAGGGACCATATGGGACCTTCTGCATGCCAGGCAAATGCCTTACCTCCATGCTATCTCTCTGGCTCCTTTCACAGTTATTTTTTTTTTTTTTTTTTTTTTGGTTTTTGGGCCACACCCGGTGACGCTCAGGGGTTACTCCTGGCTATGCGCTCAGAAGTCGCTCCTGGCTTGGGGGACCATATGGGACGCCGGGGGATCGAACCGCGGTCCGTCTCCTAGGCTAGCGCAGGTAAGGCAGGCACCTTACCTCGAGCGCCACCGCCCGGCCCTTCACAGTTATTTTTAAGGTACATAGTGACAGTGAATCAGGGCCATTCTCACCACCAGTGTTAACCTCCCTTTGCCCTTGTTCCCAGCACGCATCCCATACCACCTCCTTTCCCCCAGGAAAGGAGTGTAACTGCTAGTGTAACTGGTCCCTTTTGTCTATAACTTGTTGTAGATTGGGTATCTTTATTCTGTTGTCGTTGACTTTGGGTTGAGTGGGTTGAGTAGCGTGTTTTTCTATGGTCTCAAGGCAGATACTGATTGTCCAAGCTGCTTTGGTACTCCTCTCAGTCTCCTTACAAGATTTTTCCCTCCCCTTCCCCTGCTTGTAATACATTTTAATTGAAGTATTTTTGCTGTTATTTTTGGGTCACGCCTGATGGTGCTTAGGACTTTCTTCTGGCTTTGTATTCAGGAATTAATCCTGGCAGTATTCAGGGAACTATAGGGGATGCTGGGAACTGAATCCTGGTTGCCTGAGAGCAGGACAAGTACCCTCCCCACTGTACTCTCTCTCAGACCTCCAATTAACATGATGTAGAAAGATGTAGTCATGTGTCTGTATATATGTATATCTACACATATCTATATATATATACACACACATTCTATCTATATATATACACACACAGTCATGAGTAGTTTGGTGAACATGATAGTTAACTTTTGTTTTTTTGTTTTTGGACCATACTCAGCAGCGCTCAGGCATTTCTCCTGACTCTATGCTCAGAAATCAATGTCTGGCAAACTCAGGTGACCATATGGGACGCTGGAAATCAAACCTGGGTCGGCAGAGTGCAAGACAAATGCTCTCCCTGCTGTGCTATTCCTCCAGCTCCTATAGTTAATGATTTAGTTTTGTTTTGTTTTTGGTCCACACTTGGTGGCGTTCAGAGGTTACTTTTGGCTCTGTGCTCGAAATCACTCCTGACAGGCTTGGGGGTCCTTATGGAATGCTGGGGATCGAAACGGTTCATCCAGGTTGGCCACATGCAAGGCAAATGCCTTAACCGCTGTGAGCCTGCTATATTCAAATTTTAATTTGGTTATTTGGTGTGTGATGCCAGAGTTGAACCCAGGATGTAGCGCTACCGTTAAGCTACAACTTTGGCATAGTAGTTTGTGTTTAATTTGGGGGCAAGGTGAGGGAGGATACCTGGCAATGTTCAGGGCTTATTTCTGTCTCCTTGGGGTTACTCCTGGTGGTATTCAGGGACATATGTGGTGCTGGAGATAGGCTGCATTCAAGGGGCTGGTTGTATTCAAGGCAGGTGACTTAAGCCCTCAGTACTATCTCTGTGGCCTTTTAATTTTTATTTTGCTTTGCTCTTTGGCTTGGGACCCTACCTAGCTGTGCTCAGGACTTAACTCCTGTTTCAGTGCTCAGGGATCACTCCTGGCATAGCTTGGGGGGTGCACATGGAGTGCTGAGTATCAAACCAGGGTCAGCTGAATGCAATGCAAGTCCCTTATCTGCTGTATATGACTTTCTTTTCAGCTCCCCCTCTTCCTTCCTTCCTTCCTTCCTTCCTTCCTTCCTTCCTTCCTTCCTTCCTTCCTTCCTTCCTTCCTTCCTTCCTTCCTTCCTTCCTTCCTTCCTTCCTTCCTTCCTTCCTTCCTTCCTTCCTTCCTTCCTCCCTCCCTCCCTCCCTCCCTTCCCTCCCTCCCTCCCTTCCCTCCCTCCCTCCCTCCCTCCCTCCCTCCCTCCCCCTCCCTCCCTCCCTCCCCCTCCCTCCCTCCCCCCTCCCTCCCTCCCTCCCCCCTCCCTCCCTCCCTCCCCCCTCCCTCCCCCTCCCTCCCTCCCTCCCCCTCCCTCCCACCGTCCCTCCCTCCCACCCTCCTTCCCTCCCTCCCTCCCTCCCTCCCGCCCTCCCTCCCTCCCTCCCTCCTTCCTTCCTTCCTTCCTTCCTTCCTTCCTTCCTTCCTTCCTTCCTTCCTTCCTTCCTTCCTTCCTTCCTTCCTTCCTTCCTTCCTTCCTTCCTTCCTTCCTCCGTTTTTGGGTCATACCCGGTGGTGCTCAGGGGTTACTCCTGGTTCTGCACTCAGAAATCGCTCCTGGCAGGCTTAGGGGACCATATGGGATTCTGGTATTCGAATCACCCTCTATTCTGTCTGGGTCAGCTCCCTTTTTAATTTGTTGTTTACATAGGAAAGGTGGTGCTAGTTCCCAGAGTTTCTGTAAGGGGAAATTTAGGAAGTCCTGCAAAGAACTTCCTAGGTTTGGAGCAGGAGAAATGGAGAAATACCTCAGGGATTCTCCCTCTACACTCATTCCATAGTTTTGGCTCTATGAAATTTTTACTAAGATGCTGTTGGAAGACGAGACGTTATGTTAAAAAGAAAATTAAATGAATTTAAAAAAAGAGATAGATCTCAATTAGTAACTGCAGGGAAAAAAAGGATCCTACAAGAAAGAAAACCCAGTAGGGAAGGTGCTGCAGGGCTGGTGATGGTGTTTGGTCTGGGAACACTGGGGTTTTGCTTCTTCCCTGCATGGTTCCCTCAGCACTGCCAGGAATCAGCCCCCAAAGACCCATCCCGTATGACCCTCCCAAGTCCCCTATGCCTGGCCCCCCAAGTGGGGGAAATGATCATCAGAATCTGGTTCCAAAGCAAGTCAAATATACACAGAGTAACAAATGGTTTCCATATAAAAGTAGGATGTTGCTTGTCTTGGGGAGGAGTATGTGTGAGAGACTTTGGTGCCACAGAGCATCATCAAATTTGAAAGAGAACAGTCAAAAGTGGCTTGTTCTCTGCCCAGAGCATCCCCTGCCATTGTACTTCCTCTCTTATTGACTCCCCTTCAATTTCTTTAAATAAAACTATTTTACTTTAAAAAAAAAGGGGGGGCTAGAGAGATAGCATGGTGGTAAGGCGTTTGCCTTGCGTGCAGAAGGTCAGTGGTTCGAGTCCTGGCATCCCATATGGTCCCCTGAGCCTGCCAGGAGTGATTCCTGAACCTGGAGCCAGGAGTGACCCCTGAGCACTGCTGGGTGTGACCCAAAAACCAAAAAAAAAAAAAAAAAAAATAATAATTGACTAACTGGTAACTGTAGTTAATATAGACTATGAACTATATATAGTGTATTTAAAAGGTCTGAGAGGTGAATGTGCTGCTAAAGCTCAGCTCAGTAAATGGGCTAGTAAAGTACATGGATGTGAACTCAGCTGTCTTGACAGTTTTTTTTTGGTTTTTTTTTTTTTTTTTGGTTTTTGGGCCACACCCAGTAACGCTCAGGGGTTACTCCTGGCTATGCACTCAGAAGTTGCTCCTGGCTTGGGGGACCATATGGGACACCGGGGGATTGAACCTTGGTCCGTCCAAGGCTAGCGCAGGCAAGGCAGGCACCTTACCTTTAGCGCCACCGCCCGGCCCCCTGTCTTGACAGTTTTGATGATATATTGCAACAAGTCATGATATTGTATATCTAAAACTGATTCAGTGTTCCAGATATGTTTTAGAAATAAGTACTAGACTCTCCTTCTCCCTCTCCCTTCCCCTCTCCCTCTCTCCCTCTCTCCCTCTCCTCCCTCTCACTCTCTCCCTCTCTCCCTCTCTCCTCCCTCTCTCCCTCTCTCCCTCTCTCCCTCTCTCCCCCTCTCTCCCTCCCCCTCCCCCCCAAAAAAGAAATAAGTACTAGAGAAGAAAAAATAGTGAGTGGAGCCTGGAAGATGAGATTCATTGGTTAGAGTCCGCCTGGCAGAGTGAGATCAACCCCAGACATACCCTATGGAGCTGAATGTGATCTTAGTCACTGTGACCCCCGAACAAAGGGCACTGAAAGGGCAGCACTGTAACCTTGGCTTCTGAACGAGGAAGGGCACAGTCTCTGGTGTGTGAACATTGGAATCAAATGTGTGATCCTAACACATTGCGCAACAGTATTGAATTGTTGGAGTGTGGGGCTGGAGAGATAGCATGAGGTAAGGTGTTTGCCTTGCATGCAGAAGGACGGTGGTTCAAATTTCGGCATCCCATATGATCCCCCGAGCCTGCCAGATGCGATTTCTGAGTGTAGAGCCAGTAGTAACCCTGAGCGTTGCCGGGTGTGACCCAAAAACCAAAAACCAAAAAAAAAAAAAAAAAGAAATGTTGGAGTGTGGAAAGAAAGGTAGATGCCAGAAGAAACAATTAAAATGATTTAGAATATTTGGATTTTGGTGTTCCATGAGATTTTGAGAATTCCATGGGCCATGGGCCTGTTTTGCTTGAGGGAGATCTGAGTTTGATCTCCAGTACTGCTTATTCCCCTGAATACAGAGCCATGTGAACCCCTGAGTCCCCTCTGGGTGTGACCCAAAAACAAAGGAAAAACACAATTTGGGGAGCAAGATTGGGATGGGACAGGAAGACTGTTTTCCAGTGACAAACCTTGACTTTTAGTAAAAAGCTCAGAATAATTAGAAGTATTGATGTGCTAGAAAGTGAGAGGGGGAAAAAATTAGACTTACTAACTACCGAAATCACAGTGAGCTGTAATACTTCATTCCTCTGACAGGGCACTTCAACATTTTATTGACTGGGACATTCTGATATTGTTTAGTCTCTCTTCACTGGTTGTGTTACTAGTAACCGTAAGTTCAGTCGTAGGACCAGGCTCGGTGATTGCCTAGACTAGAGTCTAGACCAGTGATGGCTAACCTTTTTTGAGCCCGAGTGCCCAAACTGCCGCACAAAACCAAAGAATTTCCTCAAAAGTGCCAGCACGTCAATTAAACCTTAATAACAAGATTTTAGTATCTAAAAACTATGCGGCATGCTCCTCATATCTTAATTGTGGACCTTCCCGTGTGCCAGCTGCAAGGCCTTCGTGTGCCACCTCTGGCACGTGTGCCATAGGTTTGCCATCTTGGGTCTAGACTATAGATTATGGCTTCTTTGCTGGTTTTCTACATGGTCCTTCCACTTCTTCCCTCCAACCCCCAAGTTGAACAAAGGCAGGCACAGGTAGGGAGTTTCTGCTCCTAAGTGGCCGGTTGTGAGCTTCTCTAATAGAACCTGAAGGGACACTCCACCTTCTAGTGTCCTGGGGAGATTGCTAGGCAAACAAGGTGGTGAAGTAATTATTTAAAGGCCAAAGTATGTCTGCACAAAGTCAAATGATGTGTCTGCTTCTGTCTGTGGACACCGTGAGTTGCTTTCTAGGGAGGGAAATAGCTTCCTGTAACCTTTGCTCCATCTTCCTTCTTTTTCTTTCAGCTCATAGACCAGCTAAAGCCTGGCGGAAGGTTGATCCTGCCCGTGGGCCCCGCTGGCGGGAACCAGATGTTGGAGCAGTATGACAAGCTTCAGGATGGCAGTGTCAAAATGAAGCCGCTGATGGGCGTCATCTACGTGCCTTTGACAGACAAAGAGAAGCAGTGGTCCAGGTGGAAGTGATTTTCTCTTCTGCTCTTTCTTCCTCCACACACGCAAGGTGAAAGGGTGTGGATTTTAAGGCATTACCTTCGAGAGCTGCTCCTCCGGCTGCCCCCTTGTGCCACTCCATTTTAGCATCCAAAATCGGCTCCATTAAAAGTGTAGACACATTTTTGCATGTCTGCCTGTCTTTGGGTTTACCTCATATCTTTGGGGAAGGGACGTGAGACTTGGATGGCACACTTTTTTTTTCTTTCTTTTTTTTAAAGCTACTTTGAGCCAGTTTAGTCATTTCTAAGGGCATCTGGTTATGAACCACTGACGCTGCATTTTTAAATAAGTTTGACAAGTGCTCACTGGCCACAGAAACAAAGGCTTGAGTCTGAAAGGAAGGACGCTATCACCTCCTGACCCTCATTCTCCGTTGTGAAGAAAGAAAGGAAAAGGTGCTCCTGACCTAGATTTTGATGGTGTCAGATTTCCACAGGAGACAGACAGTTCTTCCTGTCTGCTTGATTTTGCTCTTGTCAGCTGGAGTCAGCGATGTCTGACCCTCTGCTGGTTTTGCATTCAATTATTTTAGATATGTGGAAAAGATCCACCATGTTTTGGGCACTGTGAGTTGGACCCATATGCCGCTCTCAGGACAACTCGGAATTAGGAACGGAACCTGGGTTCCTGCTTGCAAAGCATGTGCCCTAGTTCTGTGGGGCTCTCCTGGTCTCATCAATGTTTCAGGGCCTTGAGCTAAGTTCCTGGAGAGGGGGGACTTTTCCGCAAGCCCTCCCCACTGAGTGCCCAGGTCTCACAAACCCACCCCAGGGCCAGCAGCATGCTGCATTATCTCCAGCTCTGCATGGTTCATCAATGCAATGCCTACCTTTGTTTGATGTTTTAGCATAATCTGAATATTTTATTTGAAGCCAAGATCTCTCTTCTTTCTTTCCTTCTCCCTCTCCACCCTAGTCCCTCTGGTGGGAAGGAGTGACAGCAAATAAGTCTGAGTAAATTAACTACAGATTACTTGGAACTAAATGTGAAAGTAAGAAGGGCTTTACAATGTCCTTGTTGTAGAATTTAGTTGACAAAGGTACTTATTTTAAGGTTATTTACTTCACTAATAAGTAAAATAGTGTTTATAAGTTTAATCACCCTTGGTTGTGTCTTCTGGAAAGTGGAAAGAATGATACCTTTGGAATGAATGAATGTTGTAATATGGTTATGAGTTGAATTCGATTTGTTCAAAATAGTTTTACTTTTAAATAAATTCAGATTGTCAACTTCTGATATCTTACTAGGCATCGCATTTTATTCTTCTAATGTGATTATAGTGGTTTTCTTTCTCTAACCTGGGGAATACTACTTAAATTAGGGCTGGAGTGTAGTTTAATGGCAGAGCACTTGCCTGCTATATGTGAGATCTGGGTTCAATCCCTGGTACAAAAAAAAAAACCAAAAACAAAATACAAAATAAAAGGAAAATCCAAAAAAAAGGGGGGGAAAAAAGCACCTTCCTATTCCTCCGGTTGGCATTTTGCATTTTTGCATCATACCCAGCTGTACTCGGGGTTTACTCCTGGCCCTGCTCTCAAGGATTACTCCTGCCAGGACTTGATGGATTATATGGATTTCCAGGAATCAAACCTGAGTTGGCTGCCTCAAGGCCAGCACCATCCCTGCTGTACTGTCTCTCCTATTTAAATACATTTTCTAACAACCAAGAGATAGTTTTAATTTTTTTGGTTTGCTTTGGGCCTTACCTGGCAGTGCTCAGGATTTACTCCTGGCTCTGATCTCAGAATTTCTCCTGGTGGTGCTTGGGGGACCATATGGGATGCCGGGGTTGAACTCATGTCACCTGCATGCAAGGCAAGCTCCTTGCTTGTTCTACTATTGCTTGAGTCACCCCCTCCCTTTCTATCTTTTTGGGGCATGGGATGAGAGGAGAATTTTTTGAGTTTCAGCCAGCAGTGCTAACGGCTTACTTACTCTTGGCTCTGTGCTAAGATCACTCTGTCCTAAGATCAGTCCTGGCAAGGCTTGGGGGTCGGATATGTGGTTCTGGGAGTCAAGGAAGCTTAACTCCTGTAATATTTCTTTAGTCCTTATTTATTCTTTTTGTTTGTTTGTTTTTTGGGCCACACCCAGTGACGCTCAGGGGTTACTCCTGCTATGTACTCAGAAATTGCTCCTGGCTTGGGGAACCATATGGGAAACTGGGAGATCGAACTGCAGTCCCTCCTGAACCGAGGTCCGTCCTAGGCTAGCGCTGGCAAGGCAGACACCTTACCTCTAGCGCCACCACCCTGGCCCCTCTTCCTCCTCCTCCTCCTCCTCCCTCTTCTTCCTCCTCCTCCCTCTTCTTCCTCTTCCCTTTTTTTTTTTTTTTTTTTTGTTTTTGGGCCACACCCGGCAATGCTCAGGGGTTACTCCTGGCTGTCTGCTCAGAAATAGCTCCTGGCAGACACGGGGGACCATATGGGACACCGGGATTCGAACCAACCACATTTGGTCCAGGATCGGCTGCTTGCAAGGCAAACACCGCTGTGCTATCTCTTCGGGCCCCCTCTTCCTCTTAAGGGAATGCAGGAATTCAACCTGGGACCTCATGCATGTACTCTGTGTCTGAGGTAGATCCCTGGCCCCCTCATTTGTACATTTTTTTCCTCTAAGTAATTAATTCCCTTTCCTATCCATGCCCCCTTTTTATTTTATGTTATTGTCATTATTATTATTATTATTATTATTATTATTATTATTATTATTATTATATTTTTTTTTGGTTTTGGGGTCATACCCAGCAGTGCTTAGGGGTTACTCCTGGCTTCATGCTCAGAAATCACTCCTGGCAGGCTCAGGGGACCATATGGGATGCCAGGATTTGAACCAGTGACCTTCTGCATGAAAGACAAACATCTTACCTCCATGCTATCTCTCCAGCCCCCCTTTTTGTTAATATTATGTCCGTCAGACACTTATTTCAGAGCTTGCAATCTTGGTTGTGGTGCTTTATGGGATACACACAGTTGATTGAGATTGTATGTTTTGTTGTGGCACTTGGCTTGGGTTATCACATGAGAGGCCTGTGGGACAGTTCTGTGGGGTTGAATTTATGGGCTCAGCAGCTTCATACAGGGGCAGATGCTCTGCCACCGAGCTGCTCCCTTTCACTTGTTCCCTTTCACTTACTCTCAATTAAGAATATTGGGCCAGGGGCTGGAGCAATAGCGCAGTGGTAGGGCATTTGCCTTGCATTCGGCTGTCCCAGGTTCGATCCCCGGCATTCCGTATGGTCCCCTGAGCCTGCCAGGAGCGTTTTCTGAGTGCAGAGCTAGGATTAACCCCTGAGTGCCTGTGACTATGACCCAAAAACCAAACCAAACTGAAACAAAACAAAAGATTGGGCCAGAGCAATAGTACAGCAGGTAGTGTGCCTTGCACACAGCTGATCCAATATCCTATCGGGTCTCCTGAGCACTACCAGGAGTGATTGCTGAGTTCAGAGCCAGGAGTCACCCCCAAGCATCACCAGGAGTGATCCCCAAACCAAAAAGAATGTATGTTAGTTGTTTAAAACTATTAGCCTAATAATTATATCTAATTATGTTCTCTACTAAACTAATATGTAGTTATTATCTGTAGTTAATACATAGGTGTAAGTTGCTATTTTAAAGAACTCTAGAAATTTAGGATATCACTTTTTAATTGTAAATGAGCTGCATAAATCATTCCAAGGAAGTCATAGTTAGATAGAATCTAAAACATTAGGAAATAATTATCTTTTGGGACTGGAGCAATAGCACAGGGGGAGGGTGTTTGCCTTGTACCTTACACAGGATGGACCTGGGTTTGATCCCCGGCATCCCAAGTCACCTGAGCCTGCCAGGAGCAACTTCTGAGTGTTACTGGTAATGACCCAAGAACAAAAAAAAAAAAAGGGAAATAATTAACTTGAAAGTGATAAGCTTTTGAATATTAGGATACCACAGGTTCATTTATGCACAGGTAGAAAAAAAATTTTTTTTTCACACTGAATGCTAGTATTCAGCTCTAGAAACTTAATTTTTTGTGAGTGGAGGTTTGATTCACACACAGCAGTGGCCAGAAGCTATTCTGGTCCAGTGCTGGGAATGGAAAACAAGCCTTCCACATGCAAAAATGCACCTTTGAGCTCTATGTTGGTTTTCTTTCTTTTTGGGGAATTGGGGAGAGTGGGGCATACCTTGCTATGCCCAGGGCTTATTCCTGGTTCTGGTATCATGGAATACTCTTGAGGATGTTAGGGGCACCCTATGAGGATTGAACCCAGGTGAGCTGTAATCAAAGCTAAGCTCCTGGACTGTAGAAATTATATAATGGGGAAGGTGTTTTCCTTGCACAGGGAGGGAAGGCAGATCAAGGTTCAATCTGTGGCTACCTCAAGTGCTTCCTGAGTGCAGAGCCAGGAGTTATTCCTGAGCATTTCAGGGTGTGACCACAAAACTAAACCAAACAAACAAAAAGCTGTTCATCTGTCACCGTGTGGACCCCAATTTTTTTTTTTTTTTTTTTAAATTTCTGGGCCACATCTTGTGGTGCTCAGGTTATTCCTGGCTCTGTGCTCAAAAATCACTCCTGGCAGCCTTGAGACCATATGAGATGCTGGGGACCAAACCCAGGTCAGTCCCGGGTCAGCTGCATGCAAGGCAAATGCCCTACCCTCTTTGCTATTGCTCCACCCTCCCTTTCTTTTGGGTAGGTGGGGCACATCCAGCTGTGGTCAGGTGTTAATCACACACACACACACACACACACACACACACACACACACACACACACACACACACACACACGGGGATCATATGGATGCTGGAGATCAAACCTGGGTTGGCTGCATGCAAGGTAAATGCCCTACTTGCTTTGCTATTGTTCACATACACACACCCATACCAACCCACCCAGCCTTTATTTATTTCACACATATACACACAACCCTTTATTTTACTTTATTTTTTTTTGGTTTTTGTTTTTTGGGCCATACCTTACAGCACTCAAAGATTACTTGTAGCTTTGCACTCAGAAATCAGTCCTGTCAGGCTCAGGGTACATAATAGGATGCTGGGGATTGAGATCGAACCTGGGTGAGCTATGTGCAAGGCAAATGCCCTACCTGTTGTGCTTTTGCTCTGGCCCCAGCTTTTTTTTTTTTTTTTTTTTTTTAATTTGTGGCCATACCAAATGGTACTCTGGGGACCATGCTGCTTTTCGGTTGGTTTCAAACCTGAGGCTACTACATTCAAAGCATATGCTTCAACTCTCTGAGCCATATCAGTTGGGGAACTTTTTCCTTTTCAGTGTCACATATTTTTCCCCTCCTATTTTATTTTTGTTTTTGAGCCACATCTAGCTGTACTTAAGTTAGTCCTGGCTCTGTGTTCAGAAATTACTCTTGACAGGTTCGGGGAATCATAAGGGATGCCAGGAATCGAATCACCATTTTTCCTGGGTTGGCCGCATGCAAAGCAAATGCCCTACCACTGTGCTTTCTTTCTGCCCCTTCATTCAATTTTTCTATATATGACTGGCCATTTTCTGAGCATCATTTTTTGCAGATGCCCACTGTAATTTGTGGTTTCTTAATTGATTGGCATATGTAAGTGTGAATGAGCTCCTGGGTTCTCTGTTCTGGTTACTGCAGCTTACTGATGGAAAGTCCTGTGATATCTCACGTTTTTTCCTTTCCTAGGATTACTTTCGTTATCATAGGGTTCCATTTACATTTTAGGTTTATTCCAATTTTGTTGAAAATGCCGATGAAATTTTGATAGGAGTTGCCTTCAGTCAGTAAATTACTCTGGGTAGTATGGATTGTTGAGCAATGCTAGTTTTTTTCTGATGTGTGATCATAGGACTTTTTTATAGTTTCTTTTACCAGTACCATAACTTCTTTGGAATATAGATCTTATTCCTCCTTGGATATATTAATTTCTAGGTACCTTGTTACTTTTTATGAAGTTCTAAATGTGTTTTTAAAAATTTGCCTAATAGTTCATCACTTGTGTACAGAAACAAAGTAGATTTTTGTGTATTGACTGTTTTGCAACTTAACTGAATTTACTAGTTCTTAAGTTTTTGGGCTGGTCTTTTGAGTTTTTTTAAATCTAGTATATCATGTTATCTACAAAAAAGAGTGATATTCTTCCCTTTCCAATTTTGATGCCTTTCATCTTTTTTTTTTATCTTGCCTAATTACTTTGGCTAGGACTTCAAGTACTATGTTGAATACAAGTGACGTATATGAGTACCCCTCCCATGTTCCTGCTCTTACAGGAAAAGCTTTCAGCTTTTCACCGTTGAGTGTGATGTTAGCTTGTCAGATATGGCCTTTGTTATATTGAGGTATGTTCCCCTATTCCCGGTTTATTGAGAGTTATTATTTTTTCTTTAAAAAAGTTTTTTTAACTAAAAGGATATTATACATATTTATATATACTATTGATAGGGCTTAAGTTTTGTTTACAATATCTGTAATGCCTTGCTACAGGTAAATGTGGATCATATTTAATAAATCAGTTGCCAATTGATTTTCACAAGCACAGAGATTTTAATTTATGAATAGACACTATGCAAGCAAACCCTTTGCAGGTGAAATATTTTAATGATCATATGATTTAAATCAAAGCTGTTCTGTAAGACAGGCTGGGAATGTAGCTCAGTGGTAGAGCATTTGCCTTGCATGTGTAAAGTCCTGGATTCAATCCCTGGCACCACATAACCAAAACAAAAGCCAGAACAAATCCCAAAACTATTATTTAGAAAAGTACACTGAAGAGAAAAACTAATCATGAAAGAGACGGTGCAGTATTTTATAACAGGCAGTTCGAAAGTGCTTTGTTTTTAATTTTGGGCACACCCAATGGTGCTTGGGTTACTCCTGGCTATGCTCTCAGAAATCGCTCCTGGCTTGGGAGGCATATGGGACACCGGGGAATCGAAGTGCGGTTGATAAGTTAACCTTATGCAAGGCAAACACTCTACTGCTTGCACCATTGCTCTAGCCCCCGGGGAGTGGTATTTTAAAAAGACTTGTTGGTAGTTAGAGAGCTAGTACAGCAGGTAAGGTTCTTGCCTCTCATGCCACAAAGCCGGCTTTGACACCCAGTGCCATGTAGGATGCACTGAGCCCCACCAGAAGCGATCTTTGAGCTCAGAGCCAGGAGTAAATTCGGAGCACAGCCGTGTCTGACTTCCCCAAACAAACAGACAAACAAAACACGGCAGCTTCTCTTACACACTATACGAAATTCAGTGTAAATGAAAGCAGTTTTCCCACCAATCCCTTAGTGTAGCACTTAACCAGGGAAATTTTAGTTCCCTATCTATCTTACAAATAGATTTTTAAGACCTCTTAAACCATTTGATTTTTGTGTTTTACAAACAAGGTACAAAACTGGTACACAGAGTTTCTGAGTCTTTTCCTGGCGTTACCAATCTATAACTAGTCAATCAGTTATTAACATCTTTCTACAGTTACTTGGTCATTCCCTCTTTTTTTGTGGGATCCCATACCTGATGGTGCTCTGGGTCTCTTAGTTTGGGGATCAGTCCAAGTGGTGCTTGGGGGACTATTTGGTACCAGGAATTGAACGTGGGCTTCTGGTGAGCAGCTTATGTGCTCTGCCCTCCCTCCAGTCCCTTCGCATTCTTTGTATAGAAAAGCATGTGTAAGCCTATATATGTTTTTCCTGACTCATTTGAGATCTTGTGACACACAAAGACTTTTCATTCCTAAAGGACTTGAGTGTTTAATAATTTTCTGTCATTCAGATTACTATCTTCAGATGTGGAAATTTTAGGCTTTTTGTCTGGCGGTTGACTTCCACCCCTTGCTACACTCAGTGGTAGCTTACTCCTGGCTCTGTGCTCAGGAATCACTCCTGACATGCTGGGGGGGGGGGGGCTCCATATGCGATGTTGGGGATCAAATCTGGATTGGCCAGGTGCAAGGCAAGCATCCTACCTGCTATACTATTGCCCCAGCTGCCACTCCCCACTTTCTGTCAGTTACTAAGGTATCATATACCTATTTTCTCTATATTTTTGTTTTGGCTGGGTGGGGGCACATCTGGCAGTACTCAGGGGTTACTCCTGGCTCTGCACTCAAAAATTACTTTTGGCAGGCTCAAGGGACTGTATGGGATGCTGAGGCTTGAACCTGTTTGGACGCACACGAGGCATTAAACGCCCTACTCACTGTGCTATCGCTCCAGTCCCTCTAAACAATTTTTGTCTTTCTTCCTCTCACTAGCAGTAAGAGTTTAATTTTTTTTGGTCCACTTTTGTGAATGTGACTATAATTTACTTGAATTCTACTTTTCAAGCGGTCATTTTTGTAGTACATAGCGTAACAAGACCCTATATGTCAAGTTCTCCGACTTCCAACTCTTTAGGCTTGAAGGAAGAAAGATTTTTTTTTCCAGAATGAAACAATAAAGAACTCGAGCCCTTCAGGTTTTCTAGTTTATTCTGCAGTGAAAGATGAAGTTGCAGACTTTTTTTTTAAACTTATTTTTGCTTTGACTTGTTTGCTTTTTCTTTTTCTTTTGTTTTCATTGCTTGTCTTGGCTTACCTCTGGTGAAGTAATCGTGATATCTGAACGACTAGAAAGCCATGCATCACGGTCTGTAACTCCTGTTTATGTATTTCTTTCTTTTCCCTCCCCCAGGGATGAACTGTAAAAGCCACATCAGCTTGACCAGTATCAAACATTACAGTGGATCTTGCTCATCTCAGTCCTCAGAGCTTTCTGAAAAACAACAGCGTCACAGCTTGTTTTGGACTTTGTCACACTCTTATTTTCAGCATGCGATTGTCTGGTTTTTGTAGAGTATCTAATTCTTTAAAGAGGCAAGGGAGCCACAGTGGTGGGAGGAGGCGGAATATAGATTTGCGTATCCTTTAACATGCCCACATTTTACTTTGAAATGCCATGAGAAGATGTGCTCCACCGTGAAAACTTAGGCTTGTGGACTGATCTTTGAGGACCTGCTTTACCCAGACACTTAGTTGTTCCGGTAAGAACTGAAGTCAGACTCTTCCCATCACCTTAGCACCACCATTCACAAGTTCAGAGTCTTGGACTGGGACATCTGTAGATGCTACTAAGAAACTAGAGACGAGCTTTCTTTTTAAAGCTTTTGATGTGGTATCCATAGAATCGCATGTTGTAGATACAATCAGCTTCTTCGTTACCTTCCGGTAGCTCAGCATTTGTAAATATTAAACCTTAAGGTGGCAGGTGGTGTCCCTTAGAACACTGCAGCTGCTTGAAGGGACATAACTGACATGGCTCTTCCTCCCCCGCCCCACCCCAATTATAAACGATAGACTCTGTTAGCTGAGTATTCTTTTTCTCTTCCTGTTTCAACCTGGCTGCTGATACTGTACCTGACTTTTAACATGCTGTGTCAGCTGTGTCCTAGTTCCTGAACAGTTTATGCAGTGCTGCTTTGCCAAATAAAATTAAAAACTATAAAGAGGTGTTTGGTGGTAAATTCACGTGAGTGCATGACCTCGCACCACATGATGGCAAAGGGGACAAGTCTCCCACGGCCAGGAGATGGTACAGGCTTAAGGAATGTGTGCCTCTGTGCGGGCAGTCCACACGACCCTCTGTGCATCACCAGATGCTTTAGACTGGGTGGCTGAGGATCGCCTAGAGGGGCCCAGGCCTCTCAAGCTCCCTGCCCCCACTCCCCATGCTTCCGTGGGTCCAGAGATCATTCAAAGGGCTGGAGTACATGGTTTGCATAACAGAACCCGGGATCCAGGGTTGGTTCTTCACACAGCACTGGATTGACCCCTGAGCACTGAGCCAGGAGTAGCCCGAGCACAGCTCTGTGAAGCTCCAAAACGAACTTTTCTCTGCCGAGTAGACCCATCTACAGTGTACTGTGCAGTTGTACCTGTGCTTGCTTGCTTGGGGAGGAGTGTTTCCACACCTTACGGTACTGAAAAGCTCACCCTGGCTCAGTGCAGTGCCTGACACTGAACCCTGGTCCCAAATGAAAAGCCTGTACACATCCTGCTGCGCTGTCTCTGGACCCAACGATTCCTGAAGACAACTGCACCTCAGTTCTCATCCCCCTTGGGTCGAAGTAGGTCTGTCTTGCCTCTTGAAGGTGCCCAGTAAGTGTTAGTCAGTTGAGCAAATGAACTCAGTGTCAGGAAAGAACAGGGCAGAAAAGCAAAGCAAAACGTGTCTTCTATGAAAAAAAAAAAAAGATTTATCAGTGTGATTGAGGATGAGTCTCAAAGGTGTCGAGTTGAAATATTCTCTTTGTATTCATTTCACAGTTAGCTCTTACCTAAGAGTTCTAGAATTTGATTTTTTTTTTTAATTTTGGTTTTTGGGCCCACCTGGCAGCACTCTGGGGTTACTCCTGGCTCTACGCTCAGAAATTGCTCCTGGCATGCTCGGGGGACCATATAGGATGCCGGGATTTGAACCACCGCTCTTCTGCATGAAAGCCTTACCTCCATGCTATCTCTCCGGCCCCTACTTAGAACTTCTTATTAAACTTTTTTTTTTTATGGGGCTGGGCGGTGGCGCTAAAGGTAAGGTGCCTGCCTTACCTGCGCTACCCTAGGACGGACCACGGCTCGATCCCCCGGCGTCCCATATGGTCCCCCAAGCCAGGAGCGACTTCTGAGCGCATAGCCAGGAGTAACCCCTGAGCGTCACCGGGTGTGGCCCAAAAACCAAAAAAAAACAAAACAAAACAAAACAAAACAAAACTTTTTTTTTTTATTAGCCATGCTAGAGCTTTTTGTTTTTGTTTTTGCACACCCTGCAGTGCTCACAGGTTACTCTTGGCTCTGCACTCAGATGTGACTTCTGGCAGGCTTGGGAGGTCATGTGGGATGCAGGGGATCAAACCTGGATCAGCTGTGTGCAAGGTAAACGTCCTGCCCATCGTGCTATTGCTCCAGCCCCTCTCATTAAGTTTTTTTTTTTGTTTGTTTGTTTTTTTTGTAGTTTTTGGGTCACACCCGGCAGTGCTCAGGGTTTACTCCTGGCTCCATGCTCAGAAATTGCTCCTGGCAGGCACGGGGGACCATATGGGACGCCGGGATTCGAACCCATGACCTTCTGCATGAAAGGCAAACGCCTTACCTCCATGCTATCTGGCCCCTCTCATTAAGTTTTAACACTGACATTTGTTAAAAAAAAAAAAAAAAAAAGTAATCCGGGTTCCAGAAAATACCGATAATAGAGCTAACTCTGTTAGGAACAAAGTAGTAGTATCCCATCAGAAAGTAAACCAGGGGCTGGAGCAATAGCATAGTGGGTATGGCATTTGCCTTGCAAACGACCGACCTGGGCTCACTCCCTGCCATCCCATATGGTCTCATCACTGCCAGGAGTTTCCCTGACTACTACTTGGTATGTTCCAAAAACCAAAAAGAAGAAAATGTAATCCAAACTAGGAGACTATTTGGAGGATAATGTAGTTTTCCAATGAGCCTGAATATTACTTTTGGGGGGTGGGGTTACTCCTGGCTTTGTAACTCAGAAATCACTTCTGGCAGGCTTGGGGGACCAGATGGGATGCCTGGAATCAAACCAACTTCTGTCCTGGGTTGGCCCCTTATATGTTTTTTAAAAGTCCTACTCAGACCTTTTGCTATATTTTGTAGGCCTTTATTCTTCTCTGAACCTATCTTGCCCCTATGATAAAATAGGGTTGCCTTGTTAAATTAAATATAGGTAAAAATAACAGTGTAATAGCATCTTACATTAAAAAGTTGTAAAAAAAAACTTATGAAAATACATTTTATTTAAGGAATATTGTACACAGAGATTAGGAGCATCTTCCCTACAGTATTTTAACACCCAGAAAACCAAAAAAAAAAAAAAAAAACAAAAACAAAAACAAACAAAAAAAAACTTAAATGGGGGAAAGTGAGACTGGAGCGATAGCACAGTGGTAGGGTGTTTGCCTTCTGCCAACCCAGGATGGACCCGGATTTGATCCATGGCATCCCCTATGTCCCCCAAGCTTGCTAGGAGTGGTTTTTTTTTGTTTGTTTGTTTGTTTTGGTTTTTGGGTCACATCCAGCAGCGCTCGGGTTACTCCTGGCTCTATGCTCAGAAATCGCTCCTGGGACGCCAGGATTCAAACTACCTTCTGCACGCAAGGCAAATGCCCTACCTCCATGCTATCTCTCCGGCCCCTGCTAGGAGTGATTTTTGAGGGCAGAGCCAGGAGTAACCTCTAAGCGCATCTGGGTGTGGCCTCAAAACAAAACAAAATGGGGGAAAGTGGTTCATTCCATTGGTTGAAAGAACCTGATATTAAAACATAACATTCTCATAGAAGTCGGTGCCAGGAATTTACTGCCCCCTCCACCCCCGCTCTCCATTAAGTCTTCCATACTACACCAAGCACTTGGAAACTGTTGCCCATATGCATGAGACCCTCAAGCAGTGTTAGATTTGTGAGAAGGTGCCGATCTTGTTCATTTTGTTCAAAGTGTGACCTTCCAGGCGCTCTGCTTCCACCTTGATTTCCTTATCACTATATGACCATGTAATCCAGGTCTGTGGTTTATTTTCAGGCTCAAGGCTTATTTTTCCCCACATAGAGGTGATACCGTCATGAGCTAGCTGCCAAGATGATGTCAACTGAATAGGACCTTGGAAGACTTTCTGGCCACCTGTTCAGAAGGGGTATAATTTAAATATTCCTGCCATGGATGACCTCTCATTGATGGTGTCAGTCTCACAATGGGTTTGTTTTTATTTGTTTGTTTTTGGATCATACTTGGCAATGCTCAGGGGTTACTCCTGGCTCTGTGTTCAAAAACCGATCCTGGCAGGCTTGGGGGACCATATGGGATGCTGGGAATTGAAACTGGGTCCATCCCGTGTTGGCCACATGCAGGGCAAATGCCCTACTGCTGTGGTATCTCTCTAGCCCCCTCACAAGTGGGATTTGAAGGGAGAAGGACAGGGAATGAGTTGGGTGCTTCATTGGCTAGAAGAACCATGGTTGCTGAGGATTGATTGGCTGCTAGGAACCAAGAGCTAACTGACACTGGCTAGTTTAAAGGCCACCTCTAGAGATGCTGAATCTTTTCTCTCTCTTTTTTTTTTTTTTTTTTGAATCTTTTCTTAATTAGAAATCTTTCTCCAAGAACAGCTTACATGATCCAGAATTATAGTTCTCTTTAATCATACAGACTTCTAAATCTCAAAATATTTTTTTATATCTCCTAAGGAAAAACAATAAACACAGATTTGCAGAACCTTTTGGGTTTTAAATGGCTTTCCCAGGCCAAATTAAAAAAAAATCATCAAGGTCTAGAGCCCAGTGTTTGTATGAATTATAAGAGCACTGTCATGGCCGCCCAGCTATTTCAATGCTGCTCAGAGATACATTCCGTTGATGAGATAGTCAGACTCCTCTGATGTAATGGGCCGAGCTTTCTTCAGCTTCTGTTTGACCAGTCGGAGTCGGCAAGCAACCAACAGAAGCAGCAAAGCAGTAATGGCCAATCCCAGGGCCAGGGGCAGCACAGCACCTGTGAGAGGACAGAAATGGACAGGTCAGTGCTGACAACAAGAGCTATGGGGTCTGAGTAGCTCTTCGAATCCATTGCAAAGTCTATTAACTCAAGGAGGTCCTAGCAAGTGAGAATTTGTATTGCCACAATTTTGCAGGTCAACTGAGGTACAGAGGTTAATTGAGCTGGGAGCACATAGCTTGTGAGGCTTCAAACAGACTTCTTTAGAACAGAAACTCTGGGGCTGGAGTGATAGCACAGTGGTAGGATGTTTGCCTTGCTGACCTGGGACAGACCCAGGTTTGATCCCCATTATCCCACCATGCCATTTGGTCCCCTGAGCCTACCAGGAGCAATTTCTGAGCACAGAGCCAGGAGTAATCCCTGAGCATCTCCAGGTGTGCTCCCCCCCAAAAAAATGTAGGAACTGTATCATAATCTACAAAATCTGTAAAAGCAAAAGAACACACATTGCAGTCAAGATCACCTGTACATCCAACTGGAGCAGACATTCTGTAAAGGCAAGTCATGTGATCGTGACCATAGGAAACTTTGTGGTCATAGATAAGAGTTCTGGATTCATGATCATTCTCTCTCTCTTTTGCTTTTTTGGCCACACCCGGCAGTGCTCAGGGGTTCCTCTTGGCTCTGCACTCAGAAATAGCTCCTGGCATGCTAGGGGGACCATATGGGATGCTGGGAACCGAACCTGGTCTGTCCTGGGTCATCTACACGCAAGGCAAACACCCTGCCACTGTGCTATTGCTCTGTCCCATGATCATTCTCTTTTAAAACAAGAATGAACATGTCAGAGCAATAGTCCAGCAGGTAAGGAAGCATGTCTTGCACACATGCAGCTGACCTAGGTTTAATCCTTGATACCATATAAGGTCCCTGTGTCTTGCGAGGAGTGATTCCCGTGTAGAGGCAGGAGCAAGCCCTGAATACCACTGGATATGGCCTCAGGTACCCCTTAAAAATCCTCAACAATGGGCCCGGAGAGATAGCACAGCGGCGTTTGCCTTGCAAGCAGCTGATCCAGGACCAAAGGTGGTTGGTTCGAATCCCGGTGTCCCATATGGTTCCCCCCCCCCGTGCCTGCCAGGAGCTGTTTCTGAGCAGACAGCCAGGAGTAACCCCTGAGCATTGCCAGGTGTGGCCCAAAAACCAAAAAAAAAAAAAAAAAAAATCCTCAACAAGACCTCCCAAAAGTGGAGTGGGCCATAGAGAACAAATAGGCAAGAGCATGCAAGGCCAGTAGTGCCTTAACCCCTCCTGTACTATTTCTCCTGCATACAGGGAGCCAGGTTTCCAAACACTTCATGACTCCCTGAGCACTGCTGAGACTGATCCCTGAATCCTGTCAAGGGTGGTTCAAGAACAGGAAGGTCTGGGCTAACACCCAATTTCTGATTCAGGTTAGAGCTTTTAGAAATTTTTGTTTCTTGGGACCAGACCAATAGAAGAGTAGGTAGAGCAGTGCTTTACTTGCCTTCAGCCAACACTGGGTTTGATTCTTGGAATCCTGCATGGTCTCCAGCCAGGAGGGATCCTTGAATGTGGAACACTCAGGAGTAAACCCCCCCCCCCCCAAGCATTGCTGGGTGTGGCTCAAAAAGTTTTTGTTTTTTTTTGGTTTTTGTTTTTTTTTTGGTTTTTGGGTCACACCCGGCGGTGCTCAGGGGTTTCTCCTGGCTGTCTGCTCAGAAATAGCTCCTGGCGGGCACGGGGGACCATATGGGACACCGGGATTCGAACCAACCACCTTTGGTCCTGGATCGGCTGCTTGCAAGGCAAACGTCGCTGTGCTATCTCTCCGGGCCCAAAAAAAAAAAAGTATTTTTTCAATTCAGGTAACCTACTCATGAGAGAGGGCTGATCCAGTCCATGGATAAGGATTGGCTGAGATCCAAGGTTGAGGGATGCCAGTTGAAGAGCATAAAGCCTGGCAGAAGACGCGTGCATGTTCTGATCCCCACACAGATCATTGTTAGCATCATCAATGCTCAAGATGTCACCTAGTGGCCCCCTCTGCAAGACAGAGGGTCTTAAAAACTTTAACAGTGTTAAGTGAGCCTCCCGGGTCTTTCTTACCTGCTTCTGGGGCCGGGTGTTCCCTTCCTCCTCGATTGCTCTTTGACTCAAAAATAGAATTTTCCTCTGTTCTGTCCTTCCCTGAGGAAGCACTCGCTATAAGAAACAAATTGATGTATATTGAAATTGCATCAAAAGTGATATAAAAATAAGGCATGTTTTGCTTTTTAAGGATGGACGACATAAAGGGCCATATTTTCCTTTAAAAAATGTAATTCCATGAGGCTAGACAGAGCACAGCCAACAGAGTACTTGCCTTGCATGAGGATGCTAATCCGGGTTCAATCCCCAGCACGCCATATGAACTGAGCTTGGTCAGGAGTGATCCCTGAACAAAATATAAGCCCTGAGCAATATTGCCTAGTGTAACCCCCAAACCAAAAATCAATTAAAAAAAAGTATTTCCAGGAGGCAACAAATGATTTTTCTTTTTGTTGTTGTTGTTCTTTTGGTGCTGAAACCCAGGAACGAACCAATGAATGATTTTTCATAAGGCGTCACCCAACCCCCAAATAACCAAATAAACCCTCCAGCCCTCCCCAACCTAATATCTATGTTTGATTTTAAAGCTCTACAGAGGTTTCCAAACTTGACTTTCTGCCCTCTGGTCAGAAAAGAAAAATCATTCTTGCCCCCCACTCTGTCCTGAAAATACCTTTTTTTTTTTTTTTTTTTAATTAAATTTTGGTTTTGTGTCACATTTGACCTTGCTCAGGGCTTAATCTTGGCTTTGAATTCAGGGATCATTCCTGGAAGGATCTGGGGACCCTGTGTGGTGCTAAGGATTGAACCTGGGTTGGCCATGTGAAATGCCAGCACTTTGACCCCTACTATCTCTCCAGCCCTGCAAATCTACCTTCTTTAGGGGGCTGGAGAGATAACATGGAGGTATGGGTTTTCCTTGCATGCAGAAGGATGGAGGCTCAAATTCCAGCATCCCATATGGTCCCCCGAGCCTGCCAGGAGCGATTTCTAAGTATAGAGCCAGGAGTAACGCCTGAGCGCTGCTGAGTGTGACCCACAAAACCAAAAAAAAAAAAAAACCAAAAAACCAAGCTACTGTCTTTAAGCAAATAAACACAAAGCTCCAGTTGCACCCAGAGCAACTACTACCCTTCTGCATTGTCCCACTTTGAGGCTGTATTTGCCCAGAGGACTAATGTGACCCAACTCATAAATCTGTGTGGCTGGAACAGAACATGGAACCAGAGCTAGGTAGGGGCACTCATAGTGTCCAAGTTCTTTCACATGGAGAGAACTCAGCCTACAAGTGAGGAGCAGTCTCTGGATTTCATAAGATGGAAAGCAGAGCAGTCAAGAAGAATTTCTTAAAAGAAAAAGATGAAGGGGGTGGGGATACATTAAGGGGTTTACAGATATTTTCATTTTTGTTAAAATGAATTTAAAAAGAAGTCGGAGACCAAAAAAGAAAAAGGAAGGTCAAAGGGGCTGGAGACATAGCAATAGGGCATTTGCCTTGCATGCAGACGATCCAGGACAGACAATGGTTCGAATCCCGGTATCCCATATGGTCCTCCGACCCTGTCAAAAGCAATTTCTGAGCACAGAGCCAGGAGTAACCTGTGAGCACTACTGGGTTTGATCCAAAAACCAAAAATTAAATAAAATTTAAAAAAGGGGCTGGAGTGATAGCACATTGAGCAGGACATTTGCTTTGCATGCAGCTGACCTGGCTCAATCCCTGGTATCCCATACAGTCCTCCGAGCCTGACAGGAGTGATTTCTGAGCTTAGAGCCAGGTGTGGTCTCCCCCAAGTTAAATAATAAAAAAATCGGGCCCGGAGAGATAGCACAGCGGCGCTTGCCTTGCAAGCAGCCGATCCAGGACCAAAGGTGGTTGGTTCGAATCCCGGTGTCCCATATGGTCCCCTGTGCCTGCCAGGAGCTATTTCTGAGCAGACAGCCAGGAGTAACCCCTGAGCAATGCCGGGTGTGGCCCCAAAAAACCAAAAACCAAAAAAAAAATAAAAAAATTATTATAGGGGCCAGAGAGATAGCACAGTGGTAAGGCGTTTGCCTTAGATGCAGAAGGAGAGTGGTTTGAATCCCAGCATCCCATATGGTCCCCTGAGCCAGCCTGGAGCGATTTCTGAGCATAGAGCCAGGAGTAACCCCTGAGCGCTGCCGAGTGTGACCCAAAAACCCAAAACCAAAAAAAAAAAAATCATGACTATAACAACAATGCATGTAAAATAGTGAATCCAGCCTGTATAGTATTTATTTCTATAACAAACATGATTTTTTTGGGGTTTAGTTTTGGGTCACACCTGCCCAACTCAGTTTCTGTGGATGGCTCCTGGTGATTCTTGAAGACCCTGTGGTAACAGGGATCAAACTCAGGCCTCTTGCCTGCAAGACGTGCTCAACTTGCTGAACTATATCTCTAACCCCTACCACATTAATTTTTTTTTTTACCACATTAATTTTTTTTACTTTGTTTTTGGGTCACATCTGGCAGTGTTCATGGGTCACTTCTGATTCTGAATTCAGGAATTATCCTCGTGGTGCTCACAGGACTTTATGGGATGCTGGGTATTGAACCCGGGTCGGCTGCATGCAAGGCAAACACTCATCATACTATTGCTCTAGCTCCCACATTATTTAAGTGGGGGTGGGGGGCAGGAGTCCGGAAAGTGCTAGGGGCTTATCCAGTTTCAACACTACCTGTGCATATGAAGTATGTCTGGTAAACATGATGCAGTAAATACATTCATAGAGCATGAAAAAATTTCTTTCTGAGACATTAACCAAAGACTTGTCCTTTGGCCTCCAGGCAGCCTTCAGCAAATTCATCCAAATCAATGTGGGTTTCTGTGCAACACTGCATAACAAGATTCCTCCCTCCTGGCCTGGAAACTCAGTTCTACCCACACTAACATTCCTTCTGCCAGAAACATGACTCCATTTATTTTAAGTTATTTAATTTAAACTAGGTTATAGTTATGTTAATGGTTACAGTTTAGTCATGAAGTATTATCATAGCAAAGATACTACCCAAATGCCAAAATCATACAATGCCAAATACCACCCAATGCCAAAAACACGAGGCAATAAAACAAGTTCCAAGGATTAGAACCGGTATGCTATTAGGTGGCAGCACCAAATTACAAGTAAGCTTGAAAGTGGCCTGGACAGGTCAAACACAAGAAATTCAGCTCTAACAAAAGAGACACACTACTTAACAGGAGAAAGTATTTACACACCATACATCAGATATCCAAGATCTATAAAGCACTCACAAAACTCACAAACAAAAAATTGTAGTGAAAAAGGAGCCCTCATCCCTGGTTGGTGGGAATGTCAAGTGGGTCAGCCTCTATGGAAAGCAATATGGCAACCTCTCCAAAAGACAGGAAGAGGACATCTCACAGCCACTGCCATGGAAACAGCCAAGCTTCACAGCTTCCTGACTGCTCTTGAAAGAGATGCCAAGGTGATGAAACCCTCAGGTTCACCAATCTTTGAACTGAAAACTCTGGGACCCGCTCAAGAGGGTGGGGGTGAGCTGTTCTCAAGATCTTGGAGTAACACCTTCATATGATACACCGACATTCCAGTTAGGAGCACAGCAAATTAGACATAAAGTAGCCATGGAAGTTCACTAAGCATAATAAATAAAAACAATGACATAGGGTCCAGTGAGATAGCATGGAGGTAGGGTGTTTGCCTTGCATGCAGAAAGACGGTGGTTCGAATCCCAGCATCCCATATAGTCCCCTGAGCCTGCCAAGAGTGATTTCTGAGTGTAGAGCCAGGAGTAACCCCTGAGCGCTGTTGGGTGTGACCCCAAAACAAAACAAAAAAAAAAAACAATGACACAGAAGGCTCAACTTAACCAAAAGCTCCATAAATCCTTAGACAATGACTTTAATAACACCATTGTGAGATATGACAAATTTCAAACATTTTCTTTGACTTTTTGTTTGTTTTTGTTTTTTTGGGTCACATCTGGTTGTGCTCAGGAGTTATTGCTAGCTCTGTGCTCAGAAGTCGCTCCTGACAGGGTTGGGAACCATATGGGATGCCGCGATTCGAACCACCATCTGTCCTGTGTTGGGTGCATGCAAGGCAAACGCCTTACCACTGTGTTCTGGCCCCTCTTTGACTTTTTTTTTTTATAATTTCACATAACATTCTATTGTAAGAAGCAATATGAAATAAATTATTTTGTGCCTGCCAATGGGGCAGGAATTGAAAGGGTGAGTGGGAAAGTGGAAACAATGCTGGAGGTGGTGGGATTGGTGTTAGAATGCTGAATGCCCAAAACAACTGTATTATGAACAATTTTGTAAACCAGGGTGTTTAAATAAAGGTAGGAAAAAATAGGAATAGGATTCTCATACAACTAACCAATGCCACTTCTTGCATCTATCCCCCAAATACAAAAATATTAATTGTAAAGAATATATGCACACTTATGTTTATTGCAACACTTAGTACAACAAGGTACTAAGATGAGAGCTACCCAAATATTCAAATGCTATATATAATGGAATATATGCAATATATATACAATGAATTCAATATACAATATATATGCAATGAAATATATATAATGGAATACTTCTAAGAAAGAATAAAATCATGCAACTTGCAACAATTAATGGAACTAGAGGCCCTCATCTGAGTGAAGTTATTGAAGGAAAGAAACAGATACGGAATGATCTCTCATATGTGGGACTCAAAGATACACAGCAAGGTCAACAGACGTTCAAAGGGAGAACTGATCAACACAAGAGAGAGAGAGAGAGAGTCTGTGTGTGGTTGTGGGGGAAACTGAAAGGGGGGACAATAGGGACCTGGTGGGGTGGGAGGAGGGTAATGCACAGTGTGGTGTTGGAATTATATACTTGAGAAACCATTATCATTATTATAATAAAAGCAATAAAAATACAGAGAGAGGGGAAAGGGAGAGAGAAGAGAGAGCACAAACAAACCTGGACTGTCAAAAAGAAAGGCCCTCAGGAACTAGAACCCCAGTTCAGGAGGGAAGGTGCTTGCCTTGCACAAGACTGGCCCAGGTTCAAGCCCCAGCTTCCTGAGTGGTTCCTGGTGCCCAGCAGGAGTGACTTCTGAGTGCAGAGGCAGGCATAAACCCTTGAACTACTGGGTGTGTTACAAAATAAAGCAAAACCAAAAAATGCCCTTTAGAGCCCACAGGACTGAGTTCATGCCTTGCTATCAGGGACCTGGGTCCAGTTTCTGGCATGCTAAGGGTGACCTCAAATCAAGCCAAGCCAACCAACCAACCAACAAACCAATCAACCAACAATAACAAAAAATACAAAAAAAAAAAAAACAAAACACAAAAATAGATGTCCTTCATGGGATATATTAAGGACATACTATTATGAAGGTGTTTTAAAAGTAGATAAATAGGGCCCGGAGAGATAGCACCGCGGCGTTTGCCTTGCAAGCAGCTGATCCAGGACCAAAGGTGGTTGGTTCGAATCCCGGTGTCCCATATGGTTCCCCGTGCCTGCCAGGAGCTATTTCTGAGCAGACAGCCAGGAGTAACCCCTGAGCACTGCCGGGTGTGACCCCCCCCAAAAAAAAAAGTAGATAAATAAGGGGGCTGGAGTGACAGCACAGCAGGTAGGGAGTTTTTCTTGCATGCAGCAGACCCCAGTTCCATCTCAGGCATCCCATATGGTCCCCCGAACCTGCCAGGAGTGATTTCTGAGCACAGAGCCAGCGGGTAACCCCTGAGTACTGCTGAGTGTGACCCAAACACCAAAAACCAAAACTGAAACCCAAACCCCAAACTAAACCACGCCAAACCAAACCAAAAGTACCCAAGTAAGGCCACAGCTGATGCGGAGGCTGTTGTGGATACGCAAGAAGTGGGTGAGCCTAGCAGCAGTATGGCAGGGCCTAAGCATATAACTGCTTATTGAACTGTAGGCCTTAATGTGATCCTCTGGTCTGTTCATCAACTTTCACCTGTATTACTCCTGATGGTTTCTGAGGGAGACAATGCCTGGGATTGAACCCTAGTCAGCAGTGTGCAACACAGGTGCCCTACCTGCTTTGTGATCACTCTGGTCTCATTTCATTTTTATCCTACATATGGGAGAGATTTTTTTTGTTCTGTTTTGTTTCATTTTTTTGGTTTTTGGGTCACACCCAGCAGTGCTCAGGGGTTACTCCTGGCTCTCTGCTCAGAAATCGCTCCCGGCAGGCACGGGGAACCATATGGGATGCTGGGATTCAAACCACCGTCCTTCAGCATGCAAGGCAAACGCCTTACCGCCATGCTATCTCTCCGGCCCCAATATTTTTTTTTTAATTGTGGAGGTGGTGACACCTGCACAAATATAAACAGAGCTAATGAGAACTCACCTACAATTACCTGTAGAGACCCAATATGTGTATAGGTATGAATACATTTAGAATCAGCATAAAGGTCAGGTGCTTTGGTTCTTCTGTCTAAAGACTTTCTTTTAAGCCTTCTCTCTTTTTTTTATTTATTTATTTTTTTATTTATTTATTTATTTTTTTTGGTTTTTGGGTCACACCTGGCAGTACTCAGGGGTTATTCCTGGCTCCAGGCTCAGAAATTGCTCCTGGCAGGCACAGGGGACCATATGGGGCGCCGGGATTCGAACCGATGACCTCCTGCATGAAAGGCAAACGCCTTACCTCCATGCTATCTCTCCGGCCCCCTTTTTTTTATTTTTTTTTTATTTTTGGGCCACACCCAGTAATGCTCAGTGGTTACTCCTGGCTATGTGCTCAGAAGTCGCTCTTGGCTTGGGGGACCATATGGGACACCGGGGGATCGAACCGCGGTCCGTCCAAGGCTAGCGAAGGCAAGGCAGGCACCTTACCTTTAGCGCCACCGCCCGGCCCCAAAGCCTTCTCTTTCTTTGAAGAAGAGACTGTATCCCCCTAACACACTTCAAATCTAGACTTAACATTTAAGGCACGTCTTGCTCTTTCCCTTGGTGGAGAACCTGCTGGAGGTTCTTACCTGATGTGACAGGACGAATTTGAGTCCCAGATGACCAGAAGGTGGAATGATTCCTCCTCTCTGTGTCTGGCAGTGCAGGGGGCTGCTTTGGGGCTTGTTCCAATAAGGAGGTCCACTCTTTGTCTTTGCTGGGTCCTAGGGTTCTGGGCGACGCTGTGGCTGTGTGGGTCACCGTCTTCCGACTGAAGTCCACTAGGGAGTGGAAGAGTGAGCATCATAGCTGATGACATTCTCTGAGCTGTAACCAGAGCCCCTCAATCTGCAGAGAGTTAAGGTCAGGATTCTCTGGGGCCATTAACCCAAGGACTAAGGCAAGTCAGTCAGGGCCTGACTTGAAAAGCTGCTTGTTGGAGCCGGAGCAATAGCATAGCAGTTAGGGCATTTGCCTTACATGTGGCTGACCTGGGATGGACCAGGGTTCAATTCCATATTCCAAAGAGTCCCCTAGCCTACAAGGAGCAATTTCTGAGTGCAGAGCCAGGAGTAACTCCTGAGCACTGCCAGGTGCAGCGAGAGAAAGAGAGAGACAGAGAGACAGAGATAGAGACAGAGAAAGAGAGAGACAGAGAGATAGAGACAGAGAGACAGAGAAAGAAAGCTGTTTATTTTGATGAAATTGGATAATCCATTCTATTTCCTTCCAGTAATTAGTTTTCAAAAAAGCACAGTGTAGGGCTGGAGCTATAGCTCAGCAGGTAGAATACTTGCCTCACACGTAGCCAATGTGGTTTTGATTCCTGGCACCCTTTAGCCCCCTCCCCACCCCAGACATACCAGGAGTGTTCCATGAACTCAGAGCCAGGAGTAACCTCTGAGCACAGCTTGGTGTGGCCCCTAAAAGTCACAGAGGAACTGCCAAAGACAAAAGATCAAACTGAGCAAACTGAATTTCCCACAGTGGTGATGCTTATGGTCTTCTCAGGCTGTTGCACAGCTCTGGCTTAGCCAGATCCAGTGTGCTGTTCCTTTTCTACATGTTAATCAAGATAGTTATTTCTGAGTTTATTTCTAGACCACATTTGCTGTGCTCAGGGCTTACCTCTGTGAAGACCATAGGTGGTGTTGGGGATCCAAACATTATTTGTTTCTTTTTGTTGTTGTTGTTTTTTGGGGGGAGGGTCACAACCGGTGATGCTTGGGGGCTACTCCCGGCTTGGCACTCAGAAATCACTCCTGACTTGGGGGGCCATGTGGGACTCCAGGGATCAAACCCAGGCCCGCCCTAGGTCAGCCGCATGCAAGGCAAACACCCTACCGCTGCACTATTGCTCTGGCCGCACATCACTTGTTTCTTGTGAAGTGTGTGTGTGTGTGTGTGTGTGTGTGTTGGGCCACAGCTGGTGATGCTCACGATTGTGTGTGTGTGTGTGTGTGTGTGTTGGGCCACAGCTGGTGATGCTCATGATTGTGTGTGTGTGTGTGTGTGTGTTGGGCCGCAGCTGGTGATGCTCAGGGATTGTGTGTGTGTGTGTGTGAGTGTGTGTGTGTGTGTGTGTGTGTGTGTGTGTTGGGCCGCAGCTGGTGATGCTCAGGGATTACTCCTGACACTGCACTCAGAAAGATTTAGGGGGCCAGTGGTTGAACTCCAGTCAGCTTTGTGCAAGGCAGTTGCCCTCCCTGCTGTACTCTTTCCAGCCCCAGCATTTTTAGGATGGGCTAGAATCTTTCTGGAGCATGGCATGCAGTAGCAAAACTTTAACATTTATAAATAGGACTAGACACTCAAAGAAATGCTTTCTGATATTGTAGCTTTTTCACAGAAAGTTGTCTCTTTAACCAGGCAGAAAAAGAACAGTCCCAAGTCTGCATCTTATTGCAAGAACACAGACATCCTTTCCTCCCATTGCTTGAAAATGTGATGTGGTCCAGCTCACAGTTTTGGCAGAAAGCTTCATCAGATCCATCAGGACACTGCTCCACCCCATTACAGGCCAGTGTGATGTCAATGCAACAGCCATTGTCACAGAAGAAGTCATAGCGTGAGCACACAGATAGGCATCCTGTTTATAAAAAGTCTCCTTTCAGAAGGTGAAGGGATAGGCCATAACACTATCACAAATCACAAAAGGAAATCGAAAAGGATAAAAGAGACATCGGGGCATGAGCTCTGCTGAAAGGATAGGTACTGGAAAACTGCAGGACCAAAATTCAATCATCAACAACTTTGTAACTCTATCTCATGATGAGTCAATGGAAAACGTATCAATTAAAAAATTACACTCTCGGAGCCGGAGCAGTAGCACAGTGGTAGGGTGTTTGCCTTGCATGCGGCCAACACTGGACGAACCCCCCCGTTCAATTTCTGGCATCCCATACAGTCCCCCAACCCTGCCAGGAGTGATTTCTGAGTGCAGATCCAGGAGTAACCCCTGAACACCACTGGGTGTGACCCCTCCAAAAAAATGACACTCTGTTGGATACGGAGAGTGAAGGGTCACATTCTCTAGGAAGTTGGTTGAAGTTTGTTTCCCATCAAGCTCCCAGACAGAAAAAGTAGTTCCCATTCCCCTGTCCAATTAGGACAGGGGAAATAGTTCCAGTATTAGTAGTAGAGATCTGTAGGAAATAATTCACACAGTGAAGAGGTACAAGAATGGGCTCAGGAAATCCAGTGCTCAAGCAAGAAATTCAACCACTCCTAAGAAGGAGTGAAGCTTCAGTGGAAGAAGACCGAAGAATGAGCCTCTGCCTTCCTCAGACCCCTGCTTTACTGACCAGAATCAGGTCCCACCCTAGGGTGAGAGAAGTCTACCAAGGAGGGAATAACCCAATATACCATCAACAGATCACACCCTAGGGTGGAGTACAAATATTAATTAGGGTAAGATCAGTAACCCAACAGGAGAGTATTATGCTGAGTGAAATGAGTCAGAGGGACAGAATAATAATAATAATAATAGACAGAATAATCTCATTTGTGGTATATAAGAAAAAAATAGTATAGTAATAATATCCAGAGATAATAGAGATGAGGGCCAGGAGGACCAGTCCCTGGAACAAAACTGCCACAAGTCCACAAGTAGTGGAACAGTGCAGATAAAGCAAAGAAGGGACCACTAAGACAATGATAATTGGAACTGATCATGCTGGATAAGAATTAGGTGTTGGGGCAGGAGCAATGGTGCAAGCTGTAAGGTGTCTGTCTGCCTTGCCCGTGCTAGCCTAGGACGAACGGTGGTTCGATCCCCTGGCGTCCTATATGGTCCCCTGAGCCAGGAGTGGTTTCTGAGTGCATAGCCAGGAATAACACCTGAGTGTCACAGGGTGTGGCCCAAAACCAAACAAACAAAAAAAGAATTAGGTGTTGAATAGAGATAAATATGGTATGGTACCCCCTCATTAACAATCTGCAAACCAGTGTCTAAAAAGGAAAAAGGTGGGGGAGAGAAAGGAGTAAAATGCCTGCCCCCGTGGCAGTCAAGGGGGAGGGTGGGAGGGAAACTGGGAGCATTGGTGGCAGAAAATGTTCATGGGTGTACATTGCAAGACTGAAACGTATTTTTTGATGGTTTGTAGATTGGTCCATGTTTGTAATTTATCCATTGTTTTGCTTTGTTTTGAGGTGGGGAGCAATTCAGGGACTACTTCTGACAATACCAGACCCACAGAGTGAGAGAACTCAGTACCTGGGCCCACAGATACAGTGTGGTCTGTGGACCACAGGGCCACCAGGTGATGCTTGGGGGCTCTAGGGTCACACCTGGTGATGCTCAGGGATTTGTAAGGCTGCATTCTGGGATGCTTAGGGATCCAAGTTGTGCAGGGGATCAAATCAAGGTTGGACACAAACAAGAGACAAACCCCTTACCCCTTGCTATCTTCCTGGGCTTCTTTCTTCCCTTTTTCTCTCTTTTTTTTTTGTTTGTTTTTTGGGGTCACACCTGGCAGTACTCAGGGGTTACTCCTGGCTCTAAGCTCAGAAATTGCTCCTAGCAGACTTGGGGGGGAGGGCATATGGGTTGCCGGGATTCGAACCACCAATCTTCTGCATGCAAGGCAAACACTTTACCTCCATGCTATCTCTCCGGCCCTTCTTCTCTTTTTCTTTTTTTTTTTTTTTTTTTATGTGCCCCAGGATCTAACCATGGGCCTCACACATGTGAGGTAGATGCTCTAGTATTCAGTCACTTCCCTGACTTACCATCTATTTTTGGAGCAGTGGTCCCCACACTTTTCTGACCAGAAATCCCATCAACAATATACTGATGGACACATTCCAATTTATTTTTTATAACCAGTTGCATATACTATGGTTCTAACTTATTTTATACCTTATAAAATATAATAGAAATCTAAAAGAAGAGATGGAAAATTGTCTTTCTCTGTGGGAGATCCTATTTGGAGACCACAGATGTATTGGGAGAATTTGTTGGCTTGCTTTTTGGGGAACAGATCATTTCATTCCTCCACATGCTTAAAAAAATGCAGCACTGAGTCTGAGTGATAGCACAGCAGTTAGGGCATTTGCCTTGCATGTGGCAACTTGGAATGAACATTTTTTTGCCCCCTCACCTGGAATGAATATTTTTTTTTCAGCCACACCAGTTTGATGCTCAGGGATTACTCCTGGCTAAGCGCTCAGAAATTGCCCCTGGCTTGGGGGGACTATATGGGACGCCGGGGGATCAAACCACAGTCCTTCCTTGGCTAGTGCTTGCAAGGCAGACACCTTACCTCTAGTGCCACCTCACCGGCCCCTGGAATGAACATTTTTAAAAATACACATATGTACTACAACATTAAGCCATTAAACTTATCGCTGAAAACCCAGTTCTGTACTCTTCTGTGCACTCATCCTTCTACCCCATCTACCTACTCTTCTCCCACTTTTCCCATTGGGTCATCTTGATTAGTATTATAATATAAAAGTTAATGTTTGCTATATTTACTACAGCATAATTTTGGTGTTGGGGCTGGAGTAGCCCCTGAGCACTTCCGGTGTGGCCATAAAACAAAACAAAACAAAAAAGTACTATTCCACATGAAGCAACACACCTATCTTTTTTTTTTTTTTGGTTTTTGGGCCACACTCAGTGGTGCTCAGGGGTTTCTCCTGGCTGTCTGCTCAGAAATAGCTCCTGGCAGGTACGGGGGACCATATGGGACACCGGGATTCGAACCAACCACCTTTGGTCCTGGATCGGCTGCTTGCAAGGCAAATGCCGCTGTGCTATCTCTCTGGTCCCAGCAACACACCTATCTTACTGTTTCACTCCTATGTGGTAGATAGATAGAAAACAAAGGAAACCAGTGGTCTCCATAGTCACGGGAATAGAAAAGTCCCAAACTTTTTTTTTTTGGGGGGGGGCACACCTGACAGAGCTCAGAGGGTTTTTCCTGGTTCTGCACTCAGAAATTACTCCTGGAAGTGCTTGGAGTGCCATATGGGATGACAAAGATTAAATCATTGGCCACGTGCAAGGCAAGCACTCTTCCTGCTGTGCTATCCTCTGACTCCTGCTGCAACCATTTTTATATCTACTGACCAGCACCATAGACCACAAGAGTCCTAAAAGCCCACAGACCAGCAGTTCTGCCAGTTTGGCAAAACAGTAGCTTTGGACTTTTCTATTCCTGTGATCATGGAGACCACTGGCTTCCTTTGTTTTCTATCTATCTACCACACAGGAGTGAAACAGTAAGATAGGTGTGTTGCTTCATGTGGAAATAGTACTTTTTTGTTTTGTTTTGTTTTATGGCCACACCCGGAAGTGCTCAGGAGCTACTCCTGTCTCTGCACTCAGGAATAACTCTTGGTGGGCTTGGAAGACCATATATTATGCCGGGGTTGGAATCTGGATCAACCGCATGCAAGGTGAATACCCTATCCACTGTACTATCGCTCCGGCCCTGGAAGTACTGCTTTGAAATGGACATATGGCATATTTTGGACTTGGTTTTAAATGCATGCCTAAGTGGCCCTCTTTGAACACATGTATCCAGACCATGTCCTTGACACAGAGTTCATGGAAGAGTTGAGGAAGATGGTGCATCTGTAGGGCCCCTTCTCACTCCCTAGAATGTATTTCACCTCAATCGATTGAGGTCCCTTATCCCAGACTACAGTGAGCGGTGGTTATAGAATTTTCTTTTTCCTTTTTCTTTTGGGCCACACCCAGAAGTGCTCAGGGTTTACTCCTGGCTCTGCCCTCAGAAATGGCTCCTGGTAGGCTGGCTATTGAACCCAGGTCAGCCACCTGCAAGGCATAGGCCCTACCTATCACTGTGCTATTGCACTGGCCTCAGATTACCGCATTTCCTATAAAGACTCTCATCCAGTCACCTGCAAGATCAAAGGCTCCAGGTGGCTGCTAAGAAGTCAGAGCATTTGCTCACCTCCTGGGGAGAGGGCTGCTGGAAGCACCGTCACAGAGACATTATCGGAGCTGCTCTGCCCAGCCGTGTCCATCACTGTCAGCTCAAAGTCGTACTTTCCTTCCCGCAAGTGGGACAGCTTCAGGATTCCAGACTGAGGTACCTGCCACCACAACAGCAGACATCAGGCCCAGTTAGGAAACCCGAGGCTACACCAGTGACTTCCTGACCCAGGTCCCCAACGGAGT
Source organism: Suncus etruscus (assembly GCF_024139225.1). Classification (NCBI taxonomy): domain Eukaryota; kingdom Metazoa; phylum Chordata; class Mammalia; order Eulipotyphla; family Soricidae; genus Suncus; species Suncus etruscus. The sequence continues at coordinate 19,312,902 of NC_064862.1, forward strand.
GACCCTAAAACCTCCTACCTCCCTGGTCCCAGGTCCTCACATCCCACATTCCATTTTCACAATTGGCTCCAATTTGAATTCTCTTTTTTTGGCCACACCCAGTGATGCTCAGGGGTTACTCCTGGCTATGGGCTCAGAAATCACTCCTGGTTTGGGGGACCATATGGGATGCTGGGGATCAAACTGAGTCCATCCTGGGTCAGCCACATGCAAGGCAAATGTCCTACTGTTGTGCTATCACTCTAATCCTGAGAATTCTCATTTCTGATTTTATTTGTTTTGTTTTTAACTTTTTAAGTTATACCCAGCAATGCTCAGGGGTGTGAATCCTGACTCTTCACTCAGGAATTACTCCTGCCAGGCTTGGGGGATCAGATGAGATGAAGGAGATTGAACCAGGGTCAGGTGCATGCAAGGCAAATGCCTCACCTGCTGTGCTATCTCTATGCTTTTTTCATTTGTTTTTGTTTTGGAGGTATAACTAGCAGTGTTCATGGGTTAGTCCTAACTCTGCATTCCTGGAAAGTTCAGGGAACCATATGGAATGCCAGAGACAGAACTCAGGTTGACTGTGTGCAGTGTTGTGCTATAGCTTCGACCCCACCCATGCATTTTAAATTTTTGTCTGAGTCCAAGATATGACTGACAGTCTTTCTCTAAAACACTACTGGGTCTGTCTCCTCCATGCTCCACCCCAATATCTAGGCCCTTTTCCTCAAGGACTTCGCTGACTTAGAGAAGACAACTAGGATCATAACTGTTATGATAACTATGGACATTGCTCTATACATTATCACCTCATCCCCAACAACAACAAGTGAACTTTCCCTTTCTGCATGCCTGGGTCACCCTCTCCACTCAGTCCCTTGTTAATTCTTTCTATGACTCTCCATCTCCAGGTGCTCTTTAAAGATCTTGGCTATCTTCAACAAATAGTGTTGGGACAATATGCAAAAATGTGAACTCAGACCTCCATTTAACACCATATATAAAGGTCAAAGCCAAATGAATTAAAGACCTTGATAACAGACCTGAAACCATAGGTATATAGAAGAACATGTAGGTAAAACACTCCATGACATTGAGACTAAAGACATCTTCAAGGAGGAAACATCAATCTCCAAATAAGTGTTAGTGGGGATTAACAGATGGGACTATATTAAGCTGAAAAGCTTCTGTACCTCAAAGGAAACAGTATGTAGGATACAAAAGCCACCCACAGAATGGAGAAGCTATTCACTCAATACCCATCAGATAAGGGACTAATATCTAAGATATACAAGGTACTGTCAGAGCTTAAAAATAATAAAACATCTAATCCCATCAAAAAATGGGGAGAAGAAATGAACAACACTTCCTCAAAGAAGAAATACTCTACATCACTAATCATCAGGGAGATGCAAATTAAAACAACAATGAGGTACCATCTCATGCCACAGAGACTGGCACAATTCACAAAGAACAAGAACAATCAGTGCTGGTTGGGATGTGGGGAGAAAGGAACTCTCATTCATTGCTGGTGGGAATGCCGTCTAGTCCAGTCTTTATGGAAAACAATATAGAGAGTCCTCAAAAAAAACCCACTGAAAATTGAGCTCCATATGATTCAGCTGTACCACTCCTAGGGATATACCCTAGGAACACAAAAGTACAATACAGAAAAGCCATCTGAAAACCTATATTCATTGCAGCGCTATTTACAATAGCCAGAATCTGGAAACAAACAACATGCCCTTCAACAGAGGAATGGCTAAAGAAACTGTGGTACATATATACAATGTAATATTATGCAGCCATCAGGAGAGATGAAGTCATGAAATTTTTCTATACATGGAAGAATATGGAATCTATTATGCTGAGTGAGATGAGTAATAGGAAGAGAGATAGACACAGAATAGTATCACTCATCCGTGGGATTTAATACAAATAAAAGACAGTATTGTAATAATACCCAGAGACAATAGAGATGAAGGCTGGAAGGACCGGTCCATGATATGAAGCTTACCACAAAGAGTGTTGAGTTCATTTAGGGAAATATCTACACTAACAACTATCATGACAATGGTCATGAGTGAGAGAGGTAGAATGCTTGTCTTGAATACAGGCAGGAGGTTGGTGAAGAGGGAGATGGGGGTGTTGGTGGTGGAAAGGTTGCAATGGTGAACAGGGGGTGTTCTTTGTATGACTGAAACCCAACTATAAACATGTTTGTAATCATGATGCTTAAATAAAGATATTTAAAAAAATAAAGACCTTGGTTTATACTTTGCTCATTTCTCTTTAGCCAATAAAAGTAAGCAAAACAACAATTAATAATTATCTCCCTGAGCAGTCTGGAGAGATAGTACAGGAAGTAGAACACTTGCCTTGCATGTATTGACCTGGGTTCTATCCCTGGCATCCTATATGGTCCTTGGAGCCACTCCAAGAGTGATCTCTAAGTGCAGAGCCAGGAATAAACCTTGACTGAACACTACTGCACATGGCTCCCAAACAAACAAAAACATCTCCCTGAGGGTCAGATAGTACAGGGGTAGAACACTTGTCTTGCATGTGGCAACATGGATTTGATCTCTGGCACTCTGTATGGTCCCCCAAGCCTGCCAGGAGTCAAACATAAACACAGAGCCAGGAGTAAGCACCGAGCACTGCTGGGGTCCAAAAACCAGGAAAAGAAAAAGAAAGAGAAAAAAGAAAAGAAAAAAGAGACAAAGAAAGAAAGAGAATGAGAGAGAAAAGAAAGAGAAAGAAAAAAGAATAAAAGGAAGAGTCTCTTTGAACTCTAAGATATTCTCTAGACTCTTTTTTCCCCCCACCCCTCTAGACTCTAGACTCATTCTTATTTTATTCATTTCCTTCAACTTCTAGGAAGGGCTATCCACACTGCATTTGTTGGACAGCATTCACCCTGTTTTTATGCTTAAGGATTTTCCTTCACTGAACTGAGATGCTAGTTGTGAAAGGTCTCTAAGCTGTACTTTTCGTGCAGATGCTTCCAGCCAGAGAGCTGGAGTTACAGCCTTTTTCCAAGAGATATTAAGGGTGATCACCTGAGTGTGTTGTGTGTTGGAATTATGTACACAGGAAACCATTGCTAACAGTATTGAAAATCCAATGGCTCAGTTTCACCACTTCTCTGTAGAGACACCAAACTGCCGAAAAGTCCAGGTATGTCGTTTATGTGGCTGACATCTCCTGGGACTCTTTGGAACCAGGCGGGCCACTCCCCCAAGCCCCAGACTCTGTACTATACAGAACTCCCACCATATGATCTCATTGGCCCAACTCTACAGATGCTCAAAGTCCTAGATCTCATAGCTGAGTATTTTGGCTGTACAACACCTTCATAGTTTTAATATTTACTCTCGGTAAGAATACAGCAGATTAGATATGAAATGATCACAAAAGCCATCTAAGTTCTACAGACAAAACCAACAACAGAATGCTCAACAAGCCTTCAGACAATGACAAAATGTCCCCATTGACACGTATGACAATTTCCACACATATTCTTTTAATTAAGTTTTTTTTAAAAAAAAATAATTTTGTGGGGCCGGAGAGATAGCATGGAGGTAAGGCATTTGCCTTTCATGCAGGAGGTCATCAGTTCGAATCCCGGCGCCCCATATGGTCCCCCGTGCCTGCCAGGAGCAATTTCTGAGCCTGGAGCCAGGAATAACCCCTGAGCACTGCCGGTGTGACCCAAAAACCACAAAAACAAAAACAAACAAAAAAAAAACCCTGAAAAAAATAATTTTGTTACCAATTAGTTGTAACAAGACGTATTAGGTAAATTGTCATAAATGCCGAGGGGCAGGCTTGGAAGAGGGTGGAAAACTGGAAACAGTGATGGAGGGAATGTTACAATGGTGGTGGCATTGGTGTTGGAACACTGAATGCCAGAAATAACTGTACTGTGAGCAATTTTTTAAACTATGGCATTTAAAATAAATAAGTTATTTTAAAACCCCAATATATAGACATAGAATAATCTCACTCATTTGTGGGATATAAGAAATATAAAAGACAGTATGCTAATCATTTTCAGAGACAATACAGAAGAGGACCAGGAGGAAGCCCATGGTAGGAAGCTTGTCACTAAGAGCAGGGAGTGCAGTTAGGATAGAGAAGGGTCCTCTTGGGTTAACCTGCTTCCATCTTATTCAGAACATGCTTGCTACTCATTGGTCAGAAGCACCTTTGCTTGGAAGCGTCTTTTGGATTGGTGCTTTAGAATGTCTGTGTGGTCTTGTACTTCCTCGTAAAGACCCAGTTGTCTGGGGGAGACCGCTTCCAGTTTTGGGTTTTACACGACCGAGCTATCTGCTTCTTAGGAATGAAAGGCTTGCCGTGTGGAAGTTCCTGAACCTGTTTTATCCTCTTAAGCAGTTGTGAGTTACTTCTTGCAGCAGCGTTTGCTTTCAGACTCAAGTCTCTCCAATGCCCTGGGATTGGGGCATGAGATTTCCACTATAGTCCACCATGACAATGAGAGTTGAAACTGATCCCTCTGGACAAGAACTGGGTGCTTAAAGGGAATAAAATGATATGCATAGCACCTCTTCATCCCTTCATCAACAATAGTGCAAACCAATGTCAAAAAGGAAAAGAGAGAGAGAGAGAGAGAGAAAGAGAGAGAGAGAGAAAGAGAGAGAGAGAAGTAAAATATCTGTTGCATTTGGGGTGGGGGGAGTATGGGAGAGAACCTGGGAATACTGGTGGCGGAAAATATGCACTGGTGAAGTCATACATGCTATGACTGAAACTGAACCATGAACAATTTTATATCTGTGCTTAAATAAGTAATAAAAAAAATAAAGAGATGCAAGCACATGAAACAACGCCATCCCCCCATCAATTTTTGCTTTGGACAACAGTTTAAATGTTATTTATGTTAACTTACTCTTTGTTATTTATTTTTAATTTTTTTTAGGGTTTTTTTGGGTCACACCTGGCAGTGCTCAGGGATTACTCCTGGCTGTCTGCTCAGAAATAGCTCCTGGCAGGCACGGGGGACCATATGGGACACAGGACCTCAACCAATAAATCACAGGACCTCAACCAATAAAAATCACAGGACCTCAACCAATAAAATATGTTAAAACAAAATCACAGGACCTCAACCAATAAAAAATGTTAAAACAAAAGTGGAGGGTTTGACTTATCAAAGGGAACCCTGTATTTTTCCACCCCTGAGGAACACCAGCCTGCAGTTTCAGTTTGACCCATTCTTCTCTTTTTGGAGGTGGGTGTGGTAGACAGGGGAGGGGGAGGTTGGGCCACATCCAGCAGCGCTTAGGGCTTACTTGCTCAGGGAATCACTCAAGGGGCCATATGCAGTTCCAGCAATTAGATTAGAGCCAGCCACATGCCAGAAAAGTGCCTCAGCCCCTATAACATAGTCTTTAATAAAATAAGGAGCTTCTGTTATCCACCCATCCACCCATGATTTCATGTTCTACAGTAATTGAATTTGGAATGACTGACCTCAACCAGTGCTTAACTCAGTCTGTTATTCTGGCTACCACTCCTCATAAGAAGGTATTGTAACAGAGTTCGCCTCATCAAGCACACAGAAACCATTGTTAGGCAATACAAAAACAAAAATAAAGGGGTCTTTATTAATAACATCAACAGATTGCAGGAAATCACCCAAAATTGTAGCCCAGTGCAGGGATCTAGAGAGTCTTTGATAGGAAGATTGCTGGCAAAAGAACTCACTTGTGGGACAAAGAGAAGAAGAATTTCTCAAGACCAAAGAGATAGTTCAGTGGTAGGGCAATTGCCTTGCACATGGTCAATTGTGGACTGGTCCGGGTTTGATCTCTGGCATTACACAAAATCTCCCAAGCCTGCCAGGAGAGATTTCTGAATGCAGAACCAGGAGTAATCTGAGTGCCACCAGATATAATCCCAAAACAAATAAAAGAATGGAGTGACTGCTTTCACACAATATTTTAAGGTATACCAAGGCAGGAAGAGTTCAATATATGCTTGAACGCAGGCTCTTGTTGGGAATCTTGGACTCTTTGGGTTGGAAACATTCTAAACTCCATATGGACATATCCTAATAGTACTACTAGTTTTTGTGGTCTCACCCCCCTCCCCTGCAATTGGAATAGCCTGGCTCCTCATTCCTGTCCTTTTAGTCTTAACTTTATGACCTGTTCATTCCTGCCTGGTTCTCAGAAGGAACCACTGTATCCCTACTTACCTGCTTGGTGACTTATTTGTGTTTGAACCTTCCCACCACGACAGCATTACATCAAGATTAAGCATTTCTTGGGCCAAAGTGGTAGGGTGGTTTGCCTTGCATGTAGTCAACCTGGGGACCATATGGGATGCCAGGATTTGAACCACCGTCCTTCTGCATGCAATGCAAGGCAAACACTCTAACTACATGCTATCTCTTCAGCCCCTTATTATTTGTTTTATTTTATTTTATTTTTTTCAGTTTTTGGGCCACACCCGGCATTGCTCAGGGGTCACTCCTTGCTGTCTGCTCAGAAATAGCTCCTGGCAGGCACGGGGGACCATATGGGACACTGGGATTCGAACCAACCACCTTTGGTCCTGGATCGGCTGCTTGCAAGGCAAATGCCACTGTGCCATCTCTCCGGGCCCTATTATTTGTTTTAAATCAGAATTTGCTTCCAATGCAGATAAGGTCAGTGGACATTTTAATTTATTTATTTTTTTGCTTTTTGGGCCATACCCGGGGATGCTCAGGGGTTACTCCTGGTTATGTGCTCAGAAATTGCCCCTGGCTTGGGGGACCATATGTGACACGGGGTGGGGGAGGGAATCGAACCACAGTCCGACCTAGGTTAGCACATGCAAGGCAAATGCCCTATTGCTTATGCCTTCACTCTGGCCCAGTGGACATATTTTTTGTTTGTTTGTTTGTTTTTTGGGCCACACCCGTTTGATGCTCAGGGGTTACTCCTGGCTATGTGCTCAGAAGTTGCTCCTGGCTTGGGGGACCATATGGGACGCCGGGGGATCGAACTATGGTCCGTCCAAGGCTAGCGCAGGCAAGGCAGGCACCTTACCTCTTGCGCCACCACCCGGCCCCCCAGTGGACATATTTTAATCACAAAGGAGAGAAAGTGAAAGACTAAAAAAAATTATTTGTCTTGAGATTTATTTTTAGAAATATTTTTGGCCATTCTCTTTCTCTTCAAATCCTCTCTAAACAGAATTTCTAAAAAAATAGGCAAAACCAGAACTTGCTCTCCCCCTCTCCATGTCCACCTCATTTGACCTCTGTATTATTATTTCTGTATGATTGTTACTAATTTTCTCAAATATTCCCTAATTACCATCATGTCTATAATGATCCAATTACAGAAACTTTTTTGGGGTGGGAGGGAACACCTAGAGGTGCTCTGTGTTCAAAAAATATATTTTACTTCTCTTAGTTACAATACCTTTCCTGGAAAGCGCTCTCTCTCTCTCTCTTTCTCTCTCTCTCTCTCTCTCTCTCTCTCTCTCTCTCTCTCTCTCTCTCTCTCCTCTCTCCTCTCTCTCTCTCTCTTTCTCTCTCTCTCTCGTGTTGTTTTGGGGCCACACCCAGCAGCACTTAGGGATTACTCCTAGCAGGCATGGAGGACCATATGGACTGCTAAGATTGAACCTACCAGGTTGGCTGTGTATAAGACTTATACATCTTACCTACTGTACTATTGCTCCAGACCCTGTATGAGCTTTTTTTTTTGGGGGGGGGCACCCGGTGATGCTCAGGGGTTACTCCTGGATATGTGCTCAGAAATCACTCCTGGCTCGTGGGACCATATGGGACGCCAGGAGATCGAACCGAGGTCTGTCCTGGGTCAGTCACATGCAAGGCAAACACCCTACTGATGTGCCACCGCTCCAGCCCCATGTATGAGCTTTATATATATATAAATATATAAAATATATATATTGGTTTTTGGGCCACACCCAGCAATACTCAGGGGTTACTCCTGGCTGTCTGCTCAGAAATAGCTCCTGACAGGCACGGGGGACCATATGGGACGCCGGGATTCGAACCAACTACCTTTGGTCCTGGATCGACTGCTTGCAAAGCAAACGCCGCTGTGCTATCTCTCTGGGACCAGCTTGAATCTAGGTCAGTATAGAATCAACAATACAGGTCTGAGAATGTAAAAAAATCTACCGAAAACAGGTGGTGGTGTGGGAAAGCCAACTCCATAATCTAAGGGCTACAAAATAATAGATGAAGTGATGGATCTGAGGAAAATTAAAAGGGGTGGAGATAGGATCTCAGGGGAAAAGACCTTTATTAAGGAGCATACAAAACAGAGGGGTAGTCACAAGACACAAGATCAAGGACAGCCAATAACTTCATTGGTTTTCCCTGTTAGGCTTCATCTGCCCTTCCTCCATCTCTCAACAACGTCCAAGTTAGTTCCATTTTTCTTTTTTTTTTTCTTTTTGTTTTTGGGTCACACCCAGTAGCACTCAGGGGTTCCTCCTGGCTCTACGCTCAGAAATGGCTCCTGGCAGGCTCGGGGGACCAGATGGGATGCCAGGATTTGAACCACCATCCTTCTGCATGCAAGGCAAACATCTTACCTCAAGGCTATCTCTCTAGCCCCATTAGTTCCATTTTTCAGAGTGAAGGAAGAATATTAACATTCCAGCCAACTGGAGCCCATGCCGGGGGTGAGGGGAGTAACTTGAGGGGCAGAAGGATTGTTTGTTGACAGAGTGCTTGGTTTACAAGCTCGAGATCAGTGAGACTGTTTTCAATCTCCAATGCCAACCTACATGCCCCAGACTCAACCACATGTGTGGAAGCCCCATGGCTAATGTGTATGAACAGCAGAAACAAGTCGTGGGATCTGTGGTCACTGCTAAAAGGAAAGGGAAAGGAAGTGAGGTGACTGAGAGTCTCAGAAACATTGTGGTGGGGAATCCGGCCATGCAAGTTAAAGAGGTCAGAGGGACGGTGCCTGAGGTTTCCTTCCAATCACTGTTTCCTTCCTCCACCCCACTCCACCCCACTGTTTTTGTTTTGTTTAAGGGACACATCCAACTTTTACTCAGAGGTTACTCCTGGCTCAGAGCTCAGAGATCACTAGTGGAATGGTGGTGCTTGGGAAACTATATGGGGTGCCAGGAATTGAACTTGGGTCACCCAAATACAAAGCAAGTGCCTTACCTGCTGTACTACCTCTTTAGCCCCAAACTTTTTATCTATGTATTTATTTTTATTTTTTAGCCCCAAACCTTTTAATTTAATTTTTTAAATTTTGGCTACACTCAGTTCTTCTTTTTCCTTTTTTTTTTTTTTGGTTTTTGGGCCACACCCTGCGGTGCTCAGGGGTTACTCCTGGCTGTCTGCTCAGAAATAGCTCCTGGCAGGCACGGGGGACCATATGGGACACCGGGATTCGAACCAACCACCTTTGGTCTTGGATTGGCTGCTTGCAAGGCAAACACCACTGTGCTATCTCTCCGGGCCCAGTTCTTCTTAGGGCTTACTCCTGGTTCTAAGCTCAGGGATCATTTTGGATTCCAGTGCCCAAACCTCAGTGAGATGCCTGCAAGGCTGGTTCCCCTCCTCACAGTACTAGCTCTGCAGAACTGCCTCCATTGTTAATTATTACTAAAAGAAAGTGTTATAAAAATGCTCAGAACATGACTCACACAGACATATGTCAAGGGTTTTATTTGAGTCAATAATTCAAAAGAAACGGAAGTGACATTCTGCTGAGCTAAAGTATGATCAGGCAAATAAAAGGCAGCTAGTTACTTGCTAGCTGAAACACAGCAATGAAGCCCTGGGGGGGGATTATTTTGTTATTATCTTTGTTTTGCAAAGATCTCAATAAATTAAATACTGAAACATCTGCATCATTGTGGAATTAATCGGATCCCATTCCACTCAAAATATGCCTTGTTACTCAGTGGATGGAAACATCTTTGAGTGTAGCATTTGGATTGGTGCAAAGACCACCTAATCCCATCTCTGGGTATGCTCTGTTCCTATCTAATAAATACTTCAGGATTCAGAAAAATGCTCTTTTGCATTTCTGGACTTTCCACTGAGCTTCCTGCTTCTTAGGAACTAAAGGCTTACATGAACCCGTTTCTCCCTCTTTAGTGTGTGTGTGTGTGTGTGTGTGTGTGTGTGTGTGTGTGTGTGTGTGTGTGTGTGTGTGTGTGTGTGTGTGTGTGTAGCTTTGGAACCTGAGGCCTAATTCTAGAACATTATTATTATTATTATTATTATTATTATTATTATTATTGTTTTGGAACCACACCTGGAGGAGCTTGAGGGCTATTTCTGGCTCTGTGCTCAGAAATTACTCCTGATAGGTTCAAGGGCCATATGGGATGCCAGGGATAGAATCTGGGTTGGCTGTGTATGAGGCAAATGTCCCACCCACACACTGTACTATCGCTCTAGCCTCACATTTGTATAAATTTTTGCTGCTGTTTTTGAGCCAGACCTGGAAATGCTCAGAAATTACTCCTGGCTGGCTCAGGGGGACCGTATGGGATGCTGGAGATGGAACCTGGGTCAGCCATGTGGAAGGCAAATATCCTACCTGCTGTACTATTGCTCTGGTCTCTGTATAATTTTTATTTAGTGTTCACATATGCTGACTCTGGATTTTATGGGATAAAGTTGTTAGCCACAAATAGGGCAAAAGTGATTTGCAGCTGCTTGAACAAATCTAGCCCAGAAGTACCAAGACACAGTATCCTTCTCCAGGGCTCTCTTCAGTGGTGTAATAAATGGTTATTCCATGCATATTTTCTGGCTAATAGCAGTGAGTAAAAATTTCCACAAAGATAGGCTCCTCTTGCAGTTGACACAAAGCAGAGAAAGATAATAAATTCTGGCAGAAGGTACTCTGATTGAAACAGTCACCTGTGGTAGATGAAAACACAAATGCTGGGCCCGGAGAGATAGCACAGCGGTGTTTGCCTTGCAAGCAGCCGATCCAGGACCAAAGGTGGTTGGTTCGAATCCCGGTGTTCCATATGGTCCCCCGTGCCTGCCAGGAGCTATTTCTGAGCAGACAGCCAGGAGTAACCCCTGAGCAATGCTGGGTGTGGCCCCAAAACAAAAAAAAACAAACAAAAAAAACCCCACAAATGCTAATGTATACAAAGAATAATACCTGGTTCTTTCTTTTGGGGGGCCATATCCAGCAGTGCTAAGAGGTTACTCTTGATTCTGGGCTCAGGAATTACGCCTGGTGGTACTCGAGGGGGAAGCATATAGGATACTGGAGATGGAACCAGGGGCAGCAGTAAGCAAGATAAACGCTTCCTGCTGTACTATCACTCTGGCCCTGAAACAGGCTTCGAGTCGTCCTACTAATTGAAAACTACACACAAACCAATTGTCTAATGCACCTACTGAGTTTATGTCAATTAAACTTCATTCATGGCAGTGAGCATGAAGTTTGTTAGCATCCTAGCAGACAAGACATGGCATCTAGAAGAACTACAGTTATGTATGGGTATCAGATTTGAAGAAGGGCATGGATAAATCTGAGAAAATCTTGAACAGGCTCTCTGCTAGCTGGTTTGAAAATCAGTCCAGCTGAGGAACATCACAAAAGAATGTAATGAGTTCCCAGAAGAGCATTCTAAACATCTACATTCAAGTTTTCAAAGACTCAAGGGGCTGTTATACAGCATGGCGAGAAGCTGTGCTCAGAGCTTTCCCCAGGAGAAGACTCAACACCAACGCAGAGAAGTCACAATGAGTCACTGAAAAAAATCAATGTGCTGAAGTCAGTCCTTAGTGTTTGTTTTTTGGGTCACACCCCAGACCAGGTAGACTCCAGGGACTACCTGATGGGCATTTTTGTTCTAATACACTATAAGATAGGGTTTTCCCTAAAACTCTACAAACATGGGAAAGAGGAAACAACAGTAAATGAATGACCAGCCAAGGAGTGAGGTCTCAGGAGCAACCAATGACAAGAAAAAAATATATAGATGGCTTGTGTTTCCATGTTGGTCCCCACCCACCCCAAACCCAATCTGCTATACTTTGTTGCAGCCATAGAATATTCTGATATTCAGTGCTTAAACAAATAAATAATTATTAACAAAATTAATCTGGGGCATAAGCATAAAAACTAATGATCATGACCAGTTTCATGTACAAGATTTGGACGGTTTTCTTAACTATAGGTTTTTGTTTTTGGTTTTTTGGTTTTTTTTGTTTTGTTTTGTTTTGTTTTTGGGCCATACCCAGTGCCCCCTCTTGGTTTCTCCTGGCTCTGTAATCAGAAATAACTTCTGGCAGGTTTAGAGAGATCATATAAGGTGTCAGAGAGAAAACCCAGATTAGCTGCATACAAGGCAAATGCCCTACTGTTGTGCTATCACTCCAGCTCCTCTTAATTCAATTTTATCTGAGTGTGAAATCATTGAAGATTGTTGAGCAGAGATATGACAGGATTAGAAAAACCTGTTGAAGAATGCCCCCCAAAGCGGCATAGAATAGTTAGAAAATAGCCATGAAAAAGATTAGGAGCATAGATGAAAGTGGCTAGTCTAAAATTAAACATCCAGACGGAGCATGATAAAACGTGGTGTAAATTTAGTCTTGGAAAAATAGCAAATCATATTTAAGGAATGGGGCAAGACAATTTTTATCACATTCATTTGTGGAATACAAACAAAAAAGATATTATGGTAATAATATCCAAAATCAATAGAGACAAGGGCCAGGATGATCAGTCCATGGTAGGAAGCTTGACAAAAAGAGTGGGAATGCAGTTAGGGTAGAGAAGGGACCACATGACAATGATAGCTGGAACTGATCACTCTGGAAAAGAAAGGGTGCTGGAAGGAGTTAACATTAGATATGCATAATACCTCATCAGTAATAATATTGCAAAGTACATTTCCTAAAAGGAAGAGAGAGAGGGAGAGACAGAGAGAGAGAGAGAAGAAAAATATCTGTCATAGAGGCAGGTGGAAAAATAGGGCAGGAGAAAAACTGGAGACATTGGTGGTGGGAGATATGCTCTGGTGAAGGGATTAGCGGTGGAACCATATATGACTGAAAATCATGAAAACACTTGTAATTGCATATCACGGTGATTCAATTAAAATTGTTAATAAAATAAAGAATAATCTTTTGCTGAGATTTCCTACTTCCTCTAATTTAGTGGTTAGGTGTGGGTGTACCTACAGTTACACCCACAGTGTACACCCACAGTTAGGTTGAATTCATTTGCCTAAATCAGGTAATTCTCCTAAGTAGCATTAATCCCCAGCAGGGTTTAGTTAAAAAGCCTCTTGCTTCATTGTCAAGGCTCTGAGACTGTAGGCAGCAGCTGAAGGAATGATTCACTCGAAGTATCTAGTCCATTCCCACACAGACTGAGCATCTACAGTGCTCGAAGCTGTTCAACCACTGAGGTAGCCTAAGTGTTAAGAAGATGATGGCAAAAGAGAGAAGGAGGAGAATGAGTTCATTGTTCTGTTCCTTTCTTGACTTAAAAAAATTATTTTCTTTTAAATTTTGGTTTACACTAAGCTGTGCCCCAGGGCTTACTCCTGGTTCTCAACTCAGGGATCACTCCTGGTGAGCTCGGGAAATCATATGGAGTGCCAGGGATTGTTGAACCCAGGTCAGCTGCATTTACTCACTATAGAATTTATCACTCTGGGCCCATACTCAGCTGTGCTCAAGGGATTGCTCCTGGTTCTGTGTTCAGAGATCAACCCCAGTGGGGCTCAATGGACATAGAGGATATGTAGTGACAGGAATTGAACCAGGGTTGTTGGTGCAATGCAAGCACCTTACCTGCAGTACTACCTCTCCCATTTCCTGTACTTTTCTTTTCTTTTTCTTTTTCTTTTTTTGTTTTTGTTTTTGTTTTTGTTTTTGGGCCACACCCTTCAGTGCTCAGGGATTACTCCCGGCTGTCTGCTCAGAAATAGCTCCTGGCAGGCACGGGGGACCATATGGGACACCGGGATTCGAACCAACCACCTTTGATCCTGATCGGCTGCTTGCAAGGCAAACGCCGCTGTGCTATCTCTACAAGCCCTGTACTTTTCTTTTATACTCAGTTGTATTACCCCTTTTTCCTTGCTCTTATAAAAAATATTTCCTACTTGAATCCTGAACTAAGAAGAAATAAAAAATTAAAAATATTTATTTATTGGGGGCCAGAACAATAGCACAGTGCAAAGGCATTTGTCTTGCATGCAGCTGACCCAGGACAGACCTAGATTCAATTTCCAGCATCCTCTATGGTCCCCTGAGCTTTCTAGGAGCAATTTTTGAGTGCAGAGCCAGGAATAATCCCTGAGAGCCGCCAGGTATGGCCCAAAAACAAACAAAAAAGTATTTAATGGTGCCAGAGTGATAGTATAGCAGGTGGAGTACTTTTTTACATGCGGCAAAACCCGGTTCAATCCCTGGTATCCATATGGTCCCCTGAGCCTGCCAAGAATGATCCCTGAGCACAAAGCCAGCAATAAACCCTGAACACCACCAGGTGTGACCTCAAAATCCAAAACCAGGGGCCAGAGCAAAAGCATAGCAGTAGGGCATTTGCCTTGTACGTGGCCGATCCAGGACAGACCTTGGTTCGATCCCTGGTCCTGGCATCCCAAGCCAGGAGTGATTTCTGAGCACATAACCAGCAAGGAGTGACCCCTGAGTGTCAGCAGGTGTGGCCCCAAAACCACCACCAACAACAACAAAAAAATCCAAAACCAACCAACAAACGAAAACTTTATTCACTTATCTTTTATTTGTTTGTTTTTCGGCCACACCTGGTGATGCTCAGGGGTAACTTCTGGCTATGCGCTCAGAAATAGCTCCTGGCTTGGGAGACCATATGGGGTGCCGGGGGACCGAACCACAGTCCATCTTAGGTCAGTCACATGCAAGGCAAACACTCTACTGATGTGCCACCGCTCCAGCCCCCCCCCCCCCTTTTTTAAAGGAACTACTCTGTGATTGAGAAACAAGGCAGAGTCAGGGATTGAATCTGAGCCTTCTAGATGTAAATTATATGTGGCAGTCCATTAAGCTCTCTCTGGTTCCTAAATAAACAAAAATCTTTAAAGGAATTGGAGTTGTCAAAGCTAGAAAGAATCTTTTTTTCCTCCTTGAAGCATTTTTGTGTTCTGGAGAAGGCAACAACAGCAACAACAACAACAACAACCATAAAAGTAAGAACAAGCCTTAATCGCCATCATTGACTGTGTTATCAAAAAAAAAAAAAAAATAAGATACATGAGGCTGGAGAGACAGATAGCTCAATGTACTGGTTAAAATCCAGCAGGAGACCTGGAGTTGAGTGCTAATCCCCAAAGTCCAACTGGAGCCATCTCCAAATATAGAGCCAAGCGTAACCCTTGAGCATCACCAGTTGTGCCCAATTAAAAGAAACCCCCTCCCAAAATTTATGGAATAAAAAATATTCTCAAGCATCATTTGAATACTTTCTCCTTTGCACACTTCTCTGCTAAGCTTACAGACCATTTGGGAACTAAGGTGTGAGGGTTGTTACCGAAGACGATTTTTTTCTCTGAAACTCAGTTTTCATTACCACCAGGTCACAGATTACCTTCATGTCCACTGACGGGTCTCCCTGCAACAACATCCACGTATACTGACTGATGCCGTGGTCATCTGTGCTCCTGCGACCATCCAGAATTACTCCATCCGTAGGCAAGTGCAGGACCATGTCCTGCCCGGCCTCGCTCACTGGAGGTTCATCCTTTCCTGTGAAAGAGAAGTTAACTCCTGAGAGGTAATTTTCTTTTTTTTTCTAATTAATTAATTTGGGGGCCACACCCAGCAATGCTCAGGGCTCATTCTTGACTTATTTGTATTCAGGGATCACTTCTATGAGCTTGGGGGACTGTGTGTGAATCTGAGCATCAAACTGGACTCAGGGGGCCTGAGTGATAGCACAGTGGTAGGGCATTTGTCTTGCATGTGGCCAACCTGGGATGGAACCGCGATGGACCAGGGTTTGATTCCCACCATTCCATATGGTCCCCCAAACCTACCAGGAGTGATTTCTGAGCGCAGAATGAGTAATCCCTGAACTGTGCTGGTGTGACCCCCTGACCTCCCAAGAACCCCAGAAAACAGCCCCCCAAAAAACATAATCTGGCCTCAGCCACATGTTAAGCAAGTGACCTACTGCTGTGCTATTGCTCTGGTGCTTCTAATTTGTTTGCTTTATTTTGTTTTTGGCCCACACCCAGTGGCACTCAGAGGTTACTCTTGGCTCTGCTCTCAGAAATCATTCCTGGCTCAGGGGACCATAATGGATGTAGGGGATTAAATCCGCGCCTGTCCTGGGTCAGCCATGTACAAGGCAAATGCCCTACCGCTGTGCTACCACTCCGGCCCTGTTTTTTTGACCACACCTGGTGATACTCAGGGATTACTTCTGGCTCTACACTCAAGAACTGCTTCTGAAGGTCCTGAGGGCATATGGAATGCTGGGCATCAAATGTGGATCAGCTGCATACAAGGCAAGTGCCCTACCCATTACATTATCCTTATGAGCCTACTCATAACTAAATGTTTTTTTGGTTTTGGGGTCATACCTGTGGTGCTCAGGGATTAATCCTGGCTTTGCACTCAAAAATCACTCTTGGCAGGCTCGGGGGACCATATGGGATACCGGGAATCAAATTTAGGTCTGTCTTGGGTTTGCCACCTGCAAGACAAACACCCTGCCACTGTGCTATTGCTCCAGCCCCTACTCATAGCTAATTTTATAACTAAACCAAAACTAAAGTTTTGAGTTGTTCTATAAAAATAAAATAAGTATGTTTTTTTTATCCTTTGCCTGAAACAGTACTAAATAATTGGAGGCTATATTTATTTATTTATTTATTTATTTTTGGGCCACACCCGATAATGCTCAGGGGTTACTCCTGGCTATGCACTCAGAAGTCGCTCCTGGCTTGGGGGACCATATGGGACACTGGATCGTCCAAGGCTAGCGCAGGCAAGGCAGGCACCTTACCTCTAGCACCACCATGCCAGCCCCTGGAGGCTATATTTAAATATAAATACTCATAGCTGGAGATATAGTTCAACAGGCTGCCTGCTTTGCATGAGAAGCCCAGGTTCAATCGCCAGCATTGCACAGTCCCTTGAATAGGGAATGATCCTTGAGCACAGAGTTGGGAGCAGGACCTGATCATTTTGGGTATGGCCCAAAACCCAATAAATTATTAAATTAAATAGTATCATTTGGGTCGGGAAATAGTTTAATCGGCATGACTGCATCTTGTGGACACCAAGCCTGAACCAATTTCCTAAGCACTGGCCTCCAAACCAAAATAAATAAACAGATACATAACATGAACACTTAACCAATAGTTGATTCACTACGATTGGAGACATTCACACAGAAAATCTTTCTTTTTTTCTTTTTTTTTTGGTTTTTGGGCCACACCCAGCGATACTCAGGGGTTACTCCTGGCTGTCTGCTCAGAAATAGCTCCTGGCAGGCACGGGGGACCATATGGGACACCGGAATTCGAACCAACCACCTTTGGTTCTGGATCAGCTGCTTGCAAGGCAAACGCTGCTGTGCTATCTCTCCGGGCCCGCACAGAAAATCTTTTTAAGAACAGTTGTGAATATTTTCATTGACGTTAACTCCTTGCTAAACAAATTTACCCAAATACTCACACATTGGTGGTTTTTTTTTTTTTTTTTTTCACAGCTCACTGCTTGAAAGTTGCTCCTGGCAGTGTTTGTGGGATCAAGAGGGGGGAATCCAGGGATCAAACTTGGACCTCCTGCATACACGTTCTACACTCAATCCACTGAGTTGTCTCTCTGGAACATGCATCTCCATTTTAAGAGATGAGTATACTATATGTATAACTATAGACAATGGTATTGTTTGTATAACTTGATATAAACTTAGTGTTTCTATCTATACACTGTATAGATAGTATAGCTAACTATAACTTAGAAAATATAAGTGTTTTTGGAGCAAAATCAAATGGTGCTTGGGGAACCACTCCTGGCAATGCTGGGGATCCAATCAAGGTTGTTTGCATGCAAAGCATGTGCTCTAGCCTCTGACTTATCAAACTGACAAGCTACCAAATTTGTTTCAGATCTATAAATCCTGGACCACGTTCCTGTAAGTAGCCATGCGACACCTCAAAATCTTATAGTAGTGTCAACCCAGTAGTATCACAGGAAATCTGATGGGAAAGTAATAATTCACCACGCTCAGTGAGCCTAAATAGTAACACAGAAGGCTCAAGTAGCACCAACCACACCCAGTAAGTCTTTAGGTCAGGGGTCTCAAACTCGCTGGCCGATTGCGGCCCTCCGTACAAGATTTTGTGGCTCGAGGCAGGCCTTCAAATATCACAGTATTCACGATTATTCGCTTACCAAATAATCGCAATAAAAATCGCATTAGTAAGAAAAAAATTGCATTAAACATTTTTTTTTTTTTTTTTGGTTTTTGGGCCACACCCTGTGACGCTCAGGGGTTACTCCTGGCTATGCGCTCAGAAGTTGCTCCTGGCTTCTTGGGAGACCATATGGGACACCGGGGGATCGAACCGCGGTCCGTCCTAGGCTAGCGCAGGCAAGGCAGGCACCTTACCTCCAGCGCCACCGCCCGGCCCCTGCATTAAACATTTGCATACCCCGAGCAGTTCCGTTTGGGATATGCAAATGTTTAATGCGATTTTTTTCTTACTAATGCGATTTTTATTGTGAATATTCGGTAAGCAAATAATCGCGAATACTTTGCGCCTAGCGCAGACATCATTTCTGCTGCTCCTGCCCGCTGTCCCTTTTTTTTTTGTGTGTGTGTGTGAAATCCCTTATGCGGCCCTGCCTCACCCTGACTTTGCCTCCTGCGGCTCCCAGGTAAATTGGGTTTGAGACCCCTGATTTAGGTAATGACTTCAGTACAACCATGGAGAGATATAACGGTCATTTCAACCCTTGTTGATCTAAGTTTTGATCATTCCACTTGTCTTTATGTTGTAACAAACAAAAGGAAGTAATTTTTCATGTGCCTGTCAGGGGAGCAGGGTAGGGTGGTGTGTGGTAAATTGGGGACACTAGAGAACGAAAGGTCACACTGGTGGTAAGATTGGTGTTGGAGCATTTAATGTTGGAGTCATGCCAGAAATGTGGGGAGCAGAGGAGGAAGAGCAAGTGATGAGGTACAAGTGCAGTAGCCGAATTAAACTATGTATCAAGGTGCATCAGCATATCTAAACCATCAGGTTATGCTTAAGAAAAAAAACATATAATCAAAAATGGGGAGAAGAAATGAACAGACACTTTCTCGGAGAAGAAATACAAATGGCCAAAAGACACATGAAAAAATGCTCCACATCACTAATCATCAGGGAGATGCAAATCAAAACAACAATGAGGTACCATCTCACACCACAGAGACTGGCCACATCACAAAGAACAAGAACAATCAGTGCTGGCAAGGATGTGGGGAGAAAGGAACTCTCATTTGTTGCTGGTGGGAATGCCTTCTAGTCCAGCCCTTATTGAAAACAATATGGAGATTCCTAAAAAAAAAAAAAAAAAACCTGGAAATTGAGTTCCCAAACCTGGAAATTGAGTTCCCAGTTGACCCAGCTATACCACTCCTAGGGATATACCCTAGCAACACAAAAATACAATACAAAAATCCCTTCTGCACACCTATATTCATCAGAGCACTTTTTACAATAGCCAGACTCTGGAAATAACAATAGATGAATGACTACAGAAACTGTGGTACATATACACAATAGAATATTATGCAGCCATCAGGAGAGATGAACTCATGAAGTTTTCCTATAAATGATGTACATGGAATCTATTATGCTGAGTGAAATTAGTCAGAGGGAGAGAGAGACACACAGAATAGTCTTACTTATCTATGGGTTTTATGAAAAATTAAAGACATTGAAATAATTCCCAGAGATGAGGGCCGGAAGGACCTACTCAAGATATGAAGCTCACCACAAGGAGTGGTGAGTGCAGTTAGAGAAATAACTATGCTGAGAACTATCATAACAATGTCAGTGAATGAGATATGTAGAAAGCCTGTCTCGAATACAAATGGGGGTGGGGAGGGATGAGATGGGGACATTGGTGATGGGAAGGTTGCACGGGTGAAGAAGGGTGTTCTTGTTATGACTGAAACTCAACTACAATTATGTTTGTAATCACGGTATTTAAATAAAGAAATTATTTTTTAAAAAAAAGGCTATAGGAAGGTCTGGCATAATATCACAGCAGGCAGGGAGGGCATTTGCCTTGCATGCGGTCAACCCAGGTTTGGTCTCTGGCTTCCCATAGGTTTCCTCAAGCCAGTCAGCAATAATTTCTGAGTGTAGAGCCAGGAGTAACCCCTGAATGCCAATGGAAATGACTCAAAAACAACAACAACAACAAAAACCCAAAAAACCAAACAAACAATAATAAAAGGTTATAGAAATGAATACCTATCTTCTTGCCACAAAAGCTACAATAGAAAAATCTCTGATGTTTGAACAAACTGAGGAGTATTCCTTGTCATCTATGTGGGCTTCCATAAATGACTGTTTATGGAGTTAGAGGACTTTGTCCTCTGTATATACTTCCTGCAAAGCAAGGGCTTTGGGGACCATTTTCTTTATTTTTTTTTTCAAATTTTATTACTTTATTTCTCTTTTTAAAATAACTTTAAATTGAATCACTGTGAGATACCCAGCTCTACAAAGTTGCTCTCGATTGAGTTTCAGTCAAACTATGTCCAACACTCTTCACTGCACATTTCCTCTCTCCAATGTCCCCACTTTCCCTCTCCTGCCCTCTCCTCTGCCCACCGCTGTTTTCTTCTTCTCTCTCTTTTTCTCTCATTCTCTCATCCTTTTTTTCTCTTTTAGACACTGTGGCTTGCACTCTTTTAGACATTATTACTGAAAGGGTATCATGCCTATCACTTTATCTCCTTTCAGCACCCATTTCTTGTCCAGAGTAATCATTTCCAACTATTACTGTCATAGTGGTGGGGACCATTTTCAACTTCTCTTAAAATACTCACCTTGATCAGCACTATGGGATCCTCTTTGCAAGCTCAGTGCTTAACTTAATTAAACTTTGGTCTGTTCTTGGGAAACTGAAGGATTCTTTATTTCCACAAGAACCAACTGGCATATCCTGTCAAGAAAGTTCAGGAGAGGATTTGGATACAGCCAAATTCTCTCATGCCAGGTGGCTGACGTGGTGGTCTCTAACTCTTGTTTCTTATGGAGTATTTCTTTTTTTTTTTTTTTTTTTTGGTTTTTGGTCCACACCCGGTAACGCTCAGGGGTTACTCCTGGCTATGCGCTCAGAAGTCGCTCCTGGCTTGGGGGACCATATGGGACGCCGGGGGATCGAACCGCGGTCCGTCTCCTAGGCTAGCGCAGGTAAGGCAGGCACCTTACCTCCAGCGCCACCGCCCGGCCCCATTATGGAGTATTTCTTACTTCTGCTGGGATACTGATAGAGCTGATTCCTAATCACAGACCCCAAGAATCTGGAAAGCATCAACAGACACTTCTATCAAGGTATTTACTTACTCTTCATGTCTGCCCATGTGAACAGATTGTACACAAGCACAGAGCAGCCCTTTCATTAGAGATGCTCGTCTTTAAGGAAATTCTGGTGCCTTTCTATTCATTTCCCTTCCTTTCCCCTAAACATCAGAGAAGTTCTGAGAATTACTGAAGAATTTTATTTCCGAACCTGCAGCTGATGATACTACAGAACAAGAAAACCTGGGTCACTTAATGAAGCAGGAATGAAGGCCTAAGATACAGCTCAACAAGCTTAGCATGTGGAAAGAGACCCACTGCATGTCACTCAAAAACCCAAACTAGAAAGGGAGAAAGCAAGAGGTGGGCTATAAACTAGCCAACCCACCAAGTAATTTAATCACAGGGAACTAAACAAGATGTGACAGTTAATCCCTGTGAATCTTTGGGTAGAGCTGAGTGAGGAGCAGCAAAAGCCCTTTCGCTGTCTGATCTCAGCTGGGAGCATGCTCAATTTTCAGAGATCTGATGGTAGAGACAAGTGGGGGAGTGTAGGGGAAGATTCCCAAGCAGACTCACAGGTCACACCTGGCAAAACTAAGTCAAACTGGGTCCAGTAGCTCAATCTTAGGGCCTGAGGATGTGGTGTTGCTCTAGCTCACAGAGATGGTGACCACCAGGTCCACAGTGGTGGTGCTTGGGGGCCTTGGTGATGGCTAGAACACCTCATGGCACTGAGGTTTGAACTCAGAACTTCTGACCACTGAGGCATAGAGACATTTAAATTTTATTTTGCTTTTGGGGGCACATCCAGAGATGCTCAGGACTTCTGGGGCTGTGCTCAGGATCACTCCTACAGGGCTTGAGGTGACTATATAAGTGCCAGGGATTGAACCCAGGTTGATGGCATGCGTGGCAAATGCCCTACCTGCTATACTATCAGGCTCATTAGAGAGATTTTTTTTTTGAAGTAAAAATCAGGTTTTAGTGGCTGGAGAGATAGCACAGCGGTAGGGCATTTGCCTTAGACACAGAAGGTTGGTGGTTTGAATCCTGGCATACCAAATGGTCCCCCTAAGCTTGCCAGTAGTGATTTTTTTTGGGGGGGGTTTGGGTTTTGGGCCACACCCGGCGACGCTCAGGGGTTCCTCCTGGCTGTCTGCTCAGAAATAGCTCCTGGCAGGCACGGGGGACCATATGGGACACCGGGATTCGAACCAACCACCTTTGGTCCTGGATCGGCTGCTTGCAAGGCAAACGCCGCTGTGCTATCTCTCCGGGCCCGCCAGGAGTGATTTCTTTTTCTTTTCTTTTCTTTTTTTTTTTTTTTTTTTTTTTTTTTGTGTGTTTTTTGGGTCACACCTGACAGTGCTCAGGGGTTATTCCTGGCTCCAGGCTCAGAAATTGCTCCTGGCAGGCACAGGGGACCATATGGGGCACCGGGATTCAAACCGATGACCTCCTGCATGAAAGGCAAATGCCTTACCTCCATGCTATCTCTCTGGCCCCCAGGAGTGATTTCTGAGCACAGAGCCAGGAGTAACCCCAAGTGTGATCCAAAAATCAAAAACAAACAAAAAAAAAAGATTTTATCTGGAGGTTCTGAGGAAGGGGAGGGAGAAGATAAGAGAGTAATGAGTAATGTCCTCAAGAGACAGCATAGGCGTCTTCAACCCAGCTTGGATGCAGGAAGTGCACATCTTTAGAGGGGAGATGCAGGGGACATATGCTTGGGCACCTTGTAGCCAAGCAACATGTGTGCACCTAGAGAGATTTTTATTGGTTCATTTGTTTTGCCATACCCAGTGATGCTCAGGGGTAGGTCCTGGCCCTGCGCTACGGAATCACTCCTGAAAGGCTCAGGGGACCATATGGGATGGACCATATGTACTGAGCTCAGGTCAGCCTCGAGCATGGCAAATGCCTTATCTGCTGTGCTATACTTTCACCTCCTTGAGAGATTTTTTTTTTTTTGGTTTTTGGGCCACACCCGGCGGTGCTCAGGGGTTACTCCTGGCTCTCTGCTCAGAAATAGCTCCTGGCAGGCACGGGGGACTATATGGGGCGCCGGGATTCGAACCGATGACCTCCTGCATGAAAGGCAAACGCCTTACCTCCATGCTATCTCTCCAGCCCCTTGAGAGATTTTTTAAAGGTAATAAGCCATCTTAGTTAAGGACCTGGGGCTTAACTTCCATGTAAGCTTTCTTGGAGAAATCTTCATAGATGTCCGAGATATCTTTTCAGAATCCAAAAGGGAGCCGAAGAGATAGCATGGGGTTACTCCTGGCTATCTGCTCAGAAATAGCTCCTGGTAGGCCCGGGGGACCATATAGGACGCAGGGATTTGAACCAACCACCTTAGGTCCTGGGTTGGCTGCTTGCAAGGCAAACACTGCTGTGCTATCTCACCGGCCCCTGAGATTCCTATTCTTATGTTTAATTTTGGCTCTATTCAGCTGGAGTGAGCCCAAAATATTGGGTCACATGGCGTGTGATTCAAAGATGGCCAAGTCCCCTTCTGGGGGAAGGTAAAAGGTTGGAACACCCCCATCTGAGGCCCAGGACTGAGATTTTGCTGCAAAAGGTCCTTTTCCAAGGACCTCGGCCTCCTCAGAAATTGATGGAGAGCCCTAATTGGAAAAGGACAAGAAAAAAAAGACTTTATTGAGGGTGAATTGATTTCTGATTATAACCTTCAGCCGGGACATAGATTTTGACTTTTGAAATTTCAGACTCTCAGCTTGAACTACTTTGAACTTTGAACACCCAGATGCACTGGCAGCAGCAAGAAGCTGCGGTGGCAGCAGCGGGACCTGCTTCCAAATACTGCCCAGAAGGGAGGAGAAGAGGCAGCAGCATCTGAGAGTCATGGGCTGCTCCCTTCCTGCTAGCAGGCAATTGGGACACAGTGGCCAGGTGGGGCAGAAAGCTACAGGCTGTAGCTGGGGAGATCCAAACCAGGCAAGAGGAACAGCACTCGTGGCTCCCAGCCGGACCCCTCTTCGGGGGCCTGGGATTCCATGGAAGTGAAGCCAAGTGGTGAGTGGCCTGGACAATTTGGGATACAATTTTAATATATATATTAATTAAATTAATTTAATTTAATTATTTAATATATATATTAAGGGAGAAAACAGCTAAGCCCAACTGAAAAATTTGATTTTAAACCACCTGCATCTAATTTTGTTTCAGGTGTATCTCTTGATCTAAGTCATTTACTTGCTGATTTAAATGTGCTTTATAGTTTTCCATAATTAATATTTCCAATTGCATAATATTTTACTGTGTATTTTAATGTAGTAGCCTGTTTTCAAAATGTATTTTCTGTATAAATGTTCTTGTACTTGTGTTTAGGGAAAGGTTAATAGGAATAAGAAAGTTCCAGGAAAAAATGCTTGGTTAAATAGCGTTAAGAAGAATAGGAATGTGCTCACTTCGGCAGCACATATACTAAAATTGGAACGATACAGAGAAGATTAGCATTGCCCCTGTGCAAGGATGACACGCAAATTTGTAAAGCAGTCCGTATTAAAAAAAAAAGGGGGGGGGGCCCCGGAGAGTTAGCACAGCGGCGTTTGCCTTGCAAGCAGCCGATCCAAGACCTAAGGTGGTTGGTTCGGATCCCGGTGTCCCATATGGTCCCCCGTGCCTGCCAGGAGCTATTTCTGAGCAGACAGCCAGGAGTAACCCCTGAGCAACGCTGGGTGTGGCCCAAAAACCAAAAAAAAAAAAAAAAAAAAAAAAAAAGGATAGAAACAAGGAAGTTCCAGGATATGCTTGTTAAGTGAGTATTAAGAAAATTTTAAGTTACAAATATATTTTGCACAGAAGTTATGTTTATAGAAAAGACTGATATTTTAATTTACACTTTAAACTTTGTTGCTATGAAAATATTAAGGTTCCTGCCTTTAAGGCTGAAGCCAGGAAAACAAAGGATAACCTATGCTCTTTTGTTTTTATTTGTTTTAAGAAAGGGGCAGATGTTATCCCCATCCCCATTCTTCCTGTGTAACCTTACCTGATAGTAAGATCTGCCCATTTCTGGGAGGGGTTTTTGGTAGGCAACAAAAAGATTGCCTGAGCAAGAAGGGGATTGATGGAGAGATTCAACAAAGGAGAAATGAGGGAGAGCTGGCAGGATGGAGGAAGAAGAAACATGTTGAATGCAGGGCTAATAATGGAGCTTGCTTGAAAGGTTATGGTAGAACATATGATAGATACACCTGTTGGCTAGGTCCTGAAAAAAGCTGATGTCTCCTGAAACTTGATTGCTGTGAGTCTTTTCCTCAGACTCACCGGCTGGAGGGAGCTGGAGGCGCGAGGCCCAGGCTGGACGAGAAAGGCCTCTTTCCACCCATCTCACCATCATCCACATCCATCCAGCACTCCATAATTAACCTGCTATTCTACACTCACAACGTGGGGATTTATCTTATAGGCTGGGAGTCAAAACACCATGGACACAGATTTACAGCCCCTTCATACTGGTCCCACAAGGCGACTTTAGGCCTTTAATCTTGCAGTGCCAACACTGTGTAGGTATAAATCAAATAAACCAGATTGGCACGGAGACCAGTGAGTCAGCCAGAAGCTGATCCAATCAAAATCTAATCCTTTTGTGACCTTCAACTCCGACTGCTACACTCTCTGTTTTTGTGCCTCCCGGTAGTGTTCCAGTTATTTGCAGAACGTGAAAGCAAAGCAGCATTTTCTTTTTTTCCTGAGCCTTTCCCAGTTTTGAAAATTTCAGATCAGCTGGATTTTGTTTTGTCTTAAATGCTGGAAGACCGTGTGTGGTGGGGTTAGTGGGTGGGTGGATTTTTCTTAAAACAGACTGAATAAGGAAGGGGAATATCACTCCTTCCTGAGGTGCCCAGGAGTCTCGTGGGCCCTAACTTGCAAAGCATACATGCACCTCAGACCTGTGAGCACTGTTGCTAGGAGTTTTTTTATACACTCTAGCCTGCCCGGTGCCTGCTTCTGCTCGACCTCTGGACACTTTTCAGAAAAACATGAAGAATCCCAAAGCAGGTGAGTTTTCGGGCTCACACGATGAGGAAGGCCCTCAGCAGCAGACTGGGCTTAGATGGGTGTCCCAGGCCTGGACTAGGCAGGTGGATGCCAGTGTGAGAACCAAAGTCCCCTGGGCCTAGGACCAAGGTGGTTCCAAGCTCCCAAAGAAGCCACTCTAAAATATTTTTCCACTTCACAACTTCCCCATGGGCAGAAGGTGTTAGTCCAAAGATAATACCGTAAAATGTACCCTGTAAAGGGCAGGGCCCTCTCTGTTCAGCTGAAAAAGAGAAACTAGATGGGTCTGATTGTTCCACCAGACAAGGACGCCCTCCCCACAAAGTTGAGTCAGCAATAAGTTGGGACACCCACCCTCAGCATGGTGTGATTTTTGATGTGATTTCTATTCAAATGGCTGAAATGCATTACTGTATCCACGAACGAAACGCTGGAGCTGTGGAAACCTGGTCATCTCCATATAAACTGCTGGAACCTGTAACTCGGATCCTTGTCCAGACTCCCTTGCTCGGACGAGCCTTGGACCTCGACTAGTCGAATAAACTCCCTTTTGCACCTGGCACGACCCGAGGTGGTCTCGGGTTAGGGCGGTCGCCTGGGACCCTAACTCCAGACCCCAGGCGGAGCTGGGGAGCTGGGCCTGGGGCCTCTCCATCCCCACATCCCCGGCGCTGGCTGGCTGGCTGGCTGGCTGGCTCGCTTGCTTACCCAGCGGAGGCGAGGGCCGGCCGGGGCCGCGCTCGGGGGCTCGGCGGAGGCTGTAGCTGCTGTAGCCGCGGTGCGGGGCGAACCTGCAGACGCTGCGGCCGCGCGCGGTGCAGTCGAACAGGTAGCAGCCGAGCGCGGCGTCCGGGAGCGCGGGGGGCCCGGGGGGCGCGGGCTGCTCCACCACGGCCACGGAGCAGCGCGGCTCGGCGCAGCAGGCCGCCACGCACTGCCGCCAGCCCCGCACGGCCTCGGGGGCCCGCAGGTAGCTGGCCCCGGCCGCGAGGGAATCCTGCGTGCGGATGATGGCGTCGCGCAGCTGGGCGAGGCCGCCGCCCGCGCCCGGGCACCTCTCCTGCGCGCGCGGCTGCGTCTCCGGCTCCGGCTCCTCCCGCGGCCGCTCCTGCTGCAGCTGTCGCCCAAAGCCCCCCAGCAGCCGCTCCACGCCCGAGAGCCGAGCCTGCAGCTCCGGCAGCGCCGCTGAGGCCGCCGGGTCCGGCCCCAGCAAGGGCAGCAGCGGCAGCAGCAGCAGCAGCGCCCGGAGCGCGGAGTCCGCGCGCGTCATTGCGCACAGCCTTGAAGAGGGGCGCGCGCGGGGGGCCGCGGAGCGCGGGGAGGGAAGGGAAGGGTAGGAAGGGAAGGGGAGAAAGGGAAAAGAAGGCGCCTGGCTTGGCGGAGGAGCCCGGGGGTCAAGCAGCGGCGGCCCCGAGACGCCCCTCCACGCTGGCCACGGCGGGGGCTGCTGGCACCGAGGCTGCTGCACGCATAGCCCGACGCGGCTCGGCTCAGCTCGGCTCCCGGCTGGAGGGAGGAGCGCCCAGCCCGGCGGCTTCTAGGGGGAAATCAGCACCGAGTTGGGGACAGCGACAGGGCGGGCTCAAGGCCCGAAGCCTCGCCCCAGACCGACCGCCTCAATGGACCGCCCTGAATGGACCGCCCCGAATGGACCGCCCCGAAAGGACAGCCCCAAATGGACCGCCCCAAATGGACCTCCCCAAATGGACCGCCCCAAATGGACCGCCCCAAATGGGCCGCCCAGACGGACCGCCCCAAATGAACCTCCCCAAATGGACCGCCCCGAATGGACCGCCCCGAAAGGACAGCCCCAAATGAACCTCCCCAAATGGACCGCCCCGAATGGGCCGCCCCAAATGGATCTCCCCAAAAGAACCTCCCCAAATGGACCGCCCCACAGGACCGCCCCGGTCGCCCAGGTGTCGGCCCCGCCTCGTCATCCTCTCCGTCCGGGAGGCCTGGCCAGCGGGCCTGCAAGGCTGGAGCGCTGCCTGCATGCTCCGAGGGTGTCGTTGTGCCAACGGAGGGCCCCGAGTTCGTTTGAAGGTTGAAGCGTAGGCTCCCCCAAAGCCTGGGGCTTTTGGTCACCACTCAGACTTGGTTTCCATCTCGAGTGAGTCAATGGCCCATTAGAGATCCCAGCTGTAAAATCACATATAAGACAAAGGAGTCTCATCTGAATCCACATTTATGGTAGCATGGAAAATAGTGAAGCAAAACAATTGAAAAGTCATCCCACTAGGTACCAGAAAGAGTCAACGTACTTCACTAGTGCTCACAGGCACCCAAAGCACAATCAAACCCTCAAAGAGCTAATGGTGTCATAGCGCTCCCCTGGATCCACATGAAATCCTTTTATTGTCAAAGACTTAGCATGACTCAGGCCAAATGCTCTTCTCTGTCTCTTCTCCTGTACTTTGTTATGCTTATTAGCACATGCCTATGAGGTCGACTTCCTGTTCCTCATCGGTGGCAAGACTGTCCCTCTCATGGGCCACTAATGGGTACACCTTACTTGGCTCTCCCTGCTGAAAAACTCCCTATTGGAAAGGTCTGTCTCCACCCTCCACCCTCCAATCTCCAACTTTGTCTCCAAAGTTGACCTAGGTCTGGTTTTATGTGTTTTGGGCCTAGTATTTATATTCAACTATTCAGAGGCATCATTTCTCTTATTCACTGCAGTGCTCCCATGCTTAGAAAAGAATGTCATGTATTGATTGGATTTGGGGATACCAGGCTTCTAATTTTTTTTGTCAGTCACTTCTGTGAATGTGAAACTTCTGGGGAAGTGTTTATGGCTGCAAAATTTAAAAGGTAACTTATATGAGTCTCATAAAAGCTTTTCTGCAACCCCCCAAAACTTAAGAAGATGAAATTAAAATTTAAATCTAGGGTTTCTGGAAGATTTCCTCTACCAAGGCTGATAGATTATACAGATTCTTGCATTTAAAATTTTATGAATATGCATCTTATTTCCTATGAAGACCATCCCATATGTTTTTTTTTCATCCCATATGTTTTAATGGTTTCAAATTTCAAAAACTACTGTTGAGTGTAGAGATAGCTCAAAAGGCTGGAGCCTATGACTTACATGTAGGACTCTCAGATTCCTTCTTTCTCATGAATCCCTGGGCACTGTTGGGAATAGACATTATTGTAATAATCCCCAGAGACAATAGGGTTGGAAGGTCCGTCCCAAAACAGGAAGCTCACCGAAAAGAGTGGTGAGTGCAGTTAGAGAAATAACTACACTGACAACTATCATGATAATGGTAGTGAGTGAGAGAAGTAGAATGGGATAGGGGAGAAGAGAGATGGGGGGGCATTGGTGGTGGGAAGGTTGAACTGGTGAGGGAGGTGTTCTTTTTATTCCTGAAATCCGACTACAAACATGTTTGTAATCATGGTGCTTATCATGGTGTTTAAATAAAGATATTATTTTAAAAGACATTATTGCAATAAAAATCATGGTGCTTAAATAAAGAAATTATTTTTTTAAATAAAGTATGATACTCGCTGAATAGAATAAGCCCTATCATGTCTGCCCCAAATAATACTCAGTGTAAATGACTTTGATGTGTACAGGCCATTTCAGACCCAGGCTAGTCATACTGGTGTTTGGAAAGAGCCCAGAAGAATTTGCCTTCAGGCCAGGCCTTCCCCCGCTGCCTTCACCTTTCTTCCTATCTCTATCTCCCAGTCTCTTCTTTCTCTCTCTTCCTTTTTCCATCATCTTTTCTGAAAGACTCTGTTTTCTCCTCTCCCCCCCTCTCTCTCTCCTTCAGACCAAGAAATTCAAGCTCCCAGGGATCCGCACAACCTGCCGCCAGCCCAGCCAGCAAGGTTCCATGATCAGCCTTTCTTGGACTAGTGGGGGGGGGTCTTCGCCCCGAGAGCAGATTGGTCTCCTTGAACCCCGCTGCCTCCGACGAGCACCCAAGTATTGCTCAGAGCAAGGACATTGAGGACAATGAGTCTTCTTCCATCAAACTAGAGGAAGAAGGGCCCGGAGAGATAGCACAGTGGTGTTTGCCTTGCAAGCAGCCGATCCAGGACCAAAGGTGGTTGGTTCGAATCCCGGTGTCCCATATGGTCCCCCGTGCCTGCCAGGAGCTATTTCTGAGCAGATAGCCAGGAGTAACTCCTGAGCATCGCCAGGTGTGACCCAAAAACCAAAAAAAAAAAACAAAAACAAAAACAAAAAAAACTAGAGGAAGAAAACCTCCATCTCAGTAAGTGTCCCTCAAGATGGGAAGAGTCAGGGCCAGGCCTCAAGAGCCCCAGGGGTATCTCGACCTCTTCAATTTCCTGGAGTTCCCTTCACTTTTTCTCAATGAAGATCAAAGACCAACTTTCCTGTTCAGGTTACTGAGCCTTCTTTTTCTTGGGAGGCAGCCGAGGCACCAATGACTCATCTATAGATGAGTCCCATAAATGCCATCTTATTTTAATAACATATTCTATTAGCCCAATGAACAAAAAATTATCATTTCAACATCTCTAAACGATTGAAATTCAGGAAATACCTTCTATGTTTTATATTATGTGAAATTTAGTGCTAACCTTTCTGAACAGCTTTATGAAGATGTTGTATGTGGGGCCAGAGTGACAGCACAGTGACAGGGCATTTGACTTGTATGTGGGCAACCCAGGATGGACCCAGATTTGATCTCTGGCATCCCATGGTCTCCTGAGCCTGCAAGGAGCAATTTCTGAGTGCAGAGCCAGGAGTAACCCCTGAGCACCATTGGGTGTGGCCCCCAAATTATAATAACAATGATGTTGCTTGCCTTCCAGAAAAGTCACTTGCTTTAAGTCCAACTCAATGAGTTTCAGTAAACTCAGAGTTGAGAGCATTCCCTTAATCAAATTTTAGACAACTGCCATGAACCCTAAGATTTTTAAGGCAACTTTTCTCCGTTCCAACCCCTTACCTACACCCCTAACCCTGCTTCAAGTAACTACAAACCTTCCTGTCTTTGCTGAAGATTTTCTATGGAAGTTTCTTCCTGCTGTGTTTTCGAAACCCAAATATTTCCCGATGGTGGGGAGCTAGCTCCTGTAGATTATCTGTGGAGAGCTGAGTTGTCTCTCATGATTAACAAAACAATATACTCTTTGAGGCTGAGCTGGAAAACTGGAACCAGACGGAAATGTGGCTGGATTCTATAAGCCATGTTAAAAATTCATTCCCAGTGCATCTAGCTTGAGATCAAGTAGTACAAAGAGTTAGGCAAAGAAAGACATGGAGGGGCAGGAGAGTATAGGGCAGGGGTCTCAAACTCGCGGCCCGTGGGCTGTTTGTGGCCCTCTGTACAACATTTTGTGGCCCTGCCCTAGAGGAATCTTTTTTATTTTGTTTTGTTTTAGTTGTTTGGGTCACACCCCCCAATGTTCAAGGCTTACTACTGACTTTGCACTCGAGGATCACCCCGACTTTGCCTCCTGTGGCCCCCAGGTAAATTAAGTTTGAGACCCCTGGTATAGAGAGAAAAGTAATTTCCCTGCATATGGATGATCTGAATCTGATTCCTGGCACCCCATACAGTCCCAACACTGTCAGCAATAGTCAGCCTCATAGAAGACATATACCATAATCTTTCTCCCTCTCTTTCTATCTCTCTCTCCCTCTCTCACTCCCTCTCACACACACTCTCACTCTCTCTCTCTTGGATTTAGTTATAGAAATATAGTAAGTGCAAAGGATGTTGGGAAATTAGGCTAGTAAAAACACACACACAAACCTCTATTCAATTCTCTGTTGCTGACAAAAGGTAGGAGTGTGACCTCCCTGCAGCAACATACCAATGATGTTTTAGTCACCTTTCGTCATCACACAGTAGGTACATAACAGACCTGGAACTCTCATATCCAGAGACTGACAGCCCCATGAGAAAGTCCTTCCACTTCCGTCTCTTCCCTCACCCTTTCCCTCTAGCTTAACCTTCTTCTCATTTGTCACTGCCTTAACCAACAACAAAAAAAAGTGGATAATTTTCTTTTCATTGCCTTCTAAACCCTCCTCAAATTGATTCCAAGTTCGTGAATCCTATTCTGAGAGACACACATAGGCCCAAGGTCTCATTTGCAGACCCGAGCTGCATAATGATGTTTTTGTGGATGCAAATGACGAGAGTCCTTCTATGGACTGATACCCACCCCAACCGATGGCAGAGGCTATGCACAGAAATTGAGGCCTCAAAGCCCTTCCTGTTCCTTCCCAGGCAGCACCCACATATGGGCCTCATGTGATAACATCATGTCCTTCCAGCTAGTTCACAAATGACAGTGCCAAGGGATCATCACCCTCAGCTAGTGTGGTAGGGTGGCACATGGAATGAAACTCACCATCTCCCAGGATTGGTTGAGTTAGGGTGGAAGAAACATCCTTCCTCCCTCTCTTCTTTCTGCTCCTTCCTTTCTTCCTTCCACATTCAACACCAGCCTTTTTCCAAAAATCTCAAGGTTGAGAGGTCCTGTCATTAAATTCAATCAAAAGTGAGCTAGATCTGTGCTAAAGCCCCAGGCCTCTGGCCTCCAAGAGTATTTCCTGAGCACAAGGGCCTGGCACAAGAGTCAGGAGCATCCTCTCTGCAGGGGAGGGCAATGGGGAGGAGGGGTCCTGGGTAGAGTGGGAGAATGTCCCCACCAAAGGCCAGAGTGGTGTCACCCTAGCAAGGAGCTGTTCTGCCTCCTCTACTCAATGGCTCCTTTTCTAGCTCCTTCCTGTCCTGAAGCACTGGCAAGGTCTGGCGGTGGCTCTATGGACAGGTCACCTGCCTTTCAGGGTTCCAGTTCTAGAGTCACAGAAGCCATGTCCAGCTATGGACAGGGCTCTGCCCTGAATATGCCTTTCTCCTGTGCACCCCTGAACCTCCTCTGCTTCCCTCAGATCTGCAGAAACTCCTGGAGTTGGTTTGGGAAGACGCCCACAGAGCTCCAATAAATCATTAATTTTGGTTGGGGGCACTTTTTTTCCCTCCTCCATTAAAACGACTCAGACCAGGCAAGGCTTTTTAAACATTAAAAAAATCTTTTTAAACTTTATTTATTGGTTGATTAGTTTTGGGGCCACACCTAGCAGTGCTCAGGGGTTAATCCTGGCTCTGCACTCAGAAATAGCCCCTGGCAGGCTAAGGGGATCATATGGGATTCTGGGAATCGAACTGGATCCCTCCTTGGTCGGCTCCATGCAAGGCAAAGCCCCACCACTGTGCTATCTCTCGGGCTCCAACATTTAAAAAATTTAAGATAGTTTCGTTTTGGAGCTACCCCCGGTGGTGCTCAGGGCTTAACCCTGAATCTGCACTCAGGAATTATTCCTGTTAGTGCTCAGGGGGACAATCTGGGGTGCTGGGGACGGAACCTGAGTTGGCCAAATGCAAACAAATAAGTACCTGCTGTATTAGCTCTTCAACCCCCTGAATTAAACAATATTTTATTGATTGAGATTCTGGGATTTACAATACTGTTAATTATGGTATCTCATACGCATAATTCCAACATTAGCCCTCCCATCACTCATGTACCCACCTCCTTCCCCCAATGGGTCTCCACTTCACCCCTTGTCCAACTCAATTGTGGGGCTTAGTTTTGCCATATGTTGCCTTTGGCCTGCTGTTGCGGCCTTGCTGTGTGTCTTTAAGTCTCACACACGAAAGCAACCATTGTTTATCTATCAAGGCTTTATTTTTAGGGTCAGTGAAAGCAGGAATATGAGTGGGATTTTACAGTAAGGACAAATGCAAGTCATGTTTTACAGATGTGCTTGTATGCTAATGGGAGGATGTAAAAAGTTAAAATTAGCAAATGTCTCTCTGCATCTTGCAAGGAAATGGAATCAACTGTGATTCGATCACCACAGACCCTTCCCCTCCTCACCTCTTTAGGGACCCCCCAATTTGGCTCTTAAGCTCTTTACAGTGATCTGCAATCTCCTGTGCATCTCCATTTAGCATCGGGACCTGACATCTCATTTTGGCCATGTCCTTTTGAAAATTGGAGACGACGACAAAGGATTGGAACTTCTGGATCCCTCATTCCTCTTGGCGCCTGCATCACAGGTGGTGTGAAAAAGGGGAGGAAAGAATGACATTTCTCTTCTAGCATCCAAGGTGCCCTCTGCAGTGGTCTTTAAAGGTCTTTTTCCTTCCTGAGCTTTTGTGTTTGTTGGTTGGTTTTGGGGTCACACACAGGACACTCAGGAGTTACGGTATTTTTCATACTACAAGACGCTCTTTTACCCCAAAAAAGTGCATCTTATGGAGTGAGTGCTGCCTGGAGCTGAAGCCTGGGTGCAGGGGAGAAGAGCATCTAAAATCTATGTGTGTCTTATGGTATGTCTTATTGTAAAAAAATATGGTACTCTGGTTCTATGCTCAGAAGTTACCATATTTTCCGGTGTATAAAACTACTGGGCATATGACAACCCCCTATTTTTCCTGTTAAATATAGGGTTTGAGCCATATTTGCCATATAAGACTACCTCTCCTTCAATGCATACCAAATGGAATTAAAAAATGAAAGTGAAAAAAGAGTAGAACCCTCAAAGGTTAATAGTATATGTTTAATAAAGCTAGACTTTGGAGTGCCAACGATCATTTTACATTTGTCATTTGTAGTGAGTGATTGTGATTTTTTAATTGTGATCTACATTGAGAGCAGGGAGAGGGGGCTCCTCCAAGAGCAGCTGGCTGGGGTGCCGTGCTGAATGGGACAGCTAGAGGGAGACAGAGTGCCTCCTCTGTGTCCCCTAAAAACTGAACAGAGGACTGAACACCAGAAAGCCACATCCCAGCAATGACACCTGGCAGCTGCATGGGATGCTATGCTTGGTAACTAAGCTCCTCCATGTGCTATGAAAGATGAATCAGGACAAGCAGAGAACTGAGTAGGTGCCGGAGAGATAGCACAGCAGCGTTTGCCTTGCAAACAGCCGACCCAGGACTTAAGGTGGTTGGTTTGAATCCCGGTGCCCCAGGAGCTATTTCTGAGCAGATATCCAGGAGTAACCCCTGAGCACCGCTGGGTGTGACCCAAAAACCAAAAAAAAAAAAAAAAAAAAAAAAGAGGAGAGGACTGAGTGGTGACACCTGGTAGCTGGGTGAGATGCAGTGGTAAGAAGGGCATGGATCACTCGTCCCTGAAGCTGAAGTAAGTTTCTGCATGCTGTATACTGGCATATAAGATGACCCCTGACTTTTAGGTTTTCATGGGTTAAAAAGTCATCCTATATGCCAGAAAATATGGTACATTATATGTGTGCAACATAGACATACATAATATATACAACTGTGCTTATAATATTTTAAAGTTCTTCTAATTGGTGATTTGTTTTTTCATTGATTTCCTGTGTCATGAAACAGGAAAGACCTTCAATAGATTCCTGTTTATGTGTTATTTTAATATTTGTTATCTCTAAGTAATATAGCACATAAGAAGCTGTATTATGTTGCCATGTTTTTCATAATATAGTGCCACAAAAATTAGTTTGAGCAATGAAAATTTATTTTTATTTTTTTGTTTTTGGGTCACACCCGGCAGTGCTCAGGGTTCCTCCTGGCCCTATGCTCAGAAATAGCTCCTGGCAGGCTCAGGGGACCATATGGGATGCCGGGATTTGAACCACCATCCTTCTGCATGCAAGGCAAACGCCTTACCTCCATGCTATCTCTCCAGCCCCTGAACATTTATTTTTTCCCATTCCCCCTGGAAATTTATTTTTAATATGTTACTTTATTTAAATGCCATGGATAAACTAGTTGATTATACTACATGTATTCACATATAAGTAGGAGCAAAATCATTACAAAATAAAAGGAGGAACATGAGCCGTAGCACAGCAATGGGGCATTTGCCTTGCATGTGGACTACCTGGACAGATCCTGAGTTTGATCCCCTCCACCCCATAGGGTCTCCTGAGCCTGCCAGGAGTGATTTCTGAGGTTATAGCTAGGAGTAACCCCTGAGCACCATCCGGTGTGCCCCCCAAACCAATGAACAAATAAAAAACATCAACAAAAAGAATAACAAGAAAAAATTAAAAAGGCTACTGCATCAAAATTTTTGTGAAAATTATTGCATCTTACGAGGTTAACAAGGCATTGTCAGATGGAGTAGTAAGCTCTTGTTGCTAGTTGAATATTCTGTGATTTCTTTTGCTTCTAAATATGAGGTGGATTCAGATGCACATAGGTGTCTCAATTGGTGTGTTCCTATGGGGGTGACAGTATTAAAATTTTGGAGTTGTTACATGGCCTCTAAACTGGCCATATTGTTTTGGTGGTGCATGTTTTCAGCTGCCAGGTCTTCCAAAAGTATGAGCAGACAAAAAAAGGCCTGGTAATGTCAGCCCTAATACTGTCCTACCTAGAGTTTTGTCAGATTGGTGTCTCTTCAGAGAGCCATAGATGAATGTTGAAGGAGAGCTATTGGTGAAGCGGTGAGAGTGGGTAACTGCTGCACAGGTGTGACTTCAGCAGGGTGGGACTTGGATTGCCCTTTCCTCCGAAAATCGTTTAGCTTTCAGCCGTGGGGCAAGGATATCCATAACTTCTCATGGTTTGTTCATATTATCTTCAGAGAACGGAGTCTGTGGAGTCGGCCAAAGAAATACACTTTTTGAAATCCTGAAGGCTAGGAATTCAAAAGAAAGAGGTCACCACTAGGACACAAGAGGGCCTCCACCATGACTTTCACTCAACTTCCGGTGATCTGCTCTCAAAGTTTGACTTATTTCTTAGCTTATACAAGCATCTTCTCTCTCTTCCTCTATCGAAGTTCCCCAGAGTGGACAATCCTTCTGTTGCCTATGTAGCTTTGGAAAAAATCATGAGTAGCAACTAGTTATCAGTACAGTGAGGGTGTGCTCTTAATGAAGAAGGAATTTGAGGGTGTCACTGGGTGAATTTCTTTTCTTCTACAAATGTAGTAGGAAAAATACATTTGGGAGCCTTGTCCTATCTCTTCTTAGGACATTCCTTTTCCTCCTCCATCTTGTTTAAATGAGAAAAGTTTAGGCTCAGTTTATTATGAAATTTTCTATAATTAATGAATTAAGTGCATTGGTATTTCATTAAATATGTAGCAGGTAGAGGGGAGTCAATAGTTAAAGATTATAAGGCCCGTGCCACAGAGTCCAGAGGGTTCAGGAGAGCTCTGGCTTCCTGAAAGAATAAGGCTTGAAGCTGGGAGCTAGAAGAAAAGGCAGGAAATAGGAGGTCCCCTAATACTAATTATTATACAGTAATGACAATTACTGTATTATTAATATTACTACTGTAGTAGGAATAGTAGTAGAATGGTAGGGCCCGTGGTTTCCATGACTATGGTGTCCCCTACCTGTCCTGTGGCCATTGTGACTTCAGCGCCGATGATGTCACGGACCCTATATAAGCGGGGCCTGCAGGTTCTAGGCTCATTTGCCATAGGCAAAATTTTTGGTTGAGAAATAATTGACTCATTCTATATTTTGTTGTCCGTTTTCTTTTTCACTTTCTTTTATAAGGTAAGGACTCGGGGACAGTCGCTGGGGTTTATAAGCGGGCCAGGATCTAAGATGGAAACACCAGAGAAACACCAAGATTGGGACTCTGAAAGTAGGGTAGACTCTGACTTCTCTCAAAGACTCAAGGGGCAGGGATGGGGGTGAAGGGAGAGCCAATTTCACCGCAAGTGCAGAGATGATTTGGTGTGTGGCTGGGTCTGAGAGAAAGCCCCCACAGGCAGTGCTGTCAGACAACTGGCTGTTTCTTTTGGGGCTCAGCTCTGCACAACACAAGCCACAGGCGCATGTGGGGGCTCAAATTTGTTGAGCTTCTAGGACAGTGGGAATGGGTTTCTGAGAAGCTCTCAGCAGAGGGGACCAGGGTGCTCCCCGAGGAAGGACATGGATCAGGACCTTGTTCTAGAGTTTCTTTGTCAGAGCTCTGCCAGCACCAACAGTCTGGGCCTCACTCTGAGGAGAATCTCAAGGTTTTAGTATCTTTGTGAGTAGTCAAGGCAGAGACCTGACCCTGAGTCCCCTGAAGTGGTCCTGGCTGCTCGGGAGAGGCTTCTCTGAGAAGCCCCAAGGCCCCACCTCTCCACCTTTTCCTCTCATCCTCAGGGCCGTCCTGCAGGAGAGGCCGCGCTCACACGGGTAAGAGCCGCTTTCCGAGCCCTCCAAGGGGCACCCTCCTCTCCTGTCAGCAGTCCCAGGCCAGGAACCCTGGAGATGTCAGTGTAGATGCTGTCCCCCAGAGAACCCGGCCCGAAAAGGAGCGGGGTCGGTGGGAGGAAAGGCAGATCCTAAAAGACTTTGGGGCATCCAGCTGACCCATCCCTGGGCATGAAGGATGGGCTGGGCAGTGGCTGCTGTCCTCCAGTGGGGCGTGGGGTAGGGGAGCAGGAACTGGGCCTGAACTTGGCCACATTCCCTGAGAGTGGATGACGGGTCCCCTGAGAGAACTGTGTCCTTGGGGCTCCCTGGGTGGGCTTAGGGACCTTGAAGATGGTTGGACAGGCCCTTGCCAGAACCAGGCACCCCCGTGGGTGATTGTGGTGGCTGGGCAGATCCTGTGGGCTCAGAGCTGGCTGGGGTCACCCCTGGGCCCCAAAGAGAAGCTCTGCTGCTGCCCACTGATTGCACCCTTCTCCCTGCAGAGGGGGCCATGACACCCCAGAGGAGTCCTCCTCCCAGAACTGCGACCTCTCCAGCAGGTGACTATTCTCCCTCAAGGATTCAGGGCCTGGCAAGGCCTGGCCCGCACATGTCGGGTGTGGGGAGCCATGGAAACGGGGTTTGGAGGCCCTGGGGCAGTTGGGGAGTACTGTGGGTTATGTGGCTTTTGGGGTACCGTGACCTCACAGGCCCGAGGCTGGGATGTATCCCTGTGCTCTGTCTTGGCAGGCGAGAGGCCAGCCCAGAATGGGCCAGTGGCCAATAGCTGTCTAGCCTCCGAAGATTTAAGGCCCTGGAAGACCTATCAGAGAGGCAGCAGGACTGTCACCTGCAGCCTCCCCCCCCCACCAACCCCCCCCACCGTAGTAACTGTCCCCCAGGACCCCACCAGGTGACTATTCTCCTGCAACAATTCAGGGCCTGGTAGGGCCTGCTCTGCACATGGCCGGTGGGGGGAGCCATGGAAACGGGGTGGCGGCCCTGGGGCAGTTGGGGGCACTGTGGGTCATGTGGCTTTTGGGGTACCGTGACCTCACAGGCCCGAGGCTGGGATGTATCCCTGTGCTCTGTCTTGGCAGGCGAGAGGCCAGCCCAGAATGGGCCAGTGGCGAACAGCCCTCGGCCTACACAGATGTAAGACCCTGGAGGAGCTATCACTGCAGCCCCTCCCCCCCGGCAACTGTCTCCCAGGGCCAGTTGACTATTCTTCTCCTGCAACAATTCAGGGCCTGGAACTGCCTGCCCTGCACATGGAGGGTGGGGTGGGGGAGCCACGGAAACGGGGTGTGGCAGCCCTGGGGCAGTTGGGGGTACTGTGGGTCATGTGGCTTTTGGGGTACCGTGACCTCACAGGCCCAGGCCAGGAACTCTGAGGATGGCAGTGTAGACACTGTCCCCCAGAGAACCTGGCCCGAAAACCAGCGGTCGGTGGGAGGAAAGACAGATCCTGGGGGACTTTGGGGCATCTGGCTGACCCATCCCTGGGCATGAAGGATGGGCTGGGCAACGGCTGATGTCCTCCAGTGGGGTATGGGGTGGGGCGGCAGGAACTGGTCCTTGACTTGGCCACATTCCCTGAGAGTGGATGACGGGCCCCCTGAGAGAACTGTGTCCTTGGGGCTCCCTGGGTGGGCTTAGGGACCCTGAAGATGGTTGGACAGGCCCTTGCCAGCACCAGGCACCTCCGTGGGTGATTGTGGTGGTTGGGCAGATCCTTGGGGCTCAGAACTGACTGGGGTCACCCCTGTGCCCTGAAGATAAGCTCTGCTGTGGCCACTGATTGCACCCTTCTACCTGCAGAGGGGCCTATTGAAAAGCGAGAGGAGCCCTCCTCCCAGAGCTGTGACCTCCCCAGCAGGTGAGTAATCTCCGGCAAGGATTCAGGGCCTGGCAAGGCCTCGCCCGCACATGGTGGGTGGGGGGAGCTATGGAAATGGGGTGTGGCGGTTCTGGGGCAGTTGGGGAGTACTGTGGGTTATGTGGCTTTTGGGGTACTGTGACATCATAGGCTCGAGGCTGGGTCATATCCTTGTGCTCTGTCTTGGCAGGCAAGAGGCTGGCCCAGAACCATCAAGTGGCGAACAGCCCCAAGCTCTGCCGATTTCAGACCCTCCAGCGCCTGTCAGAGGCAGCAGGACTTCCACCTGCAGCCCCCCGTGGCAACTATCCTTCTCCTGCAACAATTCGGAAACTGCCTGCATGGCATATGGAGGGTGGGGTGAGGGAGTCATGGAAACAGGATGTGGCGGCCCTGGGGCATTTGGGAGTACTGTGGGGCATGTGGCTTTTGGGGTACCGTGACATCATAAGCCCGAGGGTGGGACGCATCTTTGTGCTCTGTTTCTTGGCAGGCGAGAGACCACCCAGCCCAGTTGGTACCCCATTCTGCCGGCTCTACCACCTAAGGGCATCCTTCGCTGAAACTCCAATCCAACCGGAAAGCCTAGGCGAAGGATGCTGTACATCTTCTGCTGCTGCTGCAGCAGCAAAAGTAAAAAAAAAGTTGGGAGTGTCCACTTCAAGGAACCTGATGTCCTTGCGAATTTGCCTCGTAACTAAAAAAAGACCTCTAAGAGCTTGGCCCTGGGATACCGTGACATCACAGGCCCGAGGCTGGGACACATCCTTGTGCTCTGTGTCTTGGCAGGCGAGAAGTCAGTCCAAAATGGGCAACTGATTCACAGCCCTCGGGCCTCTGCTGTTTTAAGGCTCTCCAGGATCTCTCAGAGCTGCAGCAGAACATCCACCTGCAGACCCCTGTGGCAACTGTCTCCAAGGGCCGCACCAGGTGACTATTCTTCTCCTGCAACAATTCAGGGCCTGGTAGGTGACAGAAGCCATGGAGATGAAGTGTGGGGCACTGGACGAATCCTTTTGTTCTGTGTCTTGGCAGGCGAGAGATCACCCAGCCCTGTCAGTACCCCATTCTGCCAGCTCCACCACCTAAGGGTATTCTTCGCCATAACTCCAACCCGGCCTTGAAGCCTAGGCAAAGGCTGCTCTACATCTTCTGCTGCTGCAGTAAAAGAAAAAAAAAAATAAAAAGATAAGCGTCCACTTTGCTTGAAAGGGAGGAGCCGGCTGAACTCTGCTGGAACTCTGAAGCCAGCACTTCTCTCTGTCTTCTGTGCTGTGCTGCATCCTTGGCCTGATTTTATTGTGTGCGGCTTCATCTCTGGCCAGCTAGCCTTCCTTGGAGGTGAGTTGATCCGCCCAGAAAGGGAGGAGCGGCTGACTCAGCTAGAACTCTGAAACCAGCACTTCTTTCTGACTGTCTTCTGTGCTTTGATGCATCCTCGGCCTGATTTCATCCTGTGTGCGACTTCATCTGCGGACAGCTAGCCTTCCTTGGGGGCCAGACTCTAGGAAAAACACCCCAAGACACAATCCTAGTCACAATGATGAATCCCACAGATAGACAGATTTCTGAACGTGGCAAGATCAAAAAGGGAAATTACATTTAAGGGAGCATCCTTGAGATTTACAGCAGACCTGTCACCAGAAACACTCAA
This sequence comes from Suncus etruscus, assembly GCF_024139225.1. Classification (NCBI taxonomy): domain Eukaryota; kingdom Metazoa; phylum Chordata; class Mammalia; order Eulipotyphla; family Soricidae; genus Suncus; species Suncus etruscus. Next base: position 19,355,133 of record NC_064862.1, read on the forward strand.
GGCCAGAAGGCAGTGGTGGGACATAGTGACAAAACTCAATGAAATAAATGCTTTGCCTAGAATACTGCACCAGCCAAACTCACTTATAGGTTTGAAGGAAGAATACATAGCTTCACAGATAAACAATAGCTCAGAAACTTTACAGACTCAAAACCAGTCTTAACAGAAAAACCGAAAGATCTACTTTAAGACAAGACTGACCAACGGACACACCAAACTTCGACACAAAGATGGCACTAAATCCCATGACAGTTCTTTCTCTCAATGTCAATGGACTAAATGCACCAGTTAAGAGACACAGAGTGGCTAAATGGATCAAAAAAACTCAATCCAACCTTCTGTTGCCTACAAGAAACACACCTGAATAGTCAGAACAAACAGACTCAAAATAAAAGGCTGGAGGAAAAGCATCCAAGCAAACAACACCCATAAAAAAGCTGTAGTGACCATACTAATATCAGATGATGCAAACTTTATACTCAGAAAAGTTGTAAGGGACAAAAATGGACATTTTGTATTAATCAAGGGATATGTACAGCAGGAAGAAATCACTCTCCTAAACATATATGTACTGAATGAGGGGCCAGCAAAATATTTAACACAATTGTTGACAAATCTGAAAAAGAATATTAACAATGCAATAATTGTTGGAGACCTCAACATGACATTGTCAACAATTAATAGGTCAACCAGACTGAAACCCAACAAGAATATACTAGACCTTAAAAGAGAAATGGAAGAAAGAGGCCTAGTATATATATAGGACACTCCACCCCCAGAAACCTGGATACACATTCTTCTCTAATGTACCTGGGATATTCTCCAGGATAGACTACATGCTAGCACATAAAACATATCTCCATAATATCAAGAGGATAGAAAATTTGCAGGCTACCTTCGCTGACCACAAGGCCCTGAAATTATATGTGAACTACAAAGGGACACAGAAGAAAAACTTTAATACCTGGAAGTTAAACAGCCTAATACTGAATAACCAGTGGGTCCGAGAGGAAATCAAAGAGGAAATCAAAACTTTCCTGGAAACAAATGGCAATAGAGACACAAACTATCCGAACCTATGGGACACAGCAAAAGCAGTATTGAGAGGAAATTTTATAGCTTTGCCAGCACACATCAGGAAAGAAGAAGGGGCATACCTGAGTAGCTTAATGACGCAGCTCAAAAATATTAGAAAGTGCTCAACAAAAGAAACCAAAAAATAGGGAGACAGAAGGAAATAACAAAGCTGAGAGCAGGAATCAATGAAGTGGAAACCCAAAAATAAATCCAAAAGATCAACAAAAGCAGAAGTTGGTTCTTTGAAAAAATAAGATTGATAGACCACTGACAAAACTAACAAAGAGAGAGAAACTTGATAACTCGTATTAGAAATGAAAAAGGGGAGATCACTACCAATATTGCAGAGATTCAAAGGGTAATAAGAAACTACTTGAGAAACTCTATGCCACTAAAAATGAGAACCTGGAAGAAATGGATAAATTCTTGGACTCATAACTTCCATGGTTGAATAAAGAGGATGTTAAAACACCCCCATCACTATTGAGGAAACTAAAATGGTAATCAAATGTCTGCCCAAAAACAAGAGCCCAGGCCCAGATGGATTCACTAATGAATTTTTCCAAATCTTTCAAGAGGAACTACTACCAATCCTGGCAAGACTCTTTCATGAAATTGAAAAAACGGGAACACTCCCAAATAGCTTTTATGAAGCCAACATCACCATGATCCCCAAACCAGACAGAGATGCTACCAAAAAAGAAAATTAAAGACCAATATCCCTGATGAACACAGATGCAAAGATCCTCAACAAAATCCTGGCAAATAGGATTCAAGGCCTCATCAGAAGATCATTCATTATGATCAAGTAGGTTTCATCCCAGGAATGCAAGGATGGTTTAACATCCGTAAATCTATCAACATAATACACAACATCAACAACAAGAAAAATAAAAATCACATGATCATATCAATAGATACAGAGAAAGCATTTGATAAGGTCCAACACCCATTCTTGATAATAATAAAAAAAAACTCTCAGCAAGATGGGAATGGAAGGAACCTTTCTCAATATAGTTAAGGCCACCTACCACAAGCCAATGGCAAATATTGTCCTCAATGGAGAAAAACTAAAAGTCTTCCCTCTAAATTCTGGCACAAGACAAGGCTGCTCTCTCTCACCACTCCTATTCAACATAGCACTGGAAGTACTTGCTATAGTGATTAGGCAAGAAAAAGATATCAAGGGAATCCAGATAGGAAAGGAAGAAGTCAAGCTCTCACTTTTTGCAGATGACATGATACTCTACCCTAAAGACTCTACCAAAAAGCTTCTAGAAACAATAAACTCATATAGCAATGTGGCAGACTACAAAATTAACACACAAAAATCAATGGCCTTTCTATACACCAATAATAATAAGGAAGAAATGGACATTAAGAAAACAACCCCGGGCCCGGAGAGATAGCACAGTGGCGTTTGCCTTGTAAGCAGCTGATCCAGGACCTAAGGTGGTAGGTTCGAATCCCGGTGGTCCCATATGGTCCCCGGTGCCTGCCAGGAGCTATTTCTGAGCAGACAGCCAGGAGTAACCCCTGAGCACCGCCGGGTGTGGCCCAAAAACCAAAAACCAAAAAAAAAAAAAAAAAAAAAAGAAAGAAAGAAAGAAAAGAAAAGAGAAAAGAAAACAACCCCATTCACATTCGTGCCACACATATTCTTGGAGTCAACCTGACTAAAGATGTGAAAGACCTATACAAAGAAAACTATAAAACACTGCTCCAAGGATAAGAGAATACACGTGGAAAGGGAAACACATACACTGCTCATGGATTGGTAGGATCAACATAATTAAAATCTTTAAAGTCCAGAGAAGTAATATGAAGCCAACGGACTGTCAAATACAAAAAGGAATGTACCAGAGTTTGAAACTCTATTTAAAATGACAATAGTTAATTACAGCATCAAAATTTTAGAATGAAGAGTGGCTAGCTAACGCCTATATCTTGGGAGGGATGGTGTTTGGAATTAAACATCAAGATAGAACAGAAGGTGAAAAATGCTACTTTATTTTGAACTGTATATCTTATGTGTAGAAGAAAATTCTCTTTTGCATGTGAAACATAGAGAAACATATGCCAAAATGGAAACATCTCTAAAATTTTTCATGGATTCATATGTGAATAGAAAACTCTTGGCAAAGTCAATCCTGAGGGTCCAGAACAGAGTAGATCTGTATATGTCAACAGTATAAAAGGAAAAACCAAGAATACTTTTGAAAGATACATGTGTGACGGAACACACATAATCACAGGTTATACAAATAGTCTATGCACATTAAAAGATCCTTAATTTGATGCATACCAAAAAGGCATGGAAGGATGAAGTGAACAAGGTTTGGGGAGCTATAGAACTTTTCACTTCTCACTAAGAAGTAATGTTTTCATGTTTGGCAAAGACACGCTATTTTTGTATGAAATGAATGAAATATAAATTTTAGTATGTTCTAAATAATATAAGAAAATGAGCTTGTTGTTCTACAAGTTGTTTTTTTTTTTTTGGGGGGGGCAGGATTCTCTCAGCCTTAAACATAACTGTGTCACTCCCCAGAAATTGCAGCCAGTCCTGTGAAACCCAGATGTCAAATATAAGGTAGAAACTCACCAGTTTGTATTAACTTTTCATCTTCCTCGGATATCTCAGGAAGCTCTGTACTACTGCTCCTATAAACAGGACAAAGTTAAAATTCCTCCAGAATGCCTGGACCTTAATGAAGCCCTTTACCACCGGCTTCACTTGAATGTATATTTTCAGTCTGAGCAAGGAAAATATGCCTGACGAGTCAGAGAGCTAGGCTGAGTGCAATCTTTCATAGTCTTGCAGAAAGCTTAGACTTAAGTCTCTGGCAACATGGATTCATAAGCACCACCAGGCAGAACCTCTCAAAATGAAGCTGGAAGCCATGTCTGAGCACCATTTTTATTTGTGCCAACACCGCTACAATAATAGATATGAAAATAAATGCATATATTGGGCTATAGCAAGAACTAAAATTTACATGACAATCTTTGCAGTTATTGTTAGTGCTACATTTCAATTTTCAATCATGAATTTATGTTCTGGTTGCAACCATAAATCTTTGGTAAACACGGTGGGTTTCTAGTAGAATCAAGCTATTTCTTGGAAATTTTCGTTTTTGTTTTTGTGTTTGGGGCCATCCATAACCAGCAACACTCAGGGGTTACTCCTGGCTTAAGCGCTCAGAAATTGCCCCTGGGTTGGGGGACCATATGGGACGCCGGGGATCGAACCGCGGTCCTTCCTTGGCTAGCACTTGCAAGGCAGACATCTTACCTCTAGCGCCACCTTACCGGCCCCTTCAAGTGTAATATTTAAGAAACAAATATATACAGGACAAGTAAGATAAACATGCCAGAGAATATTTAATATCTGTTCACAGATCATACTATCATGTAGAAGAGAAAAATAAAAACTATTTTCTGCACTGACAAATGAGAAGAGTGGTAAGAAACACCATGCAGGCTTCATGCTGTAATTTTGAGACCACTAACAACACATGTGACCCAAGTATCACATTTACATAGACCTCAGGCCAGTACATGAAAAGGACAGGGAATGAAAGAAACATATGAAGCAGTAAAATGAGTTAGATGTAAGGTAATAAATGTAGGAGCCAGAGACTCAAGTACATCAATGGTATCCAGGTGCCATTCATGTATATATGTGGTATAGGTATATGGGAAAACATCTATTAGCTACAGAGCTAATATCGCAAGCATCAGGACCAAACGACTATAAACTTTAAAATGTTTACAATGTGTCTGTCAAGAGGCAGACTGAGGGTGGGAAGGACCCTGGGGACACTGGTGGAGGGAAGGTGACATTGTTTTGGGGATGGGAGTAGGAACATTGTACTCCTGAACGTCAACGATAACTCTCTGTAAGTCGTGTGCCTTAATATTAAAGTTTTAAAGCCAATTAAAAAATTTGGATAGGGCTCGGAAAGATAGCACAGTGGCATTTGCCTTGCAAGCAGCCAATTCAGGACCAAAGGTGGTTGGTTCAAATCCCGGTGTCCCATATGGTTCCCCGTGCCTGCCAGGAGCTATTTCTGAGCAGACAGCCAGGAGTAACCCCTGAGCACTGCCGGTGTGGCCCAAAACCCAAAACCCCCAAAAAAAATTGGATAAACTCACTATCAAAACAGAGGTCAGAGGAACGTATAAGTGAAATTTTGGAAGAGAAAACAATGCATTGTATCCAATGTGAACCACCAAGAGGAAAGTTCTAAGGTTCTCACATTTTTGGTTCGAGGAAAAGGATACCAGTTTTGATTTTTTTTTTTAGGTGTACTTGATTAGTAATGGACATATGAGTAACACATAAACCATCCCATCAAAGAATGTCCAAGTTCACAGCGATCAGGTTGATACAAAAGCAATGCAAATCCAAGGTGCACTGATGAATTTTAGGGGTCTGCACAGGAGTACTATGCACAAGTATTTCTCAGTCAAGGTCTTGAGCTTTAAGGCAGTGCAGTGCTTCTCAATTATTTTCTGTCATGGCCCCCTAGGAAGAAAACATTTTTTGCGTTCCCCCCACGAGACTGTAAATAGTATCTTTGTTAAAAAAAAACTTTAACCTGCAAAACAAAAATATATAAAATAATTTGAGCTGATTTTTTAATCAGAGGTGATATCTGGATTAACGGCTACAATGAGCACGTTTTACAATGCATAGCTTTTCGAAGTGGGGTTTGAAGCAGAACACAGCAACTCTCAACTCCAGAGACATACAGAGACGTAAACGTGGCTTAGCTTGTTATGACAGTGTTTGCCGAGGTCAAACGCACTCCCCTTTATGAAGCCTCACATCCCCACCGGGAGACGTGCCCCACTCTTTGAGAAGTACTGCTCTAAGGCTATGTAAGGAGGATCAAACAAACTGTCATATGTACTGGTTGGGAAATTTCAGATCTACACAGATGTGTTATTGTCATGTCTTGCATTGTAGAGTCCTTACACTCTTTGGGAGGAGGGTGGAGTTTTAGCTCTCGCTTCAGTCTTCACTTGAGTCAAACCTGCTCAAGATCCTTAATGCCAGTCAAGTTGCTATCAGATAGTCAAGTTTTTTGAACTGCATGGGATTTGTGGTGAGTATATTCTGCACCTGGGTGTCAAAACCTCATGCTACCCCACCATTTCAAGCAGTTAAGTCCTTCACTTTATATTCTCTAGCATCAGCACCTTTCCAACATAGTTGAAGAGCCTGGTTCAGATCCTTTGATTAACTTTAGCTCATCCCATACTATTCCCAACTACTCCTCAGAACTTAACCCCATACTTCTTGAATCAGAAGGTATTGTTCTCCATAATGTTTTCCATAAGGGCTAGATGGCATTCCCACCAGCAGTGAATGAAGTTTACCACAAAGAGTGGTGAGTGCAGTTAGAGAAATAATTGCACTGAGAACTATCAAAACTGTCAATGTGTGAGGGAGGTATTAAATACAGGTAGGATGGTGGTGGAGGAAGATGGATGGGGACATTGGTGTTGGGAATGTTGCACTGGTGAAGGGGGTGTTCTTTTTATGGCTGAAATCCAACTAACAATCATGTTTGTAAACCTGGTGTTTAAATAAATGTTTATTAAAAAAAAAAGGTGTAAGTTCTTTCAAGATGCAGAAAATTTCTTTGGTTCCACCAGCTCTTCTATGGTTGATAATCTTCTGCAGACAACTCCAGCTTTTGGCCAGCCACACTAGTTTCCTTTTCCCTAATGCCTCTCAATATTGAAAAAGCCAGGTTGATGAGGCATTCTAACTATTTGGAAGAAAGCAGAGATCACCAGTTTGGGAAGGAAATACATAACTTATTGTATGTAGTGTAGCTTCCCAATAATTCCTACTTTAAAGTGGGGGCATTTAGAACATTTAAAACTAATGTGACAATTTTTAGGTAGGGTCAAACCTACTCCATTTCTATTGGATTTCTCTTAAGTCCTTTACTGTGTTCTTATTCCACCACCACCACTTTTCTATGTCTTGTGTTTTTCCTTTCAATATGTTTTGACCTTCTTGAGCCACCACAAGCAGCACTCAGGGCTCACTCCTCACAGTGGTTGAGGGACCATGTGTGACCAGAGATCAAATTGGGAAGAAGTTTAAAATAAGGCAAATGCCTTAATTCTTCTACTATCTCACTTGACTCTTAAGGTTTTGCACATCGATATCCTTCTTAGGTTTTCAGCTATAATTCTGTGTTTTAGTGATTTCTAACTAATCCTGCTCAAAACTCAAGTGATTACCAAACCACTTCATGTACAAAATAAAGCATATTTTAGTTACTTTGTACTACTGTTGTCATGCATTTACTCTAACATGTTGTCAACTCCAAAAGGCATTAGCATCAGTCAGTTCTCTTCTCTTAGATGGGGAACTTCCATGCAATATTGAGGGACCAAATGGTATTCAGTCAACCAGGCTGGATGATCCTTTGCTGGCAGGTACCTAGTACCCAATGATGTGGTGCTCCTGAAGTTTTGGGGGGCAACAGCACAAATGGGACTGGCCAGCTCCTCATACTCCACAGGATGCACATTTGAGATAGATCATATTGAGTGTTCCCTTCAAATATATCCTCTAGGGGCAAGCGTTGGCTCAGAAGGTTCAATGGGTTTGCTACATAGCACCTCCTTGTTCTCCAAGCAAGGAGTGTGATCCAGGCACTGCCAGGTAGGGGCTGTTGAGTAATTGTTGTAATATTGTTTTTGCCTGTCATCCACCTGGATTTTCCCTGTTAATATCTTTTTTATAATGATCTTGATAAAAATACTGAGTCAAGTCTGTAATATTATACAAGCATTGCAATATTGAATTCATGTAACATGAGTTACCCAAATTTTGTAATCCAGTGAAAACAGGTTTCTGTTTTTCTATTTGTAGTCCAGACTGTAAGGATTTTTCACTTTGACGTGAATAATCAACGAATGCAAAATATTAGGGGACCAAAGGTTCAGCAAAGAAAGTCTTTTGTCAGTTGCAGCCAGCTCCAAAAAGCAAACCGAACAAGCCGTCAGTTCTGGCAAAAGAGCTCCCTATGCCTCCCCAACAAGCTATTTATTTATTTCCTTAATCACCCCCACCTGGAAAATCCAGGTGGGATGACAGGCAAAAACAATATTACAACAATTACTCAACAGGGGCCCCAATCCAAAATTAATCCTCAAAATAAAGCACATCATCTCCTTTGTGTAAGCAGAGGAGTGTATTAGCAACTATAAAAATGTGCCGCTCATTATGCTTCCTTTGTGGCGTCTTAGCTCCTTTGGCACCAGCCTATGACTGCCAGGAGCTGTTTCTGAGTGCAGAGCCTGGAGTACACCCTGAGTGCCTCCAGGTATGCCACCCTTTCAAAAAACAATGAGAAATATGAAGTGAGGTCAGAGAGCTAGTATGGAGTTAATCAAGGCACCCTGCCTTGCAAGCCGACAACACAGGTTCAATTCTAGCACTATGTATGGTCACACAAGTCTATCTGGAGCAAACCCTGGCTCCTGACCAAAGAGCCAGGAGTAAGACCTGAGCACAGCCAGGTTTATCCCCCAAATGAAAGTAAACAGAAACATACAATGCATTAGCAGGCTATTTATCTCAGACCCACTCAACTCACCTGTGAAATAAAGATGGGGGTCACTTCTTGATAACAAACTTGATCATTTATTTTTATAAAATATGACCTTAATCCTTCAGTCTTGACAAAGGCAGGAGAGAGACTAGGAAGCCTACTATCCCCAGCATTTCTTCTGTGCCCAAGGAGACAGAATGAACCTTGGTTAAGAGATAAAGTTATGGGCCCGGAGAGATAGCACAGCGGTGTTTGCCTTGCAAGCAGCCGATCCAGGACCAAAGGTGATTGGTTCGAATCCCGGTGTTCCATATGGCCCCCCCCCCCCCCCGTGCCTGCCAGGAGCTATTTCTGAGCAGAGAGCCAGGAGTAACCCCTGAGCACCTCTGGGTGTGCCCCCCCCAAAAAGAGATAAAGTTATAAGTATGGCATAATAAACTTCAGGGATCAAGTTCAGGGATGAAGGCTGAACAAAATCTAAGGGGATGGCCTTTTCTGTCTACTTATTCTGATGGCCTAGCACAAAGCTCCAAACATCAGAAGTAACTGGAAATTCAGCCATACTGCTACTTCACCAGAGTGTTGGCTGAGCCTATCCTTTCCAGGACAATGGAGAGAGAAACCCAAAGAGAGTCACCCTACTCTCCTGGATGAGTGGGTGAATGTACTGGTCCCCAGCAGGTGAACACACACTGCTCCTTCCCCACCCCACTTTGGCTCAAGTCTCAAACCTGCCCTCCTATAGCATAATTGCTACTCCCACCTCTCTTTCTTCAATCAAGCAGGTCCCAACACGAATTCAACATTTCCATAGTTTCAGAGGCCATGATGGCCATCTCATTACGTATTCTCTCTTTCTCTTTTTCATGCCCTGCACTCAGGGCATGAATGAAAAGAAGAGTTGAGATACCCGTCAACATTCTCTTCCCACAAGGGAATCTCAAATAGAGCCCGCTCATCCCCAAACCCAAAGGTTTTTCTATAATTGTTCTGCAAACATAACTCAACTAGCACAATTTCAGATCTCATTCATCTGAAGCAGGATGGTCAGGAAATTGGTAAACTGGAAGCCAGCAAGAGCCACTGCATCCATCTCCCATATGTAACTTGCCTTAACCTGAGACCAAGAAGAGCCGCTGGAGAAGCATCTCATCACTAGGGGCAGGCTGGGGCCATAATCTGCCCCTTCTCTAACCTTCTGGGGTTCAGTTGAGGGAGCCCTATCTCTTTAAGCCCTTCCTTCCTCCTCACCCAATTGAAATAGAGCATTTCTCCAGACTTCCTAACCTTCATATTGAAAGATGGCCAATGTGTCCTCTTCAACCTTGCTAGTCAGTATAAGTTTCAGGATTTGATCCCAAATTTCAATAAGATATTCCAAAGTTTCTGAAAGAGTTCAAGAGCCAGTCAGGCTCAGAAGCTGGGAGAATGGGGACCAGAAAGGGGCCCGGAGGACAGCTGGAGGGCGAGGAGAACTGGGTGTAAATCCTTGCCCTGTCCAGGCAGCCAGGATCTATGGACTAGGTGACAATGGCTTTCTGCTTCCTTCACTGCTAGTTAGGACTTGCTCTTTGATATAAAACTCTTTGGGGTATCTGTAAATACCTGGCTCCATGTAGGTGGACTTCACAACCCACAAATCTGGATTTGACAGAGCCTCCCACCCCACACCTGACTCCAAAGGGCTTTCTGGAAAAAGTAAGAAGAGCCATCAGAATCTGTGTAAGAAGACTTGCCCATTGTTCAAGGAGCTGCATTTGCACGAGCCCCCAAGCCTGTCCTGCTGCCCAACTCATACCTCCTCATTCCCAGTCCACCAGAATACCTGCTGCTTCCCACTGCTCTTGCATCCCACAGTGCAGAAAAGGGCCAGCATTGCCATCTGTCCAGTGACTTGATTGTTCACATACTCCACCTGACTGGACATATGGGTAGGTAGAGGCCCTCCACAGTCATGGGTTCCGAGACTGGAGCCTGTGTGGTGACATCCACCTGCTGACAAAGGACCTGCATAGGCCCTCACCAAAAGGCAGGCAGCTCCCCACAGTACAGTTCTCTGAGATTTTGCCTCTACCCTTGCCCTGAACAGTCAGTGGGTCTTCTATTCTGCTTACCCTCCCTCTACATTGTGTGTTCTTTAAGCCTCACAAGGACTCCCCCATTCTAAGTTAGTGAGAGTCAGAAGATCCCTAAAATGGTAAATCCAGAGACTGCTACCTGCTGGCAGTTCGTCATGGCCTCTTCGGGTCTAGTGTGTGGGGATATCTTTTAGGCTCCTTACAATTAGCAGTTACTGTTGGTAACGGCAGTTAGTGCTGGTGTAGGCAGTTACAGGCAGTTAGTAGTTCCATTAGTGGCTTGCCCTTGCTAGCACCTGTTCTCTCTTAAATAGGTATTTCTCTCTTTCTCTTCACCACCTCTTCTCACAGAATAGATAGCCTTGAAAGAAAACTATCTTGCTTCATAATAAAAGAATGCAAGAAAGAAAAGTTAAAGAGGAGGGATGAAGGAATAAATTTGAGAGAGGGATAAAGAAAGGAGGAAAGGGAGGGAGGGAGGAAGAAAGGAAAAAAGAAAGGCAACCCATGAAGACTTATTTTAAAAATTTGTACTGAATACAGAGGGCCATGGATAAGGGCTCTTGTCTTGCATTCTGCTGACATCTCACTTCCTTAACACCTCTCCTGCTCCTATGATATCTGCCATAAATGATTCCTAAACACAAAGCCAGGGGAGTATGTCATGAGCACTGCTGGGTGTGAAGTCAAAACAAACATGGTCAGCCCCTTTGGTCCCTGAGCTCTCTAGGAGTGAACCTTGTGTAGAGAGAAGTGAATTAGTCCTGAGCACCATGACTTGTGGCCCCCAAACCAATAACTAGGTCAGTGCTAGATTATTTTACCGGTGATTTATCCCAAGCAATTCAGAATAAAAAACCAAAATGCCCATCCAATAAAAGAAGCAGATCTGCTTGCATGCATGCTATGTCATCTGGAATATAGAAAATCCTAACACACTCATTGTAAACTCAATTGTATACCTGTATGTTTCAAATGAGCAAAAATTATAAATATTTTGTAATGTCATTATAAAGAATAACACATTTAGGAATAAACTATAAGATAACGGCTGCATAGTATTCCATCGTGTAGGTGTACCAGTTTCTTTAGCCACTCATCTGTTTTCAGGCTTCTGAGTTGTTTCCAAATTCTGGCTATTGAAAATAGTGCTGTGCTGAACATAGGAGTGCAGAGGGCATTTTTGTATTGTGCTTTTATGTTCCTGACTATATCCCTAACAATCACATGTAATCACAGTTTCTAGCGTTTTGAGGAATGTCCATTGTTTTCCATAAAGGCTGGACCAGTATGCCTTTCCAACAGCAGTGAATGAGAGTTACTTTCTCCCTGCATCTACATCAGCACTGTGTGTGTGTGTGTGTGTGTGTGTGTGTGTGTGTGTATGATGCATGCTAGTCTCTGTGGTGTGAGATATCTCACTGGTGGTATGGCTTTATCATCCTAAATGCACCCAAACTCATCTGATCCAAGAGTTTTGAAACAGCAAAATACAGTAAGAGGTGTAGGTAGGGTAGAAAGCGACATTGTGATGGCAGTGGAACTAGGTGGAGTGCTAAGTCACAGGCTCTTAGTTCAGTGACCTTACCTGATGCCAGAAATCAAGTCTTGGTAGGCTGTAATCAAGGCAAGTGCTCTACTCTTTACTTGAACTCTGGCCCTTGTTTAGTGAGTTTTACTCACACAGAGATGGGTGAACTTATGTTCCTAATAGGAGGCAAATATGGTAAACCAAAAGTGCTTAGATTAAAACATAAAGTGTTAATTGACTTGCCACGTGGCTGATCTGGGTTTAATTCCTTGCACCACATATGTTCCGAGAACATTTCCAGGAATGATCCCTGAGCAGAGCATAAAATAAGGCCTAAGCACAGTCAAATGTGCCCCCCCCCAAAAAAAAGAAATAACTAAACAGGTGACCCTAGAACTGGAGCTAGCACAGTGTTATGGTAAATGTCTATCATGGCGAGTGGCTGAGGATTTTATATATTGACATATGGAGCTGTCTGGTATGCTTCTAGCATTTTACCCTTTGGTGCTCATTCCACTGAGCCTCCTGAGGAATCTCTTTCTCCGAAGTAGACTGAATTGTGTTAAAAAAAAAAAGTCACTGCCAGCAATAAAAAGTATCATTTATATACACCCCTAAAATATCAAGAACTTTCCACCTGTCGAAAGCTCAAGTGCTTCATTCTTGGACACTCACTGTAGGATACATGCAGGTTTTGATGTGTTTATTTTTTACAGAGGGTTTTCTTTTAAATGTCGGTGCTCTTGGATATATTTTATTACTAGCTATTCCAAGTACATAAAAACTGAGAGTAGCATAATGAAGCTATGTTGACCAAAATATAGCATCAGATGCCTCCAGTCATGAGCATAATAAAAACAATGGAATTTGATAAGCTAGACCATTTTGTAAGATTCAAAGGTTGCTAAACATAACATCAGCTTTAGGTTGGTTACCTTCAATTTACTAATGAACTGGAAATAATCAGGGCAATATTATTCATAATTGTCTCCCCTCTTCCTCACAATAGATCTGCATCAGAAATAATTTGTTATGATCAGTGGTTCAGATGAAGGGTAACTGTAAAGGGTGTTTGTGGTCAAAACCTATCCCAAAGATACAAGATAAGAATCAGGCTTGTTGGAGGATGGTAAGGAGAGATGAAAGAATGAGGATGGTTCCAGAGAATAGGGTGTGTATTAGAATGGTAAGAAGGAGAATGGTGGTGAGGATGAGGGCAGGAAAGGAAGAAAAACAAGGAGGGTCCATGGTGAAATGTGGGGAAAATGATGGCAGGAGGGAGAGGGTTGTAATTATATGTGGGTGATTTTTGATTTGTTGTTGCCTTTGGACCTATTTAAAAATGATATATGAGAGAAATAAAACACCCAAACCTGGCCTGCATGCTCTTTATCGTCTATTGACTGGTATTCAGTCCCAGGGTCTGAAGTCACTTGCTCCATGCAGAGCTGCAAGTCTGTCCTAGTCAGGTCCTCACACCTTGTGCTTCATTCTTCTCGAGGCTCATTCAGGTCTATCTCAGCATAATCTGTGAATTCCATCTGGGGGAAGAGGCACAATGGAATTTGTTTGCAGAGTGACCTTAGGAAGGCCAATCCCTTCCAGGCATCAAACAATATATGTGGGATTTTGAGGGAAAGGAGGTATAGGTGGGCCCATGTGTTTCAGAGGAAGTAGCTGTTGAGAGAAAATGGAGGGAGGGAAATCAAGAGTGTTTGTTTGAACCAGGAACACAGAGTGGGAATATCAAGCCTACCTTGGCTTCTGTGACATCCAGGTGTTCTGGCAGACTTGAGTGGTTTGCTTCTTTTTCCATCTGCACACTGGTCTCTGCCACATCCACCTTTTCATCTATGGTAAATTCATCCACCAACTGCTAGCAAGACATAATCACAGACTAGTTCCCAGACTTGGGGTCAAGCTTGGTGCTGAGCCCCAAGTTTTCACCTTGCAGTTTTCCCCCCTCAAAGCTGCATCTCCAGATCTCTCAAGCTTTAGGAAAACATCTACTCTCTACTATATACTTCCCAACACTCTGAACAATTCCACCCATCTCAGACCTCTTGGCTGGACCGGTATGCTTCCTCCGGATTCTGGATTGGCAGTAACATAGAGAAGAGTTAGGTGCCATTAGACTCTGTCACTGCAGCGCCAATTGGAGGTCAGGAATATCCCTGAGCTCCAGTTTCCTCATGTCTGAAGGACAAGGAATATTGGTTTATTCAGAGTGGTACACTCAGATAATGACCTCTCAAATATCACATGGAATCACATGATTAGAAACTAAATTCACCGACCAAAAGGGTTCAAACCACGCTCTGTGTGAAGAAGGTCCAAAGGAAGGAAGGAAGGAAGGAAGGAAGGAAGGAAGGAAGGAAGGAAGGAAGGAGGAAGGAAGGAAGGAAGGAAGGAAGGAAGGAAGGAAGGAAGGAAGGAAGGAAGAAAGAAAGAAAGGAAGGAAGGGAGGGAGGGAGGGAGGGAGGGAGGAAGGAAGGAAGGAAGAAAAGAATTTTCAAGAAAATCTTAGCAGAGACAGCCCTGAATTCACTCATGATTCTTTTCATTTTTGGTTTTGGGGCCATACCAGGTGATGTTCAGGGGTTACTACTGGCTCTGCACTCAGAAATCGCTCCTGGCAGATTGGGGGACCCTATGGGTCCGTCTAGGCCAGCAGTGTGCCAGGCTCTCTCCAGCCCCTCACTCATGGTTCTTAAACCCTCCATTCATTCTCCAGCTCTAGGTCTTGCTCTCGTTAGATTCCTTTTCTCCATCGCAAGGCTCATCACCTGCCGGGTAGAGACTATGGTTTCACCCTTAGGTTCAGTTCAGTTCAGAGACGTGCAGCCTTCTCCATCCCTGCCTCCCTCCTCGCTTCCAACCCAAGGCGGTTGGAAGTCAGACCCAGGCCGGATCTGCGCTCAGCCAAGGGCAGGTGGAACGAGTCACTCGGAAGGAAGCAGGCCGGCCACGTCTGCGCATGCCCAGTGCCACGAAGCCCGGGCCACTGCCGAAAGCCCAGCACGTGCGAATTGCCTGGGAGAGCCACTGCGCTTGCGCCCCGGACCACTGCCGGATGTGAGTTGCTCATGAGTCACTGCGCTTGCGCCCTGAGCCTGGGGGCCAGGGCTTGTTCCTGGTGCAAGGAGGCCCAAATCCACCTTACATATGGCCAACCCAGGTTCGATCCCCATCATCCATTTTGGTCCTCTTGAGCTCGACAGGAGTAATTTCTGGGTGCAGAACCAGGAGTAACTCCTGATCACTTTTGAGGTGGCTCATAAACCAAAACTAAACAAACACACGAAAAGAAGAAAGTAAGCCTCCACACACTGACTTTCTCTCTGTTCCCACCAACTCGCTTGGACTCACTCACCCTCCAGCATGATGTGCATTTCGTCTCTGAACAGCAAATGGTTTTCCGACTTCACAAGGTACCCTGAGCACAAAGTGAAGGGAAATGAGCCCCCAAATAGATGGGGGGTCAGCCACGGGCACCATTGGCCTCAATATTCTCAGGGTCTCTGTGGGTCTTGTGTTTACTTGTTTAAAAATAAATAATTTAATGGAATCACTGTGACATACACAGTTACAAAGTTGTTATAGTTGAGTTTTGACATATAATATCCAATACCCTTCCCCCAGTGAACTTTTGCTGCCACCAAGGTCCCCAGTTTCTGTCCCGCCTTCCCACCTGCCTGCCACTGTGGCAAACATTTTTTTTTTTTTTTTTTTTTTTTTTTGGTTTTTGGGCCACACCCGGTAACGCTCAGGGGTTACTCCTGGCTATGCGCTCAGAAGTTGCTCCTGGCTTGGGGGACCATATGGGACACCGGGGGATCGAACCGCGGTCCGTCCAAGGCTAGCGCAAGCAAGGCAGGCAAACATTTTTTGTCTGGTTTTGTTCTTTGATTTTGGGCAGTGGTCCAAGGTCATTCTTGAATCTGCACTCAGGAATCACTCTTGGTGGGGCTTGATGGAGCTATAGGATGCTGGGGATGGAACTTGGATTGGCTTTGTGCAAGACAAACATCCTACCCACTGTACTATCACTCTGGCTTCTGTGGCAGACACTTTTCCTCTAGTTTTCTTCTCTCTCTCTCTCTCTTCTCTCCTCTCTCTCTCTCTCTCTCTCTCTTTCTCTCTCCCTCCCTCCTTTCCCTCTCTCTCCTCATCCATTCTCTTCCTTTTTATAGGGAGAGGAATATACATAGAATGATTGCACTAATTTATGGGATACTAAAAATATATAATATTAATATCAAGAGACAGCAGAAATGAGGGTCAGGAGGACCAGTCCATGGTAGGAAGCTTGCTACAAAGAGCAGGGGAGAGCAGTTAGGGCAGAGAAGGGACCACTATGACAATGAAAGTTGGAAATGATCACTCTGGACAAAAATGGGTGCAAAAACTGGGGACCTAAAGGAGGGAAAGTGAGTCATGAAGGCCCTTCGGTAACAATATTTGTTATGATTTTTTGTTTGTTTCTGAACCTCATCTGGTGGCACTCAGGTTATTCCTGGCTCTGTGCACAGGAATCACTCCCAGAAGACTCAGGAATTCCTACTAGATGTTTGGGGATCGAATCCTGGTCGGCTGTGTGCAAGGCAAACACCATACCTGCTGTATGATCACTCTGAGCCCAAGGCATTATGACTTTTAAGCAGTAAAGAAGGAATAGAGCTTTGCCACAATCACAAAGCCCCAACAAGCTCTCTGTGTTGAATCGGCCTCAGATGTGCTGCTGAAATCACATAGTACCATGCGTCCTCCTCATTCATCCTGAGCCCATTCCTCGGTGCCAGTGCCCCATCCGATTTACCTTCCCACTCCCCCCTAGGAATGAGCCAGCCCCCCTTGGGTGCCACATTGTTCTTCACCTAACAAAATGACAGAGGCCCTTCTCAGACACTCAGGAATTACACAGGAAGTCCAAAAGTACCACCAAACATTTCTGTGATGCAGCTTCCCTTTGATATGAGCTGAGGACATAAATTAGTTGGTGGGTGTAAAGAAATAAATAACCCTGAGGCCGGAGAGATAGCATGGAGGTAAGGCATTTACCTTTCATGCAGAAGGTCATCGGTTTGAATCCCGGCGTCCCATATGGTCCCCCGTGCCTGCCAGGAGCAATTTCTGAGCACGGAGCCAGGAAAAACCCCTGAGCGCTGCCGGGTGTGACCCAAAAAAAACCACAAAAAAAAAAAAAAAAAAAGAAATAAATAACCCTGTTGGGAAAGCTATCTCCCAGACTGAATGGAGATAGGTTCAAAAGTGGGGGTTGGGGCCGGACAGATAGCATGGAGGTAGGGCGTTTGCCTTTCATGCAGAAGAACAGTGGTTCGAATCCCGGTATCCCATATGGTCCCCCTGAGCCTGCTAGGACCGATTTCTGAGCGAAAAGCCAGGAGTAACCCCTGAGTGCTGCCAGGTGTGCCCCCCCCCAAATGTGGAGGTTGCCCGGCTGAATTCATGTCATTCGGCCCAGTGGTGCCCATCAAGACTGCCCTCACCTATTAAGCAATGTCTGCCCCTCGTGACTGGCATCAAGAAAAGGCTCGGCTCACCCACCCGCCTCACCCTTGCCTCTACTTTCTACATTACCTGCTCCCAGGAGGTGGGCCAGGGGGGAAGAAAGAGACAAGGAGATCAAGGAGGAGGAAATGGGGGTTCCCAGGGTCCTCTGGCCTCAAGTCCCATGGTAATGCCTCATTGGGGAGCTCTACAGATGTATGCCCCTCTCCCCCACGCTCTTTCTCTTTCTGAACATTCTCCCCCCAATCCTTGGGGTACACCCTGACCCTCAGGGGCCACTCACAACATTGTTACACATGCTGAGCACCACCAGATCATAACTGAGATGTTGCTTGTATCGGAGCAGTTGCCCAGGTTCCAGTGTAGTTGGAGGATGCAGATGCTCAGTGTCTTTTGCATGCCTGGAGCATGGTCTGAAGCACTTACAGATCTCTATGGCTGCCTTTCTCCGTGACACCCAGACCAGGAACTCACTTTGGCCACCACGATCTCCATGTCCTCCAAAAACAGAAGCAAGACCACCAGGACCTCAAAGATCACTTTTCTCAGCATCTGCTTCTTCTGGCTCATGCTGCAATGTCATCGCAGATCTGCAAGAGAAAGGCCCAAAGTAGGCTCCTCCCTACCAGCAGGGAGCGCTGCTGGCACACATTAAGCTCTGTCTCTGTTTCTGTTTGTCCTTCCTCACTCTGCACCCATTTACCTACCAATCTTTCTTCCTTTCTTTACTATAAAGTCCTGCTGTTTCCTCTCTGCACCATGTTATTATTTATTCCTAGAAAAGATTCACTGGGAGTGTTTAAAAAGAAGTTTCTTTTGGGGGAGGAGGTAGGGAGTTGGGGAAACACCCAGCAGTGCTTGAGGTTGACTCAGCTCTCTCTATACACAGAGATCACTCCTAGCTCTCTCTCTCTCTCTCTCTCTCTCTCTCTCTCTCTCTCTCTCTCTCTCTCTCTCTCTCTCTCTCTCTCTCTCTCTCTGTATTCCATGTGCACTGTTTGATACCAAATTGGGGTCAACTGGTACAGGGCAAGTGCTTAAACATCTGCATCACCTCTCTGGCATATATTTAAAAAATTTTTTATTGAAAGGGGGGAGTGAGGAGTTTGGGGCCACCTGTTCCTGAAACGTGATGACTGAGGTTGACCCTGCTTACATGCAAGGTCCAAATCCAATAGTGTCAGGGTTGGTGGGGCAGGCATGTGGGACCTTGGGGGCCCAGCAGACCCACAGGCAATGCCCTCTCTGCCTCCAGTTGGCAATTCAGAAAACTTCTCTGGCTATACTCAGACCCCAGCTCTGAGGGGGAATTGTGTCTCCTCCACCTGGGTTCCCCGAAAGGAGGCTCTAGTACTCTGTTTGGGGGCCACACTGACAGGCCTCAGAAAATACTGTGGGCTCTGCCTTCAGAAATAACTCCAGGGTGGGTCAGGGAGGGAACTCAGGTCAGCCTGCTGCAAGGCAAACGTTCTACTTCCTGGAATACTACTCCAGCACTAATTAGTCAGAATGCAGGACCTATCACAGAGACTGGCACATATCACAAAAAACCAAGAACAATAAGTGCTGGTGAGAATATGGGGAGAAAGGAACTCTCATTCACTGCTGGTGGAAATGCTGTCTAGCCCAGCCCTTATGGAAAACAATATGGAGATTCCTCAAAAACTGGAAATTAAACTCCCATATGATCCAGCTATACCACTCCTAGAGATATACCCTAGGAACACAAAAATCCAATACGGGGCCGGCGAGGTGGCGCTAGAGGTAAGGTGTCTGCCTTGCAAGCGCTAGCCAAGGAAAGGACCACGGTTCGATCCCCCAGCGTCCCATATGGTCCCCCCAAGCCAGGGGCAATTTCTAAGCGCGTAGCCAGGAGTAACCCCTGAGCATCAAAAGGGTGTGGCCAGAAAAACCAAAAAAAAAAAAATTCAATACAAAAATCCCTTCATTACACTTATATTCATTGCAGCACTGTTTACAATAGCCAGACTCTGGAAACAACCAAGATGCCCCTCAATAGATGAATGGCTAAAGAAACTGGTACATATACACAATGGAATATTATGTAGCCATCAGGAGAGATGAACTCATGAAATTTTCCTGTACATGGATGTACATGGAATTTATTATGCTGAATGAAATAATAGGGAGGGAGAGAAATAGACACAGAATAGTTTCACTCAACTATGGGTTTTAAGAAAAACAAATGACAGTATTGTAATCATGACAAAAGACAACATAGATGAGGGCTGGAAGGACTGGCTCTTTTTTTTCCCCAGAGATGCTTTATTACATGGTTTAGGACTGGCTCTTAATGTTAAACTCACTACATAGAGTGGTGAGTTTAGTTTTGTGAGAGATGACTCACTAGCATGACAATCTTAATGAATGATAGAAGTAGAATGCTTGTCTTGTATACAAGCAGGAGGGGGTGGGTAAGGAGGGAGATGGGGGGGCATTGGTGGTGGGAAGGTTGTACTGGTGAAGGAGGGTGTTCATTTTTATGTCTGAATCCCAACTACAATTATAGATAGTCATGATGCTTAAATAAAGAAAAAATTTTAAAAATAATGTAGGACCTAGATTATGGAAGGTGCCACTCTAACTTTCCAGTTTGGTGTAGGTACTAATGTCTCAAACTGGCCTGGAGCTCACTCCTTTCAGCTCTCCTGAGCTAGAGCCAAGGTGGCCCCTAACATCCAGCGTGCATGGCTCTGCTTGCCCTCCCTGAAAAGTTCTCCCAGGCACTGGGCTCTTACCCTGCAGAGTGTCTTCCCCTTAGATCACTGTTACAAATGCAGCATCAAGAGCACAATTCCCGGGGCCAGAGATAGCATGGAGGTAAGGCATTTGCCTTGCATGCAGAAGGACAGTGGTTCAAATTCCGGCATCCCATATGGTCCCCCGAGCCTGCCAGGAGCGATTTCTGAGCATAGAGCCAGGAGTAACCCCTGAGCACTGCCGGGTGTGACCCAAAAATCCAAAAAAAAAAAAAAAAAAAAAAAAAAAGAAAGAAAGAAAGAAGAAAGAAAAAAAGAAAAAGAAAGAAAGAAAGAAAGAAAGAAAAAGAAAGAAAGAAAGAAGAAAAAGAAAAGAAAGAAGAAAGAATAAAGAAAGAAAGAAAAGAGAAAGAAAAGAAGAGAAAAAAGAAAGAGCACAATTCGCAGAGCCTTTCCACAGACTTCCATTTCCACTGAGCTTGGTCTTGTTGATGTTTGGAATCACACTGGGGAGTGCTCTGGGGCTTACTCATGTCTGGGTGGGAGGGATTGCACCTCTGCACTCACTGCAAGGAATGTGTAAGAACAAAGCAAGAGAATGCGTGCAGGGTGTTGCAAGTATCTGAGAGTCCAGGGTTCAGGCCCCTGTTCAGGCGCCATTATGTTGCAAGTCAGCTAGGAGCACGCGTCTGCCACCCTGCCTAGCCAACAGTTCTGAGGTGAAAAGGCGGGTAAACAGCTCGCAGTCAGGCTTGTGGAAATATTAGCTTTATTCAGTGGACAAGACTGAAGTCCAAAGAATCAGCCTCAGTTCCAGCAAAAAGCCTCTTGCCTTCCACAGACCCTTGTTTTTATCCCCCAGAATCAGGTACCACCCAATGGTGGGGTCAGACACCAACCAATCGTGGAAGCAGAATCAGGTACTATCCGAGGGTGGGGGCAGAATGTCAGGCCACACCCTAGGGTAGGGCACAATCACCATTCAGGTTAGGGTCAGTAACATAATAATCCCCTAAAATATTTACATATACAACACAGGGCTGCTCTAGGAGGAGTCGTGGCAAGCACAAAGAAAGTGTCGTGCCGTTGTTACTCACATTACTCACAAAAGTGCAGAGAACTGGAAGGAAGAGAAGAGTGCACAGTAATCCATGGGAAATTGGGGTGTGTGACATTAATCAGCCATCTTCAGCCTTCTGTGCTCCAGACAGGTGATGGTGTGCTGTTCCTGCTTCCAGCTCTGAGGGCTTGACCCTAAGGTTCCAAAGATGCAGATGTGCTCAGGCAAACATCACAGTCGGGCATGTGACACCTTCCAGGTGAATCTCGATTCACAATACCTTGAGCTCTAAAAACTAAGCACATCACTCATATCAACAGTTTTCCCCCTCACATGAGCAAGCGCTACAAAGGGATCAAGACATAAGTGCATGGGTACAATTGGTGACTCCAACCATCATTTCTCATCCATCGAATCATTTCATCATGTGGCTCTGCTTCTCTTTGCTTCCGGCTCAAGTAGCTGGAAAAGGGGCTGGAGCGGGGGCCGGGCGGTGGCGCTGGAGGTAAGGTGCCTGCCTTGCCTGCGCTAGCCTAGGACGGACCGCGGTTCGATCCCCCGGTGCCCCATATGGTCCCCCAAGAAGCCAGGAGCAACTTCTGAGCGCATAGCCAGGAGTAACCACTGAGCGTCACAGGGTGTGGCCCAAAAACCAAAAAAAAAAAAAAAAAAAAAAAGAAAAGAAAAGGGGCGGGAGAGATAGCACGGAGATAGAGCGGTTGCCTTACATGCAGAAGAACAGTGGTTCGAATTCTGGCATTCCATATGGTCTCCCAAGCTTGCCAGGAGCAATTTTTGAGCATAGAGCCAGGAGTAACCCCTGAGCACTGCCAGGTGTGACCCAAAATCAAAAAAAAAAAAAAAAGCAGCCAGAAAAGCCTAGTTCCTGCTCAGTTATTCTCTTTCTTGGCGATTAATCTATTCAACTCTATTTTGCTTTGTTTTGCTAGACTTTGTTTTGGGGGCACAACTGGAGGCATTCAGGGGCGACTTCTGGTTCTGTGCTCAGAAATTGCTCCTGGCAGACTGGGGGATGCTATAGGATGCTCGAGATTGGACCCCAGTCAGTCCCTGGTTAGCCGTGTGCAAGGTAGCTCTTCCCCCTATGCTATTCTCCAGCCCTCTGTCTGGCGCGTCGAATGAGAAACTCAGAAATCCTAATTGTAGTTGACCAACATGGCTTCCACACTGATGCTTCCTCACCAAAGAAATCAAATCAATTTTCTGGTCAGGAAAGACCTGGGAGGAGAGCAATGAAGCCAGTGAGAGTAAAGCAAACTCACTTGAACACTGGGGCGAGCAGAGGACTCACAAAGACAGAAAGCCTTTGCCTGGAGTCCAGGTGGAAGAGCCTTCAGCAAAAGGGGCCCCAGATTTGGTGCCCCACAGCAGTGAGGGGAGTCCCCACACGTAGCTGCATCCATGAGGGAATCCTGCAGCTCTGGCTCCCTCAGGTTAGACACCAAGAGGACTCACACTGAAAGGAGATGAATGCAGAAGTGCCTCCAGGAGCTGTGCGAGGTCTGTAACAACTCATCGAGACACACAGTCACCCCCCGTTCCTCCACCTGTGTCCCCTTTGACTATCTCAGCAGGGAAAGTCCCCCAAAATGTGAGAACCTGGGGCCTGAGCCTGCACAGCTGAGTGAGTAGGTGTGTGCAAGGGCAAGGGTGGGGGATAAACTGGTGACGGCACCCAGGTTCTCATCTCACTTCATCAGTAGCTGGAACAGGTGAGGTGAGGATTTCGGGATCTTCTAATGTCTTTGATCTGACCATGAAGCTTGGGCATCCACATAGGAGCCTCCCAGAATTGTCTGGTATTTCCTGTTGGTGAGTGAGAAACACCTGCTGTTTCCCACTCTCTTAACAGCCCTTGAACCTAGAGCAGACTAGTGTTCCAGGGGAGGAATCCCTGCACATCCAGCCCTGAGGGTGACTCACTGGAGGCCCTGAACCTGGGTCCATGGATAGGGTCCCAGGCTGGCACCCAGAGGGCACAGTAAAACTCCCTGAGCACTCCTCACCTCAGCACTGAGGTCTCCATGGAGCAATAAAATGGCCTCAACCGGATCCCTGAGGATCCCTAAAGAGAGTTCTGTGGATTCTAAAACTAAGATCCAGAGGACACATCAGAACACTTTTGGCTATCTTTTCAGGGCAAGCCAGTGAGGACGACAGGGAGAAAAATATGGGGGTTGATGGGCGGGAATGCTTGCATTTTCTGCATGTGAGTGTGTGGGAGGGTCTAAAGCATCTGTGATGGCTTGGGTATACTCAATTTGCTCAGATTTTATGGGATGTTGGACTCACCCAGAAGATTTAGTCTCAAACACAGATGCACAGCCAAAGGAAAAACAAAGGAGATGAACAGATCCTCATCCAAACACTGTCCCTCTTCCAGGGAACTATCTGTGCTCCAATCTAGATCAGCACCTTTCCATGTCAACATGGAAAGTGAATTTAGCAATGAGGCTAGAGAACTCCTTCCAAGCCAAAATTGAAGGCAGAGAGAGGAAGGCATATGGCTAGACTACCCAGGGTTCCAGGAGATGATTAATCAAGCCCCTCCCATGTCCAGATCCCATGGCTCTATAAAGGGAGGCCCCAGAACCTGGGTCATTGGAGATGCCACAAGTGCCCTGCAAGCAGCGTTTCTCAGAGGCCTCTGTGCAGCCCTCTGATCAGTCTCCATGGCTACACGGGAGGACACCCCAGTCTCCAGGTGAGTGAACTTTATGACTTGCATCTTAGGAAAAATAGCAGAGTGGAGCAAGGCTCAAAATGTAGGTTTGGGAGGAGCGCATGGGGTGTCTCACAGTGACATATAGGACTGAATGCCAGGGGTGGGGGTGGAGATGATTCAAACTGATGCTTGTGTTCTTCTCTGAGCAAACCCTTCCTTGAGATTCCAATCTAGAAGCAAATTTCATTGGGCCACAACCCTGAGGCATGTCTGAGAGGAAAGGATGAGATGTTTGTAGATTTTGTCGGGGACAACTGGTGTCAACAAGTCAATTAGGCCAGACTTTATGTATGTTCTGATAGTGTTATTTTAGTGATGGTTTATTAACCCCTTTGAAAATTTTCTCTTTGATATTAAAAAAACAGGCCCAATGAGGTAGCAAGAAGTATGCTGGATGGGGTCCCAAGCTTTCCCCGCCCTTTTCCCAGCTCTAGGGTGGGAAGGGCACAGGGTGTAGGGCAGGGGCAGATCCTGGCTTCCGGCTCTCTATCAATTCTCTCTTGAGCTGGAGGCTAGCTCTAGCCGCCTGGGGTTTGGGGAGACCCCATGTGGAAGGCCTTCTCCCTAACTTGGGTGCACTGGGAGCCTTGATAGGCCCCCAGCCTTCCCCTCTTCTGCCCTCGGCCTCCAAGCCTTCTGGGGTTCCAGCCCAGGAGGCCAGAAATGATGGGTCCTAACTTGGGGTGTGCTGAGATTTGCTCGGTTGCACTAAGTTTGTCACTGGCAATTTCTGACCAGTCCACATATGGAAAACCGTGCAGGGGCTAGCGCCCACGACACTGCATGTATTAAGAGTATTCCTTATCTTTATGTTATGTTTTGCTTATCCAGAATGTCCATTTTGTATTCTGCCCTTTCCCACACCCCTACAAAGCTCATTTTTATTCCTTAACTCTCTCTCACCCCCCCAAACATCACTAACTACTCTTTTTTTTTTTTTTTTTTGGTTTTTGGGCCACACCCGTTGACGCTCAGGGGTTACCCCTGGCTATGCACTCAGAAGTTGCTCCTGGCTTGGGGGACCATATGGGACACCGGGGGATCGAACCGCGGTCCGTCCAAGGCTAGCGCAGGCAAGGCAGGCACCTTACCTCTTGCGCCACCGCCCGGCCCCACTAACTACTCTTTTTAACTTCAGTACTGCACAATCCTAATCACAGACCAAAGCCGTGCATTGTGTGTGACAACCCCAAACTGTTTCAAAAGACATAAAATGGACACGTATTTCTTTAGAATATTTTGTTTTTTCTCTGACAGCTATAAGTCTTACTAAATATTCTCTTATACAGTGACAATTCTAACCACTTTTTCTCTTCCCTTTATGAGCTGTTCAACAAGGAATTTTGTTGAAAGAGTCCCCCAGTTTAATGCTTATGATTGAACCATGTCATGGGGATTGTTGGACTTGTTCTTATGGCCCCCATATGCACCAATAACGCCACATGACATTGCTCCTTTTTTGCATAGGCACATTAAAATGGGAAAATACTATACATACAAATAAGATCCTATCTAATAGAGATTGGAATACACAAATCTTGTAAGTGCAAAGGGACCTTACACCCTGAACATTGACATAACAACCTGGCATAGGCCTCAGAAGAAAGGGCATTTTCCATTCACCCCTGAACCAGGGAAGCCATCCACGAAACATCCAGATTTGTCTATAACATCACCTGGAAGCAATCCTCTACCACGGAAGACCCTACCACTGCTCAGACATCGACCTGCTCAAAAAAGACTTCCCTTAACAAGAGAAGACTTAACAACAACGACCTGCTTACAGGACAGGGCTCCCTGCATTGCCCTTTAATGGTGAGGTGAAACAAGAGGACGCTCCACATCCTTACTTCAATGTAGGATATGCAGATGGATCTTTAATACAGAAACATGATACCAACAAGAGACTGTGTGAAAAATAAAAGTGCGTTGGCACTACAATGTCTTGAATTGGATGATCTAGCTTGCCTGGGCCTAGCGTTGGTCTTATGCCAGAAAACTTCAGCGGTAGGGTCTCTTTGTATTTATCCAAGGTTATTCCTTTCCATTCTCCTCATATTTTGGTGGGCCTATGCAAACAATTGCCACTCTAACACCGTTTTTACTGTGCTCTTTTGACTCTAATCCTTAAAAAAAAACCCACTTAAAATTTGAGGTTAACTTAAGCTAATTTGCATGTACATGGAAATGTAAAAAATACTATGCCGGGCCCGGAGAGATAGCACAGTGGCGTTTGCCTTGCAAGCAGCCGATCCAGGACCAAAGGTGGTTGGTTCGAATCCCGGTGTCCCATATGGTCCCCCGTGCCTGCCAGGAGCTATTTCTGAGCAGACAGCCAGGAGTAACCCCTGAGCACCGCCGGGTGTGGCCCAAAAACCAAAAAAAAAAAACAAACAAAAAAATACTATGCCTCTAATATTTAAGGAGTTACGTAAGTTTTATGGTTTTAGATTGCCTTGTGTGCTATTAAGAAATATTATAATGTGTTACAATCTGGGGACTTGAGGGACAAAGTAATTGTACATGGATTCTGTTTTATCTTAATGTTCTTTGGCTGAAAGTTCAAAGTTAAGATATCAGCAAGGGGACTTCTGAGAATTATGTTATGGGTGATTGTCCTTCCACTGTAACTTTACCTTGTCCTCTTTCTTTGCATCTTTGTTCTCATAATTAAAAAAAATTTTTAAAAAAAGTATGCTAAATGAGTGTCAGGGTAGATATGTGATGCTAGCTATCCTTTGCCTACGTCTCCATTTCTAATGATGGTGAGCATGGCTGGAGGTGCTGGGCCTTGCTGGAGGGAGAGGGGCTCAGCCATCCTGTCCCTGAGTTTGCACCGGAGATCTAGACATTTCCTCCCTAGACCATGCAAAGTGGTTCCCAAGATGGCAGATGGCTTCTTGGGTCTTTGTGTTTTCTGCCTCTTCCTGCAAGGGTGGTTTGAAAGTGATTTAGTTGGAGAGAAGATGCCATTTGGGTGATGGTAGGGTACACACGTTAGGTGCTGAGTATGTGGAACAGGCTTTCCCGCTCAGAGCCACCTGTCTTAGGAGAGGACATAATACTGGGAAGTCCTGACCTTGGGATGAACTCAGTGGATGTGGTCCTAAGAAAAAGGCTGCTTCTCTCTCTCCTCCCTCTCTTTTATAATGTATTTTTGTTTTTTTCTCCCTCTCTTCCCTCCCTCTCTCTTATTCTCTCTCCCCCTCCCACCCTCTCTCTCCCTCAGGGCTTTGCTAGAAGGGATAGAGGCCATTTTGCCAGGGAATATAACCAGTGGAATCCCCAGAGAGAAGGCCCCCATTCCTGAGCGGTTCGGATACGATGTACTCCAACTTGCAGAGAATTCCATTTGTGTGTGTGTGTGTGAATGTATGTGGTGTTTTTGTCTGTTTCTGTTCACGACTGTGTGTGCCCCAACTTGAGTCTCAAAGTTGTCTTTCTCATTTCTCCAGGAAGCCAGAGGTTTCAGAGTCAGTGTCCATGCCGATTCCTGGAGATGGGTCCAGTGTCAGGAGGAGGTGCTCAGCTCTGGGGCCCCAGAGCCTGGAAAGCCCCCAGGCTTAAGCAGCCTCCTCAAGGGGGCCAGGTGCTGCCGGCTTGCTTCACAGTGCTCGAGGACCCCAGGGTAAGTAGAGCATGGGCTGTGGGAGGAGGCAGGCGGTTGGCCTCACCAGGGTCCCTGCACAGGGTGACAGAATTCGTGTCCATGGCTCCCTTGTCCCTGGCTCTCTGGACTCGGTCTCAGTAGCCTTCCCGGTATTACAGGGTGGAAGGGAGGTTCAGGAATGACAGGCACATGCCAGGAGAGTAGAGAAGCCTTTCATGACTGGGTTATTCATTCCCTGAAGGAAGCTTCTGAGCCTTCCCAGGGCAGTGGGCAAGAAATCAGGACAGATCCAGCATGTGCCAGGGAAGAGATCTCTGTGGCTACCCTTGGTTTCCCAGTCACTCTCGGTGTTAGTAGGGTGCTGATGAGTTGGTAGTGTTTCTAACACTAGATCTCCCGACACATCCTCTCCATTTCCTACCTGCTTTATTAAGGGGCACTGAGTCCTTCCTGCCATGTGGTGGCACCAGGTTCTTTTCTGGCTCCCCAGAAAGCTTCGACTCCCCCATAGCTCCCCTCTGACCCTGGTCCCTCTGCAGAACCCGGTTGCTGCCAACTCACTTGGCTCTTCCTGACCCCCAGAATAAATGCAAGGACTGTGGTGCATTTGGGCACAGGACCCGCACTGCCAGGTGCCCCCTGAGGGATGGACACAGGGCCTACTTCTGCCTTTGGGCTCCAGGCTGGGAAAGAATGTGAACCCACAGGGTCTGCCCCAGACACCGCTCCTGGCCAGTGCACAAAGAGGCTGAATTCCCAGAGACACATGGTCCACCGTGAATACTTTGGGGGCTTCCCCTGGCCTGAGTGGCTAGGATTCAGGCACTGTGTATTGTCCCTCCCTCTGTGGACAGCCATGGCTCCAGCACAGAAGGGTGGTCGGAGGAGCCAGTCACTGAGCTGCCCCTGAGGACGCTTCCCCTCCTGGGGATCATAATACTGGTCTCAGGTGGCACCCTCTGAGCCATTGAGCATACCTTGGGGTCCATAAGGCCTTTGCCTAACCCCATCCCGAACCTGAACCCTAACAACTCAATCTCTTCCCCTAACCCTAAGTGCCATTTGTGATTGACCATGATCTCAGGGTCCAGCACATTTTTGCTCCCAAATGCCATGGAGGAGGGTGGGCAGTGGCAGAAACACTGCCAGAGCCCTTCTTCTACTGAGACATGTGGTCTTTAGAACCCAAGTTGTTGAGTATCTGTCACCTTCCTTTTTTTTTTTTTTTTTTGCACCACCACTTCGTGGTGCTCAGGGGTTCCTTCTGACTATGCTCAGGGAACACTCCTGGGTCTAGTCAGAGATCACTCCTGGTGGTACCCAGGGGACCATATGGGATGTCAGATGTCACACCTATCACACCTGGGCCAGCCACGTGCATGGCAAATGCTGTACTATTGCTTCATTACAACCCCACATACTTGCTTTGAAAGCCAACGGAAGCTTTGGCCACCAAACTGAAGGACAACCTAGACCCTAGAATGGCCTCTCCTTGCCACATAACATCTGGTTGGGAAAAATCTATTTTTGGAGACGCTGCTTAGATAGGCTTAGAGTGAGGGGTTGCCCCATAGGGGTTTCAGAAAAATATGACTGACCCCTTTCCAGGAATTTCAATAGACAGTGGGATCAAAGGAGTTTCTGTAAAGTAAAAATGTGGCTATTAAAATTAAAAAAATGGGGCCAGATAGATAGCATAAAGGTAGTGCATTTGCCTTGCCTGCAGTAGGTAGGTGTTTCGAATCCTGACTTCCCATATATTCCCCCGAGCCTGCCAGGAGTGATTTCTGAGCATAGAGCCAGAAATGACCCTTGAGCACTGCCGGGTGTGACCCAAAAACCAAATAAATAAATAAAAAAAATAATAATAAAAATAAAAAATAAACAACACAAAAATCTTGCCTTTCAGCTGAGCCTTGGGAACACCTTCCCAGAGTAGTGAGGGGGCTTGGGGGTGTCCTCTACAGGAGGCCTGGGCAGTCTGATGTGGTCAAAGGGAATCAGGGATCCACCAAAGGCACCCCTGAAGTCTTTGTTCAAGATGAAAACTATTCAAGCTCCCACGTCCATGCCCCAGCCTGCAACCCGAGAGATACTGGGCTATTCTCACTTGGACCTTGGACCCTCTGATCTTACTCATAGGACCGGAACTGTGGCTGCCCAAGGGTCTGGGCTTGACCACAGACAAATGCATCAGGCAGAACTAGAACTGGGGAGAAGCAGGGAGGAGGACTCCAGGTGCAGCAGCATGGGAAAGTGTCCCACAACATGTTTCTCCCAATGTGGCCACGGTGAGGACCAGGGATAGTCTGGGAAGGGGAGGTGGCAGTCAACATCTTCTCTCCCTGCCAATAGCAGCACCCTATATCCACAGACCCCCTCGGCCAGCAGTGGGGAGATCCCACATGAGGTCTCCCTCATCTGGATGGGGCATAGCATCAACTTCCCATAAATCACAACTGAGCATATGTCCATGTTTTCTCCCCAACACACACACACACACACACACACACACACACACACACACACACACACACACACACACACACACGGACGACGCAGGCAGACAGACTGATGGACAGATTCCAACTACACTGGCCTCAGGCAGACAGGGCTCCAGTGGTCAGGCAACTTGAAGTCATAACACTTCACCCCACAAAATATTGCTTTTTGAAAAGGCTTTTTTGACAGCATTATTCCCTGGAATGAGCCTTGGTCATTACTTCGTGAAGGAACAAATGCAGGGCAAGAATGGAGGTAGGATTTCTATTGTGTGTGTGTATATATGTGTGCGAGCGCACATATGTGTGGGCTGTGGGGTGCAAGAGCCCCCCACAGGCACCCCCCCCAAAGGGAGGATATGGTCCGTCTGCTCTCGTTTTCCAGAGAGACAGGCTGTTCCTGGCCCGTGTGCGAACACGCTTCTTCCAGACCAGCCCCGTGGCGGGTGCATTAGTGGCAAAGCTGGTGGCTTCCATGTGGTCCTGTGCTTGGTGCCAGGGAGTGTCACTTCCTCCATAGGCTCCTCTTCCTCCTGCTCACCTCGCTGGCAAGAAGTGGGTGTGGGTGCAAGAGACATCCTGATGCGGGGTCCCTGGGGATCCCCCTGGTGAACTAGGCAGGGTGCAATGGGAGGGGGCCTCAGGTCAGCTTTTGCCCGCCTGTGGTGGCACAGGGCTCTTAGAGTGTCTGGGAACAATCTTCCCTACTGGGGCAGTCGGGAAGGGCTCCCTGTCCAGTGTGGCGGCGGCGGCGGTGGCAACAGCAGTAGCAGCGTGTGAGTCCTGCAAATCGGTGGCAAGGGTGGAACCGTTGGCCTCACTGGCCAGGTCCTCCGTGGAGAAGTTGAGGCTCCCGAGCTTGGCGAGCGAGTGTGAACGCTTGAGGGGCGAGGAGACGGTGAGGCCGGCCAGGCGCAGGCGGGTCTCGATCTCCTGTGCACGCTGCTGCACCAGCCCTGGCCGGCCGCGGACGCTGTGTAGACTGTCACTGCTGGAGCTCCGGGTCAGGTTGGAGCTGCGTGAGGATGAGGTGGGTGTGCAGCAGGTGGGCTTCAGGAGGTCTCTGGGGCTGTGGGCTGGGTGGTCCGGGCGCCAGAGCAGCGTTGGTGGTGGTGCAGGGCTCTCCGGGTCTGGCACTGCCTCTTCCTCGGGGATGCTGGCGACCCCCAGCCTGGCGTCCTGGTGGTGAGCAGGGACCAGGGCAGACAGGGGTGTGGCGGGCTCCCCAGGTATGCCCTGGCGCCTCTCCAGCTGCTGGGTGTGTTTGCGCACCAAACCTGCCTTCTGCAGCTGCAGGATGGATTCCTGGTGCTGCATCCGGTAGCTGCTGGTGCTTGGCCTCTCTGCCTCCTTCCCCAGCAGCAGCCGTAGCTCCCTGGCCGCCCTCGGGTCCCTCTTAGGGGATAGAGACATGGACGATGATAATGATGACAAGTCCTCTTTCTCCACCATTTCCGGACTCTTGTCGCCGTGGGGGTTCTTCAGAGGGGTGCACTTGGGAAGCGGGACTTTCGGGGTCTCTTGGGAAGGTTCCACGAGGCAGGAGGTGATGGGCAACTCTGCAGTGGCTCCAGCTCTACCCAGGTCTGGCCTCCGTGGATCTGTCGGCAGCGAGGCCAGAGTTCCAGGGCGCCCTGCTGGGGCCACGGGCGAAGACATAAGGTGAGGCAGGAAGGTAGGCTGAGTGCAGATGGTTGGGGTCCCAGGGTCTGGGCCCTGCTCCCTTGGGATCTCAGAGGCCCGGCTGGCGGCTGGGTACATGCATTCAGCACAGGATCGGTAGGAAGGCTTCACTTTGTGAAGGATCCCAAAAATAGCGTCGTGCTGAAAAGGGACAAGAGGGAGTGACAGTGAGCCTAGGGGGTAGGCTTAGTGGGGGGGCTTTCCTCCAGAGAAACCCGAGAGCTCGCTCTGCCCCACCCTGGTCACATGAGTTAGAGGCTCAGTAGCCATAGCTACTGAGGGCAAAAGTGGGGCTCCCCCTGGCTCTACCTGTTTCCTGTGTTCCTCTGTGTCACAGAGAGTGGGGTGCCTGACTTCCTGGTGGGGTCTTGGGGCTAGAGGGAGGGCACCAGAGGGAGGGTACTCTCCTTGATTTGGCCAACCTAGTTGGATTCCTGATACCCGCTACAGTTCCCTGTGCATGGTTCGTGGTTGCTTTCAGGGTCACCGTGCTGAGAGGAGGCCCAGGCACAGCCGCAGTGGCCCCAAAGGCAAAAGGAACAGAGAGAAAGCAGGTCCCTGGAAGTACCCAGGTCATAGTACTATCCACAAGGATAGTGCTAGTGGCTCAGAGATGAGCCCCAGACCCAGCTTCCTGCCCGGCACTAACTGACATAGCACACCCCCACCTCCCTGCAGCTGGTGGCTATGGCAAGGAAAGTGGCTGCGGGGAGACAGACCCTGAGGGGTGTGCGGGGACCCCAGAATCAGGCTGGAAAATGAGGTGCGAGAGAGAACAGCTCTCACATAATATGTCACATTAACATAATAGGAATCTTAATATTTCTAGAGAAAGTCAGTCAAAAGACCCTCTAGGATGTTCATACTCTTAGTGTGGGTAGCTGATCAAAAATTCTTGAGGAAATATTACCAGCAGGTCCACTGAGAAGTCTTTTCCCTCAAGTGTAGATGACTGGAAGATTGCTGAGATCTCTCACCAATGGGCCCACTGAGTCTCTCTCTCAGTGTGGATGATTGACTGAAATTTTGTTCATGAAACTGACATACTGCTTCCTTTACTACAAACATTTATTTATGCTCTTCTGCTGTGTGTATATATAGTAAAACCTTTCTCACCTAACATGAGGATTTTTACAGGCAATATAGCCCTGATTAAATTTATCTTTAACTGGAATACTCAGCATTAAAAAAAAAAATTCTTCTCCTTGTCTTTGAACAACATAGCAGTTCGTAACAGAAAGGATTGCTTTGCTTCGGGGACTTCCCCTAGACACTTTGAATAATCTAACTAATCTACATTCCAAAAAAGGTTTGGCCAGGATAGCATTGGGCTATTGAATTTTACTAGGTATAAATTCTATAGCCCTTTCATATAAGTTTTATCTCTTTCATAACCAGACTTTAGGAAGTTGGTCTTAGTGCCTAAGCTAGAAACCTGTTCCCTTAGATAAAGGAAATTTGTTATAAGAAACCTGGCTTCGGGGCCGGAGAGATAGCATGGAGGTAAGGCGTTTGCCTTTCATGCAGGAGGTCATCGGTTTGAATCCCGGTGTCCCACATGGTCCCCCGTGCCTGCCAGGAGCAATTTCTGAGCCTGGAGCCAGGAATAACCCCTGAGCACTGCCGGGTGTGATCCAAAAACCACAAAAAAAAAAAAAAAAAGAAACCTGGCTTCTTGCTAACCTCTTTTTAGGGCCAGGCCAGAGAGAAACTACTTTGAAATGTAAAAGTTTGCCTTCCTTTTATCCTCTGGGCTCCTAACTGAATTATATTCTATTCTAAGATTACAAACCACCTAGAGCCATGTGTATTCTTTAAAAGATCAAGCAATGTACACTGATAAGTTTCTGTACTTTGCAAAGAAACAAAATGTGAGCCTTCCTCTCATAATATGACTGTCCCTTTACCCCTTTAAAATCCTCCTAGTTTGGAGATGAAAGTTGTTAACATGCTTGACAAAACATGTTTCCCATACATTCATTGTGTGGCCTCGTTTTCCTTCATATTTCATATTTTGCAGCCGGTCGGGCTACCCTCTCCCCTGAGGCAGGATTCACAAAATTCTGCTGGCACTGCCAGACTGAAGCCAGTAGCAGCAAGCAGCAAGGAGGGTGTCTGCCTTGTATGGGGATGACCCTGGCATCTCATATGGTGCCCAAAGACCCACTGGGAGTGGAGAGAGACAGACAGACAGACAGACAGAGACAAAGAGAAAGAATGTACAGGGAGAGAATTCATGTGTGAGAAACTGTGTGTGTGTGTGTGTGTGTGTGTATGTAGTGAGTGTGTGTAAGTATTTACGTTTATACTTTTTGGCTTTGGGCCACACCTACGGTGATCAGGTTACTCCTGATGCTGTGCTCAGAAATCACTCCTGGTGGGCTCGGGGAACCCTATAGGATGCTGGGGATCAAGCCTGGGTCAGCCACATGCCAGGCAAACACCTTCTCCTCTGTGCTATTGCTCCAGTCCCTCTCCCCCAGAATGTGTATGTAGTGAGAACAAGCATGAGAGTGTGAGAGAGAGCAAGAGAGAGCGTTTCTGTGCTCTGGTTGCACCTGACCTGTTGCATCCCCCCACAACCTCTGAAAACAATCTCCCCATGCTGCCCTGGCCCCCACCATCACCTCAAAGTCCTCGGGGCAGCTCCTCTTGCTATTGTTGTTATTGAGGTTCTCCCGGTCCAGCGGGCTGGGGTCAGGCAGCAGCGCAGGGGACCTGCCCCACTTCCCGGCCCCCGAGGGCCCCCGCTCTGGCTCTTCTGCCAGTGCCAAGGAGCCAGTCTGGGCCTTGGGGCTCCTGAACTCCAATTTCCTCTTCACATCCTTCTCAGGCGGTGGCTGGCCGGGGGGTCTAGGCACCTCGTCCCACGCCGTGTCCAGTGGGTCGGAGCCTTCGGGCTCCTCATCGGGGAAGTGTGGGAGGGGGTCCGAAAGCCGTCGGAAACAGTAGGGGTGTCGAGTCCATATGGGGAGTCCGGGCTGGGGGGCAGCATCTGGGGCCTCCAGGGCACCATCAGGGCTCCCCAGGCCCAAGTCTCCGGGCCCCATGGAGCCATCACTAGACAGTGGGGGGCTGTGCTCTGGCTGCGGGCGCCACAGTTTGTTGTGCCGTTGCTTGCTGTGGGGCAAGAAGGAGGGTTAGTGGGGTTTTGGCAACTTGGCAGGAGTGAGCCTGCAAGGTACGAGGGTCCCAGGGCTGGGGTGAGGTGGGACATGGGCTTCTCTCTGTTCATGGTCCCCGAGACACCCAAAAATGAGACAAAAGGTCACTGGCTGCCACATGCACAAGGTGCCTTTGAAGACTTCCAGTCTGTGGGAGTGACCTATGCATGGCAGCTATGGGAGGGGGCATCCTGGGGACTCCCGCATCCCACCTTGCCTGGTGAAAGTGACCCTAGAGCCTCTTCTCCACATAGATTCCCCCTTTCTTTTCGGCTTTTGGGGCATACCCGATGAAGCTCAGGGGTTATTTCTGACTCCATTCTCAAAATTCACTCCTGGCGGGGCTCAGGGGCCCATATGGGATATTGGATCAAACCTGGGCTGGCTGCATTCAAGGCAAATGCCTTCCCTGTTGTGCTACTGCTCCAGCCCAAGCCTCTTTTTTTTTTTTTTTTTGGTTTTTGGGTCTCACCCTGCAGTGCTCAGGGGTTACTCCTGGCTCCACACTCAGAAATTGCTCCTGGCAGGCACGGGGGACCATATGGGACGCCGGGATTTGAACCAATGACCTTCTGCATGAAAGGCAAACGCCTTACCTCCATGCTATCACTCTGGCCCCCCAGCCTCTCCTTTTATTATACATATTTAAGCTCAAGGTGAAAGAGATGTATGGAGAGAGAGTGCGGTGGGGAAGGTTGCACACGGCTAACCTGTTCTCAATCCCTGGTTTCCCATATAGTCCCCTGAGCTCCACCAGGAGTAATCACTAAGCACAACGCCAGAAGTAAACCCTGAGTACAGATAGGTGTGCGATCCCTTCACCCTCCAAAATAAAAGTTTAAAAATCAGCTAGAGGAGCCAGGGCATAGTGATGGAGAAGAGTGCACAAGGGGGCAGATTTAATTCCTGCAATGCAGGATCCTCCCCAGCAGTGCTTGGAGTGGTATGGCCCAAAAACAAACAAATAAACAAACAAACAAACAAACCAAAAAGGCAAAGCAGCTAGAAAAGCTGAGAGCTAATGAAGGGGTAGGTAGGCCTTGCCTCGGTCTTGGCTAACCCTGGCTTAACGCCTCATCAACCATACCCATCTCATCCTGCAATAGATAAACAGAAAGTCTAGAGGTTATTTTCACTAAGAGCCACTTCCAGCAAAGCATCCTTGAGGCTGAACTTCTAGGATGTGTCTGTAAACCTCTGGGGGCTACCGTCAGGTGGGGACAAATGTGAACTCAGGGGCTCAATCATGGGACCTGGTTCTAGGTCCTCCTCTGCATCTGCTGCCACATGGCTCAACACAGAGCTCAGTACCATGGAGGTGCCCAGAAATGGACAACCTGGCATCACGCCCACTGCAGGTGCCTGTGCTTCATTTCATTTATGTTTTCATTTTAGTTTGGGTTTTTTTTTTTTTTGATTGTTTGTTTTGGCACACCCAGCAGCGTTTAGGGTTTAGTCCTGGCTCTAAGCTCATAAATCACCTCTGGCAGTCTCAGAGGACCCTATGGGATGCTGGGAATCAAACTCAGGACTGTCCTGGGTTGGCCGCATGCAAGGCAACTCTCCAGCCCTGTAGGGTTTTTTTTTGTTTTTGTTTTGTTTCGTTTTTTGTTTTTGCCATATCTGACAGTACTCAGGGGTTACTCCTGGTTCTGCACTCAAGAATGGCTCCTGGCAGGCTTAAAGTACCATACAGGATGTCCTACCTACTAGCTATTGCTCCATATATATATATATGCCCCTGGCAGGCTCAGGGGAGACATATGGGTTGCCAGGGTTCGAAGCCAGGTCCAGGTTGGCCACACACAAGGTAAATAGCCTGCCACTGTGCTATTGCTCTGGGAAGGAAGGGAGAGAGGCAGAGAGACAGACATAGACACATACACACACACAGAGACAGAGACAGGTTCGGGTGTTGAGGCCATGCCAGGTCTGAGTCTGCCAGATTCCCAACGGCACCCACCTGGCATCCAGGATGCCTTCGTACTCAGAGAGCTGCCGCATGAAGCCCGCGTTGGGCCGTGCAATGCTGCGCTTCTGCTTCACGTAGCTGTAGGCCTTTTCCAGGGGCCAGCCGAACTCCTTCATGGCGTAGGCGATGACTGTGGATGCAGAGCGGCTCACACCCATCTTACAGTGCACTAGGCACTTAGAGTGGTTCCTCCTGCAGGTACAGGTGGGCAGGGAGGCAAGAGGAAGCACTTGATTAGAGACAGGAGTTTCCCTGGTCCCCTGAAGCATCAGGGAAGTAACCCTGGAGCCGACACCAAAACCAAGACCCTCCCCGCACCTCATGCAGGAAATAACCACACAGCTAAAGGGGTGGCTTTAATGGATCACGAGGACCCACCCAGAGCAGGAGTTGGCAGTGGAGGCTCAGAGCAAAAAAATAAACAAATAAAATGGGGTCTGGGCCAGAGCAATAGCACAGCAGGGAGGGTGTTCGCCTTGCAAGCGGCCAACCCAGGTTTGATCCTTGGCATCCTGTAGGGTCACCCTCGCCTGCCAGGAGTAATTTCTGGCTCTGAGCCAGGAGTAACCCCCTGAGTGCCACTGGGTGTGGCTAAAAAATAAAATAAAAATAAAAATAAAAAACAAAAAATGGGGTCGACCAACCTAGAGCTTCAAGGCCCCCTTAGAGAACTGAGATCCTGGAGAGACAGGAGGGTCAAGGAGGTGTGTCTGGGGCAGGGCACACAGCTGAGAGGGCAAGTAGGCTAGTAAGAAGGGGGGCACATAGGGGCCATATTGGTGTAGGGGGAAGAGAGAAGGCCCATCTCTTAAGCCTCCCAAGCTAAAAACTGCCCCCTCTGCCCTAGCACCCACACTCCCTTAAGCGCTGGCTCTCAGGGAGGGAGGACAGCAGGAGAAGAGTGCAGGGTAGGCGAGGGGACCAGTCCCATTGCACTAAGGCTCCCAGCGGTTGGTTGGGCAGATCACCAATGACCCCTACCGCCGGAGGGCAGGGAACCTGGAGCAGCCTTCTGTGGTCTGAGCCTTGCTCTAGAATTAGTGCTAAGGGCCAGCTGGGGCCTGAGGGTGACTGGCACTAGTCTCTGTGCTGGGTGTAAAGTCAGAGCTGCAACAGCCATCGAAGCTGCCTGAGGCCAGAGCTCCCGGTTCCCCCAGAGCCCAGCGCTTACTTGGCCTTGTTGATGAAGTGATAGGCCTCATTCCAGTGTGCGAGGAGGTCTGTGGTCTCTTCGTCATACACGCGGATGTTGTGATAAGCGAACAGGCCCGGGAAAAAGTTGTCAATCTCTCTAGTGACATTTAAAATGTAATCGACACTGCAATGAGATTTAAAAATAAGAAAAAGAATACATTTGGAGCATCCAGATGAGCGCACTCCCTGAAATGAACAGACCAAAAAGAAACTGCATAGAGAAGGGGGAAATAAATTTAAAATACATGTTAATAATAAAGGACAGGTGTTTATTAGGCTGGGACTTTTCATATTTTTCAGTAGAATCTTGGGAGTATTTTTCTAAAAGCCCTCTGTATATGCTGACAGTGTTGCATTATATGTATATACACATATCATTTTAAATAGAAAGAGACTTGAGAAGTTAGCACTGCTAGGCAATATCAGTTCCAGAGAGTAAATTTGCTCTCTTAGAGGCTTAAAGGCTTAGAAGCTTAAAGAAACTTAAAAGTGTCTACGTTAGGGAGCGATAGCACAGTGGGGAGGGTGTTGGTCTTGAATGCAGCTGACCTAGGTTCGATCCCCAGCATCCCATATGGTCCCCCAAGCACTGCCAGGAGTAATTTCTGGGCCAGGCGTAACCCCTGAGCACCGCCGAGTGTGTCCTCAAAAAACTAAAAAGGGAAAAAAAATAGAAAGAGAGAGAGAAAAGAAAAAGAAAGATAAAGCAAGATATATGTGTTTCACTATTTATATCCTTGGGAATTGCCTTCAATCCTTGAGGAAGCAAGGCAGGCTAGACATAAATACTGAGAGGGCCAAATAACTTAGAAGTTTTCTTTCAGAATCAAGTACTTTGAAGCGCTTTTCAAAACTACTTGAAGAAATTCCCAGCAGAGAGAGAGAGAGAGAGAGAGAGAGAGAGAGAGAGAGAGAGAGAGAGAGAGAGAGAGAATGCTATCACCTATTATTTTAAGAGCATTTTTTTAATTGCCAGAACATCCTAACCAGTGGTTCCAAAGAGGTATTTTAAGGCTTGTTTAGTCTTGACTTTTAAATGTCGCTCAAGAATGTCATTAGGTCAGACCCACTGAATAACAATTGTACAGCTGTGTTGTTTAGTAGCAAAAAATGTCCAGACATCTGTCCTGGAATGATTTAAACCTCTGCCAGTCCGGCCCCTGCCTCTGGACCTTTCTTAGACTTGAGAAGACTGGCCATATGTTGCTGGCCAGCCCTGGAGGATGAGGCAGCCAAACCCAGCACAAACTCTGGGCTGGAAGAACCAGGAATGTTCTGGGCTGGGGGTAGAGGCGGTAGCACTGTGGCTCACCCAGCCAGGCAGTGGGGTGCCCTGGGAGCAGCCTGCAGGCCCATCCAGCAGGCTGGATTTAGTGGGGTTTAGTGTTGCTCTCGCAGACACCCCATCCCAGGAATCCCAAAGGCTACCAAGACCTATAAGTCTTGGTTAGCACATGGCCATGGTGTCCAGGTGCAGCTAATATGCATATCAGTGGGGCACAGGCAGGTGGTCCAAGGGATAGAGGATCCTATGCTGCTTGAGAAATGGGATACCCAGAGACACATGGGACACATGGGAAAGGGGTGCAGACTCACCCTGAGCCCTGCAGTTCCTCCAGATTGGATGCATTCCACTCAGAGCCCTACAGGACAGATCACACACACCAGGTGAGTGTCATAGTCAGCCTCAGCATGCTGGTGGCTGTCCCGGGGTGTCTGGCCCCAGGTGGGCAGGCTGAGGCCAGGGCCTCAGAGCACATCAGCCACCACCTGCCATCAAAAAATGGGGGCCAGGTCCGAGCAACTGCAGATAAACAGCTGCCTCTGCCACTTCTCCCATCGTGGGATCTCCAGAGGGATCCTGGGCTCAGGGCCACTGGGCTGGGACCTGCCACTCAGGATGGTCCTTTTGCCTCACTCCTTATGGCAAGGGCTCAGCCCATCCATGAGTTTCTGGGGGATATTTTTTGTTTGTTTATTTTGGGGACACACCCAGCAGCACTCAGAGATTAGTCTTGACTCTGCACTCAGGAATCACTCCTAGTGGGCTCGGGGACCATATGGAATGCCAGGGATCAAACCTGGGTCAGCTGCGTGCAAAGCAAATACCCTACTACTGTGCTATCACGATAGCCCCTATTTTGTTTTTCTTTGGGGGCCCCCACCCAACATGCTCAGAGGTTGCTCCTGACAGGCTTGAGGGACCATCTGGGATGTAGGGGGTGGAACCAGGGTTGGCCACATGCAAGGCGAATGTCCTACCCACTGTGCTCTCGCTCCACCACATCTGAGAAATATTTGGGCAAATATCCAAGAACATTCTCACCCTCTGCTCCATTTTTCCTGCACTCAATAGTTACCATGTGCTGCACTCAGACAGACCTCACAGACACTCAGCTGAAGGTGTTTCCAGCAAGTTATAATAACCCACAGCAGAGACCCTGGCAAGCAGAGACGAGGGGTCCCAGAAGGTGGCTCCAAGGTCTTATTCTGCAGATGGAAGCCCTGGTTGGGATTCTGGGCACTGGATAGAGCCCTAGTCCCACCTGACACTGCCAGATGCTGTCGGTCACAGAGTCAGGAATAAGCCCTGAGCACTGTGAGACATGCTTCAGAACCTCAATTCCCTTTATGGAAAATAAAGAACAAAAGGAAATAAACTCAAAAGTGATGACATAATCACAAGGTCTGGATCTGTGAAAGTGGGACTTTCTATTTTTGTCTTTAGACCCAATGTTATTTCCAAGTCTTAATTTGCTGTTTAAAA
This sequence comes from Suncus etruscus, assembly GCF_024139225.1. Taxonomy (NCBI): domain Eukaryota; kingdom Metazoa; phylum Chordata; class Mammalia; order Eulipotyphla; family Soricidae; genus Suncus; species Suncus etruscus. Next base: position 19,396,354 of record NC_064862.1, read on the forward strand.
AAAAAAAAAACAAAACAGTATTAAGGCCTAAGCGATAGCAGGGAGGGCGTTTGTCTTGCACATGGCCAACCCAGGTTCAACCCTAGCATCCCAGAAGGTCCCCAAGCCTACCAGGAGTGATTCCTGAGTGCAGAGCCAGAACTACTCCCAACATTGTACTCAGGAAATAACTCCTGGCTTGGTGCTTTTGGGGGGGGGGGGAACAACCATATTTGGTGTTAAAAGTCAAAGTGGGGTTGCCAGGTTTCTGGAACATGAAGAGGAAAAGAAAACAAAAACACAAAGCAACAGCTAGAAATGAGGCTCTGAGACTGAAGCTCTGGCCCCAGGAAGCGCAGACAACACAACGTTGTCAGTGGCAGCAAAGAACTAAAGGGGGTCCTGGAAATGCTGTCAGTCCTCTCTGGGAGATGCCAGGATATCAGGTGCCCTGGGGGGCTGGCAGGTTGTCCAGCAATGTGTGCTGTGGAAAAAGTGACATCAGGCACCAAGCCACACTGGCCAAACAATGCAAGAGCCACGAAGGCTGTGACCAACCCATAATGGAGGGTCTCACAGGGACAGAGTCGGGGTGAGGCTCAGAATCTGAGGTGAAGAGCAATGCTCAGGGCTCCCTGAGTATCCTGAGGATCCCAGCTTACATTTCCCTCTCCAGGTAAGGGAGGTTGGTAAATAGAAACACAGTAAATATGGGGCCAGTGTGATAGGATAGTGGGGAACATGTCTCTTATGTAGCTGACCAGGGTTCAATAACTGGCGCCCATATCGTCCCCTGAGCACAGAGCCAGGAGTAATTCCTGGGCATGATCAGGTATAGGCCCCCCAAAAAACAAACAAATAGAAATAGTTAAATACATTTCTTATTCGGGGAGTGTAGGGCTAGGATTACTCCCAGCTCTGTGCTCAGAGATTTTTCCTGGCTTGGTGCTTAGAGGGAACTGAATGCGGTGCTGGAGGTCAAAGTGGGGTTGGCATCATGCAAGGCAATTGCCCAAACCCCAGTCCCATCCCTCTGGCCCTAAACATGTCTTTTGTCTAATTTGGGGGGCACAGCCAGCTGTGCTCAGGGATCACTCTTTGCTCTGTCCTCAGAAAACACTCCTGGTGGGTTTGAGGGACCATCTGGGATGCCGGAGACCGAATCTTGGTTGAGCATATGCAAGGCAAATGCCTTTCCCACTGGACTATCCACTCCTAAAGATGTTTTTTATTTTTTTATTTTTTTTTTTGATGTTTCTTATTTTGGACCACACCAGCGGCACTGGGAGTTACGCCTGGCTCTGCACTTAGAATCACTCCTGGTTTGGGGGACCCTATGGGATGCCAGGATTTAAATACCTAGATCAGCCACATGCAAGGCAAAAGCCTTCCCCGCTGGACTATCTTCTAACCCTTAAAGATTGGGTGAGAGGTGTTGGGGCCACACCTGATGGAGCTCAGGGGTTACTCCTGGCTCTGTGCTCAGAAATCACTCCTGGCTTGCTGAGGGGTCCATATGAGATGTGGGGGATTGAACCTGGGTTGATCCTGGGTTTGCCGCATGCAAGGCAAATGCCCTATCAGCTGTGATAACGCTCTAGCCCCAAGATGTATTATTTTCATACATGAACTATCATGTCTTGAGCAACACTGAATTTCTGAGAGTCTGAGAACAAAATCCTCAGGCCCCCGTAGCAGCAAGTACCTTCCTCCGTTTTCTTGGAAACCAGGTTCAGAGCTAGGAATAGCCACTACTGCCTAGTGCCTACAGCACCTACCACACAACACATAGGTTGCACAGGGCCTGAAGCCAGTACTGTCCTGAGAGGTTGAGCCATGGCTACTATGGGGCAGCTCTGCTAAGTGACCATAAGGAATGGGGCGGGAAATATAGTGCAGCAGCGGATGACCCAGGTTCGATCCCTGGCACCCACTGGTCCCCTAAGTCCTGCCAGGACTGACTGCTGGGCACAGTGCCTGAGCACCATCTAGTCTGCCTGCGCACACACACGCACACACACACGCGCACACACACACACATACACACACACACACACACACACACACACACACACACACACACCCCCGCACCCACTGGTCCCCTAAGTCCTGCCAGGACTGACTGCTGGGCACAGTGCCTGAGCACCATCTAGTCTGTTTGCGCACATGCACACACACACACACACACACACACACACACACACACAGTGCCTGAGCACCATCTAGTCTGTTTGCGCACATGCACACACACACACACACACACACACACACACACACACACACACACACACACACACACACACACACACACACACACACACACACACACACACACACACAAATTGCGAGATGGAGGAGGAGTATATGCAGCGCCCCCAGTGGCAGCTCTAGGAATAACAGAAGAAGCTGCCTTTTGCTTTGGTCCTTTGGGTCAGCTTTTGCCCCTCTTCAAGTTTTCCCTGGCGGACCTGAGCACCCACCTCCCAGCTATTTGGTGGTTACTGGGTTAAGCCTTTGAAGAAAGAGGAAGACCCTGGGTGATAATAACGCAGTGGGGAGGGCGCTTGCCTTGCATGGAGCCCACCAGAGTTCAATCCCTGATACCCCTGAGTCTTTTAGGAGTGATTCCTGAGTGTCGAGCCAGGAGCAACCCTTGAGACTGGACCCCCTCGCCCAAAAATAAGAGGGAGGCAGAGGAGAGTCCAGAAAAGAGGGACTCGCAAGCCAAGGACAAGAACTTCTAGACAGCCTGGGGTGAGCTGCAGACAGGAAGGACAAGAAGGGGAAGGGTCTCTGTGAAGTCAGGGTTGATTGGAGGCTCCTTCATCCGATGGCTCCCTTGCTCTCAAATCAACAAGTGCCCAACAACCCGGTCGCCGGATTCGCTCCCCCAATCCTGATTTTGTGTGCATGCTTACGAGGTAAAGGTGGTCAAAAATGAGAGAGGGCTTGTCCATCTGGCCCAAGATGAGCAGCATCTCGTTGTCGATGAATTCCTTGAATTCCTTCAGGTTGCAGTTCATCTGCTTCTCCAGCTCGTTCCGGATCTGGGGTGTGGGAGACAGGAAGCAAAGGGGTTCCGAGGGGCCCTCAGCGAGACAGCACAGCAGGCAGAGTGTTTGCTTTGCATGTGGCCAACCTGGGGCTCAAGCCTGGCTTCTGAGTATCAATTGGTGTGGCCACAAAAACAAAACAGAACAAAAAAGAGGGGGCAGAAAAATAATACAGGAGGGCATTTGCTTTGCATACAGCTGACTCGGGTTTGATCCCCAGCATCCCATAAGGTCCCCGAGCCTGCCAGGAGTAATCCCTGAGTGAGTGCAGATCCAGGAGTAATCCCTGAGTGCTACTGGGTGTGGCCCCAAAACAAAACAAGACAAAACAAAATGGAATAAAGAACAGGCTATAGCAGTAGTAGAGTGGGTAGGGAGGGCATTTACCTTGCATGTGGCTGACCCAGGTTAGATCTCCAGCATCCCCAGTCTACCAGGAGTGATTCCTGAGCACAGAGCAAGGAGTCACCCCTGAGCACCACTGGATGTGGGTCAAAAACAATAAAAGAACAGGCCAGAGCAGTAGTAGAGCAGGTAGAGAGGGCATTTGCTTTGCATGTGCCTGACCCAGGTTAGATCTCCATCATCCCTAGTCTGCCAGAAGTGATTCCTGATCACAGAGTTACCCCAGAGCATCACCAGGTTTGGCCCAAAATACAAAACAAAACAAGCAAACAAAAAAAATCAACAAGAAACAAAAATGATAAAGAAAAAAGGAAAGGAATTGAGCAGAGTCAGTCTAGGCACATTCTCAGGGCATTATTGCGCACATCCGCTGAGAGCCTAAAATTGGTTTGCCTGTCTTACTTCAGAAGACCCAGAGGATGATTTTCCCTCTCCAAATTTTGAGGCCTTTGAAGCAGTTCTCAGGAGTCCTCCTAGTCTGCTGATACTTTCCTACCATGCCAGAGCCAGAGCTACTGTGATATGGGAAAGATAGCACAGTGGGAAGGGTGCTTGCCTTCCATGTGGCAGACCTCGGTTTGATCCCCTGCACCCCACATAGTCCCACAAAGCTGCCAAGGGATAATCCTTGAGCACTGAGTCAGGAGTCAGCCCTAAGCACTGCTGTGTGTGGGCTCAAATTAAACCAACAACAAAACAAGCCAGGTGGAAGGTAGTTCGGGGTGACCCAAGTGGCAAGTGGGAGAGAAGAATTTGCAAGGGAACCCAGAGAGCCTTGGTCTGGAGAGGACTTAAGAGGGTTTTGGCCTTGGAACAGTCCACAAATCAACGGGGGACTAGGCCAGGGGTCTCCCAGACCTGCTTCCTCTCCCCCCCTGCTACGGCACATGAGGCCGAGAATTGTTGGGCCCCAGCCAAAGGCCATGCTTACCTCCTTGGAGGTGACGTTCTCGAGGTCCTGGCTCATCATGATGCTCCGCAGTTTGGCTCTGATGAGGTGCTCGGTCCTCTCCCCTTCAGTAGGCCTGGAAATAAAGGGTGTGAGGAAAGCCCAAGGCAGAGGGCAGATGAAGGAGCTTAGCAAACGCGTCACCCCTCACACCTCTGTGCCACAATGTTCCCCTGACAGCCTCACGTCCCTGCACCCTGATCTGTCCTGGACCCGTGTCCTACTGACTGGAGCTTCCTGAGTCATATCTGTGCATTTCCTGGTGGCTTTTCCTCTGAGGAGGAGAGATGACTGTGATCCAAGGTCACAACTGTCATGACCTCTGTAGAAGGAACCCTATCCTAGAGCCCATGGTTAAGGGAGGGCACTAGGCTCAAAAAGCCTGTGGTTTAAAAAAAAAAAGCCTGTGATTATTAAAAAAAAAAAAAAAAAAAAAGAAGCCTGTGGTTGCCTATACCCACATTGCCATGAGATGCTTTGGGTAAAAGGGATATTGATAGAGGGCATGGCATGAATTCACCCCTCTCATTTGAGACATAGTTTTACTAGCATCCCAAGGACATCTCTCTGAGTCCCTCTGAAGACCACCAAGATTTCTATAAATCAAAACTGTTTCCTAATTACCAAGCAAATATGCTGAGGCCTGGATATTCCAGCTCTTCTTAATCAGTATAGGAATGCTACAGGATATAAGACAGTGAAAATTATTGAAGAATCAAAGCCTGAGCCACTTGGTTCTAAAGATAATCTTTGCATCAAAACAAAACCCAATTTAGGCATGCAGTAAACAGCCACACAAAAGACCACCTGGAAAACAGGAACTGGGCATTTTTTAAAGCTACAAAGCTGGTTCAGCAGACTTAGGAGACTTTGCGAAGTTGGGGTATTGCTAAATCCTAGGCCATAAATAAGTGACATCTCTGGTAAAGGATCAATAAGCATTGTAATCATGAATTAAGGAGGATGTCAATGAGTTCTATAGAATGTTTTGATGGTTATCTATACCTCACAGAAGCCACATGTTTTCCTGCTATGTAAACTACTGTTCAACCCCCACCCCCTTGCTTCCCTGCAAACTCCAAATGACTTGCGAAAGTAAATATATAAAACCCCTTCTCTTTGAGTGAATAAACGGGCTAGATCCAAACTCCTTTCTTGGTGTGAAATCTAGTCACAATTTACCGACTCTGGTGCCCCCTTCTCAAGGACCCCACTGCTATTCCTGTGTCCAGACAATCCTGCCCAGCCAGGAGTGGCCCGTGGCACACAACTTTCTTGAGAGTCGGCGACAGGGGGACTGGGGGGGGGGGGAGCGGGGAGATGAACACTCCTTCATTTCTCCAAGCTAGACTTGGGCAGAGCATGATCCTAGCAGTACCATCTACCCACAGCCTCCAGCTATGCTCCAATAAATGGCCACTGCTAGACTATGCAAGGGGCACATTGGCCAGGGGCAGGCCCGGCCTGAGTGTGGAGCACTGGAGCCAAGTGCGGTGTGTGTGAGGGGGTCGCTCGTGACTCGGAGGTTCCAGCAGATGTCAGGGGCCTGCTTGCCACAAACGGGCTGGATCTGTCTGTGACTTATTTTTCTTTGTTTTGGAGCTACACCCGGCGGCGCTCCAGAGTTTCTCCTGGCTCTACACTCAGGATTCATTCCTGGCGGGCTCAGGGGACCCTATGGGATCAAACACAGATTGGCTGTGTGCAAAGCAAATACCCTCCCTACTCTGCTATTGCCCCCAGGCCCTTCTTATGATTTAAACAGAAAGTGGGATATGAGGCTGGTGGCCTCCGGGAGGGAGGACTTTGGGGCAGGCAGGCCACAGGCCTTGGCTTACTTGTCCACGAACAGAGCTGGCGAGTCAGGCCGTGTGGACTCCAGGCCCTGCATGGCTGTCCACTCGCTGAGGCAGCTTTGGTCGGAGCCGATGCAACTCTCATAGTAGGTAGCCCAGAGGAGGGCCACACCCCCAGGGAAGTAGTTGTGTCTCCGGGCCACCTCGCACGCCTTGTGCAGAACCTGCAGGGCCGACCTGGGCCAGGGGGACAGAGGGTCATCAGGCGGCTCCAGGAACCCTGGCACCCAGGTAGCCGCGATGTCGAGCCAGCCAGGGAACAGCTAGTGATCCCAAGTAGACAGGACAACTGCACCTCGCCCCCTGCCAAGGAAACAGAACAGTGGCGGAACTCGGCTCCACCGTCAGACTGGGTCACAGTTATGTCAGAGGCTGGGAGTAAACCCCTCCAGAAAAATGAAAAATTTCTTAGAGCTCAGAGCACTCCTGAACACAGGAAGGACATGAAGCCCCACTGGAAGGCAAGTTCTGCACACTCACCCAAGACTGTGACCTGTGTCTGTGATGTGTTGGGCCTGCTGACCTTCCCGTGTCCCCAGGGCTTTATTAGAGAAAAGCTGGGATCTTTTCTTTTTTTTCTTTTTTTTTTTTGGTTTTTCAGGCCACACCCATTTGATGCTCAGGGGTTATTCCTGGCTAAGCGCTGAGAAATTGCCCCTGGCTCGGGGAGACCATATGGAACGCCAGGGGATCGAACCTCGGTCCTTCCTTGGCTAGCGCTTGCAAAGCAGACACCTTACCTCTAGCGCCACCTCGCCGGCCCCTGGGATCTTTTCTTTTGTTTTTTGGTTGTTGTTGCTTTTGGCCACACCCAGCAATGCTCAGGGCTTACTCCCTACTCTGTGCTCAGAGACTACTCCTGTATGGGGTGCTAGGACTCAAACCCAGATCAGCCACATGCAAGGCAAATAAATGCCTTTCTCACTATTCTAAGACTTCAGAAGCTTGTTTTTATTTGTTTGTTTATTTTGGGGTCAAACTTGGTGGTGCTCAGAAATCACTCCTCGAAGGCTTGAGAGAAATAAGGAATGCCAGGGGGATCAAAACAGAGTTGGCTATGTGCAAGGCAGATACCCTCCCCACAGTGCAGTTGCTCTGGCTTCACCAGCTTGTATTTATTAAGGAAACGAGAGAGAGAGAGAGAGAGAGAGAGAGAGAGAGAGAGGAGAGAGGGGGAGGGAGGGAGAGAGAGAGAGATATAGCGAGAGAGAGAGAGAGAGTGAGAGAGAGAGAGAGAGAGAGAGAGAGAGAGGGGGGAGAGAGAGAGGGAGGGAGGGAGAGAGAGAGAGGGAGAGAGAGAGGGGAGAGAGAGAGAGAGAGAGAGAGGGAGAGAGAGAGAGAGAGAGCAAAAAAAAATCAAAGTCCCTGGAGCCCAATCTAGGTCCAGGCCTGCACACTCACTAGCCTGAGCTCTACCATGGAGCTGAGAGAAACAAAACAAAACAACCAAAAAAAATACCTGGGGCTGGGGCCGGAGTGATGGCGCAAGCTGTAGGGCACTTGCCTTGCACGAGCTAACCTAGGATGGACTGTGGTTCGATCCCCTGGTTTCCTATATGGTCCCCCAAGCTAGGAGTCTGAACACATAGCAAGGAGTAACCCCTGAGCGGCACCAGGTTGTGGTCCAAAAACCAAAAAAAATAATAGTTGGGGCCAAGGGGCAAAGAGGGGGTTCTGGCTACTGAGGGGTCCCCCACCTTCCGCAAAAGATAAAGCATTGGAATTCCAGAGCGTGGCTCCGTCCACAAACACTCCACCATGAACTTGGTATCAGAGAACAGGACTCATTCTTTTAAAAACTTATTCATTTTCTTTTCTTTTCTTTTTTTTTTTTTTTTTTTTTTTTTTTTTGGTTTTTGGGCCACACCCGGCGGTGCTCAGGGGTTACTCCTGGCTGTCTGCTCAGAAATAGCTCCTGGCAGGCACGGGGAACCATATGGGACACCGGGATTCGAACCAACCACCTTTGGTCCTGGATCGGCTGCTTGCAAGGTAAATGCCGCTGTGCTATCTCTCCGGGCCCATGATTCAATTTCTGTCCTCTGCTGTTCATCACAGAGTCTAAGCTGGTGTCGAGGTAGATGGTGGGGGGAAAGTTGGGGGGCAATAGGGGCTTCTTGGCCTTTGCTGGTACGGCCCATGGCAGGGAAGATCCTGGCACACCCAGGCTAACCAACTACTCACCACATGGCCTGCACAGAGACGGGCTTAAAGACGTGCATCCTCCCTGCTGTGCTGATACTGAAGCCCCTGCAGAAAGCATAGACAGAGACAGGGTGAGCCCCCGCCCTCCATTCAGGCCCCAGGAAGGCCAGCCAGGAGCAGGGCCGAGATACCCCTTGTACAAGCCTTCCACATACAGCCAAGATGAAGGCAAACACAAAGGTACGAGGTGCTGCCCAGGGCTGTAGAGGGCACAGTGGGGAGGGCAACTGCCTTACACCAGGCTGCCTGCTCCCCTCTGACTTCCCCTGGCACCCTACCAAGAGTGACCCCTGAGCTCAGTGCCAAGAGGAAGCCCAAGCAACCCTCCCCCAAAGGAGACTTGCACTCTGATCTGGGAGAGGGTTTTGGGGGCTGCACCAGCTGAACCCCAGGGACTCAAAAGGAAGACTATGGTATCTCAGCCTGTGAATCGGACCCTGCAGAGCGTGAGAGAAAGGTGAGAGCATCTGTCTGCAGTCCCCATCTGAACAGGCGGTGTCCCCACCCCACCATGATGCACCCAAAGTTTTCCTGTCGGATTCTGTGAAGGAACAATGTCCTACTCGCTGCTTCCATTTGCCAAAGTGCTCACGTGCTCCTCCCGAGGGGACATGGAGCCCCAAGAACCTCAGCCCTGTCTTCAGCCCTCTGATGCCAAAGCCTGCCCACTCTCAACCCTTCTATCCCTCGGCCCTTCGCCAACCCTAAGTGCTTCCAGCCCCGTCCCTAAGTGCCTTCTTTGGCCCTCATCCACCCTTCAGACCAGGCCACTAGCCCAGGCCTAACCGAATGATTCTTCTACCTAAAAGTGGCCCCAAAATCCCATTGGCGCTAGCCCCTGCCCCTTTCCCCTCGGGCGCAGTGTCAGGAATGCATGCAGCTGACATGGCCTGTTACGTGGAAAACACCTGGCACCCCAATCCCTGTCCTTTCTGCCCTCAAAGCAGGCACCTGGCCCATCCCACGGCTTACCCGTCTCCGTCCAGGTGGATCTTGGTGTCACTCCAGAGGCGGAGCACCAGGCCGATGGTGCAGCTCTTACTGAGGAACAGAGAAGACCTAGAGTGAGGCCCTCTCACCGGGCCAGTGCTCCCAGTCTCAAGTCTGAGGGAGGATGCAATGCGAGCACCACCCCGGCACTGAGTTCATTTCTTTCTTTTTTAGAATTTTGGGCAACACTCAGCGGTGCTCAGGGTAGGTTGGCTTGTACACGGCCGACTCGAGTTTGATCCCCAGCATCCTATATGGTCCACCGAGCCTGCCAGGAGTAATTTTTGAGTAGAGCCAGGAGTGTTGCCAGGTGTGATCCCAAAACAAACAAACAAAAAATATATATAAATATATATATATATATATATATATATATATATATATATATATATAAATAAATAAAAAGAAAAAAATTCTGAAAGCTCCTTAAAGTCTTCGAGCAACGACCCCTGGGAATGGGTTGGGCAAGCCACCCCTTCCAGGAAGACCACTGGACTGCTCTGACAACACCAGTGTGAAACTTCTCCATTCTCGGGATGGACCCTAGGCCCAAGGTGCACAAATGTCCTTTTCCAGGTGTGAGGAGGGCCCCCCCCCCAACATGTACCCTGTCCCCGAGGCCGCCAGCCTCACTCACCTCTCCTTGCTGGAGAAGTCGACTCCCAGCAGGATGCTCTCCTCTGTGTCCTGGCGCCCACTGCTGTCCACCACCACCATGTAGCGAACGCGCTCTGCCCAGGCGCTCTCCAGACGCACAGCCTGCATCAGAAATTTGGTCAGCAGCTGTCCTCCTGGGGGCCCTTCTGTGCTCCCCCACCCTGTGGCCCCTGGCGGGTCTGGCAACTCAGAGAGACACTTCCTGGCAGGTTGGCAGGTCTGCTCAGCCATGCTGGGGGTCACTATCATGCCCAGCCATGCTGGGGTTCAGATTCAGAGCTGAGTGCAAGACAAGGTTGGCTGCAGCTGCTTGGACCATCTCCCCAGCCCCTATGATGAGAGGGTGGTTTTTTTTGGTGGGGGCATAGCCAGTGATGCTCAGGGGTTCCTCCTGGCTCTGTGCTCAGGAATCTCTCCTGGAAGGTTCAGGAGACCATAGGGGATGCCAGAGATCGAACACAGGTCAGCCACATGCAAGGCAAATGTCTCCTTGCTGTGCTATCACTCTAGCCCCTATGAGTTTTAAGGGGGAGCCAAGTCCTGTTTCCATCTTCAGCTTGGGGAGGACAGACACTCCCACTATACCCAGAGTGTGCTGAAAGACAAACGGTGGCATTCCAAAAATGGAGCTGCCCTCCCAAACCCCTTCTGTGGCCTCTCTCCAGCTTCCTGCAGGAAGAGACCTGGTTTGGTATGTGTCAACCATCTGGAGAAGCTGTTAGAAGCCAAGTTACAACTCTAGAACAACTGCCTGTTGAGAGTCAGGAGTAACCAAGAAAGCTTTTGCTTATTTGTTTTTTTTTGGGGGGGGGCAAGGGGAGGGCACAGCCAGCAGTGCTCAGGGGTCACTCCTGGCTCTGTGCTCAGGTGCCACTCACTTCTAGTAGGCACATGAGAACCACACAGGACGCTGAGGATGGAACCCAGGTCAGTTGCGCACCAGGCAAGCGCCCTACCCACTGTGCTTTCTCTCTGGGCCCCAGAGTCACTACCCCAATCTCTGATTACCAGCTTGATTCTGTCTTCACAACGCAGCAGATTGATCATCACTTGAAGATGCTGGGGCAAGTCACCTGCAGGTTAAAGGAGAGCACCAACATCAGCAGCCGATACCCAGAAGAGGGAGTCTGGAGGACCACAGAGCTCCGAATCTGAAAGGCGCCATTTCTCTTAACCCAGAAAGAATGTAAGGCAAGGGCGGGTGAGCTAGCGCTGACCACCAAGGTTTTAAAAACTGGAGTTTCCAAACTATTTGCAACTTCTTTTCCTTATTTTCTTTCCTCTTGATTTTGGTTCACACGAAAACCAAGAGCATGTACTCAGCCCTGCAGACAGACCGGCTGACTCCTGATTCTGCGCTCAAGGTTAACTCCTGGTGTTGCTGGAGATGGAACCCGGGTCAGCTTTGTGCGAGGCCTGCTGTCTACCTACTGTCTTATCACTGGCCTCCCTCCAACCCCATGGTTAAAACTAAGTACAAAGGAGCCAGAGCGAAAACACAGCAGGGAAGGGATTTATTTACCTTGCATGCGTGCGGCAGACCTGGGTTTGATCCCCGACATCCCATAGGGTTTCCCCAAGCCTGCCTGAAATGATTTCTGAGCACAAAGCCAGGAGTAACTCCTGAGTGCCTCCAGGTATGGCCCAAAATACCAAAATAAAAAAAAAAAGCACATAAAATTTTGCACACAAAAAAATAGCTTATATGGGGCCAGAGAGATAGCATGGAGATAAAGCATTTGCCTTGCATGTAGGAGGACTGTGGTTCGAATCCCAGCATCCCATATGGTCCCCTGAGCCTGCCAGAAGCGATTTCTGAGCATAGAGCCAGGAGTAACCCCTGAGTGCTGCTGGGTGTGACCCAAAAAACAAAAACAAAAACAAAAAAAAGCTTATATGCTTGGCATGGGGAAAGGAGAGGGATAATTAGGGACCAGAGTGCTGGGTTTGGACTCCCAGCTCCTTTATATAAGGCTTTAGCTATGCACCATCTCTATAAACATACCTAGATTTGGGGGTGGGGGGAGCTTTTGGTCACACCCTGCAGTGCTCGGGGGTTCCTCCTGGCTCTATGCTCAGAAATCACTCCTGGCAGGCTCAGGGGGGACCCTATGAGATGTCAGGGATCAACCCTGGGTCAGCTGCATGCAAGGCAAAAACCCTTCTTGCTGTGCTCTGGCTCTGGCTCCTCTACCTAGATATTTTTGGTTGTTACTGTTGTTTGGGGCCATACCCATTGGCACTCAGGTTACTCCTGGCTCTGCACTCAGGAACCACATGGGATGTAGGAGGAGTGAACTGCAGGACTGGGGATGGGAATGTGGGGAGCGACTGGCAGACAGGCTGGCCCCACTCTATTCTACTCCTTTACTGTCTCAAATACCCAATGAGCTGCCCACCCTAGGCCCAGAGAGGCCCCACCTGCCCACGAAGGAAAAGGCGTAGTGAGGCCACTGGACTTACCTGCATGTTTGCGGGGATGCTGCAGACTCCGAGGACCCTGAGGGCTGTTCCCCTGCTGCAGGAAGAGGGCTGCTCCTTTCACCATGAAAAAACTCTCGCTCAGGCTGCGGAACAAAAACAAGGCACAGTGAGACTGAAACTCAGAGGGAAAAGCTTTCGGGCACATAAAACACATGAGATACATTTTTGGAAGGTCCACACCGGGTTGCTCAGGGGTTATTTATTCTCTGTGCAGAAAACTGACTCCTGGTGGAACTTGGGGGACCCTATGGAATGCCAGGGATCTGCATGCAAGACAAGCGCCCTCCCCACTGTCCTATCTCTCTCTTCCTCCTGGAATAAACACCTTTTTTTAAAAGACAAATTGGCAGTTGCCATGTTCGCAGCAGGCCAGCTCAATAGACTCACTATTTTCTGAAGAGATGTAAACCAAGCAATGAGAGATCTTGGGTACACTGGCCACACAGTAGAAAGCTGGCAATCTCAGAAGGAGAGGGCAGGCCAAGCCCCACCCTGCCGAAGCCATGGCTGCTGCTGCCTCCATCACCCAGAAACACCATTTTCCTGATGGCCCTGCCTCAATGCCCCTCGTTGGAGAACCAATCTGGCCAAACTTCAGGTTCGCTGGTATTTGAGCTGATATCACCAGGGCTTTTGGGGGCAAGTGAGGGTGCCTTCCCCTGCATCCTCCTTTCCCCCAGCAGGCCTGGCAGCTGAGAACATGCCCCTAAAAGCCTCAATATCATTAATAATGTTTTGAATTTCTGGAATAACTTCATTTGTTTGATGCTGTCATCCCTATAGGAACACACCAATCTAACAGAATGGACAGCAACAAGAGCTTACTAAGCCCTCTACCTACTTTGTATTAAGGCTTTCACTGGAGATAAAATAACTTTCATAGGGGCCGGAGAGATAGCATGGAGGTAAGGCATTTGCCTTGCATGCAGAAAGACAGTGGTTCGAATCCTGGCATCCCATATGGTCCCCCGAGCCTGCCAGGAGCTATTTCTGAGCGTAGAACCAGGAGTAACCCCTGAGCGCTGCTGGGTATGATCCAAAAACCAAAAAAAAAAAAAAAAGAAAACTTTCATAACTATGCTTGCTACTGTACTTCTCTTTTATTTATTTTTAAATTTTCTTTTCTTTTTGGTTTTTGGGCTACACCCAGCAGCACTCAAGGGTTATTACTGACTCTGCACTCAGAAATTACTCCTGGCAGGCTCAGGGGACCATATGGGATGCTGAGAATAAAACCTGGGTCTGTCCTGCGTCAGCCACATGCAAGGCAAATGCCCTACCATTGTACTATCACTCCAGCACCTTCTTCCCTTTTCTCTTTTTTTTTTTTTTCTATTCTGCTTTTTTTAATAATTTTGCTCTCATCTAGAAACAAATGTATTATGGTCAACTGTGTTATGTGATGCATTTTCTTTAAACAAAGTATAAATAAATAAATAAATAAATAAATAAATAAATAAATAAATAAATAAATAAATAGAGGCTGGAGCCTTAGCATAGTGAGGAGGGCATTTCCCTCCTTCCAGGCAAACGACTAGGCTCAATCCCTGGCATCCAATATGGTCCCCCAATCTGCCAGGAGTGATTCCTGAGTGCAGTGACAGGAGAAACCCAAGTGCAACAGGTTGTGGCCCAAAAACTGAAAAATAACTAAATAAAAGGGGGCTACAAGCCGCAGTGTAGGAGAGCCACACAGAACTGGGGACTGAGCTCAGCAAATTCTTGCTGCTCTGAGACTTTCACCACCTCCCTAGGGCCTGAACAGAACAGTTGCTATGGGTGATTTTACAGTGGTGCAAGTTTGCTGCAGGAGAGCTAACTGGCAAGAATCACATCTCTGCTACAGCACCCTGGGTCTTAAAGGGGAAGAGGATGTGGGGGCACCTAGGGCCAGGAGGCTAGGAGAGCATAAGGGACTTCAAAGACCTACAGCACCTTCTCAAAATAGAGAATGGGGTCGCTGAGTCAGGAATGGCTGATTGACTTGTGAGCATTCTTGGATGACTGTCCCTGAAAAGGGTCTGTCCCATTAAGTGCAGAGAAATCTCTCAAATAGAGACCCCTTTTAGAAGCAGTTGGGGAGGGGATAAGAATCCCCAGCTGGAGTGTGGCAGGGGTTGGTGGTTATTAGTTGGTTGGCAGATGCTCCTGGTAATAGGGCTTCTTTTTGGCATTATTATTTTTATATAATATAAATACAGATTTATATTATAATATATAGCTATATAAAATATAATGTTTATTATGTATTATTATGGTATTATTATATGATTGTTTCTCCTGGACGCTGGTAGGATTTCCAGTAAGACTCCTCTGGTGGGCCAGAGCAAGAGTACAGCGGTAGGGCGTTTGCCTTGCACGCAGCCAACACAGGACGGACCCCAGTCTGTTTCCCAGCATCCCACATGAACCCCCGAGCCTGCCAGGAGCAATTTCTGAGCACAGAGCAAGGAGGAACCCCTGATAGCTACCAGGTGTGAACCCCCCTTAAAAAAATGACATCTCTAATGATTTCAGCTAAAAGGACCCTGGCTTCTCTATCCTGCCTGTTCCCTATTAAACTGAGTCTGAGAAAAACCCCTGTCTAGCTAGAGTCCTTCAGGCTCAGCCTAAGATTAAAGGTGAATTCTTTTTTTTTTTTTTTTTTTGGTTTTTTGGGCCACACCCGGTGATGCTCAGGGGTAACTCCTGGCTATGCGCTCAGAAGTCGCTCCTGGCTTGGGGGACCATATGGGACGCCGGGGGATCGAACCGCGGTTCATCCAAGGCTAGCGCAGGCAAGGCAGGCACCTTACCTCCAGCGCCACCGCCCGGCCCTAAAGGTGAATTCTTTATAAGCATCTCATGCCCTTGGCTTTGATTTCTGGGGACCTGGAACAAATTCAGGGCTTCCAGCTCATTGCCTTCCCTTGACCCCTGATCCCTGACTCTGTTCCAAGCAGAGGCTTGCACTGGATTTGCATCTTGAGAAAAGGGACTGGTGGCTGCCTAGAGATTTCACTTCACAGCTGCCATGTCCACATGCAGGCAAAACAACAACAATAAAACAGCGAAACAATAACAAAACAACTCTGTCAGGATGAGTGAGTTTCTCGTAGAATGTTCTTTTTGTCATTTTAACTAGCAAGAACTTTTATTTATTATTTTGTTTTTTAGGCCACACCTGATGGTGCTCAGGGGTTACTCCTGGCTCTGTGCTCAGAAATTACTCCTGGCAGGCTCAGGAGACCTTATGGGATGCCAGGGTCGGCGGCATGCAAGTCAAAAGCCCTCTTCGCTGTGCTATCACTCCGACTCCATTAACAAGAACTTTTATACTAAACTAAACCAGCTGCTTTTGGGTTGCGAATGGATGTGATGGCTTAGTGGGTCAAGCATAAGCCTTGCCACTTCAGGAGCTTCCTACTATATGGTCCCTCCGTCCCCTGGGCACTGCTGGGAGCAACTGAGCCCAGTGTAAGGCTCTGAGTGTCAGGGGCTAAGCACCAGGAAGTGGCACCTGAACAAAGCAAAATCCTTTACAAGGAACAACCATGAACTGGCCATCCAAAAGTGTTTTACCTCAGAGTCTGAAGGCAGCTCTAGGAGGGCCTCGGGCCTTCTCTGTGCAAGGGCCTGAGTCCAACTGAGTCCACACAAGGCTCAGCTCATTGGGTGGCCCCAATGTTGGGAAAGTCCTCAACTATAAAATACTGTAATTTATTGGAAGATGCCATTGAGGATATGAGACAGATAAGGGTCAGGCACTCACCCTGTCTGCTGTTCACAAAGCTACTTCAGTTCCTGGCCCACATGGGGCCACTCAGCACCCCCAGGTGTCCCTCTTGAGCAATGAACCAGGACTAGCCCAACTGACCCTCTCCTGTTAATAACACTGATTTTGAAAATTACTCGCAAAATGAACCAAAATCATGAGCGACATTTTTTTAGAGGGGAAACCCTGTCTGTCTGTCTGTCCACATCTGTGCCGAGTGATCCCACTGTCAAGTGTTATAAACATCAATAGGAAGGAAACGCACCACTTCGCTGCAGTCTCATGTTCATGTAGGTTGCAGGGGGGGAGTGGGGGGGGGGGGCAACAGGAAAATCCTGAAAATCCCGCTAGTCTGGAGAGGTGGCAGAACCTGCATTGTACTCCCACTCCCCTGCCCCACAAAACCTGTTCTCCCAAATCCTGAGAAGGTGACAACCAAGTCTGTTCCCCCATGTCTCTTCCTGTGAGAAATTGAAGGCCAAGAGCTGCCCCAGGGATGCCCAAGCCTGGGGTTTTGGGGGGGGGGGGCATGGTGGGACCACAGGGGCCTCTTCTGCCCATTTTTTGGGAGATCACACCTAGCAGTGCTCAGGCATTACCCCTGGCTCTGCGCTCAGAAATCACTCCCGGCAGGCTCAGAGACCCAATGGGATGCTGGGGATTGAACCCAGGTTGGCCACAAACAAAGCCAATGCCCTCCCCACTCAGGTCCCTGCCCAAAGGTACCTTAAAAGGGGAGAGAAAGGGAGAGATGTGCCCTGACCAGAGCCACGCTCTCTGAGCAGTGCCTATTGCCTTGGAGCTCATGGGCAAAAATTTCCCTCGGTTCCCCACACATTTCCTCTGGAAAAAAGTGGGGGAGGGGAAGCAGGCTGGGGGAACCCGGAGAACAATGGGGAAGAATCAGGCGGCCTTCATCCCGTGACTGCTGACAAGGCCAGGCCAGCCACTCCCCTGTGAGCCTGACAGGGAGAAAAATCAGCCTCCCATATCTGTGCCCACAGGGGACTGAGAATATGCCTCTGTTTGGCTGTGGGGAGGCCTGAGACAGCAGGAAGGGGTGTTCACAGCATAGACCTTTGGGAAGAACTCAGTGGAAGGATGGATAAAAACGAGGTGCTGAGGGACAGGAGCTGCTAGAAATAATTATATTTTGAGGGGTCCACACCCAGCGGGACTCGGGTTACTCTTGGCTCTGCCCTCAGAAATTACTCCTGGCAGACTCTAGGAACCCTATGGATGCCACACCAAACACAGGCCGGCAGCATGCAAAGCAAATGCCCTACCCACTGTGATATTGTTCTGGCCCCAGAAGTGATTTCTGACTGCAGAACCAGGCGTGTAAGTCCTGAGCTAAGCTGGGTGTGGCCCATAAACAAAAGCAAAAACAAACAAAAAACAAGGTGTGGAGAGTAAGGAGGGCCCCATGCACCCCGTCTCCCCTCTGAGCTCACTGCCATAGCAATAGGTGTCCTCGGAGAGACACGGATTCACGAAGCCCATTTCCAACTCTTTTCAGGGGTCTCCGCCATGGTTCCTACAGAAACAGGAACCCCAAGACAGCAGAGGCTCAGGGTGCCCAACAGAGAAAGTTCCTGCTGGAGGCAGGAAAGCCAGCACAGAGGCCAATGTGCTGACCTGGAGCCCAACCAGCCCCCTGTCTAGTGAGCCCCTGGCATGAGTCCTCCACGACCAATCCCTGCATGCAGAGCCAGAAGGAAGCCCCCACATAGCAGAGAGGGTGTTTGCTTTGTATGCAGCCAATTCGGGTTCAGTCCCCGGCATCCATCCCTGAGCCTGCCAGGAGTGATTTCTGAGAGCAGAGGCAGGAATAAGCCCTGAGCACCACCAGGTATGGCCTGAAAGCCAAAAAACCTAAATAATCCAAGAAAAATCATCCACTTTCCTCACCTACTTCAGAAGGTCCTGGGAGTGAGAAAATACAAGCCTCCGTCCACACCCCATCTCCAAAGTGATGCCAGGGTCCTCCCAGGAGCCACAGGAGTCAGAAGTCACAGCCAGCCTGACCCAGGACAGCCGAGCAATGGGAAACATCCTCCCACCAATGGGAAACATCCTCCCATATTTCCCTGAAAATCCCCCCCCCACACACACACCCCCAGAGCAGGAAATGGCTCAAGGACAGAACTGGTGAGGGGCCATGGGTTTGGGCCCTGCCCCCACCCTCCCCCCAGAATAAATACCAGTGGCCGAAAACTCTCAGGGCGAGTTCAAAACCAGCACAGCCTTCCCAGCCCGTCCACACCCGCTTCCCGAACCATCCAGGCTTCCTTCCGTCTCGGGGAACAAATCTGTAGTCAGACACGGGTTCCTGACACCAGATGCGTTTGCACCAGGCAACTGGAGACACTCCAGCGAAAGCTCCACCCCAAACCCCAGCCATTGGGACTAAAGGGTCCCCCATCCTGGAGAAACCCAGGCAGGATACATACTGGTTAGTGCTGAGAAATCTGTGAGCCAGCGAGAAAGAAAGGTTGTGAGACCAGGGCTGCCCCCAATCTGAGGCCCACTGACCTACCCTCAGCAGAGTCAGGCTGGGGCACTCCCGCCCCACCTCCCACTGCCCTTGGTGGGGTTCCTGCACACCCCGCAATCTGGTGATAAAGGGCCTTGTGCCTGCTCCTCGCATGAAAGCGGCCCATTCACGGGAGCTGCCGCTGCTCTGTTCGCTTTCCTCCCACAGCCAGACGACTCGGCTATGGGTTTGGGGAACAACAGCAGGGGGTGCGCTGGATGCTGGGGGGAGCCACAAACAGCTGGACACCTCGCAACAGAGCCAGGCCAAGAGGGGCCCTTCCTGCCCACTGCTCTGGCTGTGGAGTTTCTGCTCCTCTCTGATGGCCGCATCTATTCACTCCCCCAGCAACTGCCAAAAGGATCCACATTTTCTTTTTTTGTGTGTGTGTTGTTTTGGGGCCACACCGGGTGGTTACTTTGAGCTCTGCGTTCAGTAATCATTCCTGGCAGAGCTTGGGGACCATATGGGGTGCCAGGGATAGAGCTTGGATCAGCCATGTGCAGAACAAGCTATAGCCCGTCCGCCCAGGTGAACCCACAAAACTCCCAGAGTCCAGTCATGCCTGCGCATGACTTCAGCCAATTCTCACTCAGAAGGTCTGAACCAATCTCGAGTCTCAGTACCTGCTTTCCCCAAAATACCAGAAGCACCTTCTGCTACGAAGGCCCACAGCGTCCAAAAACATCTTCCCTACAGCAGGCACAAAGCAAATGCTTTATTCGGGATAGGGATGATGTGAGACCCCCCCCATAAAAATGCCTGGTTCACCTCCCACCCACTCAGGGGAAGATAAGTCACCCCATAAGACACAGTGAAGGGTCAAAACCCAAGACCCTCTTCTTGGAAGGAGCAAACAGGCCAGTGGATTCCCCATCACAACTGACTTTAAAGGTGGGGAGAGTACAGTGGGGAGTGCATTTGCCTTGCATGTGACCAATCTAGGTTCCATCCTTGACATCCCACATGGCCCCCTGAGCACCACCAGGAATAATTCCTGTGTGTAGAGTCTGGAGTGAGCTCTAAGTGCAGAGCCAGGAGTGATCCCTGAGCACAGAGCACAGAGTAAGCCCTGAGTATTGCTAGGTGTGGCCCCCAATTTTTTAATTTGGGGGGAGCAGTTGGGCCACACCTGGCAGCACTCGGGGGGTTACTCCTGTCTCTGTGCTCAGATATTGCTCCTGGCAGGCTTGGGGAACCATCTGGGATGCCAGAGATCGAACCTGGGTCAGCCACATACAAGGCACACACCCTACCAGCTGTACTATTGCTCCGGCTCCACAGGCAGCCTGTGGTGACGGGGGACACCCCATCTTGGGATCTGATGAGATCTGGGACAGCAACTAATGCAGCTGATGCTCACCAGCCTCCTCCAGGGAAACTGAGGAATAGGAAGTCACCTAAAAAGTAGCTCCTATGATCAAAACAACCAAAGGCCACACAGTAGAGACCACTATCCTTCGGCAAGTAGGAAATGGGCAACTTCCATTACTCACGGGTCAGCTGGGGTGACCCAGAGACTTCCTGGGAGAAGGCACATCTCAAGTGTTGCAGGGCCCAACTCCCATGAGAAATGCTGGCAGAACCCTTCACAAGGGCCTTTGTAGCCAGGTCTGGTGCTATTGGCCTGAAGGTGTAGGCTGTTGTCAGAGAGAAGGAATGCCCCCAGGTATTCAGACAGTAAGGGGCAGCTCCTGAAGCCAGTAAGAGAGAGAGAAAGAAAGAGAGAGAGAGAAAGAGAGAGACAGAAAGAGAGAGAGAGAGAGAAAACAAGAAAAAATCAAGAGAATGAGAGTGAGAAAGAGAAGGGGAGAGTGAGAGCAAAAGAGAGTGAGAAAGAGAAAAAGTAAGAAAGAGAAAAAGCAAGAAAGAAAAGAGAGTAGACATGCATGGTGCTTTCCCTATTCCCTAAATCCGACCTCTGCAGACAGTGTGCTGAGCTGGCTCAGTGGATCCAAAGCCCCCAGGAGCCCTCAGTCCTATCCACAGATGTAGAGCTGGTATTTCTTTCCTCTACCCATCCATCTGGGAGCCCAGGGTCCAAACCCCTTAAAGTGGACAGAAGAAATAGAGGTGGCAGGGGCCAGAGTGAAAGCACTGCAATAAGGCATTTGCCTTGCACAAGGCTAACCCAGGTTCAATCCCCGGCATCCCATATATTTCTCTGAGCCTGCCAGGAGCGATTTCTGAGCAGAGAGCCAGGAGTAACCCCTGAGTGTTGCTGGATTTGGCCGAAAACAAACAAACAAACAAACAAGAAAAAAAAAAAGGAAAGAGAGAAAGAAAGGTCGCACTGTAGAAGAAATGTGACAGCAACGAGACAACCTGGCCAGGCAGAACTGGCACATGAAGACAATGAATGCCAAGGAATTGGGACGACATTTGCTTTGCATGCGGCCAACCCAAGTTCAATTCCCAGAACCTGCCAGGAGAAATTCCTCAGTGCAAAGCCAAGAGTGACCCCTCTGAGCGCTGCTGGGTGTGGCCCTGCCTGAAAAAAAATCTACCTCCCTCACCAAATTTCAGCAAGATAAAACCTGCAATTTCCCTTTAGCGAGTGAGCTCCTTCCTGCCTATTACACTGCCCATATCACTGACATCCAAGGCCTGGCCTGGGCTTGCTCTGCCTTCAGGAACCTCTAGAGGTGCCCTGCACTTGGCTTCTGGGTACTGGGCCGCTGAGTCTTTGAGGCTCTGGCCTGCTGCCAGTGTTTTCCCCACAGCCTCCTGTTTTCCTGCCTGGAGATGGAGATTCAGAACGGCTTGCCCCTGTTATGCATAGCCCACGGTGCGTGGCACGAAAAGCCAGCATGACACCAGCATGCAGGATGTGACTCAGTATCACATCCTGTTCTCCACATCTAGGGGGACAGACGGCAGCTGGCTTCACCCATTAGGACCACAGGCGCCCACCGTGGTGCTCTGAGAGGTACAGACCAGGGTCCAGCATTCCCTGAAAGAAGCCCATCTGCAGTCTGCATTTCCTCGAGACCTCCCAGAAGGCCCCACAGAAGCAAACGTTAAATAGCAGGAGCTGTATGGAGACCGACTGGGAGGAGCATTTTGTTTATTTGGTTTGGTTCGGGGACCACACCTGGAGACGCTCAGAGGTTACTCCAGGCTTTGCACTCAGGCTTGGGGGATCATATGGGATGAAAGATCGAACCTGGGTTAGCTGTGGGCAAACTCAAAGGCAAAGGCAAACACACTCCCCGCTGAGCTATCATCACTCTGGCCCAGACAGTCACCAGGAATCAGCAGGGTTGGTGTCTCTCTGCTCTTCCTCCAAATAGGCATATGCTCAGCCCCTTGCAAATAGGCAAATAGGCATATTCTCAGCCCTTGCTGATCTACACACACACACACACACACACACACACACACACACACATACACCCCCAGGAGTGAATCCTGAGCATTTATGGGCTGATCTACACACACACATACACACAAACACACACACTCACACACACACACATCCTGAGCATTTATGGGCTGATCTATATACACACAAACACACACACACACATCCTGAGTATTTATGGGCTGATCTACACACACACACACACACACACACACACACACACACAGGAGTGAATCCTGAGCATTTATGGGCTGATCTACACACACACACATACACACAAACACACACACTCACACACACACACATCCTGAGCATTTATGGGCTGATCTATATACACACAAACACACACACACATCCTGAGTATTTATGGGCTGATCTACACACACACACACACACACACACACACCTCTCATTCCATTCTCTACTTTCGTTACACACACACACACACACACACACACACACACACACACACCTCTTTCTCACTGCCTTCCCCTGATTTCACAACCTTCTACTTTCGTTACTTTGTATTTGGTCTGGAGAGGCTACACCTGGTGAGGCTATACCTGCTTGTGTTCAAGGTCTGCTCCTCATTTTAAATTCTGCTGATTTGTGTGTGTGTGTGTGTGTGTGTGTGTGTGTGTGTGTGTGTGTGTGTGTGTGTGTGTGTGTGTGTGTGTGTTTTGGTTTTGGTTTTGGTTTTTGATTTTTGAGTCACACCTGGCAGCACTCAGGGCCACTACTCCTGGCTCTATGCTCAGAAATCGCTCCTGGCAGGCTCACAGGACCATAGGGGATGCCGGGATTCGAACCACCGACCTCCTGCATGCAAGGCAAACACCTTACCTCCATGCTATCTCTCCAGCCCCAATTCTGCTGATTTTTTTTGCAAACTTTTTCTTCTTTCCTTTTTGGTGCTGCAGATGAAAACCAGGGACCTCACACATACGAGGCAAGTGTCTGACTGCTGAGCCACATCCTACTGCCTGAATATATTTTACACACCTTTCAAAGCCCTTTGGGCCAGCACTGGGAGAGAGACACACACAGAGCAGACATTTGCACTGGAGGAAGTTGGCCTTATATGCAGTCAACCTGGTTCAATCCCCAGCTTCCTATAGGGTCCCCCAAGCCTGCCAGGAGTGACTTCTGAGCAAAGAGCCAGGAGTAAGTCCTCCTGAGCGCCACAGGGTATGGCCTGAAAAGTCAACCAGTCAAGCAAAACTAGGCTCTGACACCAGGCTCTGGGAACACAGCTCCTTCTCCCTCTGCAGGGCCAAGCCTAGGGAAGAGGCAATTTGGGGTGCTGACTTATCCAATGGGTTGTGTAGCAGCATCTCTCCCAGATTTAAAGAGCCAGCCAATGGTGGGGATATGAGGAAAAAGCAACTCCCATTCACTGCTGGTGGAATTGCCTTCTAGTCCAGCCTTTATGGAAAACAATATGGAGATTCCTCAAAAAACTGGAAATTGAACTCCCATATGATTCAGCTATACCACTCCTAGGGATATACCCTAGGAACACAAAAGCACAATACAAAAATCCCTTCCTCACACCAATATTCATCGCAGTGCTATTTACAATAGCCAGACTCTGGAAACAACCAAGGTGCCCAACAACAGATGAATGGCTAAAGAAACTGTGGTACGTACACACAATGGAATGCAGCCGTCAGAAGAAATGAAGTCGTGAAATTTTCCTACACATGGATGTACACGGAAACTATCATGCTGAGTAAAATAAGTCAGAAGGAGAGAGAGACACAGAACAGTCTCACTCATCTATGGGTTTTAAGAAAAATAAAAGACATTATTGAAATAATTCCCAGAGATGAGGGCCAGAACAACTGGCCCATGATATAAAGCTTACCACAAAGAGTGGTGAGTGCAGTTAGAGAAGTAACTACACTAGTAACTATCATGACAATGGTAATGAGTGAGAGAAACAGAATGCCTGTCTCGAATTCAGGTGGGGATGAAGGAGGAGGGAGATGGGGGACATTAGTGATGAGAATGTTGCACTGGTGAAGGGGGGTGCTCTTTTTATGACTGAAACCCAATTACAAATATGTAAACATGGTATTTAAATAAAGATATTATTTATTTTAAAAAAATAAAGAGCCAGCCAAGCTTCCATCTGCTATAGACATGGCTGAGCGTGAGGAAGGGCAAGACCTATGAGAAGCAACAAGCCTACAGCTGTGCTGCCTGGCTCCCCTCTCCCTGCGGGAACCCTCGTAGGCCCAGCTCCGCAGTGATGGAGGGTGGCGGGTGGACGGGTCCCTAGCAGGGGGACCTGCCCAGCAGAGGAACCTCCTACAGCTTTTTCTGCAGCCTGGGTCTTTAAAAATAGCTTCAAAGCTGCTATTCAAGAAAAGGGAAAGAAAAAGAAAACACCACAAATCCTCTATACAAATAAAGAAAAGCCCTGGAGGAGGGGCAACTGGAGTTGTGGGGAAGTGGTCAGGCATTGGCTGCTCAGGGCCCACGTGCCTGAACTGAACTTCTGGTCTGTGGCAGCCACAGCCAGGGGAAGCAGGGCAGGAAGGCACAGGCGGCTGGCACGTCCCACCAGCCAGGAAAATGACTGCACGGCAAGCGCCCAGCTGTGTGGGCAAGGACAGGCCTCTACCCATTCAAGACTCATGCTGAGTCCCAAGGGGATCCTGGGGGTAAAGGACTGCCTCTCAGTCTGGGTGGGGCTCTGGGGACTGGGCCATGGTCTCCGCCATGCACGCTGTTAGGGTGGCCTGGCTCTGTTCAGGCACTGGGCACTTGGGCGATAACGTCCCTGGTGGGAGGAAAGCCAGGGAGAATTTCTCACTCGCCTACCACCTCTGTGAGGCAGGAACTTCACCCAGATCTATTATGTGCCCAAAGTGGGGGCCTCATGGGATAGCTTGGAGACACACACACCACACACCACACAGTGAGGGCTGTACGAAGGAAGGACAGGTAGTAGGAAGATGGGGTTCTCCCTTGACAGACAAAATCCTGCCACTATTGCTCAAACACCAGCTCACTCACAGAAAGAATGAAAGATATGGGGCCGGGTTGATAACACAGCGGGAAGGGCATTTGCCTTGCTCCTGGCTGACCCAGGTTCAATCCCAGGCATCCCCTAGGGTCCCCTGAGCCTGCCAGGAGTAATTTCTGAGCACAGAGCCAGGAGGAACCCCTCAGCACTGGCGGGTGGGGTCCAGAGATAAACAGAAAAAGAACTCTTGTTCTAGCGAACCTCTTAGTGCTTGGGAATGAAAGGCCATATTTGGTGGGTCTGGTCTGGGGGAAGCATCTATCACTGCTCCACATCACAGCAATGCTCTTCCTCTGTCCAGGGCCTGCTGGCACCCCCAACCCCCCCCCCCCCCGCTTCCTTTCACGCCAGGCTGAGGCAATTCCAGGATGGCAGAGGATCCTGGGGCTGCTGCCAGCAGGACCACCTGCTCACTGCCTCCCACAGTGTGATGGCAGCAGCAAACACGGCACTGGGGAAGGAAAGGACACGAAGTCTCAGACACCCACAGTCATGCTCACATGTACACATAAACATGTATGCTTTCTCATAGTCACACACATAGAGAGACACACACATACATGCACGCAGGAGCTGTTCCTGAGACGAATCCCAGACAGGTCTCCAGGGAAACCAGTTGAGTGATAAACCTGGATTCTCCCCAGGGCACCTCCCCGTCTCCCTGGGGTGTGTCTGTGGAAGCTCTGAGGGCATCCAGGGAGGTACCTGGCTCTGAGCTGGGACCAAGCCTGCTCTCTCTCTCTCTCTCTCTCTCTCTCTCTCTCTCTCTCTCTCTCTCTCTCTCTCTCTCTCTCTCTCTCTCTCTCACACACACACACACACACACACACACACACACACACACACACACCAAGCTCCAAGGAAAGCAGGGGAAGATTACATGAGTAGGGATCATGCAGCAATTAAGGAGCATCACTGATGTGTTGGGGCCCACTGAGAACAGGACAGGACAGCTTGGAGAAGGGGCTGCACAGGGCATCTCCTGAAGGGAGCCAGCAACTACCCAATGGGGAGAGAGGTCCACTGCTGAGATGGGGTGGTGAAGAAATGAGGGGACTGGAGGCAAGGACCCAGCTGGAACAGAGCTTGAGGACCTAGACCAGCCTGTCCCCAAAAACCCAACACTCCTGGAATGAGCCAAAAGATGAGACTATGGACCAAGTGGTGGACAGAGAGGGAGAAGACAGGGAAAAGCCAACTGACAACCATCACCCCTCAGAAACCCAAGGCACAGGGGCTGGGAAGACAGCAAGCAGGGAGGGTGATTGCCTTGCACAAGGCAGACCTGGGTTCAATCTCCAGCATCCCATAAGGTCCGCTGCCAGGAGTGATTCCTGAGCGCAGAGCCAGAAAGAACCCTTGAACACCGCTGGAAGTGCCCCAAAGACCAAAAATAAAACCCAAGAAAAAATGAGCACCAGACTGCAGAGAAAGGGCACGTGAGCATTTTCCTCTCAAGGCTATTCCCAGGTTGCTGCTGCCTTAGACAACTTGAAAACTCTTAAAATGCTTAAAAAAAAAAAAAAAAAAAAAAAAAGCTTGGCTAAAAAAAAACCAAGCTTGGCTGGCTGCTAATTGCGGGGCTGTTAACACAGCGGGTGCTGGGGGCACTCTCACCAAGCCCCAGGGAAGAGGCCTGGCAAGAAAGGGGGTCAGAAGGGTGCCAGAAAGTGCAGGCCCTAGAGCTGGGGGTTAGGTTGGGGGAAAGGGAAAGAGAACTCAGGGCACAGGGAGAACCTGGGATGGGGCCGGGAACTCCAACTCCAGGGAAGAGCCAGTGAGGCCCACTTCCTGCAGCACACAAGGGCAAAACCCTAAGGCCCGCCCCAACTGCCCAGTCAGTCCTGCCCAGCACTGCAGCCCCAGACTGCCACCAGCAGGATGCATGGTAGATCCCTGTCTGAGCCCTGACCCTGGGCACAAACAGTTCTCCGGGAACTGTGAGGACTTCTGCTTTCTTTCTTTCTTTTTTTTTTTTTAGATTTTGGGCCACACCCAGCTGTGCTCAGGGGTTACTCTTGGCTGTCTGCTCAGAAATAGCTCCTGGCAGGCACGGGGGACCATATGGGACACCGGGATTCGAACCAACCACCTTTGGTCCTGGATCGGCTGCTTGCAAGGCAAACGCTGCTGTGCTCTCTCTCTCTGGGCCCGACTTCTGCTTTCTTGGGGGCTCTGATCCCACCCCCACCCTACCACACAGCACCCAAACTCTCATAGCATCCTTGAAAAAAGGGTGTCCTGATAAACCTGATGGGCTCCTACCCTGGGCACAAACACACACTCCGAAGATAAGCCCCCTTCATGTACCCCCGGACCAAGCGCTGATCCATTTCTGGGGCAGATTTCCTTTTCCAATGAATCCATTCCCTCCTCCTCACAAGATAGAATCCTTTATCATCCACTGTTTACTTTTATAAATGCAAAGAATCCAGTCCGAGGGTAGAACCAGTTTCCTGAGGAGGAGGATTTTGTTTTATAATAAAAGCTGGGCCTTTCTAAAGCAAACCTACTAGATAACCAAAGGAAAATCTTTTTTTTTTTTTTTTGGCAAAGAAAAGTTTTTTGGCATCTATTACTGAAGATAGCAACTGAGAACTACAGCTTAGGGAATTTTCTTTTTTTTTTTTTTTTTTTTTTTTTGGTTTTTTGTTTTTGGTTTTTGGGCCACACCCGGCGGTGCTCAGGGGTTACTCCTGGCTGTCTGCTCAGAAATAGCTCCTGGCAGGCACGGGGGACCCTATGGGACACCGGGATTCGAACCAACCACCTTAGGTCCTGGATCGGCTGCTTGCAAGGCAAATACTGCTGTGCTATTTCTCCAGGCCCGGGAAATTTCTTTTTTAAATTATCATACTCATCCAACAAAAAACAAAGGCACCTTGCATGCGTAAAATCCAAGTCAAATGTTTCAAATGCATTTACTGCAAACGGAATCACTTCTGAGAACAGGATTGGTAAGTGATTGCCTATTACAAGGATCTTTTGGTTTTTATTTTTTAAAAGTGGGAGGGAGGAGCCACAGCACTGTGGGTAGGGCATTTGCCTTGCACACATCCAACTTGGGAACAACCTGAGTTCGATCCCCAGATCCCATATGGTCCCCTGAGCCTGCCAGGATCGATTTCTGAGCACAGTGCCAGAAGTAACCCTGACCACTGCCAAGTGTAAAAAAAAAAAAACAGATTTTTTTCGTTTGGGTGCCACACTCAGTGACGCTCAGGGCTTACTCCTGGTACTGAACTCAGGGATCACTCCTGGCAGGCTGAGGGGAATCATATGGGGTGCTGGAGATTAAACCCAGGGTTAGCTGTGTGCAAGACAAACACCCTTCCCACCTCAATTATCTCCTCCCCAGCCCCTACAAATATCTTTTTTTGCTTGTTTTGTTTGTTTTGGGGGCTACACCTGATGGCTCACAGGGGCTACTCCTGGCTCTGTACTCAGGAATCACTCCTGGCAGTGTGCAGGGAACACTATAGGATGCCGGAGATTGAACCCCGTCAAGGGGTTTGCAAGGCAAACACCCTCCCTGCTGTGCTATTGCTCTGGCCCTTATCTATTTTTTTAAAGAGGCCCCTTAAAAGTCAGACTGGTAATGCTGAAGGGTCCCCCTACTACATCCAGCAAAGCCTAGGGGTACAATAAGTCATGTCTAGGATGGAATTTGGGGGCCTTGACCCCCCAGGTTTCTTCTATAGCTTCAACCATCTACCTGGCACCAAGCAACACTGAAGAATGGCCACTCCTGTTCGACTTTGAAAAGAAACTCAAAAAAGGGTGTCTTCTTTTTCTCCCTTGAGAAAGAAACAGGAAGATTTTTTTCGGTTTTATTTTCTGGGTCACACATGCCAGTGCTCAGGGGTTACTCCTGGCTCTTGTGCTCAGAAATCATTCCTGGCAGGCTCGCAGGACGCTGTGGGATACAGGGATCAAACCCAGTCAGCTGCGTGTAAGGCAAACACCCTCCTCTCTGTGCTATCATCACTCCAGCCCCAGGAACAGGGAGATTTCTGTAACTGGTTTGCTATATTTTCTTTTCCTTTTTTTCCTCCTTGTGGAGGGTCAAACACCTGCAGGGTATGCGCTTTGCCATCAGCATCGCCACCGCCCCAGACCTTCATGGGCCTGGAAGACAGACAGAAAGGGAAGGATGAAGATGACAATTTACCTGAGGTTGAGCTTGCGGTCTTCATCACTGCCAGCCTCCAACTGAAAAGAGAGGGAGAGAGAGAGAAGTTACAAGGCAGCTCCTCCATCTGGCCAAGCCCGGGCCCCGGGCTGGAGCCTCACTTCTCTGTGGTCTAGTCACCAATGCTGTGCAGAAGCCACATTGTCCTAAGCAGATGCGCTTTCCTGGCCAGTCCTGTCCAGCTGTGTCCTGCCCAGCCTCAGTGATGCCCCTCTGCCCCCCAGCCCAGCCCAGCCCAGTCTGGGAGAGTTGGGATGATTGCCTAAGAACTCAAGGCATCCTCCATTCTCCACTTCCCGGGAAGGCTGGGATCTTACCCTGCTTCGCTTTTGAAAGGAGCAGGCGCTGAGGGGGCCATGACCAAGGACACCCATATCCTCCTGCCAGCAAAGCAGCCGCCGCCAAGAGCCCCACTTGGGTTTAAGGTCCTGTGGGTTCGGCCTGAAAACACCTTTCTGGGCAGGTTAAGTCGTTAAATCTTTCTGCCCAGAAAGGCAGCTAGGACCAGGTCATCCTGCACACCTGAGTCACCAGAGCTCTCTGTAAGCCTGACACTAAAATAAAAGGGCCTCGACATCTCAAGCTTTCTGGCCTGATTTACTTTATGTCAAAGTTTCTAAAAGTCCCAAGGTTGAGAGGCTGGGCTTACAAGATCTCTCTCTATCTCTCTCTCTCTCTCCCTTTCCTTCTCCCTCTCTCTTTTTCTCTCTCCCTCTCCCTCTCCCTCTCTCTTTTCTCTCCCTCTCTCTCCTTTCCTCTCCTCTCTCCTTTCTCTCTTCTCTCTCTCTCCCTCTCTCTCCTTTCCTCTCCTCTCCTCTCCTCTCCTCTCCTCTCCTCTCCTCTCCTCTCCTCTCCTCTCCTCTCCTCTCCTCTCCTCTCCTCTCCTCTCCTCTCTCCTCTCCTCTCCTCTCCTCTCCTCTTCTCTCTCTCTCTCTCCCTCTCTCTCTCTCTCTCTCTCTCTCTCTCTCTCTCTCTCTCTCTCTCAGTTCCAAGGTCAAGAGTCTGGGCTTACAAGATACTATGCTCCATCTATCTCTCTCCCTCTCTCTTTCTTTCTTTCTCTCTCTCTCTCTCTCTCTCTCCTCTCCTCTCTTCTCTTTCTCTCTCTCTCATGCCTCTCCCGTGGAAGTGTCACACTAGGGGTACGGGGGGTGGGGTGGACAGGGAGCCTTGGGAAGCAATGATATAGAGGGGAGAGCAGAGCAAAGGTATGCTGTGGTATCTTGGAGAGAGGTGGGGAGCTCAGGGGGCCCAGGCCAGATGGCAGAGCGCCTCAGCAAGGAAGTCACCGCAGGAGAATCCTACGCCTGACTTTGGAGGTTCCGATAAAGCTCGTGGAGTCTGGCAGGGCCCCAAATGAATGGCACTTTGTTCAATGTTGCATTAGGACGAAGATAACAGGGTGAGGAAGCTGACTCTCGGCCCCATCCCTGTACACCCCAGGAACTCCAACTTCCACTGAGTCCTAATGCCTAGTCCAACTAAAGGAGGAGAAGGAGGAGGAGGAGAAGGAGGAGGAGGAGGAGGAGGAGGAGGAGGAGGAGGAGGAGGAGGAGGAGGAGGAGGAGGGAGCACGATGTTTGGCTGGCCTGAGACAGGACACAGTCTGGACACTGTGCCCCTGAGCTGGCTGAACTGGAACAAGTGAGTTGGATAAATGAATGAATAAATAAATGAATGAGTGAGTGATACAGATTCTTTTGGGAAGAGAGGGAGACTACACCTAGGGGTGCTCAGGGCTTACTCCTGGTGGTGTTTGGGGGAGCACATACAAGGCTGGGATCAAAAATGGGGTGAGGGGCCAGAGTAACAGCACAGCAGGGAGGGTATTTGCCTTGCACACTGCAGACACGGGTTTGATCCCCGGCATCCCATTAGGTCCCCCGAGCCTGCCAGGAGTGATTCCTGCACTCAGAGCTAGGAGTAACCCCTGAGCACCACCGGGTATGTCCCCTCCATAAAGGGGGGTGGGCCATATGCATAACTAGGGCTCTACCACTACTCTCTCCAGCCACAGTGGGTAGAGACAATTACTTTTGCCAGTTCTACAGGAAGGGAAGGGGTTTTCATTACATGCAGTCAATCTGGGTTTTATCCAGGCATCCCATATGGTCCCCCAAGAAGTGATGCCAGGTGTGGCTCAAAAGCTAAAATAAAAATAAAGTAATAATAATGTCTGGAGGGCCCGGAGAGATAGCACAGTGGTGTTTGCCTTGCAAGCAGCCGATCCAGGACCAAAGGTGGTTGGTTCGAATCCTGGTGTCCCATATGGTCCCCCGTGCCTGCCAGGAGCTATTTCTGAGCAGACAGCCAGGAGTAACCCCTGAGCACCACCGGGTGTGACCCAAAAAACCAAAAACCAAAAAAAAAAAAAAAAAAAAAAAAAAAGTCTGGAATCTTTATTTAGGAGGGTTTTTCTTTTATTTTCTTTTTCTTTTTTTTTTTTTCTTTTTTTTTGGTTTTTGGTTTTTGGGTCACTCCTGGCTCTGCACTCAGAAATTGCTCCTGGCAGGCTTGGGCGACCATATGGCATGCCAGTAATCGAACCGAGGTCTGTCCTGTATTGGTCACCTGCAAGGCAAACGCCTTACTACTGAGCTATCTCTCCGGCCCCTAGAAGGGTTTTTCTTTCTTTTCTTCCTTTCTTTTTTCCCCCAGTTTTTGGACCACACCTGGCAGTATTCGGGTGTTACTCCTGGCTCTGCACTCAGGAATCACTTCTGGCAGTGCTTGGGGGAACCCCATAGGATGCTGGGATCAAACCCAAGTTGACTGCCTGCAAGGCAAATGCCCACCCCACCATGCTCTCTCTCCAGCTTCTGAGGGGTAAATTTCATTTGTTCACTTTTTGGTTTGAGCGTAGGGACACATTCGGGATGCTCAGGACTCACTCCTGACACTGCATGCAGGGATCACTTCTGATGAAATTTGGGAAACTGTATGAAGTACCAGGGAGCAAATCTGTGTCAGCTGCATGCAAGACAAGTTCCCTAGCTGCTATCTCCCCCAGCCCCTCTGTTTATGTGCTTACAAAAGAACTTGTGTGGGTTTTTTTCTGGAAAGGGGTCATAGGCAACGGAAACTGGGAACTCTGACTCTCTGCAGCTGTGAGACATGTGTTGGTGGGGAGCAATGACAAATTCAGCAGCAACAGTTTCAGGGGGGGCTAGAGCAAAATACAGCAAGAAAGGCGCTTGCTTTGCATGCTGCTGACCCAGGTTTGATCCTGGCATTCTATAGGGCAGTGATGGCTAACCTTTTTGAGCCCAAGTGCCCAAACTGTCACACAAAACCAAAGAATTTCCTCAAAAGTGCCAGCACGTCAAATAAACCTTAATAACAAGATTGTAGTATCTAAAAACTATGAGACATGCGCTACAGATCTTAATTTCGGACCATCCGGCGTGCCAGCTGCAAGGCCTTCGCGTGCCACCACTGGCACGCGTGCCATAGGTTCACCATCGTCGCTATAGGGTCTCCTGAGTGCCACTAGGAGTGATTTCTGAGCAATTTCTGAGTAACTCCTGAGCACTACCAGGTATAGCCCCAAACTAAGATATATATATATATACACACACACACACACACACACACACACACACACACACACACACATATATATATAGTTTGTGAACTTGCCAATCATTAATTCAGTCATTAAACCAATCATCAATTCCAGGAAGGGCTGGGAACAGCACTTGCCTTGAGCATGTAAGACTCTGGGTTTGATCTCTGACACTTCAAGGTTCAAGGGTCCCAGAGCTCCATTGGGAGCACCCAGAACAGCTGGGGGTGCCCCCCAAACAAAAAGCCTATTTGAAAATGAGCAGGGTAGTAAGGAAGCAGCAATGTTTCAGACAGCACGGGTCCTCCTATATTGTGGGGATGGAATTTAGGCCACCCGGTACAGGGGACACAGAAACCGCCACTTCTCAGAAGCTCCTGCTGAGGGGACCACCGCTGGCTGGATTCACTGGCCGTGCAGCCAGAGAAAGTCAGAGTTCAGTCTCCACAATACGCATGCACTCGCACTGATGGAGACAGAGGAAACACAAACAAAAACACAAAAACAAATCCACAAAGACATCCAGAGACATGCACAGAGACATACACAGACACAAAGATGTAGACACAGAAGCATACACACTGATGGAGATGTGGGGAAGCACATACAGACACATGCACAAAGACACAATCACTCGCAGATACACAATTGATAGAGTCGCAGGAAAACACACAAAGACACACAGACACACACATAGACAGGATGGGGCCCCACAGAGCCAGCTCAGGCCCACAGTGGGGCAACTCCCGGGGGCAGAGAAAGCAGGTCATGGCCAGGTGTCCCCAGGGCAGTTTCTCTCCCAGGGGACCCTGGGCCTTATCGGGACTGTTCGGAGGGTACAGCCGACTTGCAGAATTAGGACAACTTCCAGACACAAGACACCTCCACCCTGGAGAAGAGCTCCAGGAGGCAGCACCGCTGAGATGGAGAATTCAGTCTCCCACAAAGTGACCGGGGACAGGCTCGGGGAACTCAGCGGCCTGGAAGGTGTGTCAAAAAAGAGCCAGGGTGAGATCCGTTCCTGGAAATGACCCGTCACAGTTCTTGAAAAAAGATGAGATCAGGCTTAGGGTAAAATGACACAGAGATCATGGATAGAAGTGTGTGTATGTGAGTGTGTGTGTGTGAGTGTGTGTGATGACACAGAGATCATGAAGGGGTGTGTGTGTGTGATGACACAGATCATGGAGAGATGGGTGTGGGTGTGTATGTGTGATCAGGCTTAGGGTAAAATAACACAGAGATCATGGAGGGAGGTCGGTCTATGTGTGTGTGTCTTTGAAGAAGGGGACCATAGAGGGGCACTGTAGGTTACGGGGTGGGGAGAATAGCTGCCTTAGAGATTCAGACCCCTCAAAGAAGTCTGTTCTGAAGAAGCAAAGCAAACAGCAAAAACACCATTTCAGGCTCACTGGCTCCCGGAGTTCCTGGCATGAAAAGCATGCGAGGTGATGGTTCCAGAAACGCACGCCTCCCTTGCCAAGGAACACAGGCAGAGGGAGGGGGACCCCCAGAGGGGAGTTCCCCCCCCCCCCCCCGCGGGCATGCCTCATCCCTGATGCAAGCAAGCTTCCTTATCGTCTGGAGGGGCACCCAGCCTTGGGGTTAGGGGGCCCATTGCACTGGGCTTGGAAGGGGCTGACGTGGATTTATTGTGTAAGGTCCTCGCCTTATGTAATAATTTGTGTCCAGTGGAAACATGGGATTAGCCACACAACCGCAGGTTATGCACCAAGAAAAAGGGGGGTGGCAGGACTGGGTGGGTGGTCAAGTTGTCATTCTCCAGATGCAGGATGTCCACAAGAGGGCACACTGCAGGGACAGGCCAGTGGGAGAAGGTTCTAGCTCTCTGCAGCCTGTGGAGCAGAGTTTAAATCCCGGCCTGTGGCATATAGTCCCCCAAGAACACCAGGGCTCCCCTCTGAGCACAGAGGAAGGAATAAACACCACAGCCCCTCACCCCCCAGCATCACTGGCTCTGGCCAAACAAAAACATCACAAGAATGTTCATAAGAGACACATGACGAAGCCAGGAAGCAGAGGAGAGGCCAGGAGGGCTGGGTGCAAGTGGGGTGGGGAGGATCAGCTAAGGAGGATTTGGGATTCAGTCTGTGGTGATGCCTGGACATTTCTGTGAATATATTTTAAGGTGGCCTTGAATAGGAAACGTCATGGATTTGAATCTCCACTGGCAAATGATATATAAAAGGAACATTTAAAAAATGGGGGCCATATCAAACCATCAGATAGCAGAGCGGTAAGGCGTTTGCCTTTCATGCAGAAGGACAGTGGTTTGAATCCCGGCATCCCATATGGTCCCCCAAGCCTGCCAGGAGCAGTTTCTGAGCATAGAGCCAGGAGTAACCTCTGAGTGCTTCCGGGTGTGACCCGGAAAAAAAAAACAAAAAAACAAAAACTGGGGGCCAGAGAGATAGCACAGCAGTAAGCCATTTGCCTTGCATGCAGCTGGCCCAGGAGGGACCTGGCTCAATTCCTGGCATCCCATAGGGTCTCCTGAGCTTGCCAGGAGCGATTTCTGAATGCAGAGCCAGAAGTAACTCCTGAGCATCACTGGGTGTGGCCCCAAAATCAATCAACCAATCAATAAACTGCAAAAAATAATTTAAAAAATGTGTCTGGGGCTGAAGTGACAGCACAGCAGGGAGGAGGTTTGCCTTGCATGTGGGCGACTTGGGTTCGGTCCCCAGCATCCTATAGCCTTCCATTTGTGATTTGTGAGCACAAAGTCAGGAGGAACCCTTGAGTGTGGCTGAATGTGGCCCCAAAACAAATAGAATAGTATCCAAGACAGAGCAGAAGGAGTGCAGTTCAGGATCGGGATGGGGGCGAGGGGACTCTCTCTGGACCATCCATCCCTCCTGCTGCCAAAGCTTCGGGGGACCCTGAAGAAGAGCCGCAGGGCCATGTCCTCACACGCACTATGTGTGAGGGGCTGGGCAGGCAGCAACTGACTTGGGGAGCAGCCTACAGCCTCGATTCCCAGGTGCGGGGCCTCACGCCATGACTTCTGCACTTCAGCCCCTCTGCAATGCTCAGAGAACAGTCGAAAACTTGGGGCAGGGGGTGGGGGCTTAGGTGGTTAGTGATGCACAGGGCTGACTCCTGGCTCAGCAATCATTTCTGGGTTTAGGGAAATAATACAGTCTGGGATGCCAGGGATTGAACCCAAGTCTGCTGTGTGCAAGGGAAGTACCCTCATCACTGTGCTATGGCTCTGACCCCACCAGCAGAGGGGAAGTTGCAGGGAATTTCCTGGTAAGGGGGTGAGGGTGGCCCCACAGCCACCGACAAGGACCCAGCAAATAGGCTGGATCCCCAGCAGGGGCCCACAGAGCAGACACAGGCCTTTCCTGTGCTGGGGCCCAACTTCCCCAGCCTCCCCCCCACTTCCTGGGACGTGGGGCTCCTCCTCCTCCTTCTTTGATGGGTCTGGTCTCCCTCTAGGGCCGACACTGGGCCACTGCAGATGCCAATGGACCAAGTTGTCACAGACCATAAGGGAAGGGACCAGGGGACAAAGGGGTTGCACTGCTCAGAGCACAGGCCAGTGGTCCCCAAGCCTGGAGCCAAGAGCAGTGAGGCCCACCCGGCCACAGAGAGCACTCCGGGAAGCCCAGCTATAGCCAGATGCTGGATCAGCTCACATGGCCATTGGCCTCATGGTGACATGGTCACCCGGGCATGGTCCTGAGGCCGCCTGCACTCAGCTCAGAGGGCTGGGTCCTTGTCACAGCAGAGAAAGCTACTTTTGCGAAGTAGGAAGGGGGTCAGTGGCACCTCCAGGTGGGGTCACCGGCAGGAGGGTCACACCGACCGTCAGTCATCACAGGTAGGGTGATCACACACACAGAGACCATCACCCCAAACGGGATCTCTCTCTCTCTCTCTCTCTCTCTCTCTCTCTCTCTCTCTCTCTCTCTCTCTCTCTCTCCCTCTCTCTCTCTCCCTCCCTCCCTCCCTCCCTCCATATCTCTCTCTCTCACACACACACATACACACATACATGCAAGTACACACACAGACACTAATGCACACATTCTCCATCATCCCTAGGCGGGGTCTCTCTCTCTCTCTCTCTCTCTCTCTCTCTCTCTCTCTCTCTCTCTCTCTCACACACACACACACACACACACTCACTAATACACACAAATACACTAATACACACTCTCCCATCACCCCAGACGGGTGTTCACATACACAGACACACACACACAGACACACACACACACAGACACTAATGCTCACATTCTCCATCATCCCTAGGTGGGGTGTCTCCCCACCCCACACATACACAAACACAAACACAGACAGTAATGCACACACTCCCCGTGTGTGGGGTCTCACACACACACACACACACACATATACAAACACATCCACACAAATACACAGACACTGATGCACATTCTCCATCACCCCAGACAAGGTCTCACACACATACACACATACACACACACACACACACACACACACACACACGCACGCACGCACGCACGCACGCACGCAACTCCCCATCCCGCAGGCGCGTTCAGTCCCGGTGGGCCCCGGCGGCCCCGTCCCGGCCGCTGCCAACAGGCTCGCTTGGGCCTGCGGGCCCCCCGCGCGCCCTCGAGCGCTCACCTCGCTGTTGCTGGCCGACGAGGAGGCCGCGCTGGGCGTGGGCGAGCGCTGCAGGGTCACCAGGGCCATGGCGGCGGCGCGGCGCGGGGCCGGGGCCGGGGCCGGGGCGAGGGCGAGGGCCGGACCCGGGGCCGGACCCGGGGCGCCGCGATGAGCCGAGCTGAGCACAGACGGGGCCAAGCTGGGCCGGGCCCGCCCTCCCCCGAGCACTAAGCTCCGCCCCCCAGCCGAGCACCGCCCCGGATTGGACACGCCCCGTGGGCCGCCCCAGGATTGGTCACTCCCCGAGCCCTCGAGTCCCGCCCCGAGACGGCCACGCCCTCGAGCGTCCTAGCGCAGCCCTCGGATTGGTCACTCCCCTAGCGCCCGAGGCCCGCCCCCGAGATGACCACGCCCCTGAGCGCCCTTGCCCCGCCCCTGGCCGCCAAGGCCACTACTCCTCGCTCCCGAGCCACGCCCCTAAATACCATAGCCCGCCTCCCTGGCTAGCTCCGCCCGTAGCGCTCAGGCCACGCCCCCGACCTCCAAGCCTGGGCTGCGCATCCCGGGGCCGGCGGGGTCGTCTGCGCGTGCGCGTGCGCGGCACCAGTCGGAATCCCGGGTCGGCGGTCCCTGCAGCTTGTCACAGTCTTGCCCAGCCCGGGAACCCGCCCCGCGCCCACCCGCTCACCGGCTCCTCTGCCTCTGGGCCCACCCCTGCACCCCTGGCGGGACCTCGGGATTCTGCCCGGCGCTGAGCTCAGGGGTCATTCCTGGCGGTGCTTGGGGATCATATGGGAGGCCGGGCATCGAACCCGGGCCTGCTGCCCAGGACATGCATTTTTTTGCATGAGTCCTTAGGCTCATGATGCTGATGGTCTAGAAATAGCAGAGTGAGAATTCTACACTCATGCTATCAATAGTTCCTTTTAGATTTGTTTGATTTTTTTTTTTTTTTTTGGCAATGCTCAGGGCTTACTTCTTCTGCACTCAGGAATTTACTCCTGATGGTGCTCAGGAGACCATATGCAATGCAAGGCCATGCCATGCCATGCAATGCAACACAATGCCGGGGATCGAGCCCTGGCCTGCCATTTGCAAGACAAGCAAAAGTGCCCTACCCATTGAACTAGCTCTCGGGGCCAAAGAGCAGCTTCTGAGACAAGGAGAACATCAGACCCTCTTACTGAGCTTTTTGTTTCCAAGCCCAGTATGTAGCTGCCAACGTGACTCTGGTTTCTTTAAAAGCCATGACATTC
This sequence comes from Suncus etruscus, assembly GCF_024139225.1. NCBI lineage: Eukaryota > Metazoa > Chordata > Mammalia > Eulipotyphla > Soricidae > Suncus > Suncus etruscus. Next base: position 19,435,256 of record NC_064862.1, read on the forward strand.
TAAACACTCCTGTGCAAACAGTGGTTCCCTGGTGGCCTATAACTGGGATGGAGAACGGGGAATGGAGTGGGAGGGGAGGAGAAATCAGGTCTCTAGGTTCCCCTCCTACTGTCTGCAGGCCTCTGGGAGGGTCCACAATGGAGAAGGGGAGCTGGTGGAAGAAAAGCCGGGCGGTGGCGCTAAAGGTAAGGTGCCTGCCTTGCCAGCGCTAGCCTAGGACGGACCGCGGTTCGATCCCCCGGTGTCCCATATGGTCCCCCAAGCCAGGAGCGACTTCTGAGCACATAGCCAGGAGTAACCCCTGAGCGTCAAACGGGTGTGGCCCAAAAACCAAAAAAAAAAAAAAAAAAAAGAAAAGCACCAAAGCTGTCCGGCTTTTTTTGGCTTTTGTTTTGTTTTGGGGAGCCACACCAGCGATGCCCAAGGGTCAAGGGAGGGCAAATGGCTTGCACGCAATCAATTGAGGTTCGATCCTCAGCACCACATATGGTCCCCCAAGGCCAGGCATAGAAGCAGGCATCAACCCTGAGTACAACCAAGCGTGACTCTGAAACAAGCAAACAAGAACCTTTCTATGGCAAAGCAGAGGGAAATACCAAAAGGTACCCATAAGTATGAGGAAAACACTTACCAACTAAAAAGGGAAATAATCTACATTCAAAGAGAAATACTGGACCCAAATCAGCACTATTTGTCCATCAGTGTATAGACAGAAATGCAGTCCCCTATATGGACTGAAATCTGGTTTTGGAGTGTGTGTGTGAATTTTATGTGTATGGTATGGGGGGGGGGGGGAGTTGTTGCTGCAAACTTTAAGGAGGCTCAGTCACAGGATGGGGTGAGAACAGGGTTGCCCCAGAGGGTAAGCACCTTCAAATCCATCAGTTAATCAGTCACTTTTGCTCCTGGAACTCTTTCCACATAAACATGCCATTCCTAGGCCCTTTGAACCTATGTTTTTGTGACAAGTAATTTTTTACTGCTGAATTGACTCAACAGATCTTACACTTCCCAAACACATGAGTCCTATCTCCCTTTGTCTCTCTATACCTCAGTTTACCCAAGTGAAAATTTTTAACTTTTGGGTCACACCCAGCAGTGCTCAATGGCTCTTCTGGCAGACGACATATGGTGGCCAGGATGCAAACTCAACTTGGTGGGGTGCAAGGCATGTGCCTTCAATTCCTGTGCTATCTCTCTAGTCCTCCTTACTTTCTTGTTTGTTTGGGGGCCACACCCAGCGGTGCTCAGGAGTTACTCCTGGCTTTGCGCTCAGGAATCACTCATGGCAGGCTCAAGAGACCATATAGAATGCGGGAATTTAACCCGAGACAGCCATGTGCAAGGCAAACACCCTCCTGCTCTGCTATTGCTCCGGCCCCAACCCCATCTAATTTTTTTTTATTTACTTATTTATTTATTTATTTATTTATTTATTTATTTATTTATTTATTGGTTTTGGAGCCACACCCAACAATGCTTAGGGATTACTCCTGGCTCTGCACTCAGAAATCATACCTGCAGGCTGGGGTACCATGTGGGATGCCGGGAATATAACTGGACTCCCCGGGTCGGCTGCATGCAAAGCAAACGCCCTACCGCTGTGCTGCTATCTCTTCGGCCCCAGCTCCATCTTTTTATTTTTTTATTTTTATTTTTATTTACTTATTTATTGGTTTTTGGGCCACACCCTGTAACGCCCAGGGGTTACTCCTGGCTTTGCACTCAGAAATTGATCCTGGCGGGGCTGGAGTGGTGGCACAAGATGCAAGCGATTTCTGAGTGCATAGCCAGGAGTAACCCCTGAGTGTCACTGGGTTTTGCCCAAAAACCAACAACAACAAAAAAATCACTCCTGGCTTGGGGGATTCATATGGGACTTTGGGGGATCGAACCTCGGTCCATCCTAGGTTAGCGCATTTAAGGCAAACACCCTACTGCTTGCACCACTGCTCCGGCTTGCCCCATTTATTTTTATCTTCGCCTTTAAAAATAAATTTTACGGGGCCGGGTAGACGAAGGACCGCGGTTCGATCCCCCGGCGTCCCATATGGTCCCCCCATGCCAGGGGCGATTTCTGAGCACATAGCCAGGAGTAACACCTGAGCGTCAAAACGGGTGTGGCCCAAAAACCAAAAATAAATAAATAAATAAATTTTACGGGGTGGGGAGGCCACGCCCAACAGGAACCACTAGCAGCCATCCTCCAGAAACTCTGAGGTGCCAAGGCTCGAGCCCGGGGTGCCCACATGCACAGCCTTTTTCATCTTCTGAATTTCCTCCTGGCTCCATCTTCACCTTTTTATCTGATGATCTCAGAGGGAGGTGCGGATGTTGGAACTTTCCAGAGTAACCCAGAGGCTGCATTGCCGGGACCTGGTGTAGATGCCTCTCTCTGGGCCTCAATTTCCCCACTCGAAGCAAGAATCCTGAGGCTTTTTGGTGCTAAGAATAGAAGCCGCAGGGGCCGGGCGGTGGCGCTGGAGGTAAGGTGCCTGCCTTGCCTGCGCTAGCCTAGGACGGACCGCGGTTCGATCCCCCGGCGTCCCATATGGTCCCCCAAGCCAGGAGCGACTTCTGAGCGCATAGCCAGGAGTAACCCCTGAGCGTCACAGGGTGTGGCCCAAAAACCAAAAAAAAAAAAAAAAAAAATAGAAGCAGCAGATCTGACCCTGGTGCAGAAAACAGTGTCTGCGAGACAGCAGCAAAGATACTCCCAGCCTCTACCTCTAAACAGCCTTGCAGCTGCCGTTTTGTACCCAGAACAGTTCCGGGACACTGCTCTGCACCTTTGCTTTGCCATCCCAGCAGGCCTGGCCCACAGTGGCCTGGGCACAGGGCTCCAGTCCCCTTGTAAGGCAGAAGGAAGGGGAAGAAGGAGGATCCTCTGGTGCCCCTCAATCCTCTGGAAGCACCACCCTCCGCCTTCCCTCTCTCCCCATCCTGGAGTGGTGGTGACCAGGGTGCCAGGGAATTGCTCAGGGACCCAAGCAGGCAGGCAGAGGGGAGTTCTCACAGCCTGGCGTGGGGCCAACCCCTTTGAGAAAAAGGCTGAGACCCATTTCTCACTGTCTGTTGCTCCAGACTTTGACCCCGAGTTCCAGTTCCAGCTGGCTCAGGCAAGCAGCCAGAGGACAGGCAGGGCGCCCCAGAACAGGATCCTCCCCTCAGCAGAAGGGACCAGGCTCTGCCAGCAGCTGTCTCTTTTCTGGGGACCTTTGGCCCTCCAGGTGAGTAGCGGCTGCACTTTTGAGCTGGGGCTGAGGTTGCAGAATAGAGCAGAATTCAGTGATCTCCCCTTATTTGCAAAAAAGGCTGCAGAGTGGAGCCAGAGGCCAAAGGCAGTGGGCAAAGATCCCAGGTGAGTGATTTCAGCTCCCGGAGTCTCAGTTTTGTACTATGAGACATGGGCATCATAATTCACCTCTGACAGTGCAGGCAAGTTGTTGTTGTTGTTATTGTTAGTTATTATTATTATATAATAGATTGCAATATATCATTAGTAATTATTATTATTATTATTATTTTGTGGTGCTAGGGATTGGATCCAGACTTCACATATGAAGGCTAATGCCCCACCCCTGAGCTTTATTCTCTACCCCAAGGTTAATGCCTTTGAAAAGATGCTGAATGTTATGTATCTGAGTCCTGCATTTATAGTAAATGCTTCATAAATACTTGCTACTATTATCGGGGATGGGGAAGCGGATTGGCAATCTTACATTGCCAATGTTACAGAATCAATCTGTAACATTTCCTTTTTGAGTTTGGTTTTTTTTTTGGGGGGGGAGAGGTGCAGGTAATATTAGAGGTAACTCCTGGCCAAGTGCTCAGGGATTGCTACAGGTGGTCAGGGAACAGTGCAGTGCCACGAATCAAACTTGGGGTTCCCATGGGCAAAGCCTGCACCTCAAGGCTTGGCGCTGTGTTCACACCCTTAGAATGTGTTCATTTTATCTGTTTATCTGGAGGAGGGAATAGAGTCCTGGGGTTCTCTCTGTTTGGGGTATTGCTCTGGGCAGTGTGTAGGGGATCATACAGTACCAGGGATCAAATGGGTACCTCTGTACTATACTTCTCCAGCCCCCTGAATCAATCTATTTTTCCCTGGTGTTTTTTTTTTGGGGGGGGATGCTCTTTGCTCAGGGGGGGTCAGCCACGAGCCAAGCAGGTACCTGACCCTCTGCACTCTCACTCCAGTCCACTGATCCTGGAATCAATTCCATTTTTGTTGTTGTTTTCTTTTGTTTTGTTTTTGGGTTACACCAGCTGTGCTAAGGGGTTATGCCTGACTTTGCTCTTGGAAATTATTCCTGGCAGGCTTTGTGCTATCTCTTTGGCCCCAAGACTCAGTTCCATTTTAAAGAGAAAGTCTGAGGGCCGGAGAGATAGCATAGAGGTAAGGCATTTGCCTTGCAAGCAGAAGGTCAGTGGTTCGAATCCCGGCATCCCATATGGTCCCCTGAGCCTGCCAGGAGCGATTTTTGAGCATAGAGCCAGGAGTAACCCCTGAGAACTGCTGGGTGTGACCCCCCCAAAATAAAATAATTAAAGAGAAAGTATGAAAATGTCAACTTCATAAGCCCTAGGGGGCCAATGGGCGAAGTATAGGGTTCTGGTCCAAATACCTCCTTCTGACTTGCCAGGGGGTGGAAGTGGGGGGTTATCCACAAATAATAGCCCTCAGACTCTGTTCTCAGGGTTCACTCCTGGCAGGTTCGGGGGACCCTATAGGATACTAACTCTGGGTGGCTGCATGCAAGGCATGCTCCCTCCCCACTATACTGTCTCTCTGGCTCCTGAATCTATTTATCTGTTTGATTTTAAAGATAAAGCCTGAAAATGTTAACTTCATAAGCAATAGCCCCAGGGGGCACTGAGTAAGTGCCTTACCCTGTGTACAATCAGTCCAGGCCCCTTCCCTTGTAACTCCTTTTAAATTTTATTTACTGGGACCCAAGAGATAGCATGGAGGTAGGGTGTTTATCTTGCATGCAGAAGGGTGGTGGTTCGAATCCCGGCACCCCAGATGGTCCCCCGAGCCTGCCAGGAGCGATTTCTGAGCATAGAGCCAAAAGTAACTCCTGAGCACTGCTGGAGTTACTCAAAACAAAAATAAATTTTATTTATTTATGTATTTGTTTAGGGACCACATCTGGTGGCCCTCAGTGGTTATTCCTGGCTCTGGGCTCAGAAATCATTTCTCTCAGGCTCTCAGGACCATTTGGAATGCTGGGGATCCAACCCAGCTGGACACTTGTAAGGCAAACACTTTCCCCACTGTGCTATCTTCAGGGCCCTGCAGCTCCTTTTTTCTATGAAACCTTTCATGTCTTTGTGCCTATTCAAGGCACCCACAGCCTCAGGTGGTGGTGGTGGGGAGGGTGCAAATCCAGGTAAGATAGGAAGAAAAGCAGCCAGTGTTGGAAGCTGCATGCCTGCCGCTGCCTAGGGAGCATTGCAGAGAAAGCCCGAGAGAAGGGGCTCCCCAACCACTGACCACAGTAGCTATGACTTGGGGACAGTCCCCTCCCTTCTGAATTTCGGTCCCTGAGCTCTAGAAGCTCTGAAGAACAGTGGGGAAGATGAAGATAGAGGAGGTCAGTTTCTCATCTATGTGTGTGTATGCGCGTGTGTGTGTGTGTGTGTGTGTGTGTGTGTGTGTGTGTGTGTAGCAGGGGCAAGTGCCCCCCACAAACGTACACACACCCCAGACACACACAGACACCCCAGACACACATGCCACATACATGTGCACACATAGACACATATCACATATAGACATAACACCATACATACCACGCACACCACACACACGTGAAATGACTCCGTTTGATTCTTCCAGATGTTCCTTCCAAGCTCACTGGATTGATATAATTACATAAGGTATAAGCAAAGGAGGGCTGGAATGACAGTACAGTGGGTGGTCAACTTTGCATGCTGTTAACCTAGGTTCAATCCCAGACTCTTTACAGTCCCCCTAGTCCCACTGGGAGTGATGTGATCCCTAAGGGCAGAGCCAGGAGTAAGCCCTGAGCTTTACGAGCACGCACCCACCAAAAACAAAACCAAATGGACAGTAAGAAAAACTAGATGGGGGGTGGGGGTGAGGCTGGAGAGATAGCACAGCGGCGTTTGCCTTGCAAGCAGCCGATCCAGGACCTAAGGTGGTTGGTTCGAATCCCGGTGTCCCATATGGTCCCCCCTGCCTGCCAGGAGCTATTTCTGAGCAGACAGCCAGGAGTAATAATCCCTGAGAGCCACTGGGTGTGGCCCAAAAACCAAAAAAAAAAAGAAAAACTAGATTCAGTTTTTGCCTTGCATGCTGCTGACCCAGGTTCCATCCCTGTCATCCCAGGTGGCCCCCCAAGTGTGTCAGGAATGTTTCCTTAGTGCAGAGCCAAGAGGAATCTTTGAGCACCACTGGGTGTGGCTCAAAAACAAACAAAACAAACAAAAAAACTGCATTCACCACAAGAAAACAGCTGAAGATAACGAGATGAGCCATGGTCCTATATGTCCAGATGTTCATTTTTTTTTTTTTTTTTTTGGTTTTTCGGGCCACACCCGTTTGATGCTCAGGGGTTACTCCTGGCTAAGCGCTCAGAAATTGCCCCTGACTTGGGGGAACCATATGGGACGCCGGGGGATTGAACCCGGTCCTTCCTTGGCTAGCGCTTGCAAGGCAGACACCTTACCTCTAGCGCCACCTCACCAGCCCCCAGATGTTCATTTTTCAAGTTCAGAAGTTTATTCCAGGGCTGGAGAGAGAGAGAGAGAGAGAGAGAGAGAGAGAGAGAGAGAGAAGAGAGAGAGAGAGAGAGAGAGAGAGAGAGAGAGAGAGAGAGAGAGAGAGAGAACTCGGCAGGGGGCTTATCTTGCATGTGGTCCCCTGAGCTCCACCAGGAGTAAGCCCTAAGTACAGCCAAGTGTGGCCCCAAAACAAAACAAAACTCAAAGCAAAACAAAAAAGAAGTTTTTTCCCCTGTATCAATGACTACTTTTACCTGAGGTTCAGTCTAAGAGAGCCTAAGTCTGGATTCTATTTCTAGGAGCCTTAGATGTTTCCCAGCCACTTGCTCAAAGAGTGACTTTGGGGGCCGGAGAGATAGCATGGAGGTAAGGCATTTGCCTTTCATGCAGGAGGTCATTGGTTCGAATCCCGGTGTCCCATATGGTCCCCCGTGCCTGCCAGGAGCAATTTCTGAGCATGGAGCCAGGAATAACCCCTGAGCACTGCCGGGTGTGACCCAAAAACCACAAAAAAAAAAAAAAAAAAAAAAAGAGTGACTTTGATCACTTTGATCAGAGTCAAACGAACCACATGATCTATAGAGAACCATACTGGACATGCAGTTTTGATGATTTATTTTTGGTTGGTTGGTTGGTTGTCTTTTTTTGCAATTCTAATCCAACTACCACCAACCAAAAAATTCCTGCACATACTGGTTTTTGTTTTTGTTTGTTTTGTTTTTTGGGCCACACCTGGTGACGCTCAGGGGTTACTCTTGGCTATGCCTCAGAAATCGCTCCTGACTTGGGGGACCATATGGGATGCTGGAGGATAGAACCTTGCTCCGTCCTAGGCTAGTGCAAGCAAGGCAGATGCCTTACCGCTTACACCACTGCTCTGGTCCCTTCCTGCACATACTGTTTTTGATGATTGTTTTGTTTGGATAAGTGGGAATCCAAATAGCTTGACCCTTGACTACTCACAATTGGGTGGGGGGACCCATTTGTGGGCTGGTCTTTGGGCATAGGGACCTTCTGGGCTCTGATGTCACTCGCTGTGACAGAAAAAAAAAAGCAGTGACAGGAGAGAGAGAGAGAGAGAGAGAGAGAGGAGATTGAGAGAGAGAGAGAGAGAGAGAAGAGAGAGAGAGAGAGAGAGAATATCAAGAAGTAGCTACATCGGTGAACTTGAGTCTTGACCCTATGGGGCTGTTTGTTTTCTGCTATTGCTGAATGAAAGTGAGGACAGCCCATCGTTATCGGATATATGGGTACCACTTTTGAAGACCCTGGATGAAAAAGGCATGAGTTGCAAAGCCATACACAATGCAAGGAACAAGACGTTGGCAAGTCCTGGTAGGCAAGGTATCAGATCATCTGCTAACTTGGGAAAATATCAAGGGTGTATTTTAGAGCAATCCTGTGAACCATTTGAAAAGAAGAGTTCTGGAAGAGCCTCAACTCAAGATAGAAGCATTGTTTTAAAAGATTAATTTGACTTTTAATAAATTTAAGCCATCAAAAAAAAAAAAAAAGAAGTAGCTACTGTTGTTTTCTGACCCCCTCCCTCAGTCTTGCCTTTGTGGGGAACAGGTAGGCCACATCCACCAGTACTCAAGAGCAATTTCTGATTCTATGCTCAGAGTAACCCCAGAGGTGTGCGGGGGGGAACCATAGGCCATTCCAAGATTGAACCGGGGTCAGCTGCATACAAGGCGAGTGTGTTGGAAAGAGAACTGGCTTCTACCCATAAAGCATGTTCACTGCCTTCCTGTTCTTCAAGTCTGAGTGTCGGTCAGACTAGGCAATGCGGGCAGAGTCAGAAGACCCCAGAAGTGGAGAGGTGATGCCAAGGTACCCTTGTGAGAGATCATCTGACCCTCTCTTTCCTCACCCTTTCAGTCCCTCTTCTTGCTGGTTTCAAGGTGGCAGGGACAAGAGTGACCATGCGCTGGGGCTTGGCACTGAGCTAGTCTCTTCACGCTCAACCCCATGAGTTGGGGTTTCCTCCTGCTGAGCAGCTGGGGAGACAGGCAAAGGCCCCCAGCCTTGGCTGCCAGCTAAAAGAAGCTGAACCCTGGGGAACGCACCGTCTTGTCTTGCCTTGTTTGGGTTTTTTGAGCTCCAACTTGGCCGCTGCCGCCCCAGCTGTGCCCAGTTCTTGGGGAGCTGTTTCTCCCCCATCCAGAACTAGGCCCTATTGAGAATGTTCTCCCTCCCCGGGAGTTGCCAGGAGCTGAGATCCACTGGGAGTTGGGAGTCAAGAGAGGGAACCGATGAATCTGGCCCTTCCAGGCACAAAACGTCCCCTTGTTCTGCCTCAGCAGGAGTCCAATCTTCTGCAGTTCAGGGCTCAAGGCAGTTTCAAGGTCAAAAGCTACTCAGCCTTTTCAAGTTGAGCCTGCCCAGCAGTTCAGCCCCCCAAGACCAACCCCCAGAGCTCCCTGCAGAGCCGTGCCTGGGAGGAGAATGTGCAACTGAAATGTTTTGGTTGTCTTGTTTTGGTTTTGCTTGTTCGTTCTTTTTCTTTCTTTTTTTTTTTTTGGGGGGGGGGAGGGGTTTTGGGCCACACCCGGCGGTGCTCTTTTTCATCTTGCAGTCACACAACTGCAATAGCTCTGTGCTCTGAAATCACTCCTGGGAGGCTGGAGGTGGCATATGGGATACTGAGGGATAGAACCTAGGTCAAGTCGCATGCAAGGCAAATGCTATCTTCACTATGCTATTGCTTTGGCCTCTTTTTCTTTTCTTTCTCACTATATGCTTGGGGGCTTTCACCTGCATTGTTCAAACTTATTCCTGAGCTTATTCTGCACTCAGGGATCACTCCTGGCAGGTGGTTCAGGGAACCAAATAGAAAGCTGAGAATTGAACTCGGGTTGACCACCTACAAAGCAAATACCTTCCCCACTGTGCTGTCATTCCAGCCTCTCAATGGAGTTTAACCCAAGTTTCCAGAAGTTGATATGCATGAAAGTCTTGGAACCAAGGTCAAGGGCCAGTGAGCCAGCAGAGAAGCTGAGATCTGAATCAGGGGGAGTCAGAGCCCTGGCTCCTAACGATCCACCAGCTCTTTTTATATTCTGGAGGGCAGAGAGAGGAGGGTGTCTGTGGAAGACCATGTCCTAGAGATTGCAGTGTCCCAACACTCTGTGCACCCTGGGTGTGATGCTTTGCCCCTCTGTGCCTTGTTTAGTTTCATTTGTTTTTCTCACTGGGGAGGCTTGAGAGAATCCAGTCTGAAAAGGGCTGGGTGTGGGTGGTGGGAACCCAGCACTTTCTCAGCCTTGGACAGATGGTTGTGGGGCGGTAAAGGCATCATGCTGGCACCTCTGCCCTCCCGCAGGCTGGCACGATGCGCGTGGTGGTGATCGGCGCGGGCGTCATCGGCCTCTCCACTGCCCTGTGTATCTACGAACGCTACCACCCGGTTCTGCCCTCACTGGAGCTAAAGGTCTATGCAGACCGCTTCAGCCCATTTACCACCACTGACCTGGCAGCTGGCCTCTGGCAGCCCTATCTCTCTGAGCCCAGCAAATCCCCAGGAGGCGTGAGTGAGGGGTCCCTGGGGAGGGTCCTGGGGTTGAGTTTTTAGAGGGGGTTGCCCCCTTTTGAGAGTACTCTCACCAAAACCAGCCTCCTGGTCAAAGTTCTGGCTTGGCAGGACATGAAGGAAATATGAATTAGGTGGGCCGTTTGCGTTTGTGTTGAGTGAGCAGACCTGGGATGGACCCAGATTCGATTCCCAGCATCCTGTATGGTCCCCCAAGCTAGGAGCAATTTCTGAGTGCATAGCCAGAAGTAAGAAAGAAAATAAGCCAGAAGGAAGGAAGGAAGGAAGGAAGGAAGGAAGGAAGGAAGGAAGGAAGGAAGGAAGGAAGGAAGGAAGGAAGGGAAGGAGGGAGGGAGGGAGGGAGAGAGGGAGGAAGGAAGGGAGGGAGGAAGGAAGGGAGGAAGGAAGGAAGGAAGGGAGGGAGAAAAGGAAGGAGGGAAGGGAGGGAGGCAGGGAGGGAGAAAAGGAAGGAGGGAAGGAGAGGAGGGAGGGAAGGAGGGAGGAGGGCAGGGGAGGGAGAGAGGAGGGAGAGAGGGAGGAGAAAGAAAGAAAGAAGAGAGAAAGAAAGAAAGAAAGAGAAGAAAGAAATAAAGAAAGAAAGAAAGAAAGAAAAGAAAGAAAAGAAAGAAAGAAAGAAAGAAAGAAAGAAAGAAAGAAAGAAAGAAAGAAAGAGGAGAGAAAGAAAGAAAGAGGAGAGAAAGAAAGAGAGAGAAAGAAAGAAAGAAAGAAAGAAAGAAAGAGGAGAGAATGAAAGAAAGAGGAGAGAAAGAACGAAAGAAAAGAAAGAAAAGAGAAAGAAAGAAAGAAAGAAAAGGAAAGAAAGAAAGAAAGAAAGAAAGAAGAAGAAAGAAAGAAAGAAAGAAAGAAAGAAAGGAAAGAAAGAAAAAGAAAGAAGAAAATATGAATTAGGGACCTAAGGAAATAGAACAGCGGGAAGGCATTCGTCTTACATGCAGCTGACCCAGGTTGTAAGAATAAAGATATTAATTCTGGGGTTCTGGATGGTTGTGGATGGTGATGGAGATGGATGGAGGGGGCCTTTCTCTGCGGCCTTAGCCACGAGCCAGCAACTCCTTCCAGCTGGTGGGTCTAAGGGTTCAGGGTATCCTCGAGGAAAAGAATTACAGGCAGTCAGGTTTCAGAAGACATGAAGCTTTATTCAAGGCCCTAGCCACCTGAGCTGACCTTTGAAGCAAACTTCATAAGTAGCCCTGCATTCAAACCTGTCTCTTCTCTCTCCATCCTGCTTCTCCTCCACCTCTCCCAAGCATTCCTTGAATCTCCTTTTACACCACCCCTCAGGCAATCCTTTTCCAAAGACCCCTCCCAGAAATGGGCAGGTCTTACCATCAGGTAAGGTTACTCAGGACGAATGGGGGTTTGGGGTAACACCAGGTTTGATCCAGGAGGGAACAGTGTGGGTTTCTGGATCTGGGTCTTGTTCCCCCCAAATAGCTGGACCACAGAGCCATAGCAGCTGGTACTTGGGCTTTCTTTTCTCTAGTGGGGTACTAGTGACAGATTTGGGGTGGCATGTTGGTCCTCCCAGGCACTGGAACCAGCAGACCTTTGACTACCTCCTGGGCCACGTCCATTCTCCCAATGCGGCATCCATGGGGCTGGCTCTCATCTCCGGCTACAATCTCTTCTGCAAAGTGGTTCCGGTGAGTGACGGACTGTGGGGACCTTTATTGCAAGCCAGGACTGGGTCTTGGGAGAATTTTAAGCCTCATATGAAACCCCACAGCTGATGAATAGCATGTTCTTTTTTCTTGAAATGTATTTCTACTGTTATCAGGGACTGAGGAAGAGAGGAGTTAATACTCTTTTTGTTTGGTTTATTGATCCTGGGGACAGAACCCAGGGCCTCTCACATGTAAGGTATGTGCTTGACCACTCAACTACCTCTCCAGAAGAGCCCTTACATTTAATTTTTGATGTAAGAATCATGTCTGAGTAGCAAGGAAGATAGTACAGAAGATAAGGAACTTGTCTTGCATGCAGCCAACAGATTCTATCTCTAAAGCCACTAATGGTTCCCTGAGTGTCAGTGAAATGCTTGGGGCCATGCTTTAGACACTATAAACATTCTGTACACTTGAATTATTGTCATTAGGTTTTGTTTGTTTTGGTGGAACACACTTGACAGTGCTCAGAGACTATGTCCTGGCTCTGCATTCAGGAATCACTCCTGGTGGGCTCAGGGGACCATATAAGATGCTGGGGATTGAGCCTGGGTCAGCCACATGCAGGCAAATGTCCTCCCTGCTGTGTTATCACTCCAGCTCCTCACTAGTTATTTTCTTAAGGTCCCTATTACCATAATGTCTATCCCACTATTCCTGCATCTTTGGGGCCAGAGAGACAGTACAGCAAGGAGGGCACTTGCCTTATACACAACTGACCCAGGTTCAAATCTTGGCACCACGTAGAGTCTCCAGAGCACTACCAGGAGTGATTCCTGAGAGCAGAGCCAGAGTAACCCCTGAGCACCACCAGGTATGACTAAAAATAAAAACAAAACCAAAAGAGCCTATTCCTGATTCTCTTCTTTTCTTCTCCTTCCTTGGCAGGACCCTCCGTGGAAGAACACGGTTCTGGGATTCCGAAAGTTGACCCCTAGAGAGCTGGACATGTTCCCTGATTATAGGTGAGGTTATAGGTTATAGGTTATAGGTTATAGGTTATAGGTCAAGGGAGGGAGTATAGGGCAGGGCCCTGCAGTTCAGTCGTATCTCTAAGACACCGCAAGATGGAGGCATCCTATCCACAGACCCTCCTGGTCTCCTCGAGTTCTTTCTAGTTCCTCTGGATGGGCAATGGCCCCAAGATGGTCCTTAAGCTAGGAAGGCAGGGGTTGGAACCCCAGAATATCACTCTCTACTGTTGTTCAGGGGCACATCCAGCAGTTTTTATTTTTATTTTGTGTGTGTGTGTGTGTGTGTGTGTGTGTGTGTGGTTTTTGGGTCACACCCGGCAGTGCTCAGGGGTTATTCCTGTCTCCAGGCTCAGAAATTGCTCCTGGCAGGCACGGGGGACCATATGGGACACCAGAATTCGAACTGATGACCTCCTGCATGAAAGGCAAACGCCTTATCTCCATGCTATCTCTCCAGCCCCCACATCCAGCGGTTTAATGATCACTTCCAGCCCTGTGCTTGGGAGTGGTTTCTGGTGCTCTTGAGATCTCTCTCTCTCTCTCTCTCTCTCCTCTCCTCTCTCTCCTCTCCCTCTCTCTCTCTTCTCCTCTCCTCTCTCTCTCTCTCCCTCCTCTTTCCTCTCTCTCTCTCACATTCAACTCACACTCATCTCACTCACTCTCTCTGCTCTCTCTCTTGCTCCTCTCTCACTACTCTATTTTGTAGCTAAGCAAAAAAGGGCTTCAGGGAGGTACCCCAAATGTGAATGGGTGTGACACCCCTCTATTCTGTTGGGGTTTTGTTTTTGGGGTCACACTTGACCATTGTTCAGGGGTGACCTCCTGGCTCTGCACTCCCAGAGATTTACTCCTGGATTACTCTATGGGATGTCGGAGATCAATCCAGGTTGGCTACACACAAGGCAAGCATCTTCCCCACTGTACAATCACTCAGCCCCTCTTCATATTTTCCTTATTGCTGACTCTGATCCTCTCTTCATTCCTCTGTGACTAACTCCCCTGCAAACGCACACCTCAAGACTAGAGATTAACCTCTGAACACTTCAGTTCCAGGGGTAACTTCAGAACAAAACAAGGACATGTTCCGTTGCATGGAGTTGAAAAACACCATGTCCTTGAATTTCGCCCACACATCTTGACTTTATCTTTTCAAAGCTCAAAGAATGAGGGGCTGGAGAGTTGTTCAAGGTGTAAGGCACTTGCCTCACATGTTGTCTAGTTGGGTTCCATCCCTGACAACCCAGATGGACCCTGGAGCCCCACTAGTAGAATCCTGAGTGGAGAGTCAAGAGTAGGTCCTGAGCACCACTGGGTATGATGCAAACAAATAAAATAAGAGATTAGGGGCTGGAGTGATAGCACAGCATGGAGGGCATTTGTCTTGCATGCAGTCCACCCAGGTTCAATCCCTGACATTCCATAGGGTCCCCCGAGCCTGCCAGGAGTGATTTCTGAAAGAAGAGCCAGGAGTAAGCTCTGATCACTGCAGGGTATGACCCAAAACCTAAATGAAGAGACTGATTCTGGCTCTCTGTTTGTCCTGATTTTGGTCATTTCTTCCTATTTGATGCCTGCGGTGATGCCAGCTATGGCTGGTTCAACACAGCCCTAATACTGGAGGGCAGGAGGTACCTGCAGTGGCTGACTGACAGGTAAGAGTTTTTTTTGTTTTGTTTTTTGTTTTTTCAGGTAAGAGTTTTAAGAAAAACAACTTCCTCCCTCTTTCAGAGCCAGCACCACTGTGATGTTGGTTTCTGAGCTTCATCTTTGGGTATCTCATGGGCCATTGGAAATTCTTAGTTGTGATGGTTAATCTCTTTGGTCCTCTCACCACTCTCACAGAGGCACTAAGACAGTCGCCCATGCCTGGTGGGACTTAGAACTTCCAAGACAGTGCTGGAGAAATAGCACAGCAGTAAGGCATTTATTTGCCTTGCACGCAGCTGATTCAGGACAGAAGGTGGTTCAAATCCTGACATCCCCATATGGTCCCCCGAGCCAGCCAGGAGTGATTTTCTGAGTACAGAGCAAGGAATAACTGCTGAGTAGCCACCGGGTGTGACCCAAAATAAGCCCCCCCCAAAAAAAAGAACTTCCAAGACAAGGGGTTTGTTTTGTTCATTTTGTTTTTGTTTGGGGATGCTCAAGACTTTCTCCTAGCTCAATTCAAACGTAGACTCCTGGAGGACTCGTGGGACCATATTGGGTGCTAAGGATTGAATCCGGGGTGGCCATATGTCAGGCAAAAGCCCTCCATGCTGAACTATCGTTCCAGCACTGTTTTTGCTTTTTTTTGAGTGCCACACTCATCAGTGCTTAGGGCTCTGTGCTCAGGGATCCCTCCTGGTGAGGCTTTAGGGACCATATGGGGTGGCAGAGATTAAACTTAGGTCAGGTTAAATAAAACATTATCTTCTGGGTCGGAGTGATGGTGCAAGCAGTAAGGCATCTGACTTGCTTGCGCTAGCCTAGGACTGACGTTGGTTAGATCCCCTGGAATTCCATATAGTCCCCTAAGTCAGGAGCAGTTTCTGAGCACAGAGCTAGGAGTAACCGCTGAGTGTCGATGGGTCTGGCCCAAGAACTAAACAAACAAACAAACAAACAAAAATCTTATCTTCTGTATTCTCTTTCTGGCCCAAGCATTTTATTTTTAAAAACATTTTTTCATAAAAAAAAAAAAAAAAAAAACTCAGAAGGGGTCGGAGAGATAGCACAGCGGTAAGGCGTTTGCCTTAGACACAGAAGGACGTGTGGGTTCAAATCCGTGTCCCATATGGTCCCCCGAGCCTGCCAGGAGCAATTTCTGAGCATGGAGCCAGGAGTAACCCCTGAGCGCTGCCGGTCTGACCCAGAAACAAACAACAACAACAACAACAACAACAACAAATACTCAGGATGGAGATTAACATTTAAAACAATGACTTTTAATCTGAGACAAGTTTTTTTTTTTTTTAATTTTATTTATTGATTGGTTTGGTTGGGTTTTTTTTTAGGCCACCTATCCAGCGGAGCTCAGGGGGTTACTCCTGGCTCTTGCTTTCAGAAATCGCCCCCCTGGTAGGCTGGGGGGGTCCCAGTATGGGAAGCCGGGAATAGAACTGGAATTCCCTCCTAGGTATGTCCCTCATGCAAGGCAAATAGGCCTACGCTGTGCTATCTCTCCTGCCCTGGGACAATTTTTGATAGGTGATATTGACTGTCATTCTCACTCTCCTCCTCAGGGATGCCAAATAGGACCAAAAACAGAATCCTGGAGGCCAGAAAATTCTAGTTGCATGCGGCCTAACTCCAGGATCAATTCTTGGTATCTCATATGGGTCCTCAGAGTCCTTGACAGGAGTGATCCTTGAGTGCAGGAGTCAGGACTAAGCCTAAGCACTGCTTGGGTATGGCCCTCCCCCGTGCAAAAAAGAAAGAAAACTGAATTATGGGTTTTTGATGTGTCCCTGAGATCCCAGTCTAACTGAAAGGGGAGTGAAGTTCTTCCAGAGGAAGGTTGAGTCTTTTGAGGAGGTGAGTTTAGGGGGAGAGGAGCTAGCAGGGGATGGATGTGGGAGGGAGGAAAAAGGGGGTTATGCCTCCTGTTGTGGGGTGAGGGGTTCCCTTCTCAAGCAACCAGGCACTCCGAGGCCTAGTGCTGGACTCTGCTTGCTGTGATATTTGGGGGGCAGGGGCAGTTTGGTCTGAGATGCAGACCAGGTTGCTGGTTACCTCTGGTGAGTAGCAGCTGAACCCCGGTCTCAAGTTTCCAGCAGATGCCCATATGCAGAGGGGGGCCCCCAACTCCCACTGACCTATTGATTGTCGCCAGGTTGGCCAGAGACGGTGTTTGATGTGATCATCAACTGCACTGGGGTGTGGGCTGGGGCGCTCCAGCCAGACCCCCTGCTACAGCCGGGCTCGAGGCCAGATCATCCAGTGTGAGCACTGGGGAGATGAGGCAGACTCAGGTTTCCATGCTGAGAGAGATGGTTATGAGGTCTCTTTCATCTTCAAAGTGGGGGGCAGGGCTGGAGAGATAGCACAGCAGTAGGGCATTTGCCTTGCAAGCAGCCAATCCAGTACCTAAGGTGGTTTGAATCCCATCATCCCATATGTTCCCCCATGCCTGCCAGGAGCAATTTCTGAGCACAAAGTCAGGAGTAACCCTGTGCACCGCCATGCTGGGTGTGGCCCAAAAACAAACAAACAACAACAAAAAAAAATCTGAGGGGGTCGTGTCTTGACCTCTGCTAGAGAACAGCCCACAGACTTCAGGAATCAATTGCTTGTTTCAAGGCCCCATCTAATAGTGCTCAGGGTCTCCTCCTGGCTCAGTGCTCAGGAATCACTCCTGGCAGGCTCTGGGACCACATGAGATGCAGGGAATTGAACCCAGGTTACCTGCGTACACGGCAAATGCCTTCCTCGCTCCAGCCCCTCATATTCACCTTTTTGTATTGTCTTGGCCAGCTTGAAGATCTTTGCCAGCTTCTTGGTGGGGAGGGGTGTAGTACAGAGGTAGTAACCCCTCTGCTTGGGTGAACCACTTCTCGTGACATCTACCCTGCTTCACCACCTTTGCCATCTCACAGATGGGGGAAAATTGGGGTCTGGGGGATTCACTGATACACCCGAGTTCATGCAGCAGTCAGAGGTGGAACTGGGACTCGAACCCTGACCTTCTTTCTGGCTTCAGAGTCTGTGTGTGTGTGTGTTGTGTGCCAAACCCCACGTTGCTTCTCGTGTGTGTGTGTGTGTGTGTGTGTGTGTGTGTGTGTGTGTGTTCATAAATATGTGGGTGTGGCTGCCCATTTCTACCCGTGTCTGGTGGCAGTGTGGAAATGGGAGCAGCAGGATGGAAGCTCAAACTCATAGGCACTTCCCCTCTGGGAACAAAGAGCCAAGTGCAGACTTGGGGTGTTCTGGCAGGGGTAAAGAATTTAGCCATTCTTTTCTTTTGGTGGGTTGTGGGGAGCTGGGCCACTCCTGATAGGGTTATTTCTGGTTCAGTACTCAGGAAACCATATGTGGTTCCAGGGATCAAACCAGCCAGGCAAGTGCTTTCCCCTCTGTTCTCTCTCTGTCTCTGTCTCTGTCTGTTTCTGTTTCTATCTCTCTGTCTCTCTATCTCTGTGTCTCTGTCTCTCTGTCTTTCTACAGTATTTCTCTGTCTCTGTATCTCTTTGTCTCTCTGTGTCTCTGTCTCTTTCTTTTTTTTTTTTTTTTTTTTTTTTTTTGTTTTTGGGTAACACCCGGCGATGCTCAGGGGTTACTCCTGGCTGTCTGCTCAGAAATAGCTCCTGGCAGGCACGGGGGACCATATGGGACACCGGGATTCGAGCCAACCACCTTTGGTCCTGGATCGGCTGCTTGCAAGGCAAACGCCGCTGTGCTATCTCTCCGGGCCTGTCTCTCTCTCTTTCATCCCAGTTTTGCCGCTCTTGTCACAGAGTGTGGCAGGGCCAGGAACCCACCTGATGCAGCTCCCGGGTGACACTTCCTCCTCCCACAGGTAGATGCCCCTTGGCTGAAGCACTTCATCATGACGCATGACCCAGAGAAAGGCATCTACAAGTCCCCGTACATCATCCCTGGGTAAACACCAGCATTCGGGCACACAAGGGGGGCCATTTGTCGGTCCCCAGTCCCCTCCGCCTAGTCAACAAGTTTTGTTTGTTCGCTTTTGTTTTGGTGCCACACTCGGCAGTGCTCAGGGCTCATTCCTGGCTCTGGGCTCAGAAATTACTCCTGGTAGGCTCAGGGGACCCTATGGGATGCCGGGGATCGAGCATGGGTTAGCCCCGTGCAAGGCAAATGCCCTCTCCGCTCCAGCCCCTGACCCCCTCACTTTTATGTAGAATCCAGACAGTGACTCTCGGGGGCATCTTCCAGCTGGGAAACTGGAGTGAGGTGAACAGCACCCAGGACCACAAGACTATTTGGGACGGCTGTCTCCAACTGGTGCCCTCTCTGAAGGTAAAGTGGGCAGGGTCTCCCCACTCCCTACCCTCCACCTCAGGGTCCTAGCAGCTTGCTCACAAGGACACATGGGAAACCATTAGAATCCTCTGGGGCAAGTGAGCAAATAAAGGCAGTGGCTCAAGTTGGGTCAGGAGCAGTGTAACCCTGCAAGGATACAAGGACAGACACAACAGCCTGCTGTGGCCTAGCGAGCTCTGGCTCATAGTGCACCCCACTATGCCCAGCTGCAAGGTCTGGGTCCTTCTGCAGACATGCTCTTGCACAAATCTCCATTCTCAGGCTGGAGTCATAGGAAGGGGGGTGGTATTTACCTTGCACAGGGCTGACCCAGTTTGGATCCCAGCATCTTTCATCTCATCTCCTGAGCCTTGCTAGGAATGATCCCTGAGTGCAGAGCCTGGAATCAGCCCTGAGTACAGCTGGGTGTGGTCACTTCTAGAAAAATAATAAAGGAGAAGGGGAGGGGGGTAGGGAAGGAAAAGGGGAAGGGAAGGGAATGGAGAGGATGGGAGATGAGGAGAGGGGTGGGGAGGGAAGCTAAGAGGAGAGAAGAAAAGGGGAAGGAAGGGAAGAAGGGGAGGGAAGGGAGGGAAGCTAAGGGGAAGGAAAGGGAAGGGAAGGATGGATCTGATCTCCATTATCATCTGCCTGTTGGTGGAGCCACAGAGTGGTCGGGTTTGGATGAAGGTGGAAGAAATGATGGGTTCATTGGTGAACACACACAGCAGGGTAACCACGAGGTGGTGACTTGAAAATATCATGGTGGCATTGAGGTGGCTGATAGAAGCAGGTGCAGTGGGAGGGATTAAAAAAGCACGAGGCACAGGTGGCAGTGGTGGTGATGTGATGGGGACAGAGCCAAGGGGCTCTGTTGGACTGGGGTGCCAAGGATGACACTCACAAGCTCCTCAAGACCAAGTCCCTATCACCCCTCCCATGGCAGCTGAGACATGTCCAGAGATGAACCAGGAGCATTTTCCTTTCCAGAATGCAAAATTTATTGGTGAACGCACTGGCTTCCGGCCAGCTCGCACCCAGGTACCGCATAGAACGAGAAGAAGCTTTGCTTCCGACCCAGCACGTAGAGGTGTGAGAGTCTCCCGGGTAACATGTAGCCCCACTAGCTCTTGGGAGTTTGAGTTGTGTGCAGAAGAAGATAGTACTCTCTCCACCAGGGTTGTGTGTGTGTATCTGGATAGGGTATTGTGTGTCTCATGTGATGTGGGATATAGAGTATGTGTGTTTATGTATAGAGAGGTTGCCTGTGTATGCAAGTCCAAAAGTTTTCTGTCTCCAGAGAAAGGTCATGAACATGTATGCATAAATGTGTGCGTGTCTGTGTGTGTGTGCAAGACATGGATGTAGAGAGGAAAAGTTGTGTGTAAGTACAGGAAAGGAATGTGGAGATTATTGAGCAGAATGTGGAGAGGTTAGGGTAGAGAAAAGTTGCATGTGCTCAGAAGGGTTGTGTGCATAGAAGAATATTAAGAATAAATATTAATTATATTAATTTTTTTTGTTTTTGGGCCACACCCGGTGGTGCTCAGGGGTTACCCCTGGCTGTCTGCTCAGAAATAGCTCCTGGCAGGCACGGGGAACCATATGGGACACCGGGATTTGAACCAACTATCTTTGGTCCTGGATCGGCTGCTTGCAAGGCAAACGCCGCTGTGCTATCTCTCCAGGCCCAATTATATTAATATTAATACTAATATTAAGGTGTGTGGATATGTGTGGAGAGGCTGTGGGGAGGAGGATATTGTGTGTGCATGGAAGGGTATGTGTGAACAGTGTGTGTTTACATGTAAGGATATTGTATGTGTGAACACCATGCAGAGATGCATGACCCACGCATGACCATGATGCGTTCCTCACTGCTGAGTGTCTTCGCTTTGAGGCAGGCTCTGGGGTCTCATCTGAATCTCTGGGTGCAGTAGCAGCCCGGTTCCAGGGGAGAGCGGAGGGTCTGTGTACTGGAGTTTCTGCTTGCAGAGCAGGGGAGGAGGAAGGCAAGCTCCAGAATTCCCGCTCATTCTATGTGCTGTGAGGGCAAAGCCCTCAGGAGGATTCGGGGGTGTCACCTCATGCCCCTCAATCCCAGAGTCCCATCATAACAGACTCTGGGCTCCTCATCCGTATCTGTGCCAGAGATGCTCCAGCAGCCCCAGCACAGTCGGGGCTCTTCTCTCTGCCCTCCTAGGTCATCCACAACTACGGCCATGGAGGCTACGGACCTCACCACCCACTGGGGCTGTGCTCTGCAGGAGGCCACACTCCTGGGCCAGGTCCTGGAGGAGAAGAAGCTGCTCAGGGCACCACCATCCCACCATCTGAAGATCCACGAACCCCGGCACTCCTCAGCCACCCCCACTGCCTTGGCTAGCCAGTCCAGGGACCCTTCTATTAGCCACCTTTGCTCCCTACCTCCTCACCCTTCCCTACTTATTTTGTTTTTTTGGAGGGTCACACCTAAGAGTGCTCAGGAGTTACTCCTGACTCTGTGCCCTGGTAGGCTCGGGAAGACCCAATGAGATGCAGGAATGGAACCCCGGGTTGGCCACATGCAAAGCAAACCACAATACCCACTATGCTATTGCTCTGGCCCCCAAAGTCAAGTTACTGAGGCAGATCCAGTCCCACCCATTCTCTGCCCCCCCATCTCCATTCCCAGATCTCCTCTTTTTTCTGCCTTATGAGCCCACAAGCTAAAGTGTGGGGGGCAGCCATCCCCAAGGGTGCAAAAATAAAATAGGAAAGTTAGAAACAAAAACAAAGGGGTGCAAGGGAACAGTGAGGCTGGCTGAGGTTAAGGAGCTGGGTTTCAGGTCACCAAAGATGTAGTAAAGGTTTCTGAGAAGTCCTTCAGCTAAAACACTGAGTAGATGTCTCTCTGGAGCCACCTGGCTCTGCAGACCCAGAGAGAGAAGTTCTTTGCTCAGGCAACAGTGGAGGGTGCACTGCATCTTATTTTCTCAGGAGCAGGTTTCAGGAGAGGAGGGATAAACAGCAAAGTACCGAGTGAGCAAAGTCTGATGGTCCCTTTCCCATGGTATTTGCTACCTAGCATGTGACTAATACCACACTATTTTGATCATTCTAGCTTGGTAATAAGTTTTCTGAAACCTGGGAAGTGGGGCTGGAGTGATAGTACAGTATGTGGGGCACCTATCTTGCACATGGCCAACCCAGATTCAATCCTGGTATCTTAGATGGCCCCTCAAGCCTGCCAGGAATGATTCCTGAAGTGTAGCATCAAGAGTGATCCCTGAGCACTGCTAGGTGTGGGTCCTCACTCCCAGAAAAATGAATTAAAAACTATGACGTAAGGACTTCCAACATTTTTTATTATTTTTGGGTCATACCAGGTGGCGCTCAAGTATTACTCCTGTTCTGTGTCCCAGAAATCACTCCATGGCACACCAGGGAAACTCTATGGGAAGCTGGGGTTCAAACCCAGGTCGGCTACATGCAAGGCAAATGCCCTCCCTTCTGTGCTATTGTTTCTGGCCCCTGGACTTCCAACTTTATTAGTCTTTTCAAAAACTGTTTTTTGTCTAGGGGAGGCTTACTGTTGGCAGTGCTCAAAGTGACCAGGGGCTATTCCTGGATGTTCTCAGCAGGAGAGAGGATGGGGGAAGGTAAAACAGGGCCTCAGACTTGCTTGATATTGGATGTTTCCATTTGAATCACATCCCAGACCCAACTTGATTATTTTTCAATATATCAGGGACTTGCCTGGGTTCTCTGCATTTCCATATGAATGTAGGGGAGGCCCTCCCAAGTGGTGCTCAGGAGGGCCAGGGGACCACTGGGTCATTCTTAGCAGACTATGCCAGGAGGTCAACGCAAGAGCTGAGGATGTAATGCTGCTTAGACCCTTCAGTGCCAATGACAATGGGGTCACCCAGCATTGTGGGCAACTCCAGGGTTGCACTTGGAGATGCCCACAGAAGCCTGTGGTGCTGCGAACCTGACCTCAGGGTGACCACAGGACAATCTCCCTCGCCCTAACCCATTTTTTTTCTTGTGTGTATGTGTGTGTGGTTGTGTTGTGTATTTTGAGGGGAAGCCACATCCAGCAGTGCTCAGGTGTTACTCCTAGCTCTGCACTCACCTGGAAGGCTGAAGACCCTGCCTATGGGATGCCAGAGATTGAAACCCAGGTCGACCAAATGCAAGGCATATGCCCTCTCTATTGTGCTGTACTCTGGCCTCAGCCCCAAATCTTTTTGATTCCTCAGGAATGATTTGACATGACATTGTATAGATGTTCAGATGGCAGAGGGTCAGAAATCAGAGAAATGCAAGTGACCGAAGTCTGATAGGACCACTGAATTTAAGGAGCCCAGAGGGGCCTCAGAATGTTCTAGAACTCCTAGGCTGTGTGTTCTCATGCAACATCTCCCCTTCCTCATCAACTCCAGATCCTGTAGTTTTCCTCGATGCCTACTTTTTCCAGTAAAGACACAGTGGGTGGCTGATCATCATACTGATCACAAACTTGGACATGATCCTTTCTGAGATCAAGAAGAAACAAAATTAGAGCGTTTTCACACTAGTCTTTCTTTGACAAAGTTCCAGCTAGACCAGTCATGGTCTGGGTCAGCCTGAAGTCAGGGACGGGCCAAAGGAGCCATATTTGTGGCTCTTGGCCCCACCCCTCCCTGGCCCAATTTAATTGGACCAGGATAGAAACTGATATTTAACGGAGCCAATCAGCTTCCACGCCTATGAAATTCAAAGTGGGTCAATAACCAGCTGAATCAGCTATATTTGGAGAAATGAGGTACAAGACCAGGAAGCAGTGGCGAGCTGGAGTCTCAGGTAGGCCGTGTTAGGTTGGGTTAGAGCAGTGGGTATGAGTCTACAGAGGAAAGTGAAAATGGGGTCACAGGTCAGGTACTCTTGGCTAACCATTTCCCACTCTATTCCATGAAGTCAGGAGATGCTTTATTTTATATATATTTTTTGAGATCTTTCTAACCATAAAGAGGCTGCCTACTGGTAGCTCAACTCCATTTGAGCTGCAGGTGAAACATATTAGCCTTCTGCATTGTTTTAAGCTTTGATCTTGGGGGCTGGAGTTGATAGCACATCAGGCAGGGCATTTGCCTTGCATGCAGCTGACTGGGGTTTAATCCTGCCATCCCATATGGTCAGGAGTGACTTTTGAGCACCGCTGGGTATGACCCGCCCCCCCCCCCCCCAAAAAAAGAGGTTTGATCCAGGGTTGGAGAGGTTGTACAGTGGGGAAGGCACTTGCTGGGCATGTGATTGATCCCAGTTTGATCCCTAGCACCACCTATGGTCCCTTGGACACCACCAGGAGTGATCCCTGAAACAGAGCCAGGAGTAAGCACTGAGCACAGTGGGGTGTGACCTGCCAAAGGCATGAAGGTTGGGAGACATCTAGACCCAGCCCTGGTTCAATAGAACCAGGAGCTTGAATGGTGCCCGCCCGTTTCAGACAAGCCCTGTGTTCTTTGCCTCTCACCTCCTGCTGTTGTCTGTATACCTTCTCCTCTCACTCATGTCACTTCCCTGGCTGTCACCTGTAAAAATTGTCTACTGATCCCTGTGGTCAAATAAAATAGTATGGCTTCATTTAACTAGCCTATGTAAAATAACTTCTCCTCCTTGTGGGGGGAGAGAGACAGAGACAGACACAGACACAAAGAGAGACAGAGAGCAAGAGTAGAGGTTAAGGTGTTTGCCTTGCACACAGCCAATTCTGGCAGGTCCCTTGAGCACCACCAGAAGCACTTAAGCACTTCCAAGTGTGGCCCAGAAACAAATTTATCCTTCTTGTAAATGAAACAAGCTTGATGAGAACTGGCAGCCAGTTTCCTCTCAACCCTGCCCACCCAACTAGGTGTCCTAACCCAAATGGACAGCATGTTGGCCAGGTCTAACTAATTCAAAGCAAAGTCCAACCTACTGTAGGGCATCCCTTTCCAAACCAAACAACAGGCCCTTTGGAAAGAAAACTTTATGGAATTTCTAACTCCTTCGGAAAAAAAAACACAATTGCCAGAACATTGGCATCTGTTTTGATACATGAGGTTTTCTGTATAGGGTCAGACACACACAAAGGATCCAACACACAGAAGATATTCAGAGGGAGAGGAAAGGGGAAAAGAAGTTGAATTCTTGACAATGTTGAGCTGGTATTAAACTTTCCCTGGAACCTCTTGATTTCTATTGTTGAATGACCAACTAATATTCTTTTTTTTTTTGTTTGGGCCACACCCAGCGGCGCTCAGGGGTTACTCCTGGCTATCTGCTCAGAAATAGCTCCTGGTAGGCTCGGGGACATATGGGATGCCAGGATTCGAACCAACCACCTTAGGTCCTGGATCGGCTGCTTGCAAAGCAAACGCCACTATGCTATCTCTCCTGCCCCATATTCTTTTTTTTTTTTTTTTTTTTTTTGGTTTTGGGGCCACACCCGTTTGACGCTCAGGGGTTACTCCTGGCTATGTGCTCAGAAATCGCCCCTGGCTTGGGGGGGACCATATGGGACGCCGGTGGGATCGAACCGCGGTCCGTTCCTTGGTAGCGCTTACAAGGCAGGCAGACACCTTATCTCCAGCGCCAACCTTCCCGGCCCTCCTGCCCCATATTCTAATGGTTAAAAGCTGACATTGACTCCACTGGCTGTTTTGTTTTTTTCTTGGTTGTTGTTATTTTTTTTTATTTTTTTACTTTTGGGACTCCATCTGACAATGCTCTGGGTTTAATCCTGGCTCTCCACTCAGGAATCATTTTTAGTGGTACTCGGGAGACTCTATGAGATGCCGGGATCAACCCAGGTCAGCTGCTTCCAAGGCAAATGCTCTGTCTGTTGTGCTATTGCTAGCTCCTGTTTTTGTTTTGGGTTTTTTTGTTTGTTTGCTTGCTTTTTCGGGCCACACCAATGATGCTCAGGGATTACTCCTGGCTATGTACTCAGAAATCGCTCCTGGAACGGGAGACCATATAGAATGCGGGGATTAAACCCAAGGTCCCGTCCTGGATTGCCCTGTGTAAGGTAAAATGCCCTAGCACTGTGCTATCATGTCGGCCCCGTGAACAAAAAATTTTTAATTGAGCTTCAGTTCCGTTCAAAGTCAAACTCTAAATACTTTTTATCTCATTGTCAACCATCTCATTTGTGATTGCTAAGAATAACTGGAGTACGAGAGATAAAGAAACTCTATTTCTAACTACAGTGAATGGGTTTTCCCCCATCTTCTGAAGATTTTCTAGAATGGAGAGAAATGGGTGCTGGTCTTTGTTTTTTTGTTTTTATTTTTTTGTTTGTTTTTTGGTTTTTGGGTTACACCTGGCTAGTGCTCAGGGATACTCCTGGATCGCCCCAGGCAGGCTCAGGGGACCATATGGTATGCCTGGATTTGAACCACTGTCCCGTCTACATTCAAGGCAAATGCCTTATCTACATGCTATCTCTCTGGCCCAGTGCCTGGTCTTTGTTACGAAAATGTGAGCTTTTGCATGGTCCAGAATAAGCTATGAATGGCTCCCGGGGTTTAAATCCCCATGTATTTTCAGAGGTTTAGACAACTTTGAGGCAGCTCTTGCATCCTTTACGTATAAGATTCCTTTCTTTAAGGGCAGGTAAGTTAGAGAGTAAAGAGTTTCTCCACTTTGATTTGCTCTAAAGAAAAAGGCCTCAATTTTAAGTCCTTTTGCACCACCTCCAAGCCCTCCACGGTTACACTGATGGGTCAGGGCTGGGGAGACACCCCATGTGGCAGTATCTAGCCAGCTGGAAAGTAAATGTCAGCCAAGGTTCGCAGTAAAGTCAGGAGAGCTCAGCAACCCGAAATCATTAGTGTCCTAGCCACTGGGTTCAAGGGAATGTTGGCATCAGGAAGAAGCCCAATCTGCTAGACTTTATCCTTGGAGGCCAACCCAGACAGTGCCAGCCCCAATGACCAGGGGCCTGGATTTCAGCAGACCTAGGGCTTTTAGCTGTAGAAGCTGCCCATTGGGACCATCCTACCATTGTTGGGGGTTGGAGTGATAACAAGCAGGGAGGGGTGTTTGCCTTGCACTCAGCTAACCTGGGTTCAATCCCCACGAACCCATAGAGTCACTTGAGCACTTCAGGAGTGATTCCTGAGTGCAGAACTAGGAATAATCCTTGTGGTATCATCAGGTATCACCAGTGATCACCCACAGTGACCCCAAAATTAAAATCAGAAAGGTGTTTGGGTTGAGGAGCTGGCTCAGAGAAAAGATGACTCCTGAGAACTACTGGGTCTGAAATAAAAGAGAAAGGAAAAGATGTTGGGCGCCAGAACAATAGCAACAATGGGTGGACGTTTGCCTTCCACACAGCCAACCTGGGACTGACCCAGGTTCGATCCCCAGCATTCCATATGTCCCCATAAGCCTGCCAGGAGTGATTCTAAGAGCTGGAGTAACCAGCTAAGGAGTAACCCTTGAGCATTGCTGGGTATGGCCCAAACCCCCTAAAAAGACAAAGAAGGCAGGCCAGGAACACCCCTGTTGTTGGAAAGATGGTCCACTGGAGCATGCTGGGACCCAGTTTTCTTCAGAATGGAGGAGTCAGACCAGCCTGAGTCTGAGCCTGTCAACCAAGACTCCTGGATGGGCTAACAAGCCTCACACTTAAGCTTAGTCAGAGACATGCGAACACCTGGGTTGCAGACCCCTGTGGGCAGAGGGTCTGTCTTCTCTGCCTCGATGGCATCTGGAAGATTCCCTCCTTCCCTTCTTGAATGGTGGGCAAAAAGCTCATGGAACCCAGCCCCAAGAAGGGGTTACCTGCTGTGGCCTGTGCCCCTCAATTTTTCCAGCCAATCCCCCAAACTCATGAATCCTCTTCTGTCTTCCTTTGTGGAGGCACAGTCCACACCACCGCAGGACCTTCCCTCTCCTGCCCACCCTGGGTGCAGGAAGAGTTGAACACAACTGCTGAAACCCCAAGAACCCTTTCTGGTAATGCCCTAGCCAGCTCATGCTTGGAGGGGAGGTACACAAAGGGAGGCAGAGAAGCCTAGCCCCTGAGCATGGCGGAAGTGGGTGGTTTATGGGGTGTCTCCAAGGCTTCTCTGCCCATTTCCCCCTCATCCACATACAAGAGCCAAAGCACTGAATAGTAGGTGAACGGTTTTCCTTTTTCCCCAGAGTTACTGATGGGGGTGTTGGAAAGAAGAGACAAACACAGCACCTCTGTGGGTTTCCTGGACAGATGGGGGTACCTTGACCTTGTCCTTAGGCTAGTGTTTCCCCTCTGACTCAGTGCCTGAGCACTCCAGCCCTTCTGAAGCCCAGCTAATCCCGTGGAGCCAGGAACACCACCCTGTTTAGGGCCTGAATGGGGGGCATGTGGCTTAAGGGCCAATGCACATTCCGCCACCATGGTCTCCATGGTCAAGCTCCAGAGAGGGACACGACCACAGGGCCCCCTCCAAGAAAGGGGAAGTGTTTGAGAAAGTGACTGGGGTCACATCAGTACATCTGCAGTTCTACAGGGGAGATTCCCAGAGCATGGTAGGGGTTGGGGGGACAAGCCTGGGTGCCAGCAGAGGGTTGCTCAGAGCTGTAGAGATCTCCTCGGCTGTTGATGCCACAGAGTATAGGGGCTCCCTACTGGGGCCAGTGCTGTCAACACTCCCCAACACACACACACACACACACACACACACACACACACACACAAATGAACACAAATGAGGACTCCCCCCAGGCAGGGTTGAATGACAGTGAACAAAGTCAGGACACGAGAGCCTATTCATTCCGGATCAGGTGATGCTCTTGGATGAGTTCTGGGTGTCGGCAGTGACGTGGGGGGGGTGTCCCAACCCGGCTCCACCAGTCCCCCACCCCCACTGTACAGCCTCCAAGACCCACTCAACACCCCCCACCTCTCCCCAGTCACTACTCTTGAGAGCCAGAGTTCGACCTGACGACACCTGGGGCCATGAGCCCCTCCGGCCACACCATCTCCTGGCCCCAATTCCCGGTGGCTGGACTCCTGCAGGCCGCGACCTTCGTCTCGATGGGCAGAAAGCAGGAGGCCATGGCAGCCAGCACGCAAGCAGCACATGTACACCGCCAGTGACAGATACACAGGAGGATTCAGCATCACCTGAGGAGGAGGGGAGAGAAGAAACAGGCAGTGGAGCACATCCAGGTCCATGTGGTGAGCACAACAGTGATTGCACCCGGATCACACAGACCACACCAGGTCAAAGCACTCTGGTAGTTTGTGGGCGGGGATCCCATTTCAGCCCCATGAGAGGGATGAAGAATCCGCACAACTCCCCCCTTCCTGGCTGTGTGTGTACTGGGGCATGTTTTTGTTAGCCTAAGTTCGCTAACCTGCAGGCCATCTAGCCCCTTCATAAGCCCAGTTTATTGTGTCACAGTAATGGTCACTGGCTGTAGCATCCCAGGGCAGGGGACTCAACCTAGAACCCCCCCTTAGTATTCAGTGACTTTTGTGCCCCCTAAAACCTCCCATGTTTAGGGGGTGCATCTACTAAGTGATGGGGTGATGAGACCCTGTGTCTGGGGGGACACCTACCTGAGCGATGAACGGGGGTGATGAGGGCGCCCACCTCTCGCCATCCCACTGCAGGTGCCCAGACCCCAGCTGCCCCGTGTTGCCAGTGGGGTACACCTAAAACACAGCCACCCCAACTTGTCACCAACAGGGGTGGTGGGAACTAGATCCCAGATGCTAGTCAGAGTCTGTGGGGTGTTCATAGCCCATTTGGGTTGAATACTGGGATATGATGTTATGGGGACAGAAAGCTCCGTTAGGGAAAGAAAGTGGAGGGGGGTCTCTAAAGAGCCTGCCAGGAGCTGTAGGACAGGCAGGATGTCGGATGCAGATCATGACTTGTCAAGGGCTTTCCAGAAAAGACCCCCCCCCCTGAGGGGCTGGAGTGTAAGGCACAGAGTAAGGCTTCACACATAATCAATACCCCTGGTTCACACCAGGGGTCCCCACACACACTGCTGGGTTGACTGCAGCAGCACAGAGCCAGGGACAGCTCTGACCACTGTGGAGCATGTCTCTCATCTCTCGAGTTTTAATGTCCCTGACTTCTGCCCTGAACCTCTTTTTTTGTTGTTTGTTTGATTGATTTTTTTGTTTTTTGTTTTTGTTTTTGGGTCACACCCAATCAGTGCCTCAGGGGTTATTCCTGGCTCCATGCTCAGAAATCGCTCCTGGCAAGTATCGGGGGACCATATGGGACGCTGGGATTCGAACTGATGACCTTCTGCATGAAAGGCAAATGCCTTACCCTCCATGCTATCTCTCCGCGCCCCCCCCCCCTCTTTTTTTATGGTCACATCCAGCAGCGCTCGGAGTTACTTCTGGCTCTGTGCTCAGAAATCAATTGTTCCTAACAGGCATGGGGGACCATATGGGATGCTGGGATTCGAACCACCATTCATCCTGGATCAGTTGCATGCAAGGCAAATGCCCTGCTGCTGTGTTATCTCTTTGGTCCCATGCCCTGAGCCTTTTAGCGTGGCCATTTCTCTGCCTTCTGACTTGCCTCATCACCCAATGAGACATATGAGCCTTTACTCTGCTTCACAAAAAACTCTGGAAGAATAGACTGTCAATAGATCAAGCATTAAGGTCATTTTGGACTGCAGAAGGCACAGGCCTTGTTCTGTTTTGTTTGGTGGCTACACCCAGCAGTGCCCACAATAATCAGGTTATTTCTGGTAGACCCTCTGAGATCACTGAGGATGCGGGGAAATGGAAGCCAGGTTTGATTGCATGAGAAGCAAATGCCTTTCCTGCTGTACCTGCCTCCCTCCAGCCCCCAGAGACCTACCTTGCATGCAGTCAATCTATTTGTCTTTGGCATATGGTCCCCCAAACTCTGTTTACTTACACTGTTACACTTAACTGTTAACACTGTTTACAGAAGTAAACACGGTTTACTTTCTGAGCAGAGCCGGGAATAGCCTCTGAGCAGCACAGGTGCATCACAGGTGCACCACAGTTGACCCCTCAAAAACACCTCCACAATTTTTTGGAATGTTTTGGGCCACGACTGGATGGCGCTCAGGGATTACTCCTGGCTTGTGCTCAAAAATTGCTCCTGGCAGGCTCCAGGGACCATATGGGATGCCGGGATTGAACCCGGGGTCTGTCCTGGGTCAGCCGTGTGCAAAGCAAATGCCTTTATCACTGTACTATTGCTCCTGCCCCCCCCCCAAAATAAAACCCCCTCACGTTCATTTTATTGTTTTTTTTTCCCCCACAAGCTTTTAAAAACTAAAGAAAGTTCTCTTTTAAGGGGGAAAATGAGGAGGACCCTTTTTGCCTGAAACTGCTGTGACCCTGGGAATTTAACTACATTAGTGGGTTTTTGTTTGTTTGTTTGTATTGGGGGCACACACAGCAGAGCTCAGGGCTTAGCTCTGGCTCTACCTCAGAAATTGTTCCTGCAGGTTTGGAGGACCATATGGTGATGTCTGGGATCAAACAATTAGCTGTGTGCAAATCTCCACTGTGCAATCGCTCCAGCCCCTAGACATCAACTTTTACAGCAGGAAAAGAAACTGCAAGATTGTCTGTTTGTTTTTGTTTCGGAGCCACACCTGGCAGCATTTAAGGCGTTACTCCTGGCTCTGAGCTCAGAATTTCTTTGAGATATACAATAAGAAATTTCTATTGCTTAAGAAATATTTAAAATGACACAACAAATATTCATGAGGGGCTGGTGAGGGTGGCGCTAGAGGAAGGTGTCTGCCTTGCAAGCGCTAGCCAAGGAAAGACCGAGGTTCGATCCCCCGGCATCCTATATGGTCCCCCCAAGCCAGGGCGATTTCTGAGACACTTAGCCAGGAGTAACCCCTGAGCATCAACATGGGTGTGGCCCAAAAAAACCCCAAAACCAAACAAACAAAATATCCATGAAAAAAAAATCCATGAGACTACTCATGGGGTTACTTCTGGCTCTGTGCTCAGAAATTGGTCCTGGCAGGCTCGGGGGGACCATACGGGATGCTGAAGATTGAACCCAGGTCATTCCGGGGTTGTCTGCATACAAGGCAAATGCCCTACTGCTGTGCTATATTGCTCTACGCCCCAGATTCCTGCCGAAGTTGTGGCTCAGACGTGAGGACAAATTTCAGATGGGTTTTTTTTTTTTTTTTTTATTCTTCAGGGGAGAGCACGAACCGCAGTCCCCCCACTACCACAATTATGCAGTCGAGTTTCCCACATTTGGGGGAAATCGCAGGGGTCAGCACACCCAGAGGGCAATGGGTGAGCCTCGCCCTGGGGAACACCACCTTCGTGATCGATCGGTATCTCCCCTGCCAGGTAAGTATCAGATGGGTTCTGTGGTCGCACCCGCCCACCCCCTACTACAAACCCCCACCGGATACTCCCCTCTACCTCTGGTGTGTAAACATAGCTGCCTGGAAGCCTCCAGAAATAAACGCTCTTGCAATGAAGAGTTAATAGAGTGAGCATGTTTCTAAGGGAAAAGACAAAAAGTCAATCATCACATCTGTTGTCTTGGTTTGACTGGCCCATTCCTGTCAGTCCCACCGAACTTTCTCCACAGTGACATGGGCCAAGCCTGTGCCTGCCTACAAAGCTACTGGCAGTGGGTGGAACCAGGCCACAATACCCTCCACAAGCGTGTTTGCTCTCAGACTTCTCCTCTCCTCCGGGGCTCCTGGCTGAGAGGTGGACACATCTGGGGAGCCCAGGGTAGAGACGTCAGGTTGGAATTGGCACTAGCCAGAGCAAAAGCTAAACCTCCCCCAACTTCTACTGCCCCCCCCCCCAGACTGAGTCTCACTATTTGTGCTGACTCCCAGAGAGGAAGTCTGGAGCCTTGATCCCACTGGAGGCTGGGGGGTCCTGTGGTTGACCCCCAGGGCGAGAATGTTAAACTGTAGCCCTGCCAAGGAAGTGGGTCCCGACCCACCTTCCAACACAGATGAACAGTAGGAGGCTGCAAAGGGAGAAGACGACGAAGCACAGGGCCATGGTCTTCTTGCGGCCCAGGCGATCGATGATCCAGAGAGTAACCAGGACGCCTGCAGGAGAGGGGCACCGGGTGAGCACTAAGCCTGGGAACTCCGCCTGTTGGACTCACGACACACACACACACACACACACACACACACACCCGCACAGAACCTTATCCCTGCCAGAGCAGTGTAGACCAGCAACTCACTTCCTGTGACCAGTATCCTTCCTCCCTCCCTCCCTCCTTCCTACCTCCCTCCCTCCTTCCTTCCTTCCTTCTTTCCCTCCCCTCCCTCCCTCCCTCCTTGCTTTCCTTCCTCCATTCCTTCCTTCCTTCCTTCCTGCATTCCTTCCTTCCTTCCTTCCTTCATTCCTTCCTTGTTACTCATACTTGTTCCTCCTTCCTTGTTCCTCCCCGTTTTGCCCTCCTTCCATCCCTTCTTTCCTTTTTATTGGAGGGAGGGAGTTTGGGTTATTATACCCAGCGGGGCTCAGAAGTTACTCCTGGCTCTGCAATCAGAAGTGTTCCTGGCAGGTTCAGGAGCCTATAGGAGCCTATATGGGTGCTGGGGATTCGAATCAGGGTCTGTTCTGTGTTGACCATGTGCAAGTCAAACACACCTTACCGCTGTGCTATCACTCCGGGCCCTTCCCTTTTTTTTTCTTTCCCCTTCCTTCTTTTCTTTTTGTTTTGTTTTTGGGCCTACTCAGTGGTGCTCAGGGGTTACTCCTGGTTCTGCACTCAAGAATTACTCTTGACAGTGGTTGGGGGACCATATGGGATCCCAGGGATCAAACCTGGGTTGGCCTGCATGCAAAGCAAATGCCCTACTGCTTTGTTTTCGCTTTGCTCCCCATTCCTTCCTTCCTTTCTTCCCTTCCCTTCCCTTCTCTCCTTCCTTCCTTTTTTAAAATTTATTTTCTAAAAAAT
The DNA here is from genome assembly GCF_024139225.1 of Suncus etruscus. Lineage (NCBI taxonomy): Eukaryota > Metazoa > Chordata > Mammalia > Eulipotyphla > Soricidae > Suncus > Suncus etruscus. Next base: position 19,469,088 of record NC_064862.1, read on the forward strand.
ATGGAACACTTCATGAATTTGCATGTTATCCTTGCGCAGGGACCATGCTAATCTCTGTATTGTTCCAATCTTAGTATATGTGCTGCCGAAGCAAGCACTCTCCTTCCTTATCCTTCCTTCCCTTCATTCTTTTTTTCCCTTTATTCCTTCTTTCCTTTTTTTTATATATATATTTGGGTCATACCCGCTGCTCTCAGGGGTGACCTCCTGGCTCTATGGCTCAGAAATCGCTACCTGGCAGGCTCAGGGACCAATATGAGATGCCGGATTTGAAACAACCGACCTTCTACATGCAAGGCAAATGCCTTACCTCCATGCTATCTCTCCGGCCCCCATTTCTTTCCTTTTTCTTCCTTTATTTTTCTTCCTTGTTGCCGTCCTTCCTTCCTTCCTTCCTTTCTTCCTTCCTTCCTTCCTTCCTCCCTCCCTCCTTCCCCCTCCCTCCCCTCCCTCCATCCCTCCCTCCCTCCATATATCATCAAACCCAAAGGTGCACAGGAGCTATTCCTGGCTCAGTGCTCAGAGAGCCACAGTGGGTTGGGGATCTAATCAGTGTTGACCACATTGCCAAGTAAGCATCTTATCCCTGTACTCTCTCTACCCCCCCCCAATAAAAGCTTCTGAACACTGTACCCCCACTGCAAGGGCTTTCTCTTTTCTCCCTGGCCCTTCTCATATGCTCAGAACATCAGAGATTTCCCTCCCTGGCCAGGAAAGTTGTGGCCAATAGCCAGGGAGGGACTGTCCCTCTGTCCCTTGTCCCCTGTTCAATTCCATGCAAGGGTCTGGATATGACCTGGAAGCAGTATGACCAAGAATCTAAGAAATTGACCCTGCAGGCGTGAAAATGGGCACTAAGTGTCCCCATTTGTAAATGGGGAAACTTCATCCCTGAGCCCTGCAGTGAGGGCTGAAGCCCTCTCAGTCTAGGGCCTCTAGAAATCAGATTTGTTCACACAGGCAGAGGCTGGATAGGTGCCACTTTGTCAGGCATTGTGTGTCAGTCACCTCACCTGGGAATTCAGATAGGGTGGTCCACAGTAGGTCCATGTAGTCCCTCCTTACTCAGGTACTCACAGGCCAGACTGCATTTGGCCTCCACGGCCTTCTTCTGGCTGGAGGACTGCGAGTGGTCGGGGGAGAGGTGCAGGAAAGCAGCACTGTGAGTCCCCACTCCCATCCCTGCCTACTTCCTAGTTGGCAGCATCTGGACCCAGCATTGTTAAGTGCCCACTCCGAGCTCTATCATCCTAGAGGTGCTCAGGAGCACTGCACGGTGCCAGGAATAGACCTGAGAACCAGGATTTGTGCGAGCCCCAGGCATGTCGGGTAAGGGCAGCCTCTATGACAGAGCTGCATGCTGGAGCTCTTTTGCTTATTATTTGTTTAAATTTTGGGGCCACATCTGGCAGTGTTCAGGAGTTACTCCTGGCTCTGTGCTCAGGAATCACGCCTGAGCATAGATGCACAGGGACCCTATGGGATGCTGGGGATGGAACCCAAGTAGCTGCATGCAAGGCAAACACCCTCCCTGCTAGACTATTGCTCTGGCCCCTATTATTTGTTTCTTTTGATTTCATGACTCCCACCTCTAGCTGCTCACAGAATCATTATTGGGGAGCTTTATGTTGTGTTTTGGGACCACGCCTAGTGGCGTTCAGGAAGCTCTGATTCAGAAATAACTCCTGGCAGGATGGGAGCAATGGTGTAGCGGTAGGACATTTGCTTTGCACGCGGCTGACCCAGGACAGACTGCAGTTCGATACCCTGGAGTCCCATATGGTCCCCCAAGCCAGGAGTGATTTCTGAGTGCAGAGCCAGGAATAACCCCTGAGCATCACCAAGTGTGGTCCAAAAATACCCCCCACAGAAAAACATGGGGAACCCTGTGTGTGGTGGGGCTGGGGGCCCATAAGTGGTAGTTGTGATGGGGTTGCCGTACTCACTGCTGCAGACGTCCCCCGCCTGGAAGAGCTCCGTGGTGAGCAGAACTAACCCATAGTAGGAAAATGCGTTGGAGAACCTGCATGGGGAGGACAAGGAAGATTTTTCCTCACTCAGGAGGTGACGGACCTACAGGTAGCCAGGAAATAAATCATCTTAGCTAGAAAAACGACAGTGAAGAGGGGCTGCAAAGGTGATTTAGGGACACTTAATTACTAAATTACTGGAAAGCTGGCACCCGTAGGAAATCCCTTATTAGTAGAGGTCCTGTATTCACTCTTACATTTGCTCCTTCTCCCAGAAGACAATCTAGATACTTGTTTGTTTTTGGGTCATATTCAACAGCGTTCAAGGGTTCCTCCTGTCTCTGCACTCAGAAATTGTTCCTTTCTGGCTCAGGGCACACTATGGGTGCCAAGATTCAAACCACCATCTGTCCTGGGTCAGCTGCGTGCAAGGCAAATGTCCTACCGCTATGCTATCTCTACAGCCCCAATCCAGAGGCTTTTGCTTTGGCTATTCCAGGCCCTTTGAAATGGAAAAGCCTAGCTAGGTGAGAGTTTGCAAGCAGACAACTATGTGTTAATGTTTGCCCTTCTTTCTGTGATTACTGGTTCTGAATAATAAATACTGTGGTGGAGGACAGTCAGGGCTCTCAGTCCATGAGGCTGAGAGGCCCCAATCCCATGCTTTTCTAGCCTATGTCGATCTTGTTTTCTTTTTTTTGATTTTTTTGGGCCACACCCAGTGATGCTCAGGGGTTTCTCTTGGCTCTTCGCTTAGAAATTGCTCCTGACAGGTATGGGGGATCATGTGGGATGGCAGGATTCAAACCACTGTCCGTCCTAGATCAGCTGCATGCAAGGCAAACACCCTACCGTTGTGCTATCTTGCCAGCCCCCAACAAAAAATATTTTTAACTAAAAATTAGAAACTCCCTATGATCCGAATGATTGTTCCACTTTAGGTTAGCTACCCAAACTCTACAAAAAGTAGAGATGGTAGCTGCTGCACCTCCACATTCCTTGAAGCCAATAAAGGCACAAGAGCCAAACACTGGAAACGTCCCAAGTGCCCCAGGCAGAGGACTGTTTGGGAGACTTGGGGAGGTTCAGCTCCTGTCCGGGTGGTGATCCCAAAATTCAAAGTGCTTTTGCATTCCCCTTGTGTATTCCTATTGTTTCTCTGCCACTTGCACCTCAGCAACAAAAATGATCTGAAACTTCCTCATTGCTTTGTGAGCATGTTGTTTGTCTCTGTTGAGACTGAATAACCTGGGGCCGGGAAGGTGGCACTACAGGTTAGGTGTCCGCCTTGCAAGTGGATGGACCGCGGTTTCGATCGCCCGGTGTCCCATATGGTCCCCCCAAGCCAGGGGTGATTTCTGAGCACAAAACCAGGAGTAGCCCCTGAGCGTCAAACGGGTGTGGCCCAAAAACCAAAAAAAAAAAAAAAAAAGAGACTGAATAACCTGCTTTTGCCCATGCCCTGGAAACTAGTTCGATTTGAGGCTTGGGGAATTAGCTCAGGGGAACCAACTCTCTCTGTGTTAGGGTCTTCCTCCTCCAGGCAGCCCTAAATTTTGAACTCGAGGGGAAGTGTTTTTCCTTTCATACTTGTAGGAGGCACGATTTGTTTTAGCGAGTTACCGTATTTTCCGGCGTATAAGATGACTTTTGAAACAAAAAAAAAGTCAACCGAAAATCGGGGGTCGTCTTATACACTGAATATATCCCGAAAAATGTTTCAATATGCCACTAAACGAAAATTGTCTGAATATTGCCACAAAACAAATTTTCCAACTCGATCCTGCACCAATCACTGCCAGGCTGCTCGGACCGCCTTTCTAATTCAGCCAATCCAAGCAGGCTTTTTATGCATGCAAATTAGACAATGTTCTGTACTGAATCTACACTGTCAAAAGCCAGCTCAGATTGGCCAGAGTCAGAGAGGAAGTCTATTAAGTATAACCTTTGAACCTTTGCTTGTTGTGATTGGCTCACTGTGGTACATACAGTTGCAGCACAGGAACGTTCTGTCTTATACAGTGAATATAGGCCTAAACCTATGTTTTAACTGTAAAATTAGGGGGTCGTCTTATACGCCTGGTTGTCTTATATATCGGAAAATACGGTATGTCATAGCATGACACTCTGGTATTTACAAACAAACAAAAACAGGGGACCTGAGCAATAGAACAGTGATTATGCATTTGCCTTGCATATGACCAACTTGGGATGGATCCGGGTTCAATCCCCAACATCCCATATGGTCCGAGAGCTTGCCAGGAGCAATTTCTGAGTACAGAGCCAGGAGTAAACCCTGAATACCTGTGGGTGTGACCCCCCCCCAAAAAAAAAAGAGTAGTGAAAGGAGGGAAAGTGATATGCAGGATGCCCCTTCAGGAACAATATTACAAACCACAGTTTCTAAAAGGAAAAAAGAGAGAGAGAGACAGAAATAAAAATGTCTGCCTCAGAGGGAGGGCAGAATTGGTGGCAGGAAATGTGCACTGATGAAGGGTGTTGGACGTTGCATGATTGAAACTCAAACGTAACAGCTGCGTATCTCAAAGTAATTTAATTAAATTAAATTAAAATTATTTTCAAAAAGATGGAACTTTGGGCCGGAGTAATAGCGCAGTGGTAAGGCATTTGCCTTGCATGCGGCTGATATCCAGGATAGACCTCTGTTTGACCCCCAGGTGTCCCATATGGTCTCCAAGCCAGAAGCTATTTCTGAGCACATAGCCAGGAGGAACCCATGAGCATCACCAGGTGTGGCCCCCCCCCCCAAAAAAAAGAAAGGGGCCGGTGAGGTGGCCCTAGAGGTAAGGTGTCTGCCTTGCAAGCGCTAGCCAAGGAAGGACAGAGGTTTGATCCCTCGGCGTCCCATATGGTCCCCCCAAGCCAGGGGCAATTTCTGAGCACTTAGCCAGGAGTAACCCCTGAGCATCAAACGGGTGTGGCCCCAAAAACAAAACAAAACAAAAAAAAAAAAGAAAGATGGAACTTTGCCATTTGCAAGAACACCTACGGGTCTACAGGATGTTATAGGGTGTTATGCCCACAGACAAGAATCAGATGAAGATTCACAAAGGGTTTGCGGAGGGGCTCGGTTGGGGCTCTGTGAAACTTACCAGATAAACCACAGCAATAGGGTTGTCCATCGAAAAGGGGGTGTGAAAAGGTCCCTTATTTTGCCTCGGTCTTCCTGTTTCAAGACAAGGAGATGCTATTTACTCTTCTCCCATTCGAACATGTGGGTTCCTGTTGGGCGGCTGAGCCTGGCGAGGGGGACACGGCCCTCCTGAACCCAGGACTCAGTGCACAGATCTGAGCTCCTGGCCTGGAAGCTGGCTTGGCCCCTCGTGTGTGTGTGTGTGTGTGTGTGTGTGTGTGTGTGTGTGTGTGTGTGTGTATGTGTGTGGCAAATTTCTCAGGCCATTTCCGTCCTTCCCACCCACCCACCACCCAGATCTCAGGGATAGTGGAGACCTTGGTGTGTGTGTGTGTGTGTGTGTGTGTGTGTGTGTGTGTGTGTGTGTGTGTGTGTGTGTGTGTACCTTTGGTTAAGATTCCCTCCATGAAAGCTGTCTCCATACTCCTGAGAAGAGTATCTGGTGGGGTTTGGGCAGCGGGTGGACACCTAGCCCACACTGACCTGCCTGGAGATGATGAGCTTCCCCAGCGGCATGGGGGCACCGTTCTCTGCAGCTATCCTCTTCAGGGTGGCCATGGCCTTCTCCTGGTTGCCGGACAGCACATCATACCTAGCGCTCTCTGGCAGCCACTGTGATGGAGGATGGAGACAGGCCAAGGTGGGTCGGTGGACCCTGGACACCCCTTCATCTCTCTGCTGACAGTTCTGCTTCTCCTTAGTTTCTGTTCTTGTTTTCAGGCCACACCCAGCGGTACTCAGGGCTCACTCCTGGCTCTGCACTCAGGAATCACTCTTGGCAGCGCTCAACCATTTGGGGAGCCAGAAATCGAACCCTGGTCACCCTCCCCACAGGGGGTTCTGGAACCTGAGACCCAGCAGCAGATCTGGGTGCTACCACACAGGTTGTGTGATCCCACCAAATCCCAAGGGTTTTCAAAGAGGGCCCTGATGCTTCCCCCCACTTCATCTCCAGCACCCTTACACCCCCAGGCCCTCCGAAGTAGAACAGGAAGCCGAGCAACCAGGCTGAGCCTCTAAGAGGCACCTACAAAGCAGAGGATGGCGAAGAGGAGGAGCGGAAGGGCGGAGAGGAGCAGCAGCCATCGCCAACCGAGGCTGGGCATCACGACCACTGCCAGGACCACCTCGAACACTGTCCCGATGGCCCAGAACACCTGGGAGGAAAAGGGCGTGAGTGAGGTGGGGCTGAGGGTAAGGCCGTGGGTGTGGACAGGGTTGGGCACAGATGGGCCAGAGGGGCCTCATTTTCCTAACATCACTCCCCATGGACACCTTCTTCCCGTGTATGATGGGTAGTAGTAGGGGTTAAAGGCAATGCTATGCCCAGGGGAGGGCCACTGGGTGTCCAATTTTTATTCTTCCAGATATTTTTGGGGGGTTGGGGCCACAACTAGAGGCACTCGGGTTACCCCTGGTTCTGAGCTGAGGAATCACTCTTGGCAGGCTCAGGGGACCATATGGATGCCAGGTATCAAACTCAGGTCAACCACATGCAAGGTAAACACCCTCCCCATTGTGCTATCGCTCCAGTATCCACTTTTCCAGATTCTGGGGGCATTTGGGGGGACTTAGTAGAAGGGTGTCTTGAGATTAACTGGCTGGATTGAGAATAGGGCAGCTAGGGGCCTCAGGGATGACCCCCATGAAGAAACTTGGCTCAGGACCCAGGGGCGTCTGGGTAGACAGGTGGGAGAGTGTGATGGAGGCTGGGAGGGGCAAAGGTGCACACCAGCTGGTCCAAACCCCAAATTTCCAGCAGAGAAGACCTCGTCACCTGCCTGGTTCTCAAGTGGTTCAGGAAAGAGGGGAAAGTTCCTGTTCCACATCAGAAACACTCTAACTGGGGCCGGAGAGATAGCATAGAGGTAAGGCATTTGCCTTGCATGCAGAAGGATGGTGGTTTGAATCCTGGTATCCCATATGGCCCCCCAGCCTGCCAGGAGCGATTTCTGAGCATAGGGCCAGGAGTAACCGTTGAGCACTACCGGGTGTGACCCAAAAACAAACAAACAAAAAACAAAAACAAAAAACACTCTAACCTGTCCTCCCTTGTCCCAGAATCCCCCAAGAACCTCCCGCCCCAACACCAGGCATGCTCAAAGGCTCAGCCCTGCTCCTCACCTCAATTAGCAAAATGCACTTAGCTCGGGCTTTCATGGGCAGGAACTCAGCATACAGCGTGACCCTGGAAAGACAGCGTCGGTGGGGATGAAGGGCTGGACTGAGAGGGGGGACATGACCCGGTGGGGATGGGGCCAAGCCCTCCGCACCTCCAAGGACACTCCCTTCAGGAACCCCAGATCCCACCCAGACCTTCAGAAACACACCTCGAAGCTCGGGGTGAGCGCTGGGGTCTCTAGCATTTACATTCTGGATATTGTGTGCTGTTTGTTTTGGAGGGCTGTTTTTGGTGGTGCTCCCTTACTTCTAACTGCACTCAGGGAACTGGACCTCGATTTGGGGCCGCTATTTCAGGTGCCCAGTGGCAGTATGTTGTGACATCACATAATTAAAATCTTGCTTTCTCGTCCCACGAAGTCTTCATTGTGATGAAGCCAATTCCATTACAACACAAATAACCCTTTTGATTTTTTGTTTTTGTTTTTGGATCACATCCAGCAGCATTCAGGGGTTACCCCTGGCTCTGTGCTCAAGGGTCATTCCTGGTGGTTCTCAGGGATGCTGAGATCCCCTATAAGGATGCTTAGGATCAAACCAGAGTCAGCACATGCAAGGCAAACACCACTGTGCTATCACTCCAGCCCCACAAAATAGCCCTTTCAGCCCTTTTTTTTTTTCAGCCCTTTTCAGTACATGTTTCTTCCACCCACCCCTGCCAGTCCCTGGGTGCTTCCTCTGGTCTCTAGTGTCGTTTGCCAACCCGGATGACAAACTTGATGTGCCAGACAAGTTACACTTCCCAGATGCAGCACTCAGCGAACAGCAGCCTATCATGACATGAGTGGGGTGATTGGAGAATGGGGTGCATGTGTAGCACCCCAAGGCAACTCATTTGCTCCTGAATGTCTGTCTGTGTGGGTAAGATGATAAGATCACCGACATTTGGGAGATTTGGAGGCCCCAGAGAGAAATGCTGTAGTGCAGGCTTTGCAATCAGGGCCCCTGGCTGGCTTGCCAGTACCCTATGGGTGAGTATCCTCCAGGAGTGAACCCCAACTCCAAAATTCAAAAGACAGTTTGAAAACCTTTCCACATTCATATAAGTAGAGCCATTTTTTTTTTTTTTTTTTTTTTTTTTTGTCGTGGTACTCAGGGGTTACTCCTGGCTCTGCGCTCAAAAATTACTCCTGGCAGACTCAGGGGACCATTTTGGATGCCAAGGATCGAACCTAGGTCTGCTGCATGCAAGGCTAAACCCCTACCTACTGTGCTATCACTATAGCCCCTATTATATATATATTTTTGGGGGGGAGGGGGTCACACCAGGCAGCGCTCAGGGGTTACTCCTGGCTCCATGTTCAGAAATCATTCCTGGGCCCAGAGAGATAGCACAGTGGCGTTTGCCTTGCAAGCAGCCAATCCAGGACCAAAGGTGGTTGGTTTGAATCCCGGTGTCCTATATGGTCCCCCGGGCCTGCCAGGAGCTATTTCTGAGCAGACAGCCAGGAGTAAACCCTGAGCACCGCCGGGTGTGGCCCAAAAACCAAAACCAGGGGCCGGGCGGTGGCGCTCGAGGTAAGGTGCCTGCCTTACCTGCGCTAGCCTAGGAGACGGACCGCGGTTCGATCCCCCGGCGTCCCATATGGTCCCCCAAGCCAGGAGCGACTTCTGAGCGCATAGCCAGGAGTAACCCCTGAGCGTCACCGGGTGTGGCCCAAAAACCAAAAAAAAAAAAAAAAAAAAAAAAAAAAACCAAAACCAAAACCAAAAACAAAAAAAATTACTCCTGGCAGGCTCGGGGATCATATGGGATGCTGGGATTCGAATCAATGACCTTCTGCATGAAAGGCAAATGCCTACCTCCATGCTATCTCTCCGGCCCCAACCCCTACTATATATTTTTAAACACTGCTACCATGTCCTTTAATAATGGTTTTTCACTTCAGTGTTTTTAGGGGTGTGTGTTTTACTTATGTCACAGGAAACAGCTTTTCCTCTCATTGTTGTAACAAGCATTCAACCATTATTTAGAGTAGTTTGTGACAAAAGTAAGCTGTCTGATCTTAGTCCAAAGCATGGGGCTGATCCAAATCAAAGAATTAGAGTGGGTGAGGAACCAGCCAGGGCAAAGAAGCAGCTGGCAGGGGTGTCAATAACTGCACTGTATAAACAATTGCATGTAAGGCTCTGGGTTTGACAGTTGGCAGAGATGCCCAGGCAGAAATGACCTAGCACCTCAGTCAGGTATTTCCAATGGATTTTCAGGTTTGAGGGTGGAGCAACGTGAGACATGGCCTGAATGAGCTCCTCCTCCATACCAACGGAAAAATTCCCCTATAGGACTGGTGGGCGCTTATCTGCAAGGTTTCTTCGTTTGTTTGTTTTGGGTCCACATCTGATGATGTTCAAAGGTAACTCTTGGCTCTATGCTCAGGAATCACTCCTAGCAATGCTCAGGGGACCTAACAGAATGCCGAGGATCGACCTGCATGGGCCACATACAAGGGTCCTCCCCGTTGTATTATCTCTCCTGTTACGTGGTACATGATTTTGTTTTTGTTTTTGGCCACATTTGACAGTGCTCAGGGGTTACTCCTGGCTCTGTGCTCAGGGATCACTCCTAATGGGCTTGGGAAACCATAAAGAATGCAGAGGATGGAACCTCCGTTGGCCATATGCAGGCAAGCACCCTCCCCAATGTGTTAAGGCTCCGGCTTCCGGACACTTGATCTTAAAAGGGGCTAAAACAAGTGGGTTTCTCCTCTCTGCACACACACACACAATTCCTTCTCACAACTTTTTTGTTTGTTTGTTTGGGCCACACCCGGTGGTGCTCAGGGGTTACTCCTGGCTGTCTGCTCAGAAATAGGTCCTGGCAGGCACGGGGGACCATATGGGACACCAGGATTCAAACCAACCACCTTTGGTCCTGGATCAAGCTGCTTGCAAGGCAAACGCCACTGTGCTATCTCCCCGGGCCCTCCTTCTCACAATTTACCCCCTCCAGTCCCCCCAGATTTCAGCATTTCAACTAAAATCTACAGCGCCCTCTGCTGGAATCCATAAATCTGCCCACAATTTAGATGGAAATATTTTGGTGTTTTGAGTTGATAAAGGCTCAGACTAGTTAGAAATCACCATCATGGGGCCGGAGGATAGCATGGAGGTAAGGCGCTCGCCTTGCATCCAGAAGAACAGCGATTCAAATCCCGGCATCCCATATAGTCCCCAAGCCTGCCAGGAGCCATTTCTGAGCATAGAGCCAGGAGGAACCCCTGAGCGCTGCCTGGTGTGACCCCCAAAAAAAGAAAAGAAATCACCATCATTTGGGGGTGCTTATTAGTTTTTTTTATTTGGTTTGGGGGCCACACCTGGTGGTGTTCAGGGGTTACTTGTTGCTGTATGACAGTTGGATTTGAACTCACCCCTTGGGTAACCCCACTGAAAGACAGTTGAACCTGGAAACGTCCCCTGGACACGCCCCCTTGTCATGCTGGATATAAAAGAAAAACTTAGGGGTCAGAGCAGTTGCACAAGTGGTAGGGCGTTTGCCTTGCATGCTACAAACTAGGATGGAACGAGGTTTGATTCCCCCAGCGTCCCATATAGTTCCCCAAGCCAGGAGCGATTTCTGAGCCCACAGCCAGGAGTAACCCCTGAGTGTCACCGAGTATGGCCCCAAAACAAACAAAACAAAAGAAAAACAACTTGGACTGTTGTGGGGTGGGGAGGTAGGAAGTGATCAGAGCAGCGCCTGGTCCACTGGGGAGGGAGGGGGCAGAGATAAAGCATCGGAGAGATGCCACCTGCTTTGTATCTATTTCTTTCTCTTTCTTCTTTGAACCCAGGCCCTCCCAAGACCACCTCTGGACAATAAATTTTCCCTCACTCTCTCTCTCCCTCTCTTTGAACCTTCCCATCCCCAGCAGTAGCCCAGGCCTCAGACTCCAGGAGGAATTAAAAGTATACTTGGTAAAAAAATAAAAATAAAAAAGTATACTTGATTTCTCTTTCTCTCCTCTCTTCTCTCTCTGTTGGACAGGTAAATGATTGCTACATTTTTGGCATCCCTGGGTGAGCTCTTGGCTCACCATGGGCCCTTGAAACACTGGGCACTGGCAGCCAGGGGCCTCTGAAGTTACTCCTGGCTCTACACTTAGGAATCACTCCTGGCAGGCTTGGGGTACCATATGGGTTACCAGGGATCAAACCCGGGTCAGCCGAATGCTAGGCAAACAGCCTACCTGCTGTGCTATTGATTTGGACCCTTATTAGTTTTTTTTTTTAATTTTTTTTTTTTTTTGTGGTTTTTGGGTCACACCCGGCAGTGCTCAGGGTTTTTTTTTCCTGGCTCCGTGCTCAGAAATTGTTCCTGGCAGGCACGGGGGACTATATGGGACGCTGGGATTCGAACTGATGACCTTCTGCATGAAAGGTAAACGCCTTACCTCCATGCTATCTCTCCAGCCCCTAGTTTTTTATTTTATGACATAAAACAAGACTACAAACTGTAGTGGTAGAAATAAAAGTCCCGGGCCCGGAGAGATAGCACAGCGGTGTTTGCCTTGCAAGCAGCCGATCCAGGACCAAAGGTGGTTGGTTCGAATCCCGGTGTCCCATATGGTCCCCCGTGCCTGCCAAGAGTAACTCTTGAGCACCACCGGGTGTGGCCCAAAAACAAACAAACAAAAAAGAAATAAAAGTCCCTTGAACTCCCTGACTCAGAGAGCCTTCCTCTAGCTGCTCCTCCCGAGACAAATAGCAAGTGTGAGATGGTCACTTCGTATATGATGGATTCCTCCTTCCAGCTCTGATGAAAGGGACCAGTACCTGATCAGCATCATCAATTCACAGGCCGGAATCTTCATCGAACCAGTACAAGGGACTCAGCACACTCCTTCCTTTGCTCAGGCTGAGTTCCAGCCCTTTCCCCCTTTTCTCTCCAACCCCAATTATTCCTTCATCTGTGGATCATGATTCACATGGCATCACTAAATGCAAGGGTCACAGTCAGTGACTAAATCTTTTCTGTTTGCTTGGATTTGTTTTTTCTTTTTTTTTTTTTTTGGGGGGGGGGGTGTCACACCCAGCAGCAGTCAGAATTATTCCTGGCTCTGCACTCAGAAATTACTTCTGGCAGGACCAGTCCATGGTAGGAAGCTTGCCACAAATAGGGGTGAGTGAAGTTAGAGTCAGAAGGGTTTACTATGGGGTGGGAGAGATAGCATGGAGGTAAGGCATTTGCCTTTCATGCAGAAGGTCATCGGTTCGAATATCGGCGTCCCATATGGTCCCCCTTGTCTGCCAGGAGCAATTTCTGAGCATGGAGCCAGGAGTAACCCCTGAGCACTGCCGGGTGTGACCCAAAAACCACAAAAAAAAAAAAAGGAAGAAGAAGAAGAAGGGTTTACTATCACAAAGATAGTTGGAACTGATCACTCTGGACAAGAATGGGGTGCTGAAAGGGGATAAAGTGATATGTATGATACCCCCTCATTAACAATAGTAAAAACCATAGTGTCAAAAGGAAAAAGAGAAGCAAAATGCCTGCCTAGAGACAGGCATGGGTAGGAAACTGAGGACACTTGTAGCGGGAAAAGTGCACCAGTAAAAGGTGGTGGACATTCTTTTTTTTTTTTTTTTTTTTTTTTTTTTTTGGTTTTTGGGCCACACCCGGCAGTGCTCAGGGGTTACTCCTGGCTGTCTGCTCAGAAATAGCTCCTGGCAGGCACGGGGGACCATATGGGACACTGGGATTCGAACCAACCACCTTTGGTCCTGGATCGGCTGCTTGCAAGGCAAACGCCACTGTGCTATCTCTCCGGGCCTGGTGGTGGACATTCTATGACTGAAACTTAGTCATGAACAATTTTGTAACCATAGAGCTTAGCTAAACTATTTTTTTTAAATAGAATAAAGGAAATTACTCCTGGCAGGCTCAAGTACCTTATAGGATGCCGGGGATAGGACCCAGGTTGGTCGAGTGCACAGCAAACACCCTACTCACTATGCTATCACTCCAGCCTCTCAGTGACCAAATCTTAACTCAAAACTGGGCTGGAGGGGCCAGAGAGATAGCACAGTGGTAGGGCATTTGCCTTGCATGTGGCTAACCCAGGATGGACAATGGTTTGATTCCTGGCATCCCATATGGTTCCCTGAGGTCTGCCAGGAGCGATTTCTGAGCGCAGAGCCAGGAATAACTCCTGAGCATCGCTGGGTGTGTCTCAAAAAACAAACAAAATCCAGTCTGGAAAGCTAGCTCAGGGGTTAAAATGTTTGCTGGTCTTTGCAAACAGCTGACTCAAATTTAATCCCAAATCTTCCTTCTGATACCCCTGAGCCCTTCTAGGAGTGACCCCCTGGAGCACAGAGGCACAGAGCCAGGAGGAAGACCTGAGCACAGCCACATGTGGCCCGAAAATACCAAAACACCAACTCAGAATCACATCTTGCATCTGGGTTTTACTGGCAGAACTGAGCTGTTGCATGACTTGGGTGTAGAATGAGAACAGGGATGGCAAGTGGAAAGAGCATAAGAAGTGGGGCTGGAGCACAGGGGGTAGGCACTTGCTACTAACACAGCAGACCTGGGTTCAATCCCCGGCATCCCATTTAGTCCTGAGTCTGCCAGGAGTGATCCCTGAGTGTGGAGCCAGGAGTTAGCCCCTGAGAATAGCCAAATGGGGCCCCCAAACAAACCAAAACAACAACAAAAAGAAATTCTTTTGTGGGACAATGAGCAAATGAGCTCGAAGGGGACTGGCCCCTGCCTGCAAATTGCTTAGGTCAGTGGAGGAGCGAAGTCGCTGGGACACAGCTAGTTCGAGGACTCCCACTGCAACCAACTTCTCCTCTTAGCCCTCTCTCTGTCCACGGTGCCCCTGCACGGTGGCTCCAAGCTGAGCAACATGAACTCGAAACTCCCGTCACTGGGGTCAGAGTGATAGCATAGTGATAGGGCATTTGCCTTGCATGTGGCCAACTCAGGACAACCTGGGTTCAATTCCTGGCATCCCACATGATCCTTTGAGCCTGCTAGGAGTGATTTTTGAGTACAGAGCTATGAGTAACCCCTGAGCGCCACTGGTTGTGGTCAAAATAAATAAATGTTTTTAGAAATTGGAAAAATAAAAATAGGGGCCAGAGAGAGCACAGCGGTAAGTTGTTTGCCTTAAATGCAGAAGGATGGTGGTTCAAATCCTGGCATCCCATATGGTTCCCTGAGCCTGCCGGGAGTGATTTCTGAGCATGGAGCCAGGAGTGACCCCTGAGCGCCGCTGGCTGTGACTCAAAAAATAAAAATAATTTGAAAAAATAAAAATAAATCAAAGGAATAGAAACTAGCGTCTCTGCCTCTGACTGGGGCTGCATCCCCAATCCTGAACACAAATTCAATCTGTGAGTGAGCAGCTGACCTTTAGGCTTGTTTCACGTTTATGGCACTGCTAGCAATGAGGTCGCTTAGGGGACAGCAAGTCCATGCACAAGTGGGGATCATGCTCCCCTCCAAGGCCCTGAGACCAGAAGCTCAAGTGATATCCCTTAATTTCTCCCCAAGCCCTAGAGGAATGCAATCTGGCTGGCTGGCCTGAGCTGTGTGTTTACTTACGACTGGGGGACTCCTCCGATGCCGAAACCCACCAGGCCCCGTAGCACCAGGATCCAGCTGTAGACGGGCGCAAATGCACTGAGGATGCCATAGTACAGGGTCCAGAGGACACTGATCTTCAGGCCCTGTGGACACAGAGCAATGCCAGGTCACAGGGGTCCCACATACTGTGATACTGGCTCTGGGGCAGTGCCCAGTGAAGGCTCTCCTATAGGGAATCCCTGGGACTCAAGACTTAGTCAGGAGCCCTCTGGATGTATGGGGCCAAGGTTGAGGGGGTTTGAAGGGGCATTTGGTCATGCAGCATTTGACAGTGGGTCCCTCAAGATGCCAGACGCTCTCATGGCTTGAGCCCTGTCAGTACTAGTGCTGGTCCCCATGACCGTTTGCTTCCACTTAACTTTCAATGACATTTATTTTTTTCAAACATTATTTTATTTATTTAGTTTTGGGTTTGGAGCCACACAAGACAGGGGTTACTCCTTGCTCTGCACTCATAAATCACTCCTGGCAGGCTCAGGGTTCCATATGGAATGGCAGGGATCGAAACCGGGTTGGCTATGTGCAAGGCAAATGCTTTATCTGCTGTGCTATCGCTCAGGCCCCCGAACTTTTTTGTTTGTTTTTGTCCAAATCCAACAGCACACAGAGGGTACTGCTGGCTCTGCCCTCAGAAATTGCCCCTGGCAGTCTCAGGAAACCACTTGGGATGCTGGGAATCAAACCCAAGTCCATCCTGGATTGGCTGTATGCAAGGCAAGCACCCTACCACTGTGCTAACACTTCAGCCCCTCAAAAATTATTTTTTATAATACATAAAAAGCATCAGAAATACAAATCTGGCCTAATGGTTAAACCAGTTAAATCAGGGCTGGACCGATAGCACAGCGATAAGGCATTTGCCTTGCACGTGGCCAATAGAGGATAAATCCCGGTTCAAATCCCAGCATCCCGATGGTCCCCTGAGCCTGCCAGGAGTGACTTCTGAGCACAGAACCAGGAGTAAGTAACCCCTGAGCGCTGCTGGGTATGACCCAAAAACAAAACAAAACAAAACAAAACAAACAGTTAAACCAAAATTTTTACCCCTTGGTTGCATCAGCGACTTGAAAACATCAGTAGTCATTTCAGAAAGTTTCTGGAGACTGGAGCAACAGTACTTTTACTTTTCCAAAAATGTGTTTTGTTTAAAAAAAAAAGTGTATCTAAATATATTAAGTATGTATGAACAGAACAGATAAGACAGAAATGGGCAATCTTCAAATTCTTTCAGCAAGTCCCCCCCTGGAAATCTACCCTCTTTTTTTGGTTGTTTTTTTGGGGCACATCCAGCTATACCACAGGTCAAACCCAGGTTGATTCTGTACTGTACTATCTGTACTGTACTATTTCTCTGACCCTGAAGAATCTACCTTCGTTTTTGTTTATTTTTTTATTTGCTCAGGGGTTACTCCTGGCTCTGTGCTTAGGAATTACTTCTGGCAACGCTCAGGGGACCATATGCGATGCCGGGGATCCAACCTGGGTTGGCCTCTTGCAAGACAAAAGCCCTTCCCGCTGTGCAATCGCTCCAGCCCCAAAACTTACCTCCTTTAGGTCAACAGAAAGTGTCCCCCACCCATTTGCACATGCGCCTGCAACTGCTCCTCTGAATCATCCTAGCACCCCACCTTCCACCCTGAGGAGGCATCCTTCCCTTTGGGCACAGTTGTGCCTCGACCAATGGCAGCAACGAAGCTGCCTCTCTACACCCGACAGCCATGACGGCAAAATTGGTGCCTGCCGAGCACACCACCACTTAGTTCTCAGCGCCTTTGGGCTTCTGCTAATGTAAGCGAGCTTTGAACCGAGAGAAATAAATGCCTCAGAAACAAGACATAATTAGCAGGGCCGGAGAGATAGCATGGAGGTAAGGCATTTGCCTTTCATGCAGAAGGTCATCAGTTCGAATCCTGGCGTCCCATATGGTCCTCCGTGCCTGCCAGGAGCGATTTCTCAGCATGGAGCCAGGAGTAACCCCTGAGCACTGCCGCGTGTGACCCAAAAACCACACACACACACACACACACACACACACACACACACACACACACACACACACACACACACACACACACACAAGACATAATTAGTAACAAAAGAAGAACCAAACAAGGGAGAAAGGGGAGAGTGTGCTCCACTGGCACCTGGCAGACAAGCCCTTCTCCCACCGGGGCTGCCTGGGAAGGAGGTCACAGGTGACCTCAGGAGCAAAGACCAAAGAGGGGCCCCCACAGATCTGCTGCTGGCTCTCATTTGCCCACAGAGGCCAGACTTTCTAGCTCTCCCCAGAAAATGAGGGCTCAGCAGTCATTTGCCACAGCCAGTCCAAAGATGCAGACAGAGGCAAGGCCCATGGGGTTAGTCCTAGAGATGGCAGGAATGTCTCCCAGCCCTCTGGGCTCTTCATAAACTACCCTTGTCATTCTGCCTAGCATCTCTCCTGTCTTTCAGCTGGCTGACGCTATCCTCCTCTCTCCTTCCCCTTTCCTATATTCATGGCTTGAAACACCCCTTGAAGGCCCAGGCTCTACAGATGCATGCAGAAACATCAGGCATTCATTAATTTGCTCATGCAATTATTTCTCTGATAATAAGCCTATATTGAGTGCCTGCTATATGCCAGATACTAGAGTTACAGAGCTCTATTATACAGTCACTCGTTCAATCAGTTGACATGCCTGTGATGTGTTCAACACCAGAGGAACTGATGTCAGCCTTCCTTTCCTTTCCTTCTTTCCTTCTTTCCTCCCTCCCTTCCTTTTCCTCCCTCCCTTCTTTTCCCTCCCTCCCTTCTTTTCCCTCCCCCCTTCCTTTCCCTCCCTCCCTTCCTTTCCCTCCCTCCCTTCCTTTCCCTCCTTCCCTTCCTTTCCCTTCCTTCCTTCCTTCCTTCCTTTCCTTCCTTTCCTTCCCTTCCTTCCCTTCCCTTCCCTTCCCTCCCTTCCCTCCCTTCCCTCCCTTCCCTCCCTTCCCTCCCTTCCCTCCCTTCCTCCCTTCCCTCCCTTCCCCTTCCTTCCTTCCTTCCTTCCTTCCTTCCTTCCTTCCTTCCTTCCTTCCTTCCTTCCTTCCTTCCTTCCTTCCTTCCTTCCTTCCTTCTTTCTTTCTTTCTTTCTTTCTTTCCGCCTTTATTGAACACCCTGCATACTTCTGTTTTGGGTTTTTTTTTTGGTTTTTGGGTCACACTTGGCAGCACTCAGGGGTCACTCCTGGTTCTACACTCAGAAATCGCTCCTGGCAGACTTGGGGGACCATATGGGATGCCAGGATTTGAATCACCGTCCTTCTGCATGCAAAGCAATCGCCCTACCTTCGTGCTATCTCTCTGGCCCCCATACTTCTGGCAGCTTAAGACTAATATCTGTCTCATTCATTCATTCACCCATTTGCTGAACATGTAACAAACTCCTGCTACTTGCTATTTTTGGTTCTGGCCTATAGCATGACTGCCAGATAGTCTGCCTTTCTGGATCTTTCTTTGTGTTTTTAAAATTGTTTATCATCTCGTTACAGAGAATTCTCTCAGGCCTGTGGGAAAAGGCTCAAGGGCTAAGGTAGACAAGTGATTTGCTCAGTCATCAGTACCCAATCCCCAGGCTGGAGAGTTCTCAGGGCTGAGCAGAGGTGAGGCATGTCTGAACAAGTCTTGGTTTGAGTTCCAGCTTGAATCTCCTAAGCACTGCTGGGCGGAAGCCCTAACATCAAGTTGGGGGGAGAGCCTTCCGAGAACCAATGAATATGGACCTCAAACCAAAACAAACCACAGGGCTAGAGTGATAGCACACAGCTGGGAGGGCATTTGTCTTGCACACAGAAAACCCGGCTCGACTCCCTGCATCCTATTGGGTTCCCTGAGCCTACCAGAAGTGGTTTTTGAGAGCAGAACCAGGAGTAACCCCTGAGCACTGCTGGGTGTGGCCAAAACCAAAAACAAATAAAATCCACTAAAAGAACTTGGTCCTATATTGAATGTTGGACTTCAAAAGAGCCACTCAGGGCTCAATGGCCTTCTCCAGGGATTGGATGGCACCCCATTATTTTTAGCAAAGATCATCCATGCCTGAAGCATATGAGATTCATCACAGGCAGGTGTTCCAAGGGAAAGGCAAGGCAAATGGAGCCTCTACTCAGTTCCTGGGCCTCAGGATTCCAGAGCACCTGATTTACAAAAACAAACCCCAAACTGGACCTCTGTGTTGTTATGCAAAACACATGCTTTATAAAAATTAGGGTCAACTGGTTCATAAAGCATCGTATGGGATATAGAAAACACACCTATTCTTTTAATTTTATTTTTAAGCAGGGGGCTAGACCCAGCTACATACCGTACCCTGCAGTGCTCAGAATTATATCCTGGCTCTGCATTCAGGAATCACTCTTGGCGGAGCCTGGGAGAACCACAGGGGATGCCAAAGATCGATGAGGAGTTGGCCTCATGCAAGGCCAGTGCCCTCTGGGCTATACTATCACTCTGGCACCAAAGTTATTCTCATTACATTGATTTTTATGTTTTCTTATTCAGTCCTTTCAGCAACCCTTTACATTATGCAATTTGCTGTTTGGTGAGGGGGAATAAATACAAAATGTGGTATTCAGGAGGCCTGGAAGGTCCTTTCCAAAGATTCTTGGCCAACTGGGCAGTGGATCAGTGAGATTTCAGCCACCCCAATATTGCTTGCACCTGGTGATGCTCGGGAGGACTAGGTGGTACTAGAGATCAAATTGGGGTGAACTGTTTGCAAAGCATGTGTCTTTACTCCAACTTGGCCTTCCAACAACCTTCAAGGTACTCCTGTCATCCAGATGAGGAAACTGAGGCCCAGAGAAGCCCAGAAGAAAGGTATCCAAAGGAACCCTGTGTGATGGACAGAACTACGAGCCACTGTTGCTCCAGCCTCCCAAGAGCCTACATCCCACTGCCCTTGCCTTCCTGTGCCTTCCACACCCACAACCCAAGCTGTAGAAACTTCAAGAAAAATCCAAGTGGTCCAGTGAGCCCTCTTCAGATAGGAGACTGTGAAGTCACGCAGTCGTCACCCTCCCAGACACCTACCTGCTGGCCAGGGTGGAGCAAGAAGTCAAGGGTGAGTCTCTTCCTTGCCAAAGCTGCCCACTTGCCAGCTTGTCTGCTGTGGCTTCAACTCTGGGCGTGTTTGAGCATCAGAGTCAGCTCAGCCCAAGCCCAAATGCCAGGCAAGGCAGAATCCCACCATCTGGATATGATGCTCTCTCTTACTCTCTCATTCTCTCTCTTGTTCTCTCTCTCTCTCTCTCTTGCTTTCTATCTCTTTCTCTCATTCTCTCTCCCTCTCCCCATCATTTGAGGAAGGGGATGCTAAGTGCCAAGGGGTCTGAATGGGCAGTGTCAGAGTATAGATTCCTAAACCCTGAGCTCCCTACTGTATCCTCACCCCTTTCTAGCCACCATCTCCCAGGGCCCAGGCTGTGGTTCTGCTACTGGCCAGGGGTGCAGGGACTCAGGAGAAGGCATGCAGCGGAGTGCCTTACTGTTTTCCGGCCGTATTGATCCGAGATGTTCCCCCAGAGGGTGGAGCTAGACATCATGCCCACAAAGACCACCTGTGGGCAGAAAGTGACTTCCATAAGTGCCTGAGTGTGGCAGACAAAGAGGAAAGCATGGGACAGACAACCGGGCCCCACTGAGCCAGACAACCAGAACCCAGCTCAGGGGGACCCTTGACCACTCAGTCCAGCATCATGGAGGTGTTACGCTAATCTTTCTTTCCATATTTTCTTTTTCTTTCCTGGCTTTTTGGGGTCACACCCGGTAGTGCTCAGGACTTACTTCTGGCTCTGCACTCAGAGATCACTCCTAGTAGGATTGTAGTGGGGAGGGATCTTATGGGATGCCAGGGATCAAACTAAAGTCTGCTGCATGCAAGGTAAACACCCTCTCTACTGTGCCAGATTGGGCTCAGTCCTAACCTGTACTTTTCAGGGTCAGAAACAGAGGTTGGAGTGCAGCAGCCAGGTGGCAAGGGGCACACTGAACTAGGCTGGCTCAGAGTGGCTGCAGGTCACCCCTTACCGACCTTGCAGCCCAACTGAGAAAAAAGGTCACGAGCTGCAGGGCAGCGTTGGGAGAGATGCATTATAGGCAAGTGGGGGTGTTATGGGGACAGAATCATTCCTGGAGCTGCAGGGCAGAAGCTTGGACTAGGCCCTATGGAATAGAACCCAAGGCATTGTCAGTGAGTCTGAGGATCAGGGCTAAAAACCTACTCCCCCCACCCAAAAAAAAACAAAAACCCTAAAACAAACAAAAAAGGATGTCAGTGACTATTAGAATTTTCATGCCACACAGCACACCAGTTTCTTCCACATTTTATATTTATTTTTTGTATGATTGGGGGGCTCTCAGCGATGCTCAGGGGTTACATCTAATTCTGTGCTCAGGATTTACTCGTGGAAGGCTCAGGGGATTCTATGGGATGCCAAAGATCAAACCGTAGTGGGCCATGTGCAAGGCAAATGCCCTTCCTACTGTGCTATATTGCTCCAGCCCCATTCCATGTAGGTTTTGTTGTTGTTTGTTTTATTTTTTGATCACATTCTGTGGTCCTCAGGAGTTACTTCTGGCTCTTTGCTGAGAAATTACTCCTGAATGGGAGTAATGCGCCGGAGCAGTGGCACAAGGCATAAGCGTCTGCCTTGCATGCACAATCCTAGGACAGACAGTGGTTCGATTCCCCGGTGTCACATATGGTCCCCCAAGCCAGGAGCAATTTCTGAGCGCATATTCAGGAGTAACCCCTGAGCATCACCAGGTGTGGCCCAAAAAACAAAAAAGGAAGGAAGGAAGGAAGGAAGGAAGGAAGGAAGGAAGGAAGGAAGGAAGGAAGGAAGGAGGGAGGGGATGGAGGGAGGGAGGGAGGGAGGGAGGGAAGTGAAGGAGGGAGGGAGGTGAAGGAGGGAGGGAGGGAGGTGAGAGGAGGGAGGGAGGGAGGGAGAGAGGGAGGGGAGGGAGGGAGGGAAGGGAGGGAGGGAGGGAGGGAAGGGAGGGAGGGAGGGAGGGAGGGAAGGGAGGGAGGGAGGGAGGGAAGGGAGGGAGGGAGGGAGGGAAGGGAGGGAGGGAGGGAGGGAAGGAGGGAGGGAGGGAGGGAAAGGAGGGAGGGAGGGAGGGAGGGAGGGAGGGAGGGAGGAAGGAAGGGAGGAAGGAGGGAAGGAAGGGAGGAAGGAGGGAAGGAAGGGAGGGAGGGAAGGAAGGAAGGGAGAGAAAGAAATTACTCCTGGCAGGCTCAGGGGATAATATGAGATTCTGGGGTTTGAACTTGGGTTGGCTCTGTACAAGACAAATGCCCTACACACTGTGCCCTACACACCAGTCCCTTCCATGTTCTTTAACTCAATAGAAAGGAGCCTAATTGAGCTGTCTTGAGGGAGACAAGTGAAACTAATCTTTCATAAGCAGCTGCTTGTTCTTTGGCATAGAACTAGGAGGTTGTAGAAACTAACTGTGGCTTTATTTATTGAGTTATTAAAAATATTTCCCTCAGGCTCTTCCCCCAAACTTCTGATATGTGGAACAAAACTTTTCATCATATTTCTTCAGTTAAAAAATAGAGAGCCAGGGCCCGGAGAGATAGCACAGCGGCGTTTGCCTTGCAAGCAGCCGATTCAGGACCAAAGGTGGTTAGTTCGAATCCCGGTGTCCCATATGGTCCCCCGTGCCTGCCAGGAGCTATTTCTGAGCAGACAGCCAGGAGTAACCCCTGAGCACTGCCAGGTGTGGCCCAAAAACCAAAAAAAAAAAGAGAGCCAGAGCAATAGTACAGCAGGTAGAGTGTTTGCCTTGTATGTGCGTAGATGACTCAGGTTCAATCCCTGGTATGCCATAGGGTCCCCTGAGCCTACCAGGGGTGCCTCCATGTGTGGCCCCAAAACCTAAATAAATAGTAAAATAAAATAACAATAAAAAGAAAAGTGGAATTAAAATTGTGGCTGAGCCTTCTTATACTGGCAGTAAGTTATCCTCTGTGAGCTGGAGGCTTATGGGGACCACACAGACCACTCGGGGCACCCTAATAGTTAGCAAAATTGCTTCACCTTTGTCAATATGAATTGCAGGGGACAGAGCCATAGTATAGTGAGGAAGGCGCTTGCCTTGCACTTGGCCAACCCAGGTTCATTCCCCAGCATCCCATAGGGTCTGCTGAGCACTGCCAGGAGCGATCCCTGATCCTAGAGCATGGGTAATCCCTGAGTTTCACCAGGTATGGCCCAAGAAGCAAAATGGCACCTGGGTTTTGTCCATGTCCTGTTACTAAAAACAATCATGATAACTCAGTGCGGAGAAAAAAATAATGCAAAGCTTAGAACCTCATGTTCCCACTGTGATTTAAAATGTATGTACGTTGTCATGGAAAATCACTGTAGGCTGACAACAAAATGATTTTCACTGTGAAACATTGCACCACAATAAAGTGAGATAAAATAGAATGAAAATCATGCAAGGTGAAAACATACAAAGTTGTTCTTCAAAATTTCTTATTCATGTTTTTTTGGGGGTGCGGGGTGTCAGGGGCTGCCAGGGACCAAACCTGATAATGAATATAGAACATGTGCTTCACTTTTTGGCCTTCACTCGTGAAACCTTTGAACAGAAGATGGTAGGTATTAACTTAATGCTTTAATTCCACTGACTGCAGTTAAAAGTAGGGTATTAGCAACTGGAGCAATTGTACAGTGGATAAGAAATTACTCCTATTAGTTCACGGGGGACCACATGAGTTGCCAGGAATCGAACATGGGTTGGCCATATGCAAGTGCCCTCTCTGCTGTATTTTTACTACAACCCAGAAAAAAGTGATTTTTTACAAGGTGTAAGTGGTGAACTCAGGTGGGTTCCAGTGCCCTGGCAGTAGGAGAGTTGGTATCTGCCAAGAGGTGCAGCAATAAGCATTGGCTACAGGCCTACCAGGATATGGAAAGGGGAGGAGGGAAAAGCGGCAGCTGAGGCAGTACTGGACTTCATTTTCTGTGAAGCTCTTGGATGCATCAGGAGAAGGGGAACCATCTTGAAACAGCCCCACAGAGTCAAAGCCGCACTTTACTGGACCGAGCCCCCCCATCACTTACCGAGGTCAGTAGTGCCACCTGCCAGCTGGGCAGCCTCCACTCACAGTGTAGCTGGGGCGCCAGAATGCTCAGGATCATCATCTCCATGGCGTCTGCCATCTGCAGGGAGGAAGCAAGAACATAAGGAGGTCAGGCTGCTGCCAAGTGCATGACCACAGGGAGGCCAAGTTTAAACCTCTCTGACCACTGGCCGTGTGCACTACCACCTATCAAAATATTGAACACGGGCCCGGAGAGATAGCACAGCGGCGTTTGCCTCGCAAGCAGCCGATCCAGGACCAAAGGTGGTTGGTTCAAATCCCGGTGTCCCATATGGTCCCCCGTGCCTGCCAGGAGCTATTTCTGAGCAGACAGCCAGGAGTAACCCCTGAGCACTGCCGGGTGTGGCCCAAAAACCAAAAAAAAAATAAAAAATAAATTGAACGCAGCAGCAGAACAGAGCAGCACTAGGCCAAAATCCACAGCTAAATGTTTAACATTTGTATATGTGTGTGTGGCTCTGTGTGTGTGTTCTTATGATTAAAAAGGGGGAATGAGCTGAAGTGACAGTACAGCAGGGAGGGCATTTGCCTTGCACATAGCCAACCTAGTTTGATCCTCAGTATCCCATAGGGTCCCCCAAGCCTGCCAGGAGTAATTTTTGAGCACAGAGCCAGGAGTAACTCCCAAATGCTGCCAGGTGTAGCCCAAAAACCACAAAAAAATTTTTTTAATACAAAAATTAAAAGGGGGGAAGCAGAGCCATAGCATACCAAGGGGACATTTGCCTTGCACAAGGTCAACCTAGGTTTGATTCCCGACATCCCATAAGGTTTTTTAGTGCAGCCAGGTGTGATTCCTGAATTCAGAGCCAGGAGTATCCCCTGAGCAACACCAGTGTGGCCTAAAAATAAAAATAGGAATGTGGAAAAAAAAAGAGGGGGACCGGAGAGATAGCATGGAGGTAAGGCATTTGCCTTTCATGCAGAAGGTCGGTGGTTCAAATCCCGGCATCCCATATGGTCCCCCGAGCTTGCCAGGAGTGATTTCTGAGCATAGAGCCAGGAGTAACCCCTGAGCGCTGCCAGGTGTGACCCCCAAAAAAAAACAAAAAAGAAAAATGTAAATGTGGAGGCTCAGAGAGGTAGTACAGAGAACAGGGGTAAGGCACTTACTTGCCTTACATGATTTGACCCCAGCACTGCATATGATTCCTTGAACACTGGCAGGAATAACCCCTGAGCACAGAGCCAGGAGTAGTTCCTGAGCACCACCAAGTTTAGCCAAAGCCCACTTTTAGCCACCCCAAATTGGAACTCTTCCCAAATTAATTGGAACACCATATTTTTAAAATCCTAGGGGAAAAATTATTTTAGCCAAGGTGAAGAGAGTACTCTTTTTTTCTTTTTCTTTTCTTTTTTTTTTTGAGAGAGAGTACTATTTTTTTTTCATCCCAATACTCATTTATTTTAGTTCGGGTAGAATCATCAGCGTCCATCACAAGAACAGCTTTGTGAAAGTGGACGACAAAAAAAAAAAAAAAAAAAAAAAAAAAAGGCAGGCCTTGAGAGATAGCACAATGGCGTTTGCCTTGCAAGCAGCCGATCCAGGACCAAAGGTGGTTGGTTTGAATCCCGGTGTCCCATATGTTCCCCGTGCCTGCCAGGAGCTATTTCTGAGCAGGCAGCCAGGAGTAACCCCTGAGCACCGCTGGGTGTGGCCCCCCCCCAAAAAAAAAAAAAAAAGGCAAGCCCAGAAGCAGACAGGGTGGCCCTGGGATTGGCGACAGAGGGAATAGTGAAAATTAAGTTAGTGGAGAAATTCTAAAGGGCTAGTGCTGCTGCATTTGGGAAAATGGCTTTGGTTTTAGGGCCACACCCAGCTGTACTCAGGACTTACTCTTGGCTCTGCACTCAGGAATCACTCATGGCAATGCTCAGGGGACCATATTGGACGCTGGGGATTGAACCCAGGTAGGCCTCTTGTAAAGCAAGATCCCTACCCGCTGTATTTTCTCTCCAGCTCAAGAAAATGTTTTTGTTTTTGTTTTACTACATGATTTCCCCCTATTTCTGGGTTCACAAAAATGAGTTTCAATGGTATGTACACTTTAGATATAAAATCTACAATTAGGGAGTTAGGACCAGGAATTGTGAATCCCTTGAAACAAAGCATATTTTTCTCTGCACATTTCTTTTTATTTTTAAATAGTAAGCACCCCTGATCATGTAGGTCATCATCTGTGGCAGTCATGAGCCTCAATAGTGAGGTTATCTAAGCATCAGGTCCTCTGAAGGTCATAAACAATCACGCCCCCTCAAGCGCAGACCTGAGGCACCATCAGGATCACGTGACATACACTGTTGCTTCAGGAAAATGCTTTATGTGAAGATACCATGTCTCTCCTGGTTTAGCAGAAGGGTCCCCAGAGACTGGCTGTGAACTCAGCGCCCCCAGAACACTTACCCACGCCAAGCCGGTGAGGATAGACAGTTTCCATTGGAATTTTCCAAACCCAATGGCTTCCACCGCATCTTCCACCATGAAAGTATCTGGGAAGGTGAAAGGGGAAGGACAGGCAGGAGTGAGTGATTCCAGTGTGATACTGGGGTATGTGTATAGAGGAGAGGTATTCAGCCAAGTTCAGTAAAGACTGGTTCCAGGGGTAATGCTAGAACATCCCAGCAAGCCCAAAGAGCACCATGGCTGCCATGATGTTTAGAGGAGACCTTAAAAAACGTAGATTGATTATACAGTGATAAATCGATGATTCTGGATCCAGGCTATGAAACATGGCCCAACTGGTTTAAAGACCAGGCTTAAAACATGGTTAAAAGGTACAATGCATACAAATATAAAACATGTTGCTCCCTTCTTGGATAATCTAATAGTTTTAAAGAAAAAAAAAGGTATAAGAAGAGATGTAGAATGTATTGTTCATGCTAATGAAAAAAAAATAAGGCAAGATCACCAATTTTGTTTGATTATGTTCTTTTTTTTTTTTTTTTTTTGGTTTTTGGGCCACACCCGGTAACGCTCGGGGGTTACTCCTGGCTATGTGCTCAGAAGTTGCTCCTGGCTTGGGGGACCATATGGGACACCGGGGGATCGAACCACGGTCCGGTCCGTCCGAGGCTAGCGCAGGCAAGGCAGGCACCTTACCTTTAGCGCCACCGCCCGGCCCCTTTGTTTGATTATGTTCTGAGAAATGGATGTTTGTATGTCCTTATGAGTGTCTTTTTTTTTTTTTTTTTTTTTGGTTTTTGGGTCACATCCAGCAGCGCTCAGGGGTTACTCCTGGCTCTATGCTCAGAAATCACACCCGGCAGGCTCGGGGGGCCATATGGGATGCCAGGATTCGAACCAATGTCCTTCTGCATGCAAGGCAAATGCCTTACCGCTGTGCTATCTCTCCAGTCCCCCTGATGAGTGTCTTAATATATATATTGTTGTATACACTATATACAAAGCTAAACTTTGGGGGTAGTTGGGCACTTGCCTTGTACATGGTTAGCCCATGTTTAAACAGTCTCATGAGCACTGCCAGGAGTAATTTCTGAGTGCTGAGCCAGAGTTGCCCTTGAGCATTGCTGGGTGTGTGGCCCCAAACACCCTCAACTTTGTTCCTTTGTTTCGGGTTGTTTGGTCACCTTTGAGGGAGAAATAATGCAGTCCAATTGTTACCAGAGGAGCAGCTACTTGAAGTACATGCCCCACTGAGCAACTAGTCTGGGAATTAATTCAACTGGATTCCCAAGGCCTTGCAAGCAGCCAACTGGAGTTAGGTCCCCAGCATCCAATGCACCCCTGATCACCAACAGAAGCAATTTCTGACTGCAGTGTTAGGAGTAACCCCTGAGCATCACCAGGTGTGGCTCCAAAAAGAAAGCAAACAAGAAAACCCCAACTTGACTCCAAAATTAAAAATTAATTAAAAAGGGGCCGGCAAGGTGGCGCTAGAGTTAAGGTGTCTGCCTTGCAAGTGCTAGCCAAGGAAAGGACCACGGTTCGATCTCCCAGGGGTCCCATATGGTCCCCTCAAGCCAGGGACAATTTCTGAGTGCGTAGCCAGGAGTAACCCCTGAGCATCAAACGGGTGTGACCTAAAAAACCAAAAAAAAAAAAATTCATTAAAAAGGTGGGGCCAGGGCGATGGCACAGTGCTAGGGTGTTTGCCTTGCATGCAACTGACCCAGGACGAACTGCAGTTCAATCCCCCAGTGTTCATATGGTCCCCCAAGGCAGGAGCGATTTCTGAGCGTATAGCCAGGAGGAACCCCTGAATGTCACCGGGTGTGGCTCAAAAAAAAAAACACAAAAAATATTAATTAAAAAGCAGTAAACCCTAAGCTGGAGAGACAGCACAGCAGCGTTTGCCTTGCAAGCAGCCAATCCAGGACCTAAGGAGGTTGGTTCAAATCCCGGCGTCCCATATGGTCCTCTGTGCCTGCCAGGAGCTATTTCTGAGCAGATAGCCAGGAGTAAGCCCTGAGCACCACCGAGTATGACCCAAAAAAAAAAGCAGTAAACCCTGAGGCAAGTGTAATAGCACAGCAGGTAGGGCATTTGCCTTGCACACAGCTGACTGTGGTTTGATTCCTAGCATCCCATAGGGTCCCTTGAGAATGCCAGGAGTGATTCCTGAGTGCAGAGCCAGGATTAACCCCTGAGCGCCGCTTGGTATGGCCCATAGACCTAAAGGAAAACAAAGAGGTGCCAGTGGTGGAGTGGGATCTAGAATATGCTTCAAGAGCTGCAATAATAGAATAGACCCTAAGTGATGACCCCCTACTTACCAGGAGGTTTGCTAACATCATGTGTCGTCATGATGTGGACACTCATCTTTTGTCTGTTACAGCAGGTCGGTTGAGGCCCACACCACTGGCCTCAGAATCTCCCAACAGCCCCTGGACTCTCCTCCCCCTTCCCCACACCCCTCCCTGGCACTCTGCTCTCAGCACAGTGACTAACGGGGATCGTGATAATGAGGAGAGTTTTTTTAAATGTTTTTAGGATATATATATATATATATTTTAACTTTTCTTTTTTAAAGGACTGCTTCATTTTAGAATTATAGCCTGCTAACAGAAATTTGCCAGAAGAGTGGGGGAGCTACAGAAACAAAGAGGCCTCAGACAGTTAGGAAGAGGTTTCAGACAGCTAGCTTGAACTAAGATAAGCAAGTTCTGCTTTCACAGCTCCCAAGGACAGCAAGCCTGGAAGATAAGACCAGTCTTGGGCATGTGAGATCAATACCCATTTATGCTCACTGTTAGTTTATAACTGCCACTTTAAGTAAGTTTTGAGCTTTATAGGATATATCAATAAGTTAAGTTAATTGATAAGTACTCATTTACTATTACTAATTATTATAAGCCTAGAGTGATTTGAGCAGTACCAGCCAGAGGGGGCTCTTGGCGCCAGAAAGCCCAACTCCCATGCTTCTAAGGCTGACATATGTGCCACTCTGTGCCAAGAACTCTAACCATTAGCTACATTTGAACCTTGAGTTTTAATGATCCCCTTTCTTCTCTACAACTAACAAGGCCAGGGTCCTGGCCCACTGTAATAAGCTGACACCTGCAATATGTAACACTAGGATTGATAAGTTTTAAAGGTCATCTCTTTGTTCATTGAATGTGTCTCTCAAAGTTATGATGTTTTTTCTTTCTCCTTCCTTCCTTCCTTCCTTCCTTCCTTCCTTCCTTCCTTCCTTCCTTCCTTCCTTCCTTCCTTCCTTCCTTCTTTCTTTCTTTCTTTCTTTCTTTCTTTCTTTTTTTTTTTGGTTTTTGGGTCACACCCGGCAGTGCTCAGGGGTTACTCCTGGCTGTCTGCTCAGAAATAGCTCCTGGCAGGCACGGGGGACCATATGGGACGCCGGGATTTGAACCAACCACCTTTGGTCCTGGATCAGCAGCTTGCAAGGCAAATGCCGCTGTGCTATCTCTCCGGGCCCTATGATGTTTTTTAATGTAAGCCTTTGTTCATAGCTGCGTCTATGACTGATAAGGAAAAGTGCTGTTCTTGCTTGAAAATTCCTATATAAACTCTGCAGAAAAGAGCCTCGGGGACTCTGCTCTGAGATCTGTCTCAGCAGAGACCCTGACCGGCCAGAATAAATTCTCACCTGTTGCTTGTGCATGGTCTGTGTCTCTTTGGGACCCTCAAGGCGCCAAAAGGACGGAGGGGCACATTGCCCCGGATCCTAACAGTGATGTAATAACACAGTGGCACAGCTGGCCCTTGAGGTGTGGGGTCTTATCCCCAGCACCGCCAAAAGCACAAAAGAAAAAACTAGAAATGCAACAGGCCTTGGGTTGAAGTCAGGGGTTCTCTCCCATGTGGGCATCTGTGCAGGACATTCCCACTCATTGTACCATCACCATCAGCACCAACTCTGTCCTCCCCATCCACCATCAATACCATTCTCACCCTCCTCCTCGTTGCCACCATAGTCTTCCTCACTACCACCCCTTTGTTGTCATGGCTGCTGCTCCCCACCACTACATGCTCCTCCTCAGTGCCAAGATCCTCCTCCCCTCATCCTTTCTTCCTCCTCTTCTTCCTCCTTCCCCTCTTTCTCCTTCTCCCTCACTTTCTTCTCCCCTCCCTCTTCCCCCCTCCCCCCTCCCTGGCACTCTGCTCTCAGCACAGTGACTAACGGGGATTGTGATGTAATGGCCACAGGCGGAGAAAGCTGGAGGATCCGGACCACCCTTCCAGGGGGCACCCCTGGGCCCCGGGGGGCCATATTCCAGCCCCTGACAGAGTCCCAGTCTGTTGCCCCTCTCACAGGACTC
The DNA here is from genome assembly GCF_024139225.1 of Suncus etruscus. Taxonomy (NCBI): domain Eukaryota; kingdom Metazoa; phylum Chordata; class Mammalia; order Eulipotyphla; family Soricidae; genus Suncus; species Suncus etruscus. Next base: position 19,499,862 of record NC_064862.1, read on the forward strand.
CCTTACCGTCGGTGGGGTTGGCAAACTCCTTGGGTACGGGTGCCCCATCGTCCAGCTCCACAGCCTCTAGGCCCACTCGGACCCCCTCGATCTGGACCTCATGCTCCCCTGAAGCCACGCCGTCCTCTGACCGGGCACTCTCCCCCGTGCGCCGAAATTTCACCACCCTGGAGGACACAGCAGGTATGGGGATGTTGGCTGGGATGTTGGCAGACAGACGCACCCAGCCCAGATAGGTGAAAGGCTTTTTACGAAGGTCCTGGGCCCAATAGTGCCCCCCCATTCTACCCCCAAATACCAGGGCTGCCTCCCCAACAATTAGCTTTTATTTTTTTTTTTTATTTATGGTCCACACCTGGCAGTGCTTGGGTTACTCCTGGCTCTGTGTTCAGCAACCACTCCTAGTCGTGCTCAGGGGACCATATGGGATGCCAGGGATCAAACCCGGGTCGGACTCATGCAAGGCAAACACCTTCCCCACTGTGCTGAGGCTCTGGCCTCAATATTCCCTTTTTAAAATCCATAAGGCACATCAAACAGAGATGACAATGAGAGAAACAGCTTCACTGCTTCTATTGTCCAGTTTCAGGTAGCCCAGTAGGAGATCGCCTATATTTGGCCCTTAATGTAGGTGACAAGACCGGATCAAATCCCTTTGTTGTCTCCTTGTCTGTCCTCACCACCACACCGTTTCCTTTCTTGGATATCCTCTTGCTCCCTTGCTGGAGTCACTCTTCACCTGAGCTGCTGGAAGGGAAATATTGTGATCCTCGCTGGAGAGGATCTCCCTAAGTGGAGACCATAAACTTATCTCCTCAATGTTGGGTTTTCAAGAAACTAGATCCGAAGCTCTTCAAAGTCATCTTAGCCCTGTAGTAAACTCCATCTAAGATGCACTTTGCTGTTTTCTCCACCATCAACAGATTGGTCCGTAGTGCAGAGGACAGTCACATTGTAGGATAAGCATCACTATTTTCCTCTTCCCCGCAGAAAAGTCGGTACCCACTAAACTCGCCTCCCCAAGGGCCCGGAGCGATAATGCAGTGAATAAGGCACAGGCCTGGCAGAAATAGAAAAAGCACAGTGAAAAAAAAAAAGAAAAGAAAAAAGAAAAAGCACAGTGGGTGTTTGGATGTTTTCCCCCAGAAGCCTGGGGGCTGAGCCTGCAGCTGTCACCCCAAGGCGGTTGGACAGATGCTCCCAGGCCCTGCCAGGTGGAGACATGTCAGAAAAGGGGAATGGCTCAGGGACTACAGCTAGGAGCATGGGGCAGCTAAAAGTAACAACAACAGAGTGTGCCAACACACACACACACACACACACACACACACACACACACACACACACACACACACACACACCTGTCAGCTACAAACCAGCAAATAAGTTGTATGTTTAAAGTGCATTGCAGGGGCTGAAGTGATAGCACAGAGGGTAGAGCATTTGCCTTGCACACGGCCGACCGGGCTTCCATCCCCAGTATTCCATTGGGTCCCCTGAGCCTGCAAGAGTGATTCCTGAGCACAGAGCCAGGAGGAATCCCCTCAGCACTGCCTATAAAAAAGATAAAAAATAAATGGGCAGAGTGAGGATAATGATGAGGCCAGGGGAGGAAGTGAACTTTGACCCTGTCACCTGCTCCTTTTCAGGGCTGAAGGGAAACCGGCAGCACCCAGGAAATGACGACGTGGACTGAGCACCTTCCCTAAGTCCAACCCAGCCTTGGGCAACAGATTTCCTTCTGCCCTGAGAGTTCCACTAGCAATGTTGGCAGAAGGTAACCCAGGCTAGCTTTATGGACTCACTGTTCAGTGCTTGCCCCTCTCTCCCTGAACTCTACGATAAGCCATCTGAGGGAGGGACTGTTGTGAGCAGGTGGGGATTTGCCTCACAGGTGACAGCAGGTAGGGACTGGCCACAGGCCGAAGCTGCAGCAACTACAGGGACACGTAGTTTTTGTTTCCGCTTGATTTGCATACTCCCTGGTTTCCAAGGCCTCTGCCTACCCCCACCATCAACATACTAGGGAGCTGCCCAGGGTCGCACAGGAGGTGTCTAAGTCTACTCAACCAAAGCCACTTAACTTCAAAGTGCCCATTCCCAGAAACTCAACTTCTGCCTGGTTTTAGCACCTTCTTTTCTTTTCTTTTCTTTTATTTATTTTTGGGTTTTGGGTCACACCTGGTGGCACTCAGGGGTTACTCCTGGCTCTGCACTCAGAAATCGCTCCTGGCAGGCTCAGGGGACCCATATGGGATGCCGGGAGTCAAACCACCATCAGTCCTGGGTCGGCTGTGTGTAAGGCAAATGCCCTACCACTGTGCTATCTCTCTGGCCCCTGGTTTTAGCACTTTCTTTGAGGTTGGTTATAGGAAATGAGCCCAACAGACATCAGTGAAGGGGATGTGTGTAGATTTAGGAAAATGCTTTGAAAACGTATTTTAATTTTATTTATTTATTTATTTATTTTGGTTTTGAGGCCATACCTAGCAGTGCTCAGGGATTACTCCTGGCTCTGCATTCAGGAATTACTCCTGGCAGGCTCAGAGGACCATATGGGATGCCAACAATCAAGTTTGGCTCTGCTGTGTGCAAGGCAAATGCCCTCCCTGCTATGCTATTGCTCCAACCCTGAAAATGTCTTTAAATTGAGCTAAATCACATGACTCTGCTCGGCTCTTCATCAAAGGATGTGTGGACGAATTGAGCGTGGTCCAGCCATACAACTGGAAACCGTTCAACCTTGAAAAGGAAGGACCTTCTATTTGTATTTGGGTAGTTGGAACATACCCAGCAATGTTCAAAGATTACTTTGGACTCTGAGCTCAAAAATCACTCAGGGGATCCTATGGGATATGGGGCGTGGGTGGGAAACAAACCATCTCCCCACCCCATTACACCCAGAAAGCCAGAATGCACCTTAACTCAGCCGGATGCTCAAAGTACTCACCAACCCCCCCCCCCCATCTCTTCAGGGGCAAGGAGGGAGAAAGTGATAATGCAAGACAAAGAAAATAGCAAAATCGGGCCCGGGGAGATAGCACAGCGGCATTTGCCTTGCAAGCAGCCGATCCAGGACCAAAGGTGGTTGGTTCGAATCCCGGTGTCCCATATGGTCCCCCCGTGCCTGCCAGGAGCTATTTCTGAGCAGACAGCCAGGAGTAACCCCTGAGCAACGCCAGGTGTGACCCAAAAACCAAAAAAAAAAAAAAAAAAAAAGCAAAATCATGGCGGTCTGTGTGGAATCTAGGAGGGCTTCCAAACAGGTTGCCTCACAATGTCTTGGCATTTGTTGTGTGTGTGTGTGTGTGTGTGTGTGTGTGTGTGTGTGTGTGTGTGTGTGTGTGTGTGTGTGTATCACATAATTGACCAAAATAGCTGGGCACATTTCTTTTACATAATGATGAAAGAAGAGAAGAGCTTGAGGAATGAAAGCACCGTCAGCTTCGAGCTCTGGTTCACATTATGACTGAAACCTCCTCTTTCCAGAAGGAAGCACAGAGAGTTGCTGCAAATCTCAGCTTTGGGAACCATGTAACTGCTCATTTATTTATTGGGCCTCCCAAGAGATGCTTAGAAGGCCTGGGGGTCCCACTGAGGATGTTCTGCCACCTGAGCCAGTGGTTCCTGAGAATGAACTGGATTTGTCTACAAGGGCTACACCAGGTCCTGCAGAGGGGCCAGAAATTAAACCCTGGTGGGGACCTGCTAGGCCAGCGCCCTAATCTCGTTCTGCCTCATGATCCAACTTTGGAATTTTCATTCTCAAGTCCATGTATTCAATAGTTGGGGTGCAGAGACCCATTTTCAGGGGTCTCTCACATCAGCCATAGAGAGGAGAGAAAACTTTGCTTACATTGTCTGGGAGCCCTGAAGGCCCTTCCTGTTACCCTTCCAGCTTCATCTAACAGGCCTGACTCTAGTGCAGACCAAGTTCTACCTCTATATGAACAATTTGGCTCTTTTTTTGTTTGCTTATTTGTTTTTTGTTTTTGTTTTGTTTTGGCCACACCTAAGGTTACTCCTGGCTCTGCACTCAGAAATCACTCCTAGCAGGCTTGGGATGTTGGGGAGCAAACTTGGGTTAGCCAGATTCAAGGCAAACGCCCTTTCCATTGAGCTGTTGTGCCAGTATTTTAAGTTATTGTGCTTTGCAAACGTTTTCCTAAGTTTTGGGCATTCACTGTTCCAACTTTAAAGCCAACCAAGACCAGAGGTTCTTTCCTTTTCCCACCCACCTCCTTAGCAAACTCATTAAGAAAAACTGGAGGGAGGAAAGCACAGCAGGGAGGGCATTTGCCTCTATGGACCCACCATCCCATATGGTTCCCTGAGCACAGAGCCAATAGTCAGCAAAATTGACCTATGCTCCCCAACTGTTGATCGCAGCCAGATGTAGACCCAAGACAAAACTACACACACTTTTTTTTTCTTTGGTGTCTGGGTCACACTCAGGGGTTACTCCTGGTTCTGTGTTCAGAAATCACTCCTGATAGGCTCAGAGAACTATGGGGGATGCCAGGGATCAAACCTGGGTTGGCTGAGTGCAAGGCAAATGCTCTTCCCGCTGTCCTATCATTGTGCCCCCCCCCAAATTAATTTCAATTTCTTATTTTTTTGTGTGTGTGTCACACCTGGCAGCGCTCAGGGCTTACTCCTGGCTCTGTGCTCAGAAATCGCTCCTGGCAAGCTCGGGCGACCATATGGGATACCAGGATTCAAACCACCATCCTTCTGCATGCAAGGCAAATGACCTACCTCCATGCCATCTCTCCGACCCCTTTTTATTTTTTCATTTCATTTAGGCCATGTGTTTCTTTTTTTTTTTTTTTTTTTTTTTGTGGTTTTTTTTTGGGTCACACCCGGCAGTGCTCAGGGGTTTTTCCTGGCTCCGTGCTCAGAAATTGCTCCTGGCATGCACGGGGGACCATATGGGATGCCGGGATTCGAACCGATGACCTTCTGCATGAAAGGTAAATGCCTTACCTCCATGCTATCTCTCCGGCCCCAGGCCATGTGTTTCTATGACTGTGGACTCTTATGTTTTGATCTCCACAGCCAACTCATGCCTATCCCATCACAGTGCTCAAAAACCTTTTCCAGTGCTCTGATATCATCGTCAGTCAGCCTTGTTATCTCCCCCTGTCCCCCAAGTTAACCTTCCAGGGCATCCTCGTTCCTGTTATCCAGGAATGAATTTGCCATCAGTTGATACCTCTGACAGCCACAGAGAGGTGAGAATACACAGTATTTCTCCTGCCTCCTCTGACTTCCCTTCACTCGATGTGATGTTAGCTTCCTTGGGCAAATTGCAAAATCTCCTCTTTGCCTACTGCTGTCATCTATGCCGGCTCCCTTTGACAGCACATGTGCTAAAATAGCTGCATGATAGGCTGTGGTGCATAGAGTCCACAGCTCCTTCCTCAGCCAAAAATCTGTCCTAAGCTCCTTGGACTGTTGCCATATACAATGATTGTATTAAGTGCTGCGTGGAACAGAGGTGTGTGTCTAGCTCTGCAAATGAATGGCTTCATGTTGGGGAGAATGTGCCAAGAATTGGAAACGTCGATCATATGGGAGCTCTGCATTTAATAGAAACTTCTTCACTTTGCTGGAGGGTGCCTTCTCCTGGGGCCTAGAATGTACCCTGTCTCCTGTAACCAGCTCAGAGGTCAGTTGCTTCCTCCCTCCTGTGCTGTTCAGCCCACGTGTTGGGAATGACACATAAGCCCATCAAAAGTCACCTTCGGCTAAAGCAATGTAGCACAGTCGGGAGGGCATTTGCCTTGTTGCGCGCAGCTGACCTGGGTTCGATCCCTGGTATCCCATAAGATTCCCTGGACACTGCCAGGAGTAATTCCTGAGGGCAGAGCCAGGAGTAACCCCTGAACTCCACCAGATGTGGCTCCAACCCCCCCCCCCAAATCAACTCTTCTCTTTTTGGAAAATTACCATATAACCAGAGTTTGCCTGGAGAGGACAGGGGTGAACCATTAGCTTCTTCCTCCTTTTTTTTGGGAGGGGGGCCACACCTGGCAGTGCTCAGGGGTCACTCCTGGCTGTCTGTTCAGAAATAGCTCCTGGCAGGCACGGGGGACCATATGGGACACCGGGATTCGAACCAACCACCTTTGGTCCTGGATCCGCTGCTTGCAAGGCAAATGCTGATGTTATCTCTCCGGGCCCAGCTTCTTCCTCCTTTATTGGCTTTTTAAATTTTCTTTGTGGTAGTGTCGGAATCAAACCCAGGGCCATACCATGCAGGACTGGGGGCTCTGCCCCTGAGTTGTTTCCTTTCCACCCGGCAGATGCTTTGTTCACTTGAACGGACATCAGACATCTAGCAGGCTGGCAGGAAAGCCTGATTAACTATGAGTCGGAGTGGAGTGGGGTGGGGATCAGCGCCATGCAGAAAGTGGTCACTTGCTGAGTGGGGAGAAGAGACTTGAAGCAGGCTTGGAATGCCCCACCCTGGGAGCCTGGGGTGCAAAGCTCAGTGCCAGTTTCACTCCGGGTAGAATGGCTACTATTATCCCTTTTTCAAACAAGAGGAAAGTGGGTCCAGGGAGATCTCCAAACCCCACTCTGTCCACTAGGTCAGGCAGTACTTTATATCCTGCTTCTTGCCAGTGAATTATTGAGACCCACCACCATCTCAAGGATTCAGAATAGATGTTGGCTCCACCTCAAAAAGTGGTTTGGGGCCCCGAGTGATTACACAGAGGCCAGGGCACTTGCCTTTAGGCTGCTGAATTGGATTTAATTCCCAGAACTCCATGTAGTCTACTGAGTCCCAGCAGGGGTGATCCCTGAGCACTGCCAAGTATGACCAAAAAACCCACAAAAATGTGGGCTCCCAGGCCAGAGAGATAGCACAGCAATAGGGTATTTGCCTTGCACACAGATCAGGATGGACAATGGTTCAAATCCCGGCATCCCATATGGTCTCTCTCCCCCGTGCCTTCCAGGAGCGATTTCTGAGCACAGAACCAGGAGTAATCCCTGAGCGTCGCTGGGTATGACCCCCAAAACAAACAAACAAACAAACAAACAAAAACTGGGCTCCCTAGGGAGAAACCACAGAAGTCAGGGGCATATTCTTTGCAGGTCAAGGCTGATTTGATCCCTAATATCACATGATCCTCCCCATACTGCTGGATCTAACCTTGGAAGCTCCAGCAAGACAAGGTCAAGTAGCACCTCATTCATAACATAGCGTGTTAGACCACCAACAGGCCCAAAGTGTACAAGGCTGTTCTCGGCCTGGAGGACAACTCGGTGCAGGGCTTGAACCCAGGCCTCTGCCTATACAAGCCTGTGCTCCAGCCCCTGAAGCCAGCTCCCGAGCTGTGATTATTCCTGCTTGTCCAGATCTTAAGTGCATGCATAGTTCAGTCTCTACAATGTTGATCGCTTTGGACCTGGCTGGCCCTGGGGGACTCCAGAGTTAAGTAATTCCTGGAGATGATAAATGAGATGCCGCTCTTTCATATGCAAATGAGTACAGGGAGCTCTAGGGCCCTGCTCACCCTGGGCCCCCTGTAAATTATTCAAGCCTTCTTACCCTGCCTCATACAGCCTTCCTGTGGAAATTCTAGAAAAAGCTCCAAACTCTCCCCCTCCTCCCAACCCTAAGCTTCTCCAGAGTCTTCCTGCCCCCATGACAGCATCCCCTCTTAGAGGCTGTGAGTGTGTCTGACTTGATGTTTCCTTTTTTTTGGATGGAGGGACACACCCCGAGGCACTCAGGACTTACTCCTGGCTCTGAGCTCAATAAAGCTCCCCTGGCAGGCTCAGGGGACCACATGGGATGTTGGAATTTGAACCACCATCTGTCCTGGGTCGGTGTGTACAAGGCAAATGCCCTACCACTGTGCTCTATCTCTGGTCCCTCTTTTATTATTTTTCATTTTTGGGCTACACCCGGCAGTGCTAAGGGCTTTCTCCTGAATCTCTGCTCAGGAATCACTCTTGGCAGGCTCAGGGGACCCTCTTGGATGCTGGGGATCTAACCCAGGTTAGCCACTTGCAAGTCAATCACCCTCCCTGTTGTGCTACTGTTCCAGCCCCATGACTTGACTTTTTCTTCTTTTTTTTTTTTTGGGGGGGGGGCACACCTGGCAGTGCTCAGGGGTTACTCCTGGCTATCTGCTCAGAAATAGCTCCTGGCAGGCACAGGGGACCATATGGGATGTCGGTATTTGAACCAACCACCTTAGGTCCTGGGTCGGCTGCTTGCAAGGCTAAAGGCCACTGAGCTATCTCTCTAGCCCCCAATGGACTTTTTCAATAAAAATCATCTCTGTCTCTCTGTCTCTCTCTGTCTCTCTCTGTCTCTCTGTCTCTCTGTCTCTCTCTCTGTGTGTCTGTCTCTCTCTCTCTCTGTGTCTCTCTCTCTCTATCCCTATCTCTCTCCATTTCTCTCATTTCCTTCCCCTTTTCTTCCTGGTTAATCTACATCACAATCAAAACTCTTTAAAGGCAGGACTCACAGTCTGTTCCCCTGGGGTGACCTGCCAAGCTCAGCTCTGAATATCTCCCTTGACCCCACCCAGACTCACTGCCCCACTCTAGATTTGAGGCTGGGTCCCCCTCACTGGGGCTCTGCTAACTGCCCTCTGGGTCTAGGTCTGGATACTGTCTCCCCAAAACTTCCCTTTCCTCTTGACCTTGGCCTGCCCCTGGACTCTTCCAACTGTTCTTGATTGGTTCTGGGGAGGCACCAGTGTTCCCTCCTCAAGGTTGATCCATCTACAACTGTTGTTTATTTACTTGTATACTGACCTCCCTACTGAGCTTTTACTTCTTTTTTTTTTTTGGTGGGGTGTTTTCCAAGCAGGATTGGGGAACCTGGGACCACTCAAGTCTCCTGGGCCATATGGTTCGGTGCTTAGAAGGGCTGACGATGCAGTGCTGCTCAGATCCTGTGGGGGTAACCACCAAGCAAGGACTACTTCATGATGCCTCCCCATGCCACTAGAACTAATCACCACATGTCTTTTGTGACACTGAGGACATTTTCATGACTTGCGCGATTATGTCTGCAGCATCTTCCTTTGCCCACCAGACCAGGGATTTCCTTCTAGAAGCTTCTGCAGTTTTAGAAATGTTTTATGTGGTTCAAGATGGCAGGCACTTACCATATGTCATTAGGGAGCCTTGACATGTGCCTAGCACAGTGGCTGGGGATGTTTTGCCAAATTTCACTAATTTTATCTTTAAATTATATTGTTTCTTATTTATTATTACTTTTTTTGGGGGAAGGAAGGGCCTACCCAGTGGTGCTCAGGGCTTACTCCTGGCTCTACACTCAGGGTTTGTTCCTGGCAGGCTCAAGGGACTGTATGTAGTGTCGAGGATCAAACCTGGGTCAGGGGCTGGCGAGGTGGTGCTAGAGATAAGGTGTCTGCCTTGCAAGCGCTAGCCAAGGAAGGACAGCAGTTCGATCCCCCGGTGTCCCATATGGTCCCCTAAGCCAGGGGTAATTTCTGAGTGCTTAGCCAGGAGTTACCCCTGAGCATCAAATGGGTATGGCCCCAAAAACCAAAACCAAAAAAAAAAACAAAAAAAAACCTGGGTCAGCCTTGTACAAGGCAAGTGCCTTATCCAATGAACTATCCCTCTAGCCCAATCAAGTATGTTTTATATAAATCATTTCACATACAAATGATAGAATTTAAATTTAAATAACCACAAGTGGGGGGCCGGGCGGTGGCGCTGGAGGTAAGGTGCCTGCCTTGCCTGCGCTAGCCTAGGACGGACCGCGGTTCGATCCCCCGGCGTCCCATATGGTCCCCCAAGCCAGGAGCGACTTCTGAGCGCATAGCCAGGAGTAACCCCTGAGAGTCACCGGGTGTGGCCCAAAAACCAAAATAAATAAATAAATAAATAAATAAATAAATAAATAACCACAAGTGGTCATTCGGACACTGGTCTCTTGGATATTAACACTCTATTATTATTATTATTATTATTTTGGTTTTTGGGTCACACCCGGCAGTGCTCAGGGGTTACTCCTGTCTATGCTCAGAAATCGCTCCTGGCAGGCTCGGGGGACCATATGGGATGCCGGGATTCGGGATTGTCCTTCTGCATACAAGGCAAATGCCCTACCTCCATGCTATCTCTCCGGCCCCTAACACTCTATTTTTTATTTTATTGTGGGGTGGGATCAGATCCAATGGTGCTCAGGAGTTACTCCTGACTCTGCATTCAGGAATCACTCTTAGGGGGCTCAGCGGACCATATGGGATGCCGGGGATCGAAACTGGGTCGGCTATGTGCAAGGCAAACACCCTTTCCACTGTGCAATTACTCCAGTCCCTGGACACTAACACTCTAAATTGAGTTTCTCTGGGCGGGGGGGGGGGGGCGCAAAGTGATTGACTTAGATTTTTGAGCCATACCTGCCAATGTTCTGGCATTACTCCTGGCTCCACACTCAGAGGTCACCTCTGATTATAGGCAGTACCAGGGATCTGGGTAGGGCCAGAAGCCTGCAAAGTCAATGTCTTCTCCACTAGACCATCTCTTCATACCTTCAATTATGCTTTTCATAAGGGCAGAGAACCATCAGTCATTCGGTGAGAGAATCCTTTGTACCTGGAAGGGTGCCCAGGTAAATCACTGAATGAAAGAATGAATGAAACCAAGTAGTGTGTAAAATTTGCTTTCAAGAAATTATCATAGAAGAAAGACTCCCAGAAAAGACTGAGTTGTTCAAGTCACCCTAGAAGCAGAACTGGATTCAGAACCAACACCTCCTGATGCTCGTGTTCTTCTTGTGTCTGAGTAAAAGGCAAGTGACAGGCCTGTGGTTATCAACTGAGCCACGTGAAGGGTCCCTCAGTGTGTGAAAGGGCTGTTTCCTTAATCCTAGTCCCCTCCCCTAACCCTGCAAACTACTTAGGAGCTAAGAATCAATTCACACTTGACCTCCCTTGAGCCTCTTCCAACACAAAGTCTACTCTTACCAACTCTCTCACTCAAATTTTTTTAAACTACATTGCTCTCAGGAAATCATCTGCCTACAATCTGTGCATTTATATGCAAGTCTGGTTCAAAAAAACATCTGAGTCGTGATTTGTAACCCACTCAGATGTCCATGGCTGTTTCTTTCATTTTATTCTTTTTTGTCTGCTTTTAGGGTTTTTTAGAACAGATCAAGGTCATTACATGTAGAGGCTAATTTTAACTTCATTTCAGTGGAGTTTGGGTCTTGAAGATGATCAGTGGTAGAGTACCCACCTAGGGAGCTTATGGAGATATTTTATTTTTATTTATTTATTTGGAGCCACACATCGTGGTGCTCAAGGATTACACCTGGCTCTGTGCTCAGGATTCATTCCAGGTGGGTTTGGAGTGATATCACATGGGATATCGGGGATCGAAGCTGGGTTAGCCGAGTGCAAAATAACTATTTCCTACCCACCGAGCTATCACTTCGGCCCCTTATGTAGGTATTCTAAAATGATTTTTCAGATGTAGTGCTAATAATGGTTACAAATATTTTCTATCAGGGCGGAGAGATAGCATAGCGGAAGGGCCTTTGTCTTGCAAGCAGCCGATCCAGGACAAATGTTTTCTATCAGCTAGGCATTTAACATAATGTCACTTGAGTTTGACAATCAAGCATTGTTATGATTCTCCTTTCATGTCTTCATTTTAGGAATACTAAGTCAGCAAGTTCAAGTTCAAGTCAAATATTTAAAGTCACAATAAGAAGAAATACAGTTAGATATTTGCGCCCAAATCTTTCTTACCCAACACCAATGCCCTTAGTCATGTATAATTTGGCTTTTTTCATAGATATACATAGTAATCTGTTGAAAGTAATCAAGAAATTGAACCCTGGGATTTGGAGGGCATCTACTTTGGGGGGTGGTTGGGTCACACCCAGCAGCGCTCAGAGGTTACTCCTTGCTCTGTGCTTAGAAGTCACTCCTGGCAGGCTCGGGGGACCATTTGGGATGCCAGGATTCGAACTACCATCAGTTCAAATCAGCTGTGTGCAAAGCAAATGCCTTACCACTGTGCTATCTCTCTGGCCCCTAGAGGGCATCTACTTTTAATTCTTGTGCTTCTTTTTGAAATGTCTCTGCCCTATGTGTATATCATATCGATTCACTGAATATTAATTTTAAAGTTACATTTTTGGGGAACACACCCAGCAGTACTCAGGGCTTATTCCTGGCTCTTTGCTCAGGAATTACTCCTGATGGAAGGGAGGAAATATATGGGATGTCAGGGAACGAACCCGGGTTGACTGCATGCAAGGCAAGCAAGCAACCTGCAATATTGTCTCTCTGGCCTCAAATTTTTTAAGTTTTAATCAGTTAAAAGCCTCTTATTTTTCCCTTTTTATTAGAGAATGAATTGTAATGAGTCACTTATATATAGCAGCAGATTAAATATGTATGAATCTTTGAATAACAGAGTTCACATGCTCATATGCTCTTACCCCTGAGAAATTATCCCAGTAAGAGTAATTATAGTGTGCATAGTATTTTTTTTCTGAGCACATTTTATTTCATAAATGATTACATTATTTTGGTTTGGGGGACCACACCCAGAGATGCTCAGAGGTTATTCCTGGTTTTGTACTCAGGAATCACTCCTGACAGACTCTGGGAACCGTATAGGATGCCAGGGATTGAACCCAGGTCAGCTGCGGGCAAGGCAAGTGCTCTACCCACTGTACTATCTTTCCAACCCCAAAATACATGTATTGCAATGAAAATAGTATTCTTTGAGTGAATGGCAGCCACACAGATTCTTTTATATATTCCTCCGTTGACCTCTGAACAGAATAAGCAAGCTTCCCATTTTTAGCATTTATAAAATAGTGCTGTATCACAGAAGATATGTTCTTAGTAGATCATATAGTAAGAGCTTAAAAGTCCACTTGAAATCAAGCAGAAACATTCATGAAAATTCATTTCACCCGGATTGCAGAGTGAACATTACAAACCCTTCAATTCTGAGTCTCAGCCACAGTAAATATCACTTGGGAGATTTCCTCAGTGTGGGACAAAAAAGGGGAAAAAAATGAATTCACATGCATACTAACAATAATGCCCTCCACTTTCAGGAAACCTAAATGGTGTCTGTGCTTCCCCTTCAAATGACTAGTGATTCTAAAAATGAAAATAAACACCCCTTTAGAAAGGTCCCTTTTCATATCCTGTCTCGTGTTCTTGAAATTTGCCTAACAAATCTCCAAAGGCTAGTGGTGGAGGGACTAGGACAACTTGGCCTTCTCGGTGGTTTCACTCCAGGATTCTCAAAGCCAGTCTCCTGCCCTTTAAAAAGTCCCATCCTGGGGCCAGAGCGATAGCACAGCAGGGAGGGCATTTGACTTGCATGCAGTGGACCCAGGTTTGACATCCCCCCAACCTGGCATCCTATATGTTCCCCCCATCTCCTGCCAGGAGTAATTCTTGAGTGCAGTCAGGAGTAACCCCTGAGCACTGCCTGATGTGACCCCAACAACAACAAAAAAAATAAAGTCCTGTCCCCTAAGCAGCGGGTTCTGGGTGTCCCCAAGCCTAGATCCCCAAGACAGGCCTTACTCTCCCCAGTTAACAATTGCAGAAATCTTTTCATTCAGGCAGGAGATCCCAGCCCCAGCACTGAGCACCTTTCCCAAGCCACCTCCACGTTGGGACCTTGCCCTGATCCTCTGCCCCCTCCCATCAAGAAACCCCAGCTTCTCAGAAAGCCAGTGTGCACCAGAGCCATCCTTTACCTTCCAAAAGACCTTGCCCCGAGAATTAGGAATTTCACAGTCAGCAACAAGGGCTGCAAAACCCCGTCATTGCTGGGGCTTAGCCATTCAGCCCCCTGGTATTGTCCCCCCCCAATGCTGCCCTTAAACACCCACCTTTCCATCTCTTGAGAAAAACCCCAAAGGGGGAAGAGGGGAGAAAACCACACCCAAAAGATACTGCTGGAAAAAAAACCCAGCAAATTTGGGGGGGACCCAGTCGGAGAGACAGAGAGAGGGGCTGTACTGCTGAGAAAATGGCTCATCTCCTAAGGCCTGAATCTCTAATCCAAACCTCTCCACCACCCTGCAACCGGCCCCGGGAGTGCCCTGCAGTAGGGGGTCCCGGTTCCCAAAGGGGAGCAACCTGCCCTCCCCATACCCACCCACCCCCGGGTACTCACGGCAGCTGCCTGAGCTGGAAGAAATCCTCCTCCATGGCCGCGATGCGCCGGGGCTCATGGCCCTTACATGGTTCTGCTGGGCCGGGACCGGGCGCGGCGGGCGCTCGGGTTTCAGCACCGGGGGCTCCGGACAGCGCCCGCGCCCAGGCCCGGGGAGCGGGGAGCGGGCAGCCGGGCACCCCCAGACAAAGCGGCCGCCCGAGTGTGGGCGGAGAGGAGAGGCGGCGGGCAGGGGGCGGGGATAGGCAGCTGCTCGGTGGAGGCTGGGGAGCAGGGGGAGGCCGGAGACAAGCGGGGTGCTACTTGCCACCCAGCCTGCAAAAGGGCCACCAGAGACCCTCTGGTTGGGAAGAGGTTTCTGGGCATGAATTCATGGGTATAATTTTGGTGGTGGTGGGTTGTGTGTGTTTTGTTTTGTTTTGCTTTTTGGTGCAATGCATTTCAATCCCAATCTGCTGTCATCATACATGCAGGGAATGAGAGCAAAAATCATTTTTAATTGTATGCATGCATGAGGTATAGCTCCCGCATTTCTTGTATGCTTGAGGCACTAGAATAAACACAGGGCAGGGTAGCAGCAAATAAGTTAGGCATATTTTTTGGCAGCACGGAGCTGAAGGTCTAGTGAAATGACTTGGAGGAAAAAAAAATATAGAAGGTTAGGAGGAGAAGGTCCCAATTCACTAATTCTTTCAACGGGCATTGTTTGAGAAAAATAGCTCTGGCTCTGGGGAAGCAAAGATGAATAAGAGTAACTCAAGATAATTCACTAAGACCATTTCTTGAATGACTGCCCTCCACACAGAACTCTTCTCTCCTATAAAGGGTTAGGGAGGTCCAATCTGCCCCAGCCGTCAGAACCTAGACCAGAACCTAGCACAGATAGAGACCCAGAATCAGACCCTCCTATCCAGGGTGAATCATGAAGTGCAGAGACATTGTACAACAGACCAGAAGAGAAAAGTACAGGCATGGCCCCAGGTGGTTGCTGGTGGCATGTGTGAGAACGATGATTGATTGGGGTGCACATAGAGTAAAGGAGAGAGAGGGAGGGAGGGAGGGACGGAGAGAGAGAGAGAGAGAGAGAGAGAGAGAGAGAGAGAGAGAGAGAGAGAGAAGGAGAGAGAGAGGGAGAGAGAGAAGACTGAGGAAAGGAAGAAGAGCAAAAAGCAGGAAAGATACAAGAAGGAAAAATTGGAAGGAGAGGCCCAAAAACTAATCAGGGTCTGTTTTGCATGTTGGAACCCCAGGTTCGATCCCTGGCATCACCTGGCCCTCTGAGCACCTCTGGGAGTAACTCCCCAGGAGTCACTGAGGAAAGCTGAGAGAGAGAAAAGAAAACCAATCAGAAACAGTCTTACATCCATTGCACCTTAGTAGGAACCTTACAAACCCTGAGTATCCCCCACCCCATAAAAAAGGACTAGATAAAGATAATTTTTGTGTAGGTCAGGCACCCAGGTATATACGCACTTAACTAGCAATGCCCCCCATATTTGCAACAATCCAAAGAGTCAAGTGTGTTTTTGGGCGTGCTGAGAGTCAAACCAAGTGCTCATAGGAGACCACTTAACTTCCTCATTGATTCTAACTGCATCACCTGAGCAATTATACTTCAGGTGCCTGCACACTTTTATTGTTTTTTTTTATTATTATTATTGTTGGTTTGTTTGAGGCAAGACTCAGCTGTCTTCAGGACCTACTCCTGAGGGGTTTGGAGGATCATATGGGGTGCTGGGGATTGAACCAGGTTGGCTTGTGTGTAAGACACTCATCTTTCTCACTATTCTCTCTGACCCAAGCCTATACTCTTTTTTTTGTTTTGTTTTGTTTTTTTGTTTTTTTGGGCCACACCCAGCGGTGCTCAGGGGTTACTCCTGGCTGTCTGCTCAGAAATAGCTCCTGGCAGGCACGGGGTACCATATGGGACACCGGGATTCGAACCAACCACCTTTGGTCCTGGATTGGCTGCTTGCAAGGCAAACGCCACTGTGCTATCTCTCCGGGCCCAAGCCTACACTCTTAACTGCTAGGTTTCTTTGAAAGTGCATTCTCTCTCTCTCTCTCTCTCTCTCTCTCTCTCTCTCTCTCTCTCTCTCTCTCTCTCTCTCTCCTACCTCCATTTTTTAGACCACACCCAGCAATACCCAGGGGTTACTCCTGGCCCTGCAGTCAGTAATTACTACTGCAAATTACTACTGGCCTTTTCTTTGAAAACAATCTGGGCTGAAGAGTGCAAGAGAAATTTGAATTATTGAATCATTGGGTATTGAAACAATGGCATGTTGGCCAAGCCAATGTAGACACTGATGTTATAATCCCACACATTCATCACCTAACAAAAAATAGAGTGGCTGGGAGATTGGTGGTTTGTATCAACTCATGCATGGCTGCTTTTGACCTTATTCCAGGCAGTGAAAAGCAGCTCGTCGTGTGACCCACACTCACCCAAGGAACCTTCCCATCCCCTGGCCCTGTAAGTACATATTTGGTTTCATAGGGACTCGCTGAAAAGCATCCAATCCCAATTCTTGCCAGTAACCAGAAGCTGCTGGTGGGTTGGCCATTTTGAGTTCAAGGTGGAGGACAAACATCTCTGGCATCTCTGAGTACCACCTCCTCCTCTCCCTCAATCTTCCTAGCCAGCTCATGTTCTCTAAATCATGAGAAGCTCGTGCTAGTTGGTCCCCTGCTCCTCCCAATTCAGAGGTTTTGGGGACCAGCAGAAGCCATTCAAGTTCCTTAGGAGAAAATGATCTTGTGGCTGGAACTGAGACCAGAAACGCATTCTGCCCAGCTCTGCCTCCTACTGTGGGCTGACCGTGAATGAATTAAACAATTGCAGTAGCAATACGGGGATAAATAATCATTTCCTACGTCATGGTGTGGTGGTGAGGGCAAGGAGAAAGCGTAGGTGCAGAAGGAAGCATGTCAGGGGCCAGAGAGAGAGAGCACAGCGGTGTTTGCCTTGCAAGAAACCGACCCAGGACCTAAGGTGATTGGCTCGAATCCCGGCGTCCCATATGGTCTCCCGTGCCTGCCAGGAACTGTTTCTGAGCAGATTGCCAAGAGTAACCCCTGAGCACCACCAGGTGTGGCCAAAACAAACAAACAAACAAACAAACAAAAAATAGATGGAAGCATGTCTAGTATTACGTCTAGTAAAGTGCCACTTCTATAAAGGCATCAGATGTGATAGCTCAGATCCACTTCTGTCCTCTTTCCTCACTTGGGTTTTCTCAAAATATTTTAGCTGGGGGCCAGAGAGATAGCACAGCGATAGGGCATTTGCCTTGCATGCAGCACACCCAGGACGAACCTGGGTTCAATTCCTGACATCCCATATGGTCTACTGAGCCTGCCAGGAGCAATTTCTGAGCGTAGAGCCAGGAATAATCCCTGAGCACCTGAGCACCACCAGGTGTGGCCCAAACACTCCCCAAAAAACTTCTTTTAGCTGATCTTTGCAGAATAGGTAAAGGCGGTGATATTATGTAGAACAAAAGATTCATCATGGGCCCGGAGAGATAGCACAGTGGCGTTTGCCTTGCAAGCAGCCGATCCAGGACCAAAAGTGGTTGGTTTGAATCCTGGTGTCCCATATGGTCCCCTGTGCCTGCCAGGAGCTATTTCTGAGCAGACAGCCAGGAGTAACCCCTATAAAATAATGCCCCAATAATGAAAGAAATAAAATTCACCATCTTAACATCTTTCTATAAAAATATGATAGTTACCAGAAACAGCAGGTGACGGATAGCACAGTGGAAGGGCATTTGCATTGCATGTGGCTGACCCAAATTTCATCCCCGGCATCCTGTAGGGTCCCTCTAAGTCCTCCCAAAAGTAATCCTTGAACACAGAGCCAGGAGTAACCCCTAAGCAATACTGAGTGTGCCCTCCAAAAAATGCAGGTAGAAGACTGTTTTGATTTTTTTGTTTGTTTGTTTGGGTCACACCCGGCAGCGCTCAGGGGTTCCTCCTGGCTCTATGCTCAGAAATTGCTCCTGGCAGGCTCAGGGGACCATATGGTATGCCGGGATTCGAACCACCGTCCTCCTGCATGAAAGGCAAACACCCTACCTCCATGCTATCTCTCCAGTTTTGATTTTTTTTTTTGTTTTTTTCGGCCACACCGATGCTCAGGGGTTACTCCTGGCTATGTGCTCAGAAGTCGCTCCAGGCTTGGGGGACCATATGGGATGCCGGGGGATTAAACTGAAGTCCGTCCTAGGCTAGTGCTGGCAAGGCAGACACCTTACCTCTAGCGCCACCGTACCAGCCCCAGTTTTGGTATTTTTAATGTCATGTATTTTAATTGTATGAATGATGCTTAAAAATACAATTTTTATCAAGATTATATGTCGCAGAAAATTTGCTCACAATTTTTAGCATATTATTCATTGACATTGATTCTGTTAAAAAAAAAAGCTTAACCATTCATTAATCTTAATGTTTACATCATTTCAAGTAAGTTCTGTACCCTTTAAACAGCCACTACCCCAATCCTACCTCTTTCTACTCCCTGTTCAACTTTCTCTCTCTCTGAATTTGCTGCATCAGTGA
This sequence comes from Suncus etruscus, assembly GCF_024139225.1. Taxonomy (NCBI): domain Eukaryota; kingdom Metazoa; phylum Chordata; class Mammalia; order Eulipotyphla; family Soricidae; genus Suncus; species Suncus etruscus. The sequence goes on from NC_064862.1 coordinate 19,518,594, forward strand.
CTTCGATAAGAGGGGAAGACCCTGTCCTTTACTATCCCTGCCTTTTAAAATATTAATGTATAATACAAATATCTGCTTGCTGACTTAAACATCTGGCATTTTTACAGATCAGTTCAGGTACAAGCCACATTAGTTACCTATGCTTTAAAAGAACTTTCTGATTGCAGCAGGGCATAGTCTTGTGATAGATTGGACTGGGAGGTCTGCTTCCAAGAAAATGCTCAGGGGACCCATGTATGCTAGGTTTCTGATTCCGAGCTCAGGCCCAGCAACACTGAGGGCCACTAGGTCATTGGGACAACACACAGTCTTGGGGAACTAATTCAAGGAGCTCTAGCCCTTGAGACCCCGCCCCAGGGAATGCCTAGGGAAGGGATTGGCTATTATTTAAGACTAGCTCTGGACCAATCAGCTGTAACAAAAAGGTCTAAAGCAGTCTTGAGAGGTGCAAAATTGGCTGAGTTCTAACAGTGGGATGGGGAGGGACAATTTTGGTTGGCATTCGGGACATCCTTCAGAAATATACTCAAAGTTGTTGAGTCCCCCCATAAGCATTCCTCTCTTATCTGAACTTCATTCTATACCTTTGGGGGGGACAGTCATGACAGAGATCAACCTATTGCCTCACACATACCAGGCAAATCATCTGGCTGTGCTCTCTGTTGTTCTTGGGGAAAAGGGCTCCCTCATCAGTGTTGAAGTCCATTAAGGCAGTAGTGGGTGGAGCTCTGATGACCAGGCAGTGGGAGGAATGAACAGAGATCTTCCTGTTGTCATGGTATTTTGTTTGTTGGGGCTGGGGCCCATATCTGGCTGTGCTTAGGCCTTACCCATTCCTAACTCTGTGCGGAGGGATCTCTCCAGTGCTCTGAATCTAAGCAGCCCCTGTACTAGCTCTTATTTTGGTATCTATTTATTGTCACTCTATAAAGATACAATTGATTTGTTTTTATTTTTTCTTCACTCAGAAAAGGCTGTGGGGATCACTATAGCCTCTACCAGCATCACTAGGGATTGAACTTATGGCCCTACACCTCTTACACAAGTATGTGGAGCCACTGAACCATCTTCCAGGACCCCACATATATGTATGTATATATATATATATGTGTATATATATATATATATATATATATATATATATATATATATATATATATATATATTGTCTTTGGGCTACACTCAACAGTGCTCGAGTCACTCCTGGCTCTGCACTCAGAAATTACTCATGTCCAGTTTGGGGGACTCTATGGGATGCTGGGGATTGAACCTGGGTCAGCGCATGCCAGGCAACCGCCCTCCCTACTATGCTATTGCTCCAGCCCTCCATGTTGACTTTATTTATTTAGAAAAACTGCTAAGTTTATTTTTTAAATTTTCCTTTAGCATTTTTGTATATTCCAGGAGATCTACAAGTAAGACACCTTTGTCTGCTACTGTAGATAGTTTACTTTAATATCATGACCCAGGAGTGATAATTCCCCCTTTACACCCTCTAGATAGACTTGAATCAGAAAGAAAAAAATGGTGGGCAGAGCAATAACACAGCAGGTAGAACACTTATCTTGCACATGGCTGACTGGGTTCAATCCCCAGCATCCCAGATGGTCCACTGAGCACTGCCAGGAGTGATTTCTGAGCACAGAGCCAGGAGTATGTCCCGAGAACCCTCCCCACAAAAGGTTAACATTTCAAGCAGTGGAATTCTACCTTTGAGTTTACTCTGAATCTATGGGGAATCCAGCAGTGTTGGATGTGCTCCACACCCCAAGCACATCTGTGCAAAATGCACAGGCATGTCCCTGGGGCCCCAGAGTACATCTGCCTTTTTGGGCTGAGTTCTGCAGGTTGGCACTGGTTCCCATGCTCTGCTGGGACTCTATTTCCAAAAAGAATAAAAGGGGCTGGAGGGATAGTACAGCAGAGAAGGCATTTATTCACCTTACACTTACATTCAATCCAGGTTCCATTCTTGGCACTGCATATGGCCCTTGAGCCCTGCCAGGAGTGATTCTTGAGCATATCCAGGTGTTGAGAGAAAGGAAGGAAGGAGGGAGGGAGGGAGGGAGAGAGGGAGGGAGGAAGGACAGAAGGAAGGAAGGAAAGAGGAAGGAAGGAGGAAGGTAGGAGGAAGGAAGGAAGAAAAGAAAGAAAGAAGGAAAGAGAAAGAGAAAAAAGGGAAAAAGAAAGAAAAGAAGAAAAAGAAAGAAAGAAAGAAAGAAAGAAAGAAAGAAAGAAAGAAAGAAAGAAAGAAAGAAAGAAAGAAAGAAAGAAAGAAAGAAAGAAAGAAAAGAGAAAGAAGGAAGGAAGGAAGAAAGGAGAAAGAAAGAAAGAAGACGAAAGGAGGGAAGGAAGGAGGAAAGAAAGGAGGGAAGGAAGAAGGGAAGAAAGAAAAGAGAGGGAAGGAGGGAGGAAGGGAGGAAAGAGGAAGGGGAGGGAGGGAATAAGGGAGGGAGAGAGGGAGGGAGAAAGGAGGGAAGGAAATAAGAAATGAAAGGAAGGGACAGAATGGGACATGTGGGCTGTCTCCTTTTCTCCCCTTCCTGCCCTTTTCACTCCTTTTTTCTCCCACTCTTCTTCCCTCCCATCACTTCCTCTCCCTTTCTTCCTTCCCTTCCTTTTCCTTCCTTTCCTTTCTTTTTCTTTTCTTTTCTTTTCTTTTTTTTGGGGGGGGCCACACCCGGCAATGCTCAGGGGATACTCCTGGCTGTCTGCTCAGAAATAGCTCCTGGCAGGCACGGGGGGGGACCATATGGGACACCGGGATTCGAACCAACCACCTTTGGTTCTGGATCGGCTGCATGCAAGGCAAACGCCGCTGTGCTATCTCTCCTGGCCCTTCCTTTCCTTTTCATTCCTTCCTTCCCTTCCCTTCATTCCCTTTCCTTCTTCCTTCCTTCCCTTCCCTTCATTCCCTTTCCTTCTCTTTCCATCTCCTCCCTCCCTCCCTCCCTCCCTCCCTCCCTCCCTCCCTCCCTCCCTCCCTTCCTTCCTTCCTTCCTTCCTTCCTTCCTTCCTTCCTTCCTTCCTTCCTTCCTTCCTTCCTTCCTTCCTCCCTCCTTCCCTCCCTCCCTCCCTCCTTCCTTCCTTCCTTCCTTCCTTTTCCATTGAGGAACCAAACCAGGACCGCCCCTGTGCCAGCTACTCCCCGGTGCTCTACTGCTGAGCTACATCGCAGTCCATGTTTTGCTTTTCCTATCTTTTGCTATTGTTGGGTATCCTGAGTAATGCCTAGGAGACTTGGGGTGTCACTCCCAGTGAAACTCACCGTTTGGGCCAGAGGTTTCATGCTAGGGCCTGAGGAGGTGATGCTAGTTGGGGCCTGCAGTGCTGGGCACCACCAAACGACCCTGGTATTACTCTGGCCTCCAGGTTTACCCATGGCAATATTTAGGGGCCCTGTGGCACCAGGGACAGAGCCTTGGTCCACCTCATAGCCCCAATCCTATACTATCTCTCCAACCCTGTGTGCTTTCATGCTCAAAGTAGTTTCTAATTTCCCTTGTTAATTCTTTGTTTACCCTTTGATCAAGTAGGGAACATATTCATTTACATAAATTTACATGAATGTTACAAACTTCCTTCTGTTTCTGTTTCCCAATTTCATTTCATTGGATGGAAGAACATGCTTTGTAGGATTTCAGTCATTTTGTGGGGGGGAGGGGGGCAAACACACCCACCAGTGCTCAGGGCTTACTCCTGCCTGGCTCTGCACTCAGGAATCACTCCGGTGCTCAGGGGACCATATGGGATTTGAGGATCAAACTAGGGTCAGCCATGTGCAAGGCAAAACACCTTCCCCAATGTACTATTGCTTTGACCCATAAGTTTCGTCTCTTTAAATTTATTGCGACTGTGCTTTATGGGTTCACATATCTCTGTGTTCTAGAAAAGAGCTCTTGGGTTTTGCTGTGGCCAGATGGGGTACTCCAAAGATGTGCTCCTTCCAGTTGGTTTAGAGCACTGCTGACAGCCTTTTTTACTTCTTTGGTTTCGAGCCATACTCAGTAGTGCTACTTCTAGTTTAGTGCTCAGGCATCATCCATGGCTGTGCTGAGAGGACCCTGTGGTGTCTGGGCTAGACTCAGACCTTTAACATGCCAGACATGTATTTGGCTCTTCTGATTACATGTGCATTACTGAAAGTAGGATCTTGATGTCTCCAATCATCTATTTCTTCTCTCAGTTCTGTCTGTTCTTCATGTATTTTGGGCTCATTTACCTTCCCAGTGTATCTTCTTCATGACTAGTCCTTTTATCTTTGGAAGCACTCCTGGGTCTTTAGTGATATATTTTTGGCATAGTCTGTTTTGTTTCCTATTTTCAGAGTAACTACATTCTGATTTGGTTAGTGTTCAGAGCAAAACTCTGGACTTCCTTCTATGTTTTTTTTTTTTTTTTTTGGGGGGGACATACCCAACTATGTTACTCTGTACTCAGGGATCTTTTTTTTTTTTTTTTGTCAAACCTGGCTGTGCTCAGGTTTACTCCTGGCTCTATGCTCAGAAATCGCTCCTGGTAGGCTCGGGGGATGATATGGGCTGCGAGATTTGAACCACCGTCCTTCTACATGCAAGGCAAACACCCTACCTCCATGCTATCTCTCTGGCTCCTTGGGTCATTTCTGATAGATTCAAGGTCCATATGGGATGTTGGGGGTTGAACCTGGGTCAGCTGTATTCAAGCGAATGCCCTGCCACTGTGCTATCACTCCAAACTCTTATTTCACCTCATCATGAAATTCTAGTTTGGGGGCTTTTAGGGGATACACAATAGTTTTCAGGGGATACTTTCAGCTCAGGAATTTTGTGGGGGAGTCTTCACCCTGAGAGTTGTTGGGGAAAACCATGCCAGCCTGATTCAAGCCCAAAGCATGTGCTGACTCAACTGTGGACCTCCTCCTAAAATTCTCTTCAAGGGTTGACAAAACGGTGGGATCTGAGCAGAGGTCAGGACTGACTTTCATTTCCAGCAAAAATCAATCCCTTGTTCCTGAGGCCACAGTTTCCCCCGAAAACACAGATGGTGACTCTCAGTTCCTGCTCCATGTAGATCAAGTGAAACCTTCACCCAAAGTTTGACAGAAGCTCATTGGGACTTGATACAGGGCAGGGGCTCATGGAAGAATGAACTGCGGGGAGCTGAAGATGAATCAAGCAGCAGTCAGACCTGGGTTTGAACCCTCAACATTCCCTATGGTTCCCTCCCAGGAGTGATTCCTGAGTGCCAAGCCAGGAGCAGAGCCACGAGTAACCTCTTTTTGTTTGTTTGTTTGTTTGGTCACATCCGCCAGCATTCAGGGATTACACCTAGCTATGAGCTCAGAAATCGCTCCTGGCAGGCTCGGGGGACCATATGGGATGCTGGGATTTGAACCACTGTCCTTATGCATGCAAGGCAAACGCCTTACTTATGCTATCTCTCCAGTCCCAGGAGTAACCTCTTAACACTGCCAGGTTTGGCTCAAAATGCCTCTCCAAAAAAAAAAAAAAAAAAAAGGTTGGACAAAAATCGAAGATGAATTAATGCCTGTGAGATATTTAGTAAAGTACCTAAGTATGTCTGTTGATCTTACAGTATGTTTGTTTCTCTGTTGACACTATCATCAATGGACAATTCATTGGATTCGATCTTAACTTTGGTTCTGGGGATTGGAAATCTGTGGGAATCCGTGGGACAGCCCTGAGCCATTTCCCCAGCTTTGGGCATCTGCTTTGCTTTTTTTTGTTTATTTTTGGGCCACACCTGGCAGTGCTCAGGACTCACTCCTTATTCCCTCGGGGGACCCTGTGGAATGCACAGCATTGAACCCAGCCATATGCAAGGCAAATGCCCTCCCCACTTGCTCTCGCTCAGGTCCCTAGGTGTCTGCTTCTTAAAGGCCTTCTCCGAGAATAGTCAAGACCAAGGCCCTTTTTCACAGGGAGTTTCCCTTTGCACTATGAAACATTGAAAAGAGGGGCCGGAGAGATAGCATGGAGGTAAGGCGTTTGCCTTTCATGCAGGAGGTCATCGGTTCGAATCCCGGCGCCCCATATGGTCCCCTGTGCCTGCCAGGAGCAATTTCTGAGCCTGGAGCCAGGAATAACCCCTGAGCACTGCCAGGTGTGACCCAAAAACCAAAAAAAAAAAAAAAAAAAAACATTGAAAAGAGACAGGATAAGCCTAAAGCGAACATATCCTATTTGGTTCTCCCTGAGCATAGCCAGAAGTGACCCCTGAGTCAGAAGTAAATCCTGAGCATGAACAGAGGTGGCCCAAAAATCAAAACAACAAAAAATTATTTTGTAAAAAAAAAAAAAAAAAAAGAAGGGGACCAGAGTGATAGCACAGCAGAGAAAGGTGTGGCCCAAATACCAAGAAAAAAAAGGAGGAGGGGGAGGAGAAGGGAGAGGAGGAGAGGGAGGAAGAGGGGGGAGAGGGAGGAAGGGGGGGAGGTGGTGGAGGAGGAGGGAGAAGTAAGAGGAGGAAGAGGAGAGGGAGGGGAGAAGAAAGAAGAGAGGAAGGAAGAGGAGGGGATGAGAAAGGAGGAGGGAGGGGAGGAAGAAGAGAGAGGGGGAGAAGGGGGAAGAAGAGGAGGGGAAGGAGGAGAGGAAGGGGAAGGAGGAGGGAGGAGGGAGAGGAAGAGGAGATGGAGGGGGAGAGCAGAAGGAGGGGGAACAACAGGAGGAAGAGGAGGGGAAGGAGGAGAGGAAGGGGAAGGAGGAGGGAGGAGGGAGAGGAAGAGGAGATGGAGGGGGAGAGCAGAAGGAGGGGGAACAACAGGAGGAGGAGAAGGGGAGGAGAAGAGGAGGGGTAGGGGCAAGAGAGGAGGAGGGAGAGAAAGAGGAGGAGCAGGAGATAAGGAGGAGGAGGAACAGGGGAATAAGGAAAAGAGGAGGAAGAGGAGGGGAAGAAAGAGAGGGGAAGGAGGAGAGGGAGGGGAGAGGAAGAGGAAGGGGAAGAGGAGGAGAGGGAGCAGAAGGGGGAAGAAGAGGAGGAGGGGAAGGAGGAGAGGGAGGAGGAGGAGGGAGAGGAAGTGGAGATGGAGGGGGAGGAGCAGGAGGAGAAGGGGAGGAAGAGAGGAGGGATGGGGCAGAGAGGAGGGAGAGAAGGAGGAAAAGGAGAGGAAGAGGGGAGAGGAAGAGGAGGGGAGGTGAAGGAGGAGGGAGGAGGAGGAGAGGAGGAAGAGGAGATGGTGGGGGAGGATGGGGAGGAGCAGGAGAGGAGAGAGGGTCAAAAGAAGGGGGAGAGGAGAAGAGGAAGAAGAGAGGGAGGGGAGGAGGAAGAAGAGGAGGAGAAGGAGGAAAAGGAGGGACGCTGGGCCGCCTTGGCAACCCTTAGCAACCGGCTCCAAGGCCAAGAAGGCCCAGGGGACCAAAGCCCAGGCGGCGGTGGGTCGGCGTTTGCGGTCCGGGCGGGCGCGCTTCCTTCCGGCCGCGCCGGTCCCTCGATCTTGCTTCCCCCGCGGAGCGGCGACCGCGGCCTTAGGTTCCGCCGCCTGGGGGTCCGGGGCCGGGCTCGGTCGGCGGCGGCGGCGGCGGCAGGTGTCGGAGGCGGCGGCGGCGGCCGCGATGCTGAGCGCCCGGGCGCGAGCGGCGATGCCCGCGGCCCACCGAGCCCTGCAGCGCTTGCTGCGCACCGGGGCGGCCGTCAGGTGAGCGCGGGGTCCGGGCCGGGCGCGTCGGGCCTGGAGCGGGGCCTGCAGTCCGGCTGCTTCGGGGCAGACCCCGGGCCCAGAGCTCCCTGCAACGCCACTCGCTACACTTGCCCCCACTCCGACCTCCCCGAGCCCCCCAATATCTTGCAGGGTGGACCCCATGCTTTGGGGGGGTCTCACCAGGTAGGTGGGTTCCCCCTCACAGTCCTCTTATTAAGTGGTCAGGCACGTTTGTCCCTTCCCTGCACCCCAGTATGTTAGTACCCCCATTCCTGTCATCACTCCCAATGATGGCAGGCTCCCCCCCTGTCTGCATGGGTCCCCAATCTCCTTCTCGACTCTTCTTGCAAAGGCCCCCTATCCCAGCAAGGACCCCCTTGACTACCTTGTCAAGGTCCTTCCACCCCCATTTTTTTTCTAACTGGCTTAGACACACACGCACATCCTGTTGTGTAAGTCCCCCATCCATGCCAAACAAACTTTCTCCATTACTGACCCCGAATGGCAAGTAGATTGCTAGCAGAGCTGCCTGCCTCTAGGGCTAGAACATTTTTGGAACTGGAGTGGAGGCTTGGCAAAGCAGCAAAGGACACTTGCTTTGCACGCTGCTGACCCAGGTTCCATTTCCGGCATCTTCTAGGGGTCCCCAGAACCCACCAGGAGTGATTGCTGAGCATAGGAGCAGGTGTAAGCACTGAGTACTTCTAGGGGTGGTCCCCTTAAAAAAAAAACAACACACAACAACTATGTTTTCTCAAGGCTGAGAGCTGCAGGTGGGGGTGTCCGGGAAAGAGAATCCTCTGCAGCTCCCAGCCCCACAAGGCTCCCAGTGGTAGCATTTTTGCAGAGGAATAGAGTTACCAGCATCCCCTTGTTCCTGGGTTTCATGCACGATCCACTCAGAACCTGGCACTTCTCTCCGTCAACCATCCCCACTCTGCCCTTAGTTCCCTCCTAGCCTGGCCCAGCTGATGTGGGAATCTTGTGTACTTTGCCCCCTGTTAGTCTGTCCCTTCGTTTACTAATCTGTGAATCTGGGAAGAATAACAGACTCAGAGGTGCATGGCGGAAACTTCCGATGCAGGGGTGATGCAATAGCGCAAGGGTTATGGGCAGCTACTTTATATGCTTCCAACACCCGGTTCCTTTTCCTGTGCCATGCGTCCCCCACCCCCAGCTGTGCAGGCTGTGGCCTGGAGAGTCCTGGCACAGCCAGATGTAGCCCTGGAGGTTCCTGGCACTGGAAGGCCCCTATCCTGATCTCTTCACATTCCTCCCCCTGCCTTATCAGCTGAGAATTTCTGGAGCAGTTCTCCAGGTTCAGCTCCCAGGCTTCATAAACGTGGCCTGGGAAACACCCAGCGCAGCCCCCTCTCCCAAAATAGCCCCAGTGGGATGTGACTGAGAGGTAGAGGCCTCAGAGTGGGCAGGGCTGTTACTTGCACGAGGTCAACATAGATTCGATTCAATCCCCAGAACCACATATGGTCCACATGCTGCAGGAGTAAGCTGTGAGTAAGCCCTGAGCACCACTGGGTATGGCCCAAAATGTGGGGAGAGAGAAAAACAGACTCCGGGGCCAGAGCCGTGGTGCAAGCGGTAGGGCGTTTGCCTTAAACTCGCTAACCTAGGACGGACCGCAGTTCGATCCCCCAGTATCCCATATGTCCCTTAAGCCAGGAATGATTTCTGAGCGAGTGCATAGCCTGGAGTAACTCCTGAGCATCACCGAGTGTGGCCCAAAAAGAAAATAAAAAAAAGAGAGACTTCAAGAGCAACTGTTATGAGTGTAACAGGTCACAACATAAAAAAAAAAAATCTCTTTGATCTAGGAACTGAGGTTTACTAAACTCACCAGGCCCTTCTTTCATCTCCACCACAGCCCATGGGAGCCAATCTCATGAGAGCTGCCGCTTGTTGAACTGAGGGGGAAACTGAGGCACAGGTAGTGAAGTGAGCTGAAGGGTGACCAACAGAGAAGGCCAGGTCTGAGCCAGGTCCCCGGGCTTCCACTCTGGTAACCAAGGCCTAGCGCCTTCTCTTTTCTCGAGCTGAGAACAAAGATTTCTTTGAACAACAGGTCTCGATTTTAGATTATCTTTTTGTGACTCCAGGGAAATGTTGATATCTAAGACACAGTATGATTTGTGATTCTTCCCTGAATCAGTGGGGACTGAGCAAAGGTCAGAGCAGTATTCATGGAGCCCAGGGTACTAGGTTGAAGACATGGGGTCGATATGCATGTGCCTTGTATGTATATTGGCGGTAGCACCCATGGACTGACACAGACCCGACCTGCCTTCTGCCACTGACTTGGATGGCTAGTTTTTGTGATCAGCATAGTCATAAAACTATGTGTGACTTTGTAGGGGTGGAGTGGAGTGGGTTCTTTATGTTCAGCCTTTGTTAGGCCTGAAATGAAAAATTCTTTTACATGGTGAATATTTAGATCTTTCCTGCAACTAAATCCCCGCTCCACATTGCATTTCGCGAATTGCGTTCTGTCGATTTTTCGTGGTCTCTGTTAATGCAGTTAATCAGTCAATTCTCTGACAAGCAGCTTCAAACCAGATATGTTCTAGGCGTGTGGGAGGCCAGGGCATTCAGACACAAGAGCACCAGGAGTTGGCTTCCAGCTGAAGGGCACAGAAGGCTCCCCCAACTCTGACTCTGGTGGTAGTGGGTGGTTGGCTCTATGACAGAAGGGCTGGGGTGAAGGATCAGGGACCAGATGGGACACAGGAGATGCACCTCAGGCTTTGATAAGGTTGTACCCAGGAGAGTTAGAGCTAATGTCTTATCAGGGAGCGTAGGAGCGGGCATGGGGGAGTTTTCCCTGTTTTGAAGTCTTCCTACATGTTCACAGCCAACCAAGATGTGGCCAAGCAGTGATGGGTTTCAAAAATTGTCCCCTGCCTGTCCTTGGATCAGTTGGGGTGGCGTAGGACACAGCCAGAAAGCTAGTACAGAAGGTTATGTTTGCCTTGGGACCAGAGATAGCACATTGGGGAGGGCTTTTGCCTTACACACAGCTTATCTGGCTTCCATCCCTGGCATCCCATGTGGTCCCCTGAGCAATAGCAGGAGTGATTCCTGATTCCTGAAGGGCAGAGCCAGGAGTCAGCCCTGAGCATCACCGGTATGGGTACCCCCCCCCCCCCCATTGCAGGCCCTTGTTCGCTCTCTGGCACTGCACTGGAGCCCCTAGGCCCCACAGGGCCACAGTGCCCTAGACACTGCTGAAGTGACCTGGGTAATTAATTCGGCTGGTGGGAGGCCTTAGGAGAATTCTGGGCTCACCCATCTGCAGAATCAAGAGAAAAGAAGGAAATAGGCAGCATTGAACACTCACAACCCCTTGGCCTTGGATTGAACATTTACAAGGGACAGTCTGGAGGAGGGATGGATAGAAGACATGAAAGTCAGACAAGAGTGACCTGGGGACATTGGCAGAGGGTCCTGGGCACTTTGGGGCTGGGGTGTAGTTACTGTGCTTTACACTTTGGTATCACCGTGTAAACGCAAACCAAAGCCAGGACAGTCCTGTTGCCATATGGTTCTCTGGCTTGCACAGTGGTGCTTGGTGGCTTGAAAGCCATCCCGGTGAGGTTCACATCTGTGTCCTGTGCCTCTCTGATGACCAGAAACAACCTTTTTTTTCTTTTTTCAGGTCTAAAGTCATGAAGAACTGGGGTGTGCTGGGTGGAATAGCTGCAGCTGTAGCAGCAGGAATCTATGTTATTTGGGGTCCCATTACAGAACGGAAGAAACGGAGAAAGGGTAAGAAGGAACAGACCACTGTCTCCACAGCCATAGCCCTGACCCTTGTTCTTATTGTCCCCAAACAAAATAGAGAGGTTTGGGCTATCTCTCATGCCTTCAATTTTGGAAACACTACTTTTATTTCAAATATTGTTTGTTCTTTTTTATAGTGCTCAGGGGTTACTCTGCACTCAGGAATTACTCTGGCAGTGCTCTGGGGTTATTCATGGCTCTTTGCTCAGAAATACTTTTTTATTGGCAGTGCTTTGGGGACCCTATGGGATGCCAGGGATCGGACCTGGGTTGGCTGTGTGGTTGGCTGCGTGCAAGGCAAATGCCCTCCCTGCTGTGCTATAGCTCCAGCCTCTCAGGCAAGCTTATTTTAATGACTCATGATTTTCACCGTATTGTAATAAAAAAAAAAAAAAAGGTCTCAGTGCTGCCCCTCCAAGTCTTGAACATGAGATGTGTGTGGTCATGAAACATTTTCTGTGGCATTGCTGTCTGATGTTATTACAGTCATATTACTCACAGGCAGAGTATGGATTGCGTCAGTGCCTTGGTTACTAAAAAAGTTTTCAACTTTAGTTTCCACGTTTTCACAAATATCTCTCTTTTGTGGGGATGGGGGCGTGGAGCCACACCCGGCGGCACTCTGGAGTCACTCCTGGCTCTGTGTTCAGAAATCGCTCCTGGCAGGCTTTAGGAGACCCTATAGAATGGGGACCCTATGGAACTCAGTCCATTCCAGGTCGGTTACATGCAAAGTAAACACCCTGCTACTGTGCTATCGCTCCGGCTCCAAAACTCTCTTATCTAGAAAAAAAAGAAAAAACCCTTTTTATAAATATCTGGTCCAGAAAATGTAGTTAAAGCAAAAGCAGGGGATTGATAGAGCAAAGATGCTGATTGTGGTGAATCTGGGGTGGCTGTGGTTGGAGGTGGCCACTTTGTTGCTCCTCTGCTGTGTGTGTGTGTGTCCTGGCACTGGGTGTGGGGGGATGTGGTGCGGGGGGTGGTCAGAGAGTACTGTGATGAGGACAGTTCCCTTGTGCCCCATTACCCGGATTCAATCCTCAGCACCCCATCTGGTCCTTGAGCCTTGCTGGGAGTGATCCCTCAGTGCAGACTCAGGAGTAATCTCTGAACACCAAAGAAACCAACTGGGAGCCGGAGAGATAGCACAGCAGGAGGGCATTTGCCTTGCATGCAGCCAACCCAGGATGGACGCCATCCCTTATGGTTTCCCCATGCTTGCCAGGAGTGATTCTGAGCACAGAGACAGGAGTAAGCCCTGAGCACCGCCGGGTGTTTCCCAAAAACAAAAACAAAAAAACCCGGGGCCAGTGAGGTGGTGCTAGAGGTAACGTATCTGCCTTGCAAGTGCTAGCTAAGGAAGGATCGCGTTCGATCTGGTGTCCCATATGGTCCTCCCAAGCCAGGGGCGATTTCTGAGCACTTAGCCAGGAGTAACCCCTGAGCATCAAACGGGTGTGGCCCCCCCCCCAAAAAAAAAAACACAACCAAGACAATAGGAACTAAAACCTAACTTTGAACATGTCTGTAACCTTACTGCTCAAAGAAGTTGTTAAAAAAAAAAAGAAGAAGAAGAAAGAAAGAAAAGAGAAATTGCCCTGGAGATCTCAAGAGGCGTTGCTCCCCTGAGCATAAGAACAGAACCATTGTCCAGGCGCCACAGCAGGGCTGTTGTCCTGCCGAGGAATAGAGCTCGCTTATCAGTGGGGATAGCGGGCATAGGGGCAGTCCCTGCTTCCTGGCGCTCCTGCCTGCCTTGCAGCAAACCAAGCTGGGCCCCATGCTGTGGCGTGCAGCAGAAGTTAGCCCCTGCAGGGCCCTGACCCTTGTGCCATTTTGGTGGCGAAGAATGCGGCCCTGGGCCTTCTCCAAGCAGGACGGGCCTTTCCCACTGAGACTTCAAATCCAGGACCCAAAGTCAGAAACCTCCACCCCAGGCCAGAGCAATAGCACAGCGATAAAATGTTTGCCTTGCATGCAGCTGACCCAGGACAGACCTGGGTTCGACTCGTGGCGTCCCACATGGTCCCCCAAGCCAGGAGTGATTTCTGAGCACATAATTAGGAATAACTCCTGAGCATCACCAAGTGTGGCATCAAAAAAAAAAAAAAAAAGAAAAGAAAGAAAAAGACACCCCCACCCCAAGCCCCCTGTCGGGGGGAAGAAAGATCTGATCTGACTGTCGTGGTCTTCTCCCTTCCCAACTCCCAAACCTTAGGGTTGGTGCCCGGCCTCGTGAACTTGGGGAATACCTGCTTCCTGAACTCCCTCCTGCAGGGATTGTCTGCCTGTCCTGCCTTCATCGCTTGGCTAGAAGAATTCACCACCCAGTACACCCATGGCCCGGAGCGGCCCCCACCCCACCAGTATTTATCGCTGACCCTGCTGCACCTCCTGAAAGGTATTGGGAGGGCTCCAGTATAGGGACCAAGATGTGTTGTCCATCCATAGGGGGGCGGATGACATTGCCTCAGAATAGAAAGTGGCCAGAACCTCAGGGGAAAGAAATGGGTAGACTCAACAGAAGGATTTAGGGGCCAGAGAGATAGCACAGCGGTAGGGTGTTTGCCTTGCAAGCAGGACAGAAGGTAGTTTGAATCCCAGCATCCCATATGGTTCCCCCATGCCTGCCAGGAGCAATTTCTGAGCGCAGAGCCAGGAGCAACCCCTGAGTGCTGCCGGTTGCAACTGAAAAACAAACAAAAGGGTCAGAACAATTGCACAGCAGTAAGGTATTTATTTGCCTTGCATGCAGCCAGCACAGGACTGATCCGGTTTCGGATCTCAGAATCCCATATGGTCCCCCTGCCTGCTGTCAGGTGTGATTCAAACACCAAAAAAAAAAAAAAAAAAAAAAAAGGATCGAGCATCCATTTGGATGTCCCAGGAGGCAAGATTTATCCTGTGGCCAGTAGGGCCCTGCTTTGTGTGCCTTGCCCATTTCTGATCATTCTTTCACCACTGGGCTAGCTTGGATCTGGGCTTTGGTGCTGCTACCACATGGGGGTGGTCATACAGCTCCCCCCATAGTGCTGGGGGTAACCCTGGGTGACTGATGCCCAGGAAGTGGATGAGGGGGACATAGCTATGTGAAGGACATCTCTGCTCTGGTCCTCAGAGCTTCTTGCATTTCAGCTCCTTGTAAGAAAGGCCGAGTTTGAAAAACACAGGAGGCCGGAGCCATAGGTAAGGCATTTGCCTTGCACCTGGCCAATATAGGATAGATCCCGGTTCAAATCCCAGCATCCCATATGGTCCCCCAAGCCTGCCAGGGGGACTTCTGAGTGCAGAGCCAGGAATAACTCCTGAGCGCCGCTGGGTGTGACCCAAAAACCAAAAAAATTAATTTTAATTTAAAAAACAAATAAAATAGAAAAACACAGGACTGCCAGTTTCAGAGAAGCACTCCCTTTTTGTCTGTCTTCCCTTTGAAAAGCCCCAACACTCCCAACTAGCTGCACTGTGAGCCCAGCTGTTAGGCCGGTGAATTTACTAACTTGGCTACCATTTTATTTATTTTTTTCTTCTGGCTCCAGCTTTGTCCTGCCAAGAAGTGACTGACGACGATGTCTTAGATGCAAGCTGCTTGTTGGACGTCTTGAGGACGTACAGGTGGCAGATCTCGTCCTTCGAAGAACAGGTTAGCGTCCACCGGTTCATATGTAACCATGTGTGTGTGCCATGGCTCCCTTGTCTTGGCCACCACTGAGGGAGACAGAGCCACAGCAAAGCAGGGAGAGCACTTGCCCTGCATACGGCTGGCTCTGGTGTCAGTCCGAGTCCTCTTCAGGAGTGCTCCCTGAGCACAGAGCCAAAACTAAGTCCTGAGGCCGGCGAGGTGGCGCTAGAGGTAAGGTGTCTGCCTTGCAAGCGCTAGCCAAGGAAGGACTGTGGTTCAATCCCCCAGCGTCCCATATGGTCTCCCCAAGTCAAGGGCAATTTCTTTTTTTTTTTTTTCCTTGGGTTTTTTTTTTTTTTTTTTTTGGTTTTTGGGCTATACTCGGTGGTGCTCAGGGGATACTCCTGGCTGTCTGCTCAGAAATAGCTCCTGGCAGGCATGGGGGACCATATGGGACACTGGGATTCGAACCAATCACCTTTGGTCCTGGATCCGCTGCTTGCAAGGCAAACACTGCTGTGCTATTTCTTCGGGCCCACCAGGGGCAATTTCTGAGCGCTTAGCCAGGAGTAACTCCTGAGCATCAAAAGGATGTGGCCCGAAAAACTAAAAACAAAAAACAAAAACAAAAACAAAAAACCTAAGTCCTGAGTACTGACAGGTGTGGCCCCAAAGCAAACAAACCAACTGAAAAGAATAAACCCCAGGACTGACTGCCTGGCCTGCATGTTTTGATGCCTTTAGTGTGGTCCGTGCAGCCACTGGGAACTTCCTGCTGTCCCCAGTAGGGGACACCTCTCTTTCTCACCACCCCGTGAGTCTGTCTGTCCATCTATCTACAGCACTCAGGCCCTGGGGACTGTCTGCTCTTCACGCACCCAGTGCTAGATGTCGTCTCTCTGCGTTTTCCTGTGCGAGCCCAGGAAGCTGGGCAGGAGTGCCAGGCCATGTACTGGCTCTCTGTGCTGTGCCCTTGAGCTGTGTCCGACTCCCCATCAGAGAGGAACTCACTGAGCCTCAGAGACACGGAAAAACTTCCTTGAAGTCACACAGCTATGAAGCAACAGCAGAGCCCTGCCAGGAAGGTCTCCTGAGCATCCCTCAGCCCCCTTCCCCTCTGCTGAGCTCTTTGCTCCATGCCAGGTGCTCACCAGCAGTGACAGGAGTGGATACAAGACTAGCTCTGCCCCATTGCAGAAGTCGGGGGATTCTTACCCTCCTTCGTGTCCCTTCCTCCACATCAAGGATCAGCCCCTCCCTTAGACCCCATGGCTAAGGTCTCTCCAGACGGAGGACTTTACGTCCTCTTGCTGCTAGCCAGCCACCACCCCGGGAACAGAATCCTGCCTTTTTGAGATTGTTTGCTTGTTTGTTTTGGGGCCACACCCGGTGACACTCAGGTGTTACACCTGGCTCTGCACTCAGAAATTGCTCCTGGCTCGGGGACCATATGGGACACCAGGGATCGCACCCAGGTCTGTCCTGGGTCAGCAGCATGCAAAGCAAACAGCCCTACCACTGTGCTATTGCTATTGCTATTCTTTGTTTTGTTTTTTTTGGGCCACATCCAGTGACGCTCGGGTTACTCCTGGCTATGTGCTCAGAAATAGCTCCTGGCTTGGGGGACCATATTGGACGCCGGGGGATTGAACCGCTGTCCGTCCTAAGTTAGTGTGTGCAAGGCAGACACCTTAGCGCTTGTGCCACTGCTCCCGCCCCTCTGCCTTTTTATTTTTAATTTGCTTTTGGGCCACCCCTGGTGGTGCTCAGAGGTCTCTCTTGACTTTGTGCTCAGGGGTCATTCCTGGCGGTGCTCGGGGACCCTTAGAGGGAGTTTGGGATCGAACCCAGACTCAAAGCCTCCTGCAGGGCAAGATCCCACCTGCTGTGCTGTCGTGAATCTTTACCTGCCCAATTGGACCCTTGCAACTTGTACCATTGCTTCCTATCCCCCAGCCCAGGGTGTGTCTTTGCTTTGTGAACATACCAGCTTGTTGCCTGCTCCATAGTACATGGAACGACTCATTCGTTTATGCACGGGACGGCTGGGTAGCGGGCTGGGGCTGGGCAGTAGGACACTTGGCCCTACGAGTGTGATTTTGATTCCCATCCCCGTGCCCCTAGACAACCCAAGCCCCTTCTTCTCTTATTTAGGCAGCAAAGGTTTGTTTTGGTTTTGTTTGGTGGTCACACCTGGTGGTGCTCGGGGTTTAACTCCCAGCTCTGTGCTCAGGGATCACTCCTGGCAGTACTAGGGAGACCATCTAGGCTGCCAGGGATCAGATCCCAGGTCGGCTTTGCAAGGCAAGTGCCCGGTCCACTGTGCTGTCACTCTGGCCAAAGTTGGCAAAGTTTCCCCAAGGCCAGGCTTCCTGCCCTGCAACTGGAAGTCTTTAGAAGCTGAAATTCTGTCCACAGGAGGCTCAGTGGGGTGAAGGGAGCCCAGGGATCCACCCGGGACGATGGGGTGTGCCCGGCCTCCTCTCAGACTGCCCCCCTTCTGCAGGATGCTCATGAGCTGTTCCATGTCATCACCTCATCCCTGGAAGATGAGCGGGACCGACAGCCACAGGTCACGCCCTTGTTTGATGTGCACTCGCTGGAGGTAAGGCAGGGCGCCCACAGCCTCAGGGTACACCAGGTGTGATGTCTGTTGGGGTATTGGGAACACGGCGGGCATCTGTGCCACCTCCAGCTCCAGCGTCAGGCAGGGGAGGCACCTCAGGAGGGTCTCCAATGACCTCAGCACTGTAAGGCTCTCCCATAGGCTGTTGCTCTAGTCAGGCTTGGTTTTGAGGAGATAGAGGGCCCCCCCATCCCATTGCGTCCAGGGGAGGAGCTGAATGATTGGCCTTTCGTTTGGAAATGTTGGAAACAGTAAAGCGGAGCACTTTCCCTGGAGGACTCATGCTTGGGGAGGGAATGTGTGGCAGGCGATTAGGCTAAGTTCTGAAACTGCAGGGGGAAGTGGACGATCAGTGGACGATCTCACCAAATCCTGTGAGATCTGGGAGTGAAGGAGGTGGGTGAAGGGTTGTGGGAAGGTTCTCAACTCCCCCTACCCTCTTTCCCCTACAGCAGCAGCCAGAGGCCCCTCCCCAACACCTGACGTGCCGCACCCGAGGTAGGTGGGCCTTCCTGTGGGTCTGGGATGTCGCTGATGGAACTTTCAAGCTACAATAACTTGCTGGTGGAAATGTGCCTTTTTTCTGGTGACACCCAAGCCTGCCTGAACTCTCTCCAAGAGAATGGACACAGCTCCAGGCTTGTTCCCCAGGGGAATATCCTGAGTTGTTCCCCCACACCCCACGGCCTTTCTTTTCAAAGGGCTTATTTATACTTCAGACAAGGTGCTGCCTTTTTTTTTTTTTTTTTTTTTTTTTGCCACTGTCTTGAGGTGCTCCCTGAAGGAATTCAGTGAGCTGAAGCTGAATCCAGTGAGCTAGTTCCCTCGCTATCTTCATTGAAAACACTCCTGGTTCTCCTTATAAAGAAGCCATTGTTTTCCTAGGACTAGAGGGAAAAGGAAAAGAAAGACACAGGGCCGGAGAGATAGCACAGCGGTAAGGCATTTGCCTTGCATGAGGGCTACCCAGGATGGACTTGGGTTTGATTCTTTCTGGGCATCCCATATGATCCCCCAGCCTGCAAGGAGCAATTTCTGCAGAGCCAGGAGTAACCCCTGAGTACTGCCAGGTGTGGTCCAGAAACCAAAAAAATAAATAAAACAAAATAAAAATCTTATGAAAGAGAAAAGAAGGGGGCCAGAGAGATAGCATGGAGGTAGGGCATTTGCCTTGCATGAAGAAGGAGGATGGTTCGAATCCCGGCATCCCATATGGTCCCCCAAACCTGCCAGGAGCAATTTCTGAACATAGAGCCAGGAGTAACCCCTGAGCGCTGCCGGGTGAGACCCCAACAAAAAAAAAAAAAAAAAGAAAAAGAAAAAGACACACCAATTCCTTCATGGACTAGTAATGATCGGAAAGGTTCTAAACCAGGGGTCTCAAACTCAATTTACCTGGGGGCCGCAGGAGGCAAAGTTGTGGTGATCCTTGAGTGCAAAGTCAGTAGTAAGCCTTGAACATTGGGAGATGTGACCCAAACAACTAAAACAAAACAAAACAAAAAAAGATTCCTCTAGGGCAGGGCCACAAAATGTTGTATGGAGGGCCGCGAGTTTCAGACTCCTGTCTAAACCCAGGCCAGGTGCCTACCACCCAGCATCTCACATCTGCCCCCAAACTGCTGTAATATGGACGGTGCTGGGGAAACTAGCTGCCCACTGTTCATTGCTAATACAGCTGTTAATGTTGGCTGTAGGATCCAGTGTAATACAGTCATCAGGCCAGTAATGATTGACGGATGCCTGTGGACTCCCACACACACACTCCGACAGTGCCCCACTATCCTCGTCATCTTTCCTCATGCTGGCCCTCCTAGCCCCATCCTAGCCACAGGAACACATGAAGTTTTAGGGACTCACTCCTTTCGATGGTTGAAAATTGCTCTTGGATCTGAGCACTCTTTAGGTATCTCAAACATTGAAGCGTATGTGTTAAAACAAGCAAAAAAGTCATTATTCTTTGCCACAGATGCCATTTAAAATGTGGTGAGGGGCCAGAGTGATAGCACAATTGGCAGAGCATTTGCCTTGCATGTGGCTGACTGGGTTTGATCCCTAGCAAACAGTATGATCTCCTGAGTTTTCCAGAAATGATTTCTGAACACAGAGCCAGGAGTAAGCCCTGAGCTCAACACCAAAAAAAAAAAAGAAAATAGAAAGAAGACTGTAAGGGGCCAGGGTAATAATACAGTGGGAAGGGCATTACCTTCTACTCAGCCAACCCGGGTTAAATTCCTGTGTGTGTGTTAAATTCCCAACACTTTTCCTGTGTGTGTGTGTGTGTGTTCCCAGCACTTTTTCTGTGTGTATATGTGTGTGTGTTCCCGGCACTTTTTCTGTGTGCTACAGTTCTTTTTTTTAATTTTTTTTGTTTTTTTGGGGGCCACACCCGTTTGATGCTCAGGGGTTACTAAGCGCTCAGAAATTGCCCCTGGATTGAGGGGACCATATGGGACGCTGGGGGATCGAACCACCATCCTTCCTTGGCTAGAGCTTGCAAGGTAGACACCTTACCTCTAGCACCACCTCGCCGGCCCCAAACAGTTCTTGGGAAACCACATAAGATGCCAGGGATAGAACCAGAGGAAGGCAAATGCCCTACCTTCTCTACCCTCTCTCCGGGCCCTGAATCGACATTTAGAGGCCTGTATAAACATTCTTGTGAAGGGCTGGGGTTTGTCTTTATATTTGTTAATGGAAGTCAGTAAGGAAAGCAATTTATTTCACTTGAGTGCTCAGGTCCAGGTTCTTCTCCCTGACAGTAGAAATTCTACCCTAGACTCGAGAGGAGTGTGAGTTTGAGTGGGGGCCGTAGGTGACCTATCAGAGCGTCCGTGTCTTACAGGCACCCCCCACCCCATGTCTAACCACTGGAAGTCCCAGCACCCCTTCCACGGAAGACTGACTAGTAACATGGTCTGCAAACACTGTGAGCACCAGGTAAGCCTCAGCCTGTGCTATCTTACCTTCTGATGGATCCAGAGAGCTCGGTCTGGTCAGACGGACTTGAGGGTATGGCCTGGTGATAGGCTGCCACCCTGTCCTTGCGTTTCTGGCAGCCATGGCCCACACTGGGCAGGCAGGATTGGAGTCTCAATGGTCGATTCGTGCTCACAGGGGACACTCATAGCTAGGTACAGCTAGCCGGGTTATTTTTGTTTGGTTGTTTTTTTTGGGGGGGGGGGCATACCAGCACTAAGGGGTTACTCCTGGCTCTGCACTGAGGGGTCATTCCTGGTGGTGCTCAGGGGACCATATGGGATGCTGGGGATCAAGCCCAGGTCAGCCGCATGCAAGGCAAACGCCTTCCTTGCTGTGCTTTTGCTCTGGTCCGGGCCCCACTCTTTCTTGAGACATAGGCCACATGCTAGTGTTTGGGGCAAGGGATGTGGTGCTCACACACAGGCCCCAGGAAATACGTGTGCTGACCCTGGTATTCACACATGCCCAGTATTGATGTAGTTAGGGACCTGGTGGGGCTCAGGCCATACAACTGCCAGGATCATGCTTGGCCTATGTGGGCCACTGGAAATTTGAACTCATGGCCATAATACTCTGCTATATTCCTCTTAGCTCATTGGTTTTGTTTTGTTTGTTTCTTTGATTTTTGGGCCATACCTGGTGGCACTCAGGGGTGACTCCTGGCTCTGCACTTAGAAATTGCTCCTGATACTTACCTGGCAGGGGCGATACCATGATCACGAAAGTGGTTTCCCCAGGGTGAGGCTCACCCATTGCACTCTGGGCGTGCTGACCCCTGCGATTTCCCCAAATGTGGGAAACTCGACTGCGTAATTTGTGGTAGTGGGGCTTTAAAAAAAAAAAAAGAAATTGCTCCTGGCTTGGGGGACCATATAGAACACTGGGGAATCGAACCCAGGTTTGTCCTAGGTCAGCATGTGCAAGGCAAACACCCTACCACTTACGCTATTGCTCCGGCCCCTATCTCGTATTTTTGAAGTTGTTTTTTTTCTTCCCTTTTTTAAATACCACTTGCTTTTACATCAGTATATTATGTTTTATTATATAGTGTTAGACATCTTAATTTTAAAGGATGCCATAGTAATATAAACCAATAAATATTAAACTATTTTAGAAGCATATGTCCTCCATCTAGAAAGTTTTGAATTGAACTCAAATCCAATGGTGCCATTTCTGTACCATTTTATTTCTTGCAGAGTCCTGTTCGATTTGATACCTTTGATAGCCTTTCCTTAAGCATCCCAGCTACTGCATGGGTATGTATCGAGCCCTGCTTTATCGGTGTTCTCTTTCAGGGGCATCTTTAAATCTGTGAGGCCTCTGCTTAGGTCCATAACTATGTGTTCCACAGACCTAGTAAACCCCATCTTTGTGCTCACATTTGCAATCATGGCCTGATTTGGGGGTGGGGAGAGAGATAGAGAAGGACGAATGGTTTTTTTTCCTTAGCCATAGAAAATTTGCCTTTGTTTTTTTGTTTTTTAGTTCGAGGGCTGCACCTAGCAATGCTCAGGGAGTCACTCCTGGCTCTGTGTTCAGGAATCACTCCTGGCAGTGCTTGGGCGACTATACGGATGCCAGGAATCAAACCTGTGTCAGCTGCATGCAAGGCAAGCATCCAACCAACTGTATTATTGCTCTGACCTGAGAATTTGGCTTTTTAAGAAATACACAGAGATGCACGTGCATATGTTTGTGTAGACACTCACACTCATGCACATGAAGCTCATGAGGATGCAGAGTCCTTATGGCATCGGAGGTGCCTGTGGTTTGCTGTAGTATGAGGCCCTCACTTGGGAATCTGCAGGCCTCAGTGGGGTCCTGGGGTCCCCCCATCAGTAGCTTCTGAGGGCCCGTCCTCAGACCTGTGATGACTGGCACCTTCTCTCCTCCTCGGACTCTAGGGCCACCCGTTGACCCTGGACCACTGCCTTCATCACTTCATCTCCTCCGAGGCGGTGCGCGACGTCGTTTGCGACAACTGCACCAAGGTAGTCCTGAGCCCCTCCAGCTCCCGAGTCCTGACACCCCACCCTGATGTCCTGTGCCCTGAGAAGTTGCCCGTCTGTTTGTCCGTCTGTCTGTTTCTGCTCTCCCGGCCACATCTGCCTCACTCCGGGAGGTGGTCCAGCCAGGCCTGTCTCCATGGAGACTGACCAGAAAAACTGATTGCCTTGCTGAGGGATGGGGCGGCCAAAGTTTCTCCATGAGCATCCTTGCCTCCTGCCTGCCCTTTGCACATTTCTCATGTTACCCATTCCAAATGCTTCGTTCCCCAAAGCCCCTGCAGTTCGTCCCTAGCTTGGGGGAAACTATGGTGGCCAGACTGTCTGAAGACACAGGCCAGTGCTCCAGTTACCATTTTAGTGCCACCTCCATTGGCCTTCCTGCCACCCTTCCTAGTGTTTCATGACCCAGAGGTCCCTGAGAGACCAAGTCTCAGGCCTGACACTGGCCTGTCAATGGGACTCTTGCGTTGGCTTCCGTTTTAGATGGAGGCCACAGGGACGCTGAATGGGGAGATGGTTGAGCACCGGAGAACCACCTTCATCAAACAGCTCAAGCTCGGCAAGGTGAGCTGGGCCCGCCACTCTGGCCCCGGGTGGCCCTGCACCCTGCCAGTTGCCCCCTGACCCGCGCCTCCACCGGCCCTTGTCCCCCGCAGCTGCCGCAGTGTCTGTGTATCCACCTTCAGCGGCTGAGCTGGTCCAGCCAAGGCGCTCCGCTCAAGCGCCACGAGCATGTGCAGTTCAACGAGTTCCTGATGATGGACATCTACAAGTACCGCCTCCTGGGGCACAAGCCCCATCCATGTAGCCCCAAGCCGGGGGAAGAACTGCAGGGTGGCCCCATAGCCCCCAAGTCAGGTGGGTGCCCACGTCCATAGCTGAGGAGAAAAGGGGCCCTGCACAGAGTGGAGGCATTGGTGACCCCTGGCCATCCAAGCCCCAAGCCATGATAGCTAGCCTGGCACCGTGGTCACACTTCTTTTTTTTTTTTGGTTTTTGGGCCATACCCGGAGGTGCTCAGGGGTTACTCCTTGCTGTCTGCTCAGAAATAGCCCCTGGCAGGCACGGGGGACCATATGGGACACCAGGATTCGAACCAACCACCTTAGGTCTTGGGTCGTCTGCTTGCAAGGCAAACGCTGCTGTGCTATCTCTCCGGCCCCTATCTGTGGTCATTTTTCATCCTGAGCACAGTGGGGTTAGGGATGGGGGAGGGCTGAGGTCTTCGAAGAAGAAAAATGACAGGTTATATTGGGGGCTGGAGTGAAAGTACAGTGGGGAGGATATTTGCCTTGCACACAGCTGACCCGGGTACAATCCCAGTGTCCCACTGGGTCCCCCAAGCCTGCCAGGTGTGATTTCTCAGCACAGAGCCAGGAGTAAACCCCCCTGAGAATCGCCAGTTGTGGCCCCCAAACCAAAACTCAGTATGAATGAAAACAGAGAAAGGAGCCAAAGAGATAGTAGACTTTAAGGTGTTTGCCTTGCATGTAACTGACCCTGGTTTGATCCCTGGTACCACATTTGGTTCCTCTGATCCCACCAGGATCAGATCTGATCCCTGAACACAAGAGCCAGGAGTAAGCCCTGAGCACTACCAAGTCTAGCACCAAGTCCATAAAATAAAATAGAATAAAACTATGAGAGGGCCAGAGAGCTAGGTCAGAGGTGTAGGTGCTTGCCTTGCATACGACCTGCTCCAGTTTGATCACAGCACTAGCTGGTCTCCTGAAACTCATGCAGGAATAACCCCCACTGGGAATAGCCCCTGAGCACTGCCAGGTGTGCCCCCTCCTCCTATGACCGGAGAGAGACTCCCCTTTTAGCATTTGATTCAGCTGTTCTTTGTGGCTGCAAACTTGTCTCCAGGGAGCGTGGCAGGCTCTGGGCACATTTGGGGCTGTCATGAGTAGAGGTGTTTGAGGTATCCAGTTCTGTCCCTCCTGTGGCATGGATGTGGCGTCTGTCCTCAGATGTCTGTGAAACATCTGATTGTAAAGGGCCTCATCTATCCACAAGGACAAAGCCGAGACAATGGTTTCCTCATCAGAATGATCGGTACCCAAGGACTCCCCTCAGTGCCCTCAGCGGAGAACTGCTCCCCATAGGACTGTCAGATGTGGGGGTTCCTAGGCAAAGCTCTGGGAACCACACAAGATGCTAGTGACCAGGTCCGTGCCAGTTGCATGCCAGGCAACTATGTGCTATACTGTCTCTGGCCCAGTCGGTTCCTATTTGAGACTGAAAGGGAACATGGTGAGTCAGTAACATAGGATGAAACGGGTTTTCTTTTTTTTTTTTTTTTTTTGTGGTTTTTGGGTCACACCCGGCAGCGCTCAGGGGTTATTCCTGGCTCCATGCTCAGAAATTCTCCTGGCAGGCACGGGGGACCATATGGGACACCGGGATTCGAACTGATGACCTCCTGCATGAAAGGCAAACACCTTACCTCCATGCTATCTCTCTGGGCCCGAAACGGGTTTTCTTTGTAGCGGGGCTGGGCCATGACAGAATCAGGCTGTTTCTCCTAGCAGTGGCTCATCGTCCCTCCCATGGGCCCTCTTCTCTTGCAGTTTTGAATCAGCCAGGGGGCTCCAAGACACAAGTCTTCATGAATGGCGCCTGCCCCTCCCCAGCGTTACTGCCCACCCTGCCCAGCCAGATGCCCTTCCCCTTGCCAGTGGTTCCTGACTACAGGTAAGCCACTTCTGAACACACACAACAGCTTCGGTGCAGGCTGTTGCTTCTCTGGGATTCCCAAAGTAGATGTTTAAGAAATGTAGAATTTAGGGTTTTTTTTTCCCCCTTACCTTAAGGTAGAATTTCACCGTGCACTCCCCATTCATGTCCAAAATGGAAATCATTTTAAAAATAATTTATAGGGGGACCAAAGTGATAGCACAGTAGGGAGAGTGTTTGCCTTGCCAACCTGGGTTGGATCCCTAGGATCTCATATGTTCTCCCAAGCCAGCCAGTAGTAATTTATTTTTTTTCTCCCCCAGTTTTGGGTCGCACCCAGCAGCTCAGGGGTTACTCCTGGCTCTGCGCTCAGAAGTCTCTCCTGGCAGCTTGGGGGATCATATGGGATGCCGGGATTCAAACTATGGTCTGTCCTGTGTTGACCCCTTGCAAGGCAAACACTTGACCACCGTGCTGTTGCTACGGCCCCCCTGCCAGTAGTAATTTCTGAACATAGAGCTAGGTGTGACCCCTGAGATCCACCAGGTATGGCCTGGTCAAAAAAAAAAAAAAAAAAACTAAATTATCGGAAGGCCAGAAAGATAGTACAGTGGGTAAGGTGCTTGTCTTGCATACAAATGGCTAACCTGGGTTCGATCCCTGGCATCCCCAAATGGTCCACCAGCACTATCAGGAGCGAGTCTTGAGCTCACTGCCAGGAAGTCTTGAGACCAGCTGGGTATGACCCAAAAAACCAAAATGCAAAAGTTACAGGGGCCAGGAAGATTGCTCAGCGGGCCGAGCACATGACTTCCATGCAAAGAGCTTGGGTTTGAGCTTTAGCACGACAGAGCAACCTTGCCCTACCAGTTCAGTGCCGGGCACTGCATATGGTTCTTAGCTTGGCCAGGACTGAAGTCTTGAGTCCAGAGCCAGCCAGGAGTAAGAGCTGAGCACTGGTGAGTGTGGCCAGAGCCCTTCCACCCTGAAAAAATCATGTTATGAAATGTGTGGTTGGTATGAATATAGGTGTTGAGAGGACAAAGTCTTATTATATGGGTATATTCCTAGGGATCCCCAGTTCAATCTGTCAGGCTCTGTCTTCTGCTCTGCAGTTTGTGTGTATCCATGCCCCTTCATGCTGTGTAGACGCACACAGATATCTCCCTCGCCAGCACACAGGCCTTTAGCTTTGTATCACAGTTGTGTTTGCTGGATTGGCCTGTAAACTTCTCATCCTTTACATCCTTTGCTCCACCCCATGCAGCTCCTCCACGTACCTCTTCCGGCTGATGGCAGTGGTCGTCCACCACGGAGACATGCACTCTGGCCACTTCGTGACCTACCGACGGTCGCCACCGTCAGCCAAGAATCCACTGTCCACCAGCAGCCAGTGGTTGTGGGTCTCTGATGACACAGTCCGAAGGGCAAGCCTGCAGGAGGTCCTGTCCTCCAGCGCCTACTTGCTCTTCTATGAGCGTGTCGTCGCCAAGCAGCAGCCACAGGGCCGCGAATACAAGGCTGAAGAATGACACAGCCCCAACCTGGCCCCCAGCCCCACAAAGAGCTGACTGTGCACTGTCTGGACTGGCCAGGTCATGCCCAGGGCAATGTCCAGCCAGCCCTGCTGGAGTCCTTCAACCTTCTGGTGCCTCCTCAGAGCAGGCTCCAAGTGGGGAGCCCAGTGGCCTCAACTCCACCACCCCTCAGGCTCCCTGGAATGGTAACTCGAACCAGAAGGCACCAGAAGGTACCGGGAGGCACTTGAAAGGACCAGAAGGCATTGCCTGACTGCAGTGTCTGGTTACTCACCTGCTACAGGTAATTAAAAGACATCACTCTAGAAGCCACATCATCCTACGTCACCAACCACGTTTCCTGTTCTCAAGGAGACATTGACTTTACTTCCTCTGAGTGTTTCTGCCTCAATCTTTCTTTTTCTTTTTCTTTTTTTTTTTTTAATAATCCCCCACTCACACACAAAATCGTGGAATTAGTGAAATTCTCTAAGGCAACCATCTCAAAGAAAAAAGTGCCTTTCACTCCCTATTGCTCATGGAGCATCTCCTCTCTGGAAAATTCCGTGGCCTAAGAGCCCTGGAGAAGCTGTCTTTGGAAAGCTCCCTTTCTTCCAAGTGACTCAATGGCTGGCAAGAGCACCGTGAAAAGATGCCTCAAGAACTCTCCCCTACTCTTTTGCTCTTTTTCTACATCATCTTTTCTACCTGCCCATAGTCTGTATGTAGTGGGAGCTCGTCTGCTGGGAGAAAGTCATTGCTGCTTTATCGAAGAGAAGGAAATGGCTCCCGGGTCACGTTTCATCTTCTGTACACTTGCACTGAGGAAGATTCTGGAGTATGGCAGGTGGGGAGAGTTAACACGGAGCAGGACCCACAATGAGCATCACGCATGCAGAACCCCCTAAGAGTGTTCAGGTGGGTGCTGAGGGTGGAGTGTAGATAGTCCTTGCATGGGCCAGAGCACGGCATTTGAAAGGACGCGAACTGACCTCGGACCTACAGGATTCACGCCTCCCCTGGAGCTGATGGTCGCTGGAGTCTGGCCCTTTGCAGTCTTTCTTCCCGAAGCCTGTTGCCACAGCTCCACACGGACATGACATTTCAGTAGACGGTTCCATGGCTCTGACCTGGCCTAGACTGAGCATTCTTGACCCTCAACATGTCTCATGATGCCACTCAGGGCTGAAGGAATATTGGGGACACTTGTAATGTTGACGTTTCAGCTAGATGTTTCAAAGCTTTCAGTTGAAGAAAATAATATTAAAAAAAAGATAAGATACCAAATCAAAGACCTCTTCAGAGATGAATTTTGGAACCAGACTAGTCTCAGAGTTCACCTGAGATAAGGCAAGGACCCTGCGCCAGCCCTGGTCAGGATGAGCTGGCAAATGCTTCCAGGTGAGGCCTTGGTGTGTGTTTAAGAGGCAAAGGCTTGGTCCCAAGGACACCTTCCTGCCCTTTACATTCAGTACCGTGCCAGCCTGGACAGACAGGGCACTGGCCACTGCCAAACCCCTTCTGGATGCCAGGGCAGACCTTGTCCTGATACTGAAATGAGAGTCCCTTCCCCCCACATCTGATGGGACAGTTCCTTGCCCAGCAGTGTGACCCCCCAATTGCCTTGCCAAATAGTGGCTCTAAGCAGCAACTGTTCTGCCACCGAATCCTCACTGAAAAGTGGCTGGTGGGGGAAGCAGGTCCCTGCCGGGAAGCAGGGCCTGCGTCGGGTGGGTGGCAGGGGCCAGGGTGTAAATGTGAATTATCTGCCTCAAGTCTTGTCACCTGACCCCAAGCTGACTTCCTCGTTCTGTAAATTATTAGGCAGTAGATAGCAATTAGATCATCTTTATTTCTAATTTCAAGTTATTTACAAAGTAGTTTTTGGGGCTGCGTACAACACGACTTAAGTTATACTAGGAGTTTATGTCTTAATAACGGCTCATCCATGTCTTTGCTAAAGGTCCCTTTTGTACCTGCTGTGTCATATGGCAATAAAAGAATTGTTTTGCTAGGAAAGACATTCTGATACTTTCTCCTCGCCTCCTCGTTAGTTCAATGCCCAACCTTCTGCTCCCTGTCCACAAAATAAAGGTTGGTGGTCTCTTCCGGTGGGGAAAGAAGAAAGAACAGCCAATGACTAAAAACCAGAACAACAGAGGACACTTGCCTTGCATGTAGCTCATCTGGGTTCGATCCCCAGCACCCCATAAGATTCCCTGAGACCCATTAGGAGTGATCCCTAAGCTCACAGCCAGGACAACCCCGAAATATAGCTGGGTATGGCCCCAAACGAACGACACGCCCTACTTTTTAGTGGGCAGGATCTTCCGGAATGTCAGGTTGATCCGTGGGGCCAGCACCTTTCTACGGACTGGAAGGCTGTGATACCAGTATGTGTTGGTGGGGGGGTTCATCATAAGGAGGCTCCCGTGTGCCAATGGCAGCCTGACCGAGGCCACCTCCGGCGAGGACGCCTTCCGTCGGGACTCACGGTGGCGGAACACGAAGTCCCGGCAGGCCCCGAAAGTCACAGAGGCAATGGCACTGCCTGGAGCCAGCTCCCTTTCATCATCCCGGTGCTCGCCAATGTGGTCGAGGCCATCTTTGTACCTGGGGGGAGGAGAGATTTGAGGGGGCAGCTGTTAAATTTTCCCACCGTGTGAAATGGCAACGCTGGGGCACTGGCGGAGCCTGTTCAAGGGAGCAGCCCAGCACCTCTGGAAAGCCTGCTCACATCGTTTCTGTTTCTCAACTTTTCTCTCCTTTTTGGCTTTTGGACCACACTCAAGGCTTACTCCTGACTCTGCTCAGAAACCATACCTGGCAGTGGTCAGGGGACCATATTGGGATGATGGGGCTCGAACCCGGGTCAGACTTCTCAATCTTGTTTTTGATTTTAGGGCTATACCTGGTGGTGCTCACTGCCTACTCCTGGCTCTGCTCTCAGGAATTACTCCTGGCAAGTTAGAGAGGCCATATGGGATGCTGGGGATCGAACTCAGGCCAGCCATAAGCAAGGCAAATATCACTCTGGCCCCTCAACCTTTTCCTGACCTCCTTCCGGCCTTGCTTCCTCTCTATGGGTCTCTGTCTCATCGGCTGGCTCCCTACTGTCCCTACACTCCTGTCATGCCCCTCACCCAGTTTTTACCTGTGGCCCCTCGGGCATATCTGTACCCCACAGTGGCCCCTGCCCCCCCAGCACCGCAGTCCCCCTCTCCTCTGCTGTTTTCCTGCCACATTGGCAGCTTGTCTTCACAGACACCCCAAGCTCCCTCCCCTTCTTCCTCCTGAGCTCAGATGTCCCCTTCCCCTCACTGCTCCTCCCAGCTCAGTAGACTGGCAGGGCAATAGTGCTCCCGCCATAGAACTCACTGGCCCCCACATAAGCAGTGCTCTGGAGACGTGCCTTGAAGTGGGGGGCCCCTACTGGGCTCACCTTCCTGTCTGGTACCTCATTGGACTGCTACTTACATACAGAAGAGCAAAACATCACCCCATTTTTGAGAGAGGAGAGTCACCTGTTGACCAGCACGAAGTTGAAGGTCTGACCCGTCACTGCAGAGACCCGATCCCGGGCGCGCTGGAGAATGGGGATCCAGGGCCGTGGCGACAGTGTCAGGCCAGAGAATGTGTAGGTCAGCCCTGTGTCCCCGTATGTCGCCTGCTTCCTGGGTACTGAGTGCCACTTCCCGAACACCTGAACCCTGGCCAGAGCACCTGTGTGGGTCATAAGACAGCTCAGAGCACCCACAGGGAGAGGCCCATTGGCACCCCGAGTCCTCAGGATGGAAAGGAGCAGAAACAAGCTGCCTTCCATCCCTCAGCCCCGCACTCTCAAGGAAGGACAGTGATTCCTTCTCTCCCACACCAGGGACCGATCTTGGGGCTCCGGCTGAGTGACAGGCCTGGCTCCCAACAGTGGTTCCTGCCACTCTTTTAGAGAAACGGATCTTAGTTCAGACTCTTCATTTCTGTCTGTGTGGGCACCAGGTGACAGGGTAGGGGTTAAGGAGCATGTTCAGTGTGCTCATTCGATCTACATGGTCCTCTGAGCATCACTGGAAGTGCCCGGGGACCATCCCCAGGACCACACACAGGACCCAAGCAGCATCTCTCCATCAGGCCCAGCCTGATGCTTACCTGTGAAATATTCCACTTCTTTCTCCAACTCTCGGAAAATCTCATCCGCCTCGGCTTTGCGAAATAGGAGCGTGTAATCGCAGTCCAGGCCTTCGGCCCTGATTCGCTGCCAGCTGGGGTCTGCCAGGTCCTCTGTAGTCCCAGGGGCTGTTCTCCTGAGCCTTTTCCTGCCACTACACTCCTTGTCTTCACCCAGCTCTGGGGAGCCTTCTGCCACCTGCTCCTGTCTCACCTTTCTCAAACGGCAGGCCGTCACCTCCTTACCCAGGAATCGGTCCATCTCAGTTCTCTGAAGTTGCTGCGTGCAGAGACGGGCTGAGTAAGAACAACAACCCCCCCACCTTGCAAAACCTGCCTCTACCAAGGGGTCTCATACCCTTTGGATTATAAGTTTCCTCTGCAATGTGCCCCAGCACCTCCTAGAAAGGATGAGGATGACCTCAAGGCTGGAAGGACCTTCCCTGGGGTTTTTATCCAGTCTCTGGCTACCTGGTTGGGCACCAGACGAGTGGGCCAGATTGCCAAACTTACAAGCCTCCACCTGGCTACCAAGGGCCTGGACACTTTTCCGAGGGTGAGGGGCCATACCTAGTGGGGGTGGGAAGGGTCCCCCTCAGTGCCCATGTGTCCGGGATGGGGCCGGAGCAGTTTGTAGGGCGTTATCTGGGTTCAGTGCCCAATAACACATACAGGTTCCCCAACACTGGTAGGCATGATCTCGTAGTAGACTTTTTTTTTTTTTTGTGAGGGACCACACCCAGAAGCATTCAGGAGTTTCTCCTGGCTCTGTGCTCAGGAATCACTCTTGGTGGGCTCAGAGGACCATACAGGATGGGATGCCAGGAATTGAAGCAGGTGGGCAAGGCAAGCATCCTCCTTGCTGTGTTGGTATTAGCCAGTTTACACTTGGCCTAGTCCCGGCTCTTGGCGGTGGGCTTTGTTTTCCCAATAAAGACTGCTGAAAAAGCCCAGAGGGGAAGCAGCCATCTTGGCTCACCCTTCACATGGTGAAGTGGCTGGCTTGTGGGTGAACAGCTTTCGGTTGTGGGTTCCTGGCCTGTTACTCTTTCCCAATCGTGGGATTATTTCCTTCATCAGAAGAACTACCTACTGGACTCACCTCTTGTCCTACCCGGACTGGGAGCATGGGCATCTCTCCCTCACTAGGGTTTGTGGAACACTCATTCGATTTCATACTGCTGTGCTATCACTCTGGACTCAGTGGGTCAGGATTTTCAAAAGTACCCCTGCTCTACCCAGTTTATATTGCCCCTCTCCCCCCAAAAAAGAAAGCTATGGTTCAAAGTCTTATTGATTGGAAAACTTCCCAGCGAAGGGAAGGGCTCTGTCCAAAAAGTCACCTAGAAAAGCCAAGTCTCCACCTCCTTATCCAGCCACCCCTACACAGTGTTAGAATAAGGAAGGGCAGCAGCAATCTTCAAATGCAATATTCCCCAGCACGAGCTGGGAGAGGAAATAACTAGCACATGGGGTGGGAGTGGGGGGGGGGGGCTCCTCCAGCTTCAGCCAATTCTGCAAACTGGGTTAGAGGGAGGGAAACCTCAGCTGCAAGTTGGGAGATGCAGGCCAATTTGCTTTGGCGCCTCCTGTTGGCTGCCTTCGAGTGTCGCAGGCACCTCTTCCTGGGCCTTGGGGGAAACCGAATTAGTTCTTCATGGATTCCAGCCCAGCCCACCAGATCAGCAGAGGAACAATTAGTTTATGTGATGGCAGGTAGCAGTAGTCAACCTCCTAGGCTTCCATTTCTGTCTCCTGGACTTGAGCTGTGCCTGGACTTGAGAGGACTTAACTCCTCTGGGCTGTGCTTCCACCTCACCTGTACAAAACCTAGGGCTGGAACACACCTCTGCATGAATCCATGCAAGAGCACAGGTTCCATCCCTGGCAGCTGGCATGACACAGACCCAAGCAGTGGACCTGGAGCACTCAGTCCTCCAGCACCTCCAACCTGGCAATTTCGGGGGTGGCCTCTAGGTGTCCCACCCCCAAATCCTTTGTTTTGTAAAGCCAAGGATGTATTACAAGTGATTGTATGATTCATATTTGGTTCTATATTTGCTTGAATGTTTTGTGCCCTGGCTGGCTCAGTGGGGGAGAACTGGGCTTTGCTTTCAGTGTTCTGGTACAGTTTGCAGAGTTTGACAAACAGTCTCAGGTGCGTGATCACCACCACCACCACACTCATGGTGCCTAAACCCACAACATTCCTCCAACTTGCAATCTTACATTGCACCTGAAAACCACCTGTTTATCCTTGTCCCTATAATGTCGCCATTTCTGGAATTATTTCCGGAAACATTTCTAAGTGAAATCACAATATAGCTATCATCTTTGGAGTCTGTCCATTCCAAGTAACACTTTCTAGTTTTATTTTTATGGGGGGTGGGAGGGAATTGGGGCCACATTGGTGGCATGCTGGGGTCGGTCCCAGGTGGGTCGTGTGCAAGGCAACACTGTGCAGTAACACTTTTTAATGTATCCCTGTTGATCGAACCGTGGTCCTTCCTTGGCTAGAGCTTGCAAAGCAGACACCTTACCTCTAGCGCCACCTCGCCGGCCCCAATTATTTTATATTTTAAGCACCATGGTATTCCAAATAGTAGGGCCTCAAGCATACATAAGTCGACCTAGCATTACACCCTCTCCCAGAGGGCCCACTGCCTTCCATCACTGTACTTTCTCAGGGGATCCCCCTTGCCTTATCCATCCACCCCCTTCCCTCCCCGGGAGTGAGCTTCCTACAGAACACCAGTTCTGGGGGTTTCTGTTGCCTTTGGACATTGGTTATTCCCCTACGAAGTTTCGAAGTTTCTTGACATCCTGCACCAAGTGTCTGTCCCTCTCCTTCGTACTCTCGGAACCCCCATCCACCGCAGAGACTTCATCTTTTCCAAATCATTTATTCATTCCTCTGTTCTTGGACTCTGGGGTTGTTTCTAGATTTGCTTAGAAATCGCTCCTGCCAGGTTCAGGGGGCGCCCTATGGGATGCTGGGGATCGAACCGGGGTCGGTCCCGGGTTCTAAGATTTTTCTAGATTGTTTTGGACTGCAGCCAGCAAGGTGGGAAAGAAGCCCATCCCTCCATCCCTCCCTCCCTCCAGGTCAACTGTCCTACCTAGGCCCGGGGGCGTCCCCGCGCATGCGCACCAGCCCTCGCCCAACCCCCTCGCCCCTCGCCCCCCGCCCAAGCCCGGCTCAGCGCATGCGCGGGCTCTTGGCGCCAATTTTCTAACCTCGGGTCGGCAGGCGGGCGGCGCGGCGCTGCGGCTGAGATGATCGGCCAGAAGAGCCTCTTCGCCTTCTTCTCCCCAAGCCCCTCTGCAAAGCGCCGCGCAAGCAGCCCCGAGCCCGCCGGCCGGTGCACAGGCGGCGCGGCAGCCGAGAATGGAGCTGAAGCGGTGAGGCGCGCGAGGAGCGGCGCGGGGCCCGGGCAGGAGGCGGGAGGCGCGGCGGGCCTGGCTCGACCTCGGGCCGCGGTTTCCCGGTGTCCCCGGGTGTCCGGCCCGGCGGCGGCCACACGTGTATTGAAAGAGCCGCGGCGGCGGCCATGTTGGCGAGGCCAGCCAATGAGAACGCGCCTCGGAACGGCGCGGCCAATCAGAGGCGCCGGGAGGCGGGACTTGGCCGGGGTTTTATTTTTGGCGCGAAAAGAACGCGTGGGCCGCGCCGTGAGGGGCGGGGCGAGCAGCCTTTCTGGGTCTGCGGCAGCCACGTTGGCCGGGCCAGCCAATGGGAACGCGCCTCAGAGCCGCGCGGCCAATCAGATGCACGGAGGGGCGGGGCTTGGGCTGGGTTGTTTTGGCGCGAAAAGAGCAAGTGGCCGCGCCGGAAGGGGCGGGGCGAGCGGTCCTCCAGGCTCTGCGCTCAGGAACCGCTCCTGGCAGGCTCGGGGGACCCCTCTGGGGTGCCCGGGAGTCGACCCCGGGTCGGCCCACGTTGCCAAGCTAGAGCCCTCCTCGCTGAGCTCTTTCACCCCCCACCCCCCTCCGGCTTCTGAGTTCTGAGCTCGGAGAGTTGGGGGGCTGCAAAAATATAAGTGGGGGCTCAGCACTAAAAATAAAAAAGCAAAGCCTGGGGCCGGAGAGATAGCACGGAGGTAGGGCTTGCATGCAAAAGAACGGGAGTTCGAATCCCATGAGTCCCCCCTCCCCTTGAGCCTGCCAGGAGCCATTTCTGAGCGCAGAGTCTGAAGGAACCCCTGAGCGCTGGTGGGTGTGACCCAAAAATCGAGTTAAAAAAAAAACAAGGCCTGGCTGGACCTCAGCCCCAGCTGGCCCCAACTCCGCCCTACCTGCAACTCCCCTTGCACCTGGATCCAGGCTGGAGAGGAGGCCCGGGAATGCGCATTTTCCGCCCTCGGCTCTGGCTCTTCGGGGCCGCTTCGCAGGCCTCCGGGCGGCTGATGTTGCTGCAGCAGCTCACGAGCCGCCTGTGCACCCGCCGCTTGCAGGACCAGGACCGCCCGGCTAAGAAGGCCCGCAGCGGAGCCCAGGAGGAGCCCGAGCCCGGCAGGCCTGCCGCGACGCCCCTGAGCCCCGAGCAGCTGGTCCGCATCGAGAGGAACAAGGCGGCCGCCCTGCTCAGGCTCGCGGCCCGCAACGTGCCGCCGGGACTGGGCGAGAGCTGGAAGCAGCAGCTGCGCGGGGAGTTCGGGAAACCTTACTTCATCAAGGTAGGCCGGGCCGGGCCGGGCTGGGCCCCCCCCAGTACCGGAGCAGCGCGATTCCGGCTCCCCGTTTCCTCCCGATGCATGGTGGCATCATGGATACTCATGCATAGGGGGTCTGCCCTGCTATTTGCCTGTTTTTGCATGCATTGTATTTGTTTTTTCCGAGGCTACTCCTAGCCCTGCTTGGGGGGAGGGGAGCCCCAAGCGGTGCTCATGAATTTTGCAAAGCCAGCGCCTTACCCTGCACTGTCGGTGGGGACAGCCCCGCTGTTTCCAACGCGCCTGTTTAGGTCAGCTAAGGTTCTGGAGATTTCCCTCAAAGCGAACCCCGAACCTGGCTGGGTCTCAAAGGGACGTGGCTGGCACCTACCGGAAATGGAACCGATCTGGACCAATCAGTGTGGTCCAATCTCCGATCTGCCCGGAGAAGAAAGGGGGAGCGGGAGCTGAATGGAGGCTTTTTATTTGTTTTCCTTTTTGCTTAGTTTTTATGTTTACTTATTGTTTGTTTTGGGCCATACTCAGCGGTGCTTTGGGTTTACTTCTAACTTTGACTAGGGATCATTCCTGGCAGGGCTCAAGGGACCCCATGAGTACCCGGGATTGAACTGCTCTCCACCTACTTTCTTTACTTTTCTTTTTTTTTGGTTTTGGTTTTGGTTTTGGGCCCACACCCAGCAGCGCTCAGGGGTTGCTCCTGCCTGGCTCTCTGCTCAGAAATAGCTCCTGGCAGGCAAGGGGACCATATGGGGTGCTTGCAAGGCAAACGCCCAACCGCTGTGCTTTCCTCACCGGCCCTTTACCCCCAAAAAATTTGAATATGGGGCCGGAGAGATAGCATGGAGGTAAGGCGTTTGCCTTGCTTGCAGAAGGTCGATGGTTCGAATCCTGGCAGCCCATATGGTCCCCTGAGTGCTGCCGGGGTGTGACCCAAACCCCCCTCCCCCCAAAAAAATAGAGTATGAGGAAGTGGCTTGCTAGCTTGGCTTGTAAGCTGCTTTATTGAATTTCTAACAGGCTTTCTAGTAAAAATCTGACTTTATAGCTAGCTCCTTTCTCTTTAAATCAGCTCATGGGATTTGTGGCAGAAGAAAGAAAACATTACACGGTTTACCCACCCCCCGACCAAGTCTTCACATGGACCCAGATGTGTGACATAAGAGATGTGAGTAGGGAGGGGCATGGCATGAAAAAAATCTAGCAGCTGTAATTCTGCCCAGGGCACAAAGCCCAGGCTCTCCTCCCATTTTGGTGGAGGGGGTTACACCTGGAGGTACTTGGGGACTACCGGTACTCCCATCTGAGTGCTCAGGAAGTGGAACTATGGGTTATTGCACGTGCTTACCGACCCTCTGAGTTGACACCTAGGCTTGACTTGTCAGCACTAAATTTACTGTTGTTGCTCCCGAGGAAACTGTCCTTGGATCGTTTGCCCCTTTGTGTTCATCTCCTGGTTTTTATCTTGTATCTTCTTGAGCCTTGAAACCACGCCCATGGTTGGCTGTCATTGTGATGCTGGTAGACAGACCCAAGACCTGGAGGTTTTTGTCCTTTCCCAATACTTCCGAGCAGGGTGTGAGGGCGACCTGCCTGCAACATGTCACTCCATTGATCGCCAGGGTTGATTTCGGCAGTGAGTTAGCTCTCCTGAGCGCTTCTGTTGGGAAGCCTGTCTGGTTTTTGTCTTGTTTGTTTAGATTTTGGGACCACACCCAGCAACACTCAGGTCATTCCTGGCTCTGCACTCAGAAATTACTCCTGCCAGGCTCCAGGACCAAATGGGATGCCAGGGATCAAACCCTGCTTGGCTGCATTCAAGGCAAACAGTCTCTCCACTGTGCTGTGCTATCACTCTATCACTCTGGTTCCTTGTTTGTGGTTTTGCAACGGATGAACTTGGAGAGCTGAGAAGACTGACCACATCCCACACCTGGGCTGCCTCCTTGGGGGTCGCAAGGTTCCCTGCGTTATTGTTTTTGGGCCACACT
This sequence comes from Suncus etruscus, assembly GCF_024139225.1. Taxonomy (NCBI): domain Eukaryota; kingdom Metazoa; phylum Chordata; class Mammalia; order Eulipotyphla; family Soricidae; genus Suncus; species Suncus etruscus. Next base: position 19,556,288 of record NC_064862.1, read on the forward strand.
TGGCAGGGCTCAAGGGTTTCTCCTGACTCTGCTCAGGAATCACCCCTGTTCTGCATGGGCATTGACCCTGGGTTGACATTGTGCTAGGCTCCACCTCCTCACCGCTGTGTTAAACCCTCTGCTGCCTTCTCTGGCAGCTCCTAGCCAGGTTTCTTCTCTGGAGCCCTTCCGTGTGCCCAGCACCTACTTACCTGGGACATTGGTACACTTTGTTCTGATTCTTTTTCCCCTCCCCTGTTTTGTAAACTGAGGGCAAGAGGCCTATGGTGTAATGTACCTGTTCTGTCATCTAGACAGAACAGCTAGCCTCTCCCTGCTTGGCTAGTTTCTCCATTTTTATCCTACAGCCCGTTTCTGAACGTAAAAGAACCCAGGCCTGTGACGTACGGTGCTATATTGCACCTTATTTGACTAGTACGCCCTGTTTTTGAGTCCCTGCAATGACTAAACAGGGAGAAAGAAACTTCAATCTTCTGGAATCAGAAGGGACCAGGGAGTGGGGTGGGGAGGTACTTGAGAAGGAGCAGAGGAGCCCCAGAATCTGAGAATGCAGGAGATGAGCGTCCCAGCAGCTGGCAAGGCCCAAGGAGGCCTCCTGACCAACCATAGGTTGGGTAAAGAGCATGTGGGTGGAGGAGGGTTCACAGAAGGCTCCCTAGGAGTTGGAAGGTAGGCGAGTGCATCCGAGAACCAGAGTGATGCCCCAGAAGAGCACCTTATTTGTGAACCTTTCACTGCTGCACTCAGCCCTTTGACGTGACCTCATTCAAGAGTGAAAGGTCCAGATACCCTGGGCTGGAGTGATAGCATGGTGAGGAGGGCGTTTCTTTTGCACGAAGCCCACCCAGGTTCCAACCCTGTGTTCCATAGCCCCCCCCCCCCCAATCTGCCAATCTGTCAGAGAGAGCACTGACGGATATGACCCAAGAACCAAAAAATGAAAATAAATAATTGGGAAGTAAACGGACTTTCCCGTCAGTGATTGGGCCTGTCTGTTGACACAGAAGACTCCAAAAGTCTGACATGGGCATATGTTGTCATGGGTTGATACCTCACCCTAAGTTATAGATGAAGGGCAAGGTGGGGGCCCCTTTTTGGACAGCTGTGCCACACCACTCAAGACCAACGGGTACTTAGTAATCCAAGGAAGGAAGGGGAGGAGCAGAGGGGAGTGGGTCTTTTCTTGCTTCCCACCTGCCCCATGAATGAGTGAGTGAATGGGTGAACGACTCACCTGCTGGGCTTAGCCACCTCCCCCCTCAGGCCTGCAGCTGATGGCTCTTGTGCCTGGTGTCTGCAGGTGAAAGTGGTTGTCCTGGGACAGGATCCGTACCACGGACCCAACCAAGCGCATGGGCTGTGCTTTAGCGTCCAGAGACCTGTTCCTCCACCACCCAGGTACACTCGGGGGCCCGAGCTGGCTGGGGAAAGAGGGAGGTGTGTGTGGGTGTGTGTGTGTTTATGTGAGGAGGGGTCACTAGCAAGAGGTAGGGGTGTGTGTGTGTGTTTATGTGAGGAGGGGTCACTAGCATTGGGAGCACTACTAGACTTGGGGGACTAATCTCTTGAGAGAGGCAGCTCGTGTGCTGCGAGGTTAGCTGCAGTCCTTTGATGGCCCTGTGGTCCTCCAGGGGCTGCCCCTAAAGCCTGGATTCACATGGATTCTCCACACGTTCCCTCACCTTTGAGAATCTACTCGATGTGTATTTGCTTGTATCCTTTCCGCTTGTTTGCAGCTTGGAGAACATTTATAAGGAGCTGTCGACAGACATAGATGGTTTCGTTCACCCTGGCCATGGGGACCTATCCGGGTGGGCTAGACAAGGTAAACCAAGTTGCACGGCCAGGAACTGAGCACAGCTGCAAGCACCTTGCTGCTTAGTGCTCTGTCCTGTTCATCTTGCTTTCTTGGATCATCTGGTCTTTAAAAGTCTTTTTTTTTCCTTTTAATTCTTCTGATTTGGGGACCATACCTGGTGGTGCACATGGGTGGTTACAGGAATCACCTGTAATGGGATGCCAAGGATCAAACCTAGGTTGGGGGTGCATTTGTAGGCAAGCATTCTCCCTCCTGTACTATCGATTCAGTGCCTTGGGTTTTTTTTTGTTGCTGTTGTTTTGTTGTTTTTGGTTTTTGGACGACATCCGGCAGCGCTCAGGGGTTACTCCTGGCTTTCTGCTCAGAAATCGCTCCTATGGGATGCTAGGATTTGAACTACCATTGGTCCTGGGTCAGCCTCTTGCAAGGCAAATGCCCTACTGTTGTGCGATCGCTCCGGCCCCAGCCTTGCATTTTAATTTTTTGTTTGTTTTGGGGTCACACCCGACAGCGCTCAGGGGTTACTCCTGGCTCTATGCTCAGAAATCGCTCCTGGCAGGCTCGAAGGACGCCGGGATTCGAACCACTTTTTTTCTGCATGCAAAGCAAACACCCTACCTCCATGCTGTCTCTCCGGCCCTAGCCTTGCATTTTTTTAAAAGGAGGTTCAGAGCGGCTGTAAGCAAGAGCACAAGCAGAAAAGGCGTTTGCCTTGTACACACACAGCCAACCTGGGTTCGATACCTGGCATTTTTCATAGCACTGCTGGATGTGGCCCAAAATCCAAAGGTGGGGGTTTCTTTCTTTTTTTTTTTTTTTGAGGGGGGGTCACACCTGGCGGTGCTCAGGGGTTACTCCTGGCTGCCTGCTCAGAAATAGCTCCTGGCAGGCACTGGGGACCATATGGGACACTGGGATTCGAACCAACCACCTTTGGTCGTGGTTCGGCTGCTTGCAAGGCGAACGCCGCTGTGCTATCTCTCCAGGCCCAGGTGGGGGTTTCTAAGCAAGGACTGTATAACACATGCTCCCTGTAGCCTACTGCAACTGCAAACAGCCGAGAGGATGGCTGGGATATGTGTGACCACCCTTCTAGCCTAATTGCAGAGCACTGTTGCATCACAGGTGGAGCCCCCAGTGGCTGGGTCTGAACTGACCTGCTTCAGCCGCCTCACCCACTTTCCGGGCTGTGTCCATAGGTGTCCTCCTCCTCAATGCCGTCCTCACGGTGCGCGCGCATCAAGCCAACTCCCATAAGGAGCGAGGGTGGGAGCAGTTCACCGACGCGGTGGTGTCCTGGCTGAACAACAACTCCCGAGGTCTCGTCTTCTTGCTCTGGGGATCCTACGCCCAGAAGAAGGGCAGTGCCATCGACAGGGTAGGTCTGGGACACTCAGCTCACCGGTGGCTGGCTTAGAACCAGACCGGAAGCTCGACATAGCTCATGATTCGCGTTACCCTCTTTTTTTCTGGCCAGGATTGTATCTAGTCATGATCGGGGACCATGTAAAATCCCTTGTGCAAGATAAGTAAGCCTTAGCTTATATAATAAGCCCATCTCCCTGGCTTCAGGCACCTCTACTGAAGGCAAGACAAGACCCAGTGTGAACAATGTACCCGGGTTCGTGCAATTAAGTGCAGGGCCAGGACCTGAACCAGCTCTGGGAAGCCTGCTCTCCACCGTGCTAAGCTGCCTGACCACAGTGCTGACCTTTGCTCTCACCTTCTCAAGGCAGGATGGGTTGAGAAACAGTTGTTTCCTGTATGGAAAGACTTGGCTGAGGAAACAAGGGGCTGAGCCAGGTTGGACGCTGCCCCCTGGCAGGCGTTACATTGTAGGCCCTGAACCACAGCAGCACTGGACTAAACCTTGAGCACCACCAAGTGTGGGGTTCCCCCCCAAAAAACGAAACCAAGCTGCAGCTAGTCATCTATACCTGCTCTCCTGGTGCAGACACATGGGTAATGGGGTGTGGGGAGCTGAGCTCCGTCCTCCTGAGGACCCCCGTGCTCCCCCACTCCATCCGCAGCCAATGTCATGAGTGAAATCTTGAGTCTTAAGATAATGGGCACTGGCAGCTGCCCAGCCAGTGCTCAGTGAAGGCAGATCATAGTTCTCCACACCCTGCAAACATGGTGCCTCACTGGCAGTGCAGTAGGGGTGAGGCAGGGTTCATCCGGGTGGGGAGAGGGTATTGCCCTGCGGGGCCAAGGCTGCCCAGCCACAGGTTTTCCTCCTTCTCTTGCAGAAGCGGCACCACGTGCTACAGACGGCCCACCCCTCCCCGCTGTCCGTGTACCGGGGCTTCTTTGGGTGTAGACATTTCTCTAAAGCCAATGAGCTGCTGCAGAAGTCTGGCAAGGAGCCTGTCGACTGGAAGGCACTGTGAGCCCGAGCAGAAGCCTGGGTCATCGGCAGTTTTCTCGAAGCTGCCTTTCAAGCGTTCGTGTCTCTTAGGAAGCTGAGTCAAAGGAAGTGGGGGAAATGGTTTCTCTGGAGTCAGATGGGGAAGAAGTTTCTGGAAAGCAGCCTTGAACCCAGCTGGGCAAGTTGGTTGACATTTGCCAGCCAGAGACAGACAAGACTGTTAACTGCACCCATGTCCCATGTCCCGTGTGTGCCATTGTGTATCCACGCACTCTTCTGGGAGCTGGAGCTGAGACTGGGCAGGGTGTGTCTGTCCAGAAGGGCCTGGTGCCCACCCGATTGGCCACCTCTAGGGTCTTCACTGAGCACTGAGCCCTTCCATGGAGGGACCGTACAACCTCATGCCAATTTCCAGAAGTCCTGGATGAGACTGTCACCAGGGCTGAAGAAGGGTCAGCACAGTTGCTTGGGGATCGGGTCCTGCATCGACTTACTGTGTGTGGAGGAAGAAGGGGTTTGCTTCCTTCCAGGGTTAAGAGGCACTGCGAGTATCCCATGTTGGGGTTTTTAAGGCTTTGCAAACTGCCACTTTTTGTACAAGCTAAAGTCACTGGGTTTGGGGGCTGGTTTTTGTGTTTTGTTTTGGTTATTTTCCTTTCTGGAGGATTTTGCTTTTATTAAGTGTAGGTGTATGTACATTGTTAGGTTTTCAATCCCTGAAGAGAATCTTTATTCTGTTTGACTGTTCCCTCTGGCCCAGAGAAGCTTCTGGGTTCACCATTTATAGGCCAGGAATCAGTAATAAAGATTGTTGAGAATGCTACAGAATTTGCCCAGTGGGTTTTTGTCTGAGGAATTATTCCTAGTGGTGCTCAGGGAACTAAAATGAATGTTGGGGATTGAACCTGGGTCGGTCGTGTGCAAGGCAAAGGCCCTCCCCACTGTACTGTCTGGTCCTAAGATGCTTTGTTTCTTTGCCTCTAACTTTGGGGTCCTCCCCTAAGCATAATATTGGACTGGATCTGGACCAGATTCTGAAAAGGTAAGTTGGGAGGGAATGTTAAGAGCTGCCAAGAATAAATCATTCTAAAAACAAGAAATGGGTTGTGTTTTGGGTCAGATGTTGAACTTCAGAGATGAGGAACAAGGGTCTTAAATGCCTGTGCTTTCCACTACCAGCACAGATTTCTAAGGGACCCCCCATAAAACCTCAAGGGATAGACTTGAACCTGCTGAGCTCAAGCTTTGCCCCAAGAACCTGGTGCCCAATCCAGTCCCCTCCCCCTTTATTATCCTCCCTGCCTCATTAATTTCTTAAGGTACTAGGCAGCTTGCCAGGAGCACTCCCATCAGCACTGCTAGAGTACCCCTACCCATTTCCCCCAAGTGATAGATTCTGGGGTTGAGGCACTACCATCTCCCCAGCATAGCCTGGTGTGGACCTGAAGGCTCCCTTGCACTGCCAAAGTGACTGGGTACTCCCACACCCCAAGGCCAGGCAGGCATCCTCAGACCTCTCCTGTTGAACTCTCCTGAGCAGGCCCAGGCGACAACCTTGTCAGGAGTGGCTTTTGGACCTCCCGAGCACTGCTTAGGAGCTCTCCAGACTAAAAACAGTACTGTGGAAAGCTGGGAGACTCCAGCCAGGACCAATTCCTGTTCTTGTTTCCCTTCTCAGGCTTAAGGCATTGTTCTTCTTGGGCACCTTGGTACCAGGAAGTCAGTCAGCAAAATGTTGGGGACCTAAGTCATAAAATAATTAATCCCATCCAAGCCACTATCTGTTCTTGATAGGAATCCAGTTGCCCCAGGTCAGAATGGGGCCTCTACTAACTGGCTTCCTTCAGCCCTCAGGCCTCCATCAGCCAACTGTCTCGGGGCCTGGATTGGGGGAGCCAAACTGATGGCGTCAAGCCACACCTTTTCATCCGCCCCAGGGCCCGGAGATGTAGCCTGAACGGACAGCAGCTCCTGGATTGGGGGAGCCAAGCTGATGGCGTCAAGCCACACCTTTTCATCTGCCCCAGGGCCCGGAGATGTAGCCTGAACGGACAGCAGCTCGAAGATGCTGCACTGAAGGGGCCCTGATGGGTTGGGGGCTGCAGAGCTGGGATCAATCTCTGCTTCACCTAGTGATCTTGGCCAGAAGCAGGGTCTGGAGGTGTGTTTGAAAGGTTGAATTTTGATGAGTGGAGATCTGTGCTCTTCAGCGTTCATTCCTATGTCTGGTCCTCCCCCCCCCCAAAGTCGTGTGTAGAGTGACAAAAGGTTTTGGGGTGAACTGTGAGTGCCCCACAAGCCTCTCAGTCACTTGGAGAAGCTAAAAAATGGCTTTCCCCTGTCCTATCCCCCAGGAACCAAATTATTTGGCCTGCAGGAGAGTGTGGACTTTTTAGAGAGGGAGCTAGGGTGTCACTTATGTTGTATTTGGGGACTGGTTCCAGGGCTTGAAGGTCCTATGCACCTGCCTTTGGACCCATTTGCCTTGTTCCACGCTGTTTATTTTTGTTTTTTAGTGTGTGGATAGATGGATCCATCACTGAGCTTTCTCAATCCCAAGATGTTTGAAGAAACAGATTTTTCTATTAGTGTTCTTATGTAGGATGGGAAAATGGGGATTGGTTTCCAAGACTTACTGAGCTAGGAAATACAATGTCTCAGAAACAAATGGATGTGGGGAGAGAATATGAATACGTTGGCATATGGATGGGGTAGGAGAGAGTTAAGGTCTTTTGTGATTTGGTTTTTTTAATTTTGATTTTGGACCACACTCCGTGGTGCTTAGGGGTTCCTCCTATCTCAGAAATCACTCCTGGCAGGCTCAGGAAACATGAGATGCAGGGTGCAAACCCAGGTTGGCCTTGTGAAAGGCAAACACCCTCCCTACTGTGCTATCACTCTGCTCTGGCTCCTGAAGGAGTTAAGGTCTTTTATTGTTTGTTTTTGAGTTTTGGGTCACACCCAGCACTCAGGGGTTTACTCCTGGCTTTGAACTCAGAAATAGCCCTTTGACTGACTGGGATTCAAACCACTGTCCTGGATTGGCTGCAAGGCAAATACTCTACTGCTTTGCTACCTCTCTGGCCTCCAATTAAGGTGGTGATGTGTTCTTTTTGTTTTGGTTTTTGGTTTTTGGGTCACACCCGGTGGTGCTTTGGGGTTACTTGTGGCTCTATGCTCAGAAATCGCTCCTGTCAGGCTCTGGGGACCATATGGGATGCTGGGGTTCGAACCACCGTCTGTCCTGGGTTGGCTGCTTGCAAGGCAGATGTCTTACCACTGTGCTATCTATCTACTTCGAGTTAAGGTCTTTTTTTTTTTTTTTTTTTTTTTTTGGTTTTTGGGTCACACCTGGCATTGCTCAGGGGTTACTCCTGGCTGTCTGCTTAGAAATAGCTCCTGGCAGGCACGGGGGACCATATGGGACACCAGGATTCGAACCAACCACCTTTGGTCCTGTAACAGCTGCTTGCAAGGCAAGTGCTGCTGTGCTATCTCTCCGGGCCCGAGTTAAGGTCTTTTAAAGTACTGAATTTCACTCCAATTTATAGATTTGGAACACAACAGGGCCAAGCACATGCTTTGCCAGCAGGACACCTGGGTTTGACCACCCTGGTCCTCATAGTCTCTTGAGCAATGACAGCAACCCCAGGCACTGCTGAGTATAAAACATCCCCAAACAGTAAATTTGTGTCTTGTATACAAGCTATGTGAGAGAAGCTTAGCAGGTTTTTTGTCTCGTTGGTTAGTTTTCTCATGGGGGATTTCCCTGGATGAGAAACCAACCATTTGCCCCAGAGCCACTGATTCCAACTCACTTAAGTGACCCAGACTCCAAAATCCAGTTGACTTGACACTGCCCAGGGCATGAATATTTGAGTCCTCAGGGGAGACATTTAATGGTGCCTTAAAAAAAAACCCTGAAGGGGCAGGAGGGGCTAGCACAGTGGGAGGGCCTTTGCCTTGCACTTGACCTTCCCAGGATTCATCTCAGCATTTCATGTGGTTCCTTAAGCAGTGACAGGGCTGATTCCAGAGCCTGGAGTAACCCCTGAGTGCTGCTGGGTGTGACCTAAAAACCAAATACAGTTCCCTGAAGTTTTGCCTCCCCACTCCCAGGAGACAAAGTATGGGGGCTAGTGGTGGCCAGGGGACATGAGAGAAACAAGCCAATCATGCACTTCCTGCTTCCCATTCAGTGAAGGAAATTCTCCAGAGTAGATCCTGAATTTACCCTTCTTTCAAGGAGGGAGGGGGTCCCTTGAAAGCACCCAGAGAGGGGCCGGAGAGATGACGTGGAGGTAAGGCATTTGCCTTGCATGCAAAAGGTTGGTGGTTCTAATCCTGGCATCCCATATTGTCCCCCGTGATTGCCAGGAGCTGCCAGAAGCGAGCGATTTCTAAGCATAGAACCAGGTGTGGGGCCGGGCGGTGGCGCTAAAGGTAAGGTGCCTGCCTTGCCTGCGCTAGCCTTGGACGGACCACGGTTCCATCCCCCGGTGTCCCATATGGTCCCCCAAGCCAGGAGCAACCCCTGAGCGTTACCGGGTGTGGCCCAAAAACCAAAAAAAAAAAAAAAAAAAAAAAAAAGGAACCAGGTGTGACCCAAAAGCCAAAAACCAAAAAAAAAAAAAAAAAAAAAAGCACCCAGAGAAGGGTTGGAGTGATAGCATGGAGGTAGGGTTTTTGCCTTGTATGCAGAAGGATGGTGGTTCGAATCCAGGCATCCTATATGGTCCTATATGGTCCTCTGAGTGTTCCTGGGTGTGACCCAAAAACGGAAAGAAAGAAAAAAAAAGCACCCAGAGAAAAGGGTGCTGGGACAGAGAGGAGAAAAAGCTCCCAGAGGAAGAGGTGTTGGGACAAAGAATGTCACACTTGACAAGTAGCACAACAAAGCACCCCAGAGGATCCTAAAGAGAAGGAACCTCCAAGCCACTGTCCCTCTTGCTGCCTTTCGCCTCCAGCCACTGAAATGAGGCTGGGGCAACACGACTGCACCCCTGGATTTTGTGGGACCTCATTGCCCTTTTGTGAGGCCTCTGCCTTCCTACTGCCAGCTCCCACGAGGACCTGGAGGTGACCTTTGTCCCGCATGCCTGCAGCCTTCCCTCCCCCCACAGAACATTCTTTGACCTCCGCCAGGCTGCTGACCCCACGTGGCGGGAGCCTGCTAAGAAATAGGAGGGGGGGCTGTTTGGTTCGACTTTACTACACCCCACCCTGTGCATTTTCTTGAGTAGTGGACCCCCTGGGGAGAGGTTTGACCAGATCTTTCGTAGGGAGAAGCCAGATTAGGGAGGGATCCCCCAAACTCATAATGGGCTCCAGTACCCACTGAATTCTCCAACGCCCGCCAAGTGTATTTACAGCGTGTCCCAGGCGGGTTCAATGACTTCACTTTGCTTCCAACAACTCGGACTTTAGATGCTCCGTGGCTTCCCGTCCAAAGCATTTAGAAATGAAGTGTGTTAAGGGTTTGGAGTGAGCAGGGTGGAGCTTCCCTGGGGAGGGTGGCAGCGCCGTGGGGGGGGGGACCAAAGGGAGAGCCAGCGTGGGACCTTTTTCTGCTCAGCCTGGGTGGTTCTGGTCTTGGCGCTGGCAGGTGAAGTGATTGCCAGGACTAGGACTATTTTTAACCCACTACTGCCAGGCCATCGGAAAGGTGACATTTACAGTCTCTGTGTCGAAGCCAACAAGGAACTTGGAAAGGAAATGGAGGCCTGAGAACATGCAGAGAGAACCTGGGGGCGACAGCGTGGTGAGTAACCCCCTTCCCTGGGTCACTGGGACACCCTCGTGTTAGGTGGTCAGGAGGCAATGGGGAATGCGTGTGCGGGACTCGGTTGAAAACTCCAGTTGCTGCCCTGAACAGCAACTGCCCAGAAGCCTGAAAAATGCAGTAAGGAAGGGGCTGTTTGCTGCTGGGAACGGTGCCGGGGGCTGGAATAGTGCCCCGTGAGCTCTCTTCAGTTCCACCCTCCCAAGCAGTGGGTTTAAGGCAATAATTCTCCCCAAGTGGCAGTTCTGGAGTTAACAACCGCTCCACCCCCTGGAAAACACACACTAAAAAAACAACCCAGATGATCATTTTATTTGTTTTTTGTTTTGGGGCCGTATTTGTCAGCACTCAGGGGTTACTCCTGGCAGGCTCTGGGGACCATATGGGATGCCACAGATGAGCAGCGTGCAAGGCAACACCCTACTAAGAGATCTTAAAGAGAAATGACATCTTTAGAGAGAGGTCTCATTTCTCAAGCTGAGGTTCAGTCGTAGAAAGCAGGCTCAGGTGACTGAGGGGCGCTCAGCAGGCTGGGCACTTGCCTTGCACTCAGCTGAGACAGCCTTGATCTTTTACACTCCTTTGTCAGGAGTGATTCTGGAGCCCAGAGCCATGAGTAAGTCCTGAGCACAGCAGGGGTGACCAAGCATTTGATCAGCCTCGGCATTAAGGGTGTTTCTCTCAGTCAGCCTTTCCATAGTTTTATAAACTTTCTTCCTTCTCACAATATTCTACCTTTTTTTTTTTTTCCAAGTAGCGGTACTTGGGAGCCTCCCTCCCTCTCTCTCCCCTCCCCCCCTCTCCCTCTCCTCTCTTTCTCCTCCTCTCTTCTTTCTCTCCCTTGTTTTTGGGGCCGCACCCGGCAGCACTCAAAGAAAACTTCTGGCTCTACTCAGAAATCACTCCTGGGAGGCTCAGGGAATCATATGGGATGCTGGGGATCGAACCCGGGTCAGTCCTGGGTCAGTCACGTGCTATTGCTCTGGTCCCATTGGAGGCTACTCTTGATACAGTGCTCAGGTTGCTTCTGGTGATGCTTAGGGGACAGTGAGGTGCCAGGGAGAGAGTCTGGGTCCCCTGCTTATAACGCATGTGCTCAACTTTGTCTCTCAGCATCTCATCAGAGCTCTGTCTCTTGGTTGTTCCTCTGACTCCCATTTTTGTTTTTGTTTCTTTGCCATACCCAGCAGGTTTCTCTGGCTATGTGCTCAAGAATCACTCTTGGTGACTTGGGGGGACCCTGTGAATTGATGGGGAGTGAACCCAGGTTGACTGCATGCAAGGCAAACATTCTCCCCACTGTGGTATCATTCTGGCCCCTTCATCCACCCTTATTTTTTGTGGTGACCAGGATCAAAGCCAGGACCTTATACATAAAAGTCCAAGAGTTTTACCACTGAGGGGCTGGAGTAGTGGCACTGGCAGTAGGGCATTTGTTTGCCTAGCACACAATAACCTAGACTGAGGTTCGATCTCCTGGAATCCCACATGCAAGGGACCGGAGCGGTGGCACAAGCCATAAGGCATCTGCCTTGTGTGCAGCAGCCTAGGACGGACAGTGGTTCAAACTCCCCACATCCCATATGGTCCCCAGAGCCAGGAGCAATTTCTGAGCACATAGCCAGGAGTAACGCCTGAGTGTCAATGGGTGTGGCCAAAAAAAATACCGAAAATAGAGTTTTACCACTGAACAACATCCGTCCCCTCTTATGAGAACTTTATAAATTGTGGGGTTTTTTTTTTTGTTTCACCAAAAGTTCTAAGTTTTTTCTGGAAAGATGAAATAAATATGGGTCCAGAGAATTCGCACAGTGGGGAGGGCACTTGCCTTGCACAGGGCTGACTGGAGTTTGATCTCTGGCAGCCCATAAGGTCCCCCGAGCACTGTGCCAGGAGTAAGCTCTGATAATTGCCAAGTGAAGTGGAAGCCTAATAGCCCAATCCCAGGGAATTGAGCAGACATGGGTCTGGACGCAAACGACTACACAGGAAATAATCCATATACAGTTAAGCGGATGAAACAGTTCAGAGCCTTCCACTGTAAGCCGTCCACTCCCAGCACTAAGACCAGCAAGAGAAAGTTCAAGACCACACCCAGGGGCGGAGAACAGGTGGTCTAAGGCACCAATCCAAAAGGTGCTTCAAGCTTGAAGTTTATCTTCAGCGGTAAGACATTTGCCTTGCACAAGATGGACAGACACTGGTTCGATTCCTGGCATCCCTTATGGTCCCCCAAGCCTGAGCCTGCCAGGAGTGACTTCTCAGCGCAGAGCCAGAAGTAACTAAACCCTGAGCACTGCCAGGTGTGGCACAAAAACAAACAAAAGGGCTGGAGCAGTGGTGTAAGCAGTAGGGCGTCTGCTTTGCACTAATCTAGGACAATCTAGGACGGACCATGATTCGATCCCCAGCTGTGATTTGATCCCTGGCATCACATATGGTCCTCCAAGCCAGAGGCAATTTCTGAGCGTAGAGCCAGGAGTAACCCCTGAGTGCTGCCGGGTGTGACTCAAAACAAAATAAAACCAAAAAAAAAAAAAAGATGCTTCAATTCAAAGGTGCTTCTATCCAAGCATGAGCAAAAAAGAAATATCCTAAATAGGATGGAATCTAGTTAATCCAACAGCTGGGTATGATTGAAAAAATAGTAATCCCTAATCAATCCTAAATCATGTGATTGATGTGTAAACATCCTGTCAATTTGTGGTTTTATTTGAGGAGGCTGGGCGTTATTTCATGTTTATACAAAGGACTTTTTTTGTTTTTTGTTTTGGCTCATCCCTGAGGTTCTCAGGAGTTGTGCTTGCCTCTTTGCTCAGGAGTGCTCCAAGTGCTTGGGAGTCTCTCAGTGGTGCTGGGAATTCCAACCAGGGCCATCCTTTTTCTTCTTTCTTTCTCTACAAAGGACTTTTGTTTTGTTCACTGATGACTGTGTCAATCACCTTTAGATCAGAGAGATGAGACAGAGGATTTACATGTCATCCTTGCACAGGGCCTATGCTAATCTTTGTGTTGTTCCAGTTTTAGTATATGTCCTGCCAAAGGGAGCATGACAAGATAGGGGATTTGATTGAAAGGGCATTTCACAAGATTGCAAATCTTATGGGGAAATCAACATCCTAATCTTTTGAAATAGATCTTGCTCCAATGCGTTACTGTTCTAGAAATTTCAGGATGTTTTTTTGTGATTTGGGAGCCGTTCCTGGTGCTTCTCAAGGAAACCTGTGTTACCACGCATTGACCCAGGACTGGCCACCGACAAGACAAGCACTGTAACCCCTGTATTATCTCTCTCTGGCCTAAGGAATTTTTGTTTGATGGGAGGTTGTATCTGGACCCGAGGGAGATTGAAAACTGGGACAGAAAGCTTACGTTTCATGGGCTGGGGAGACAGTGCCAAGAGTGAGGAGTCCTCGGCATCTCACGGGCCCTTGAGCACCACCAGGTAATGCATTGGTAGCTTCCAAAATGGCTGAGCTTGAACAGCCTAACATGGCCAGGCCCAGGGACTAAGTACCACCCGGGGTGGTCTCAGGGCACCTTTGCGGGGCTCAGAAACCCTCTGCCCAGCATAACCTTCTCCCCACCTATAACCGAAAGATGGGGCCAGAGTGGTAGCCAGCAGTAGGGCATTGCCTTGCATTCGACTGACCCAGGACAGAACTGGGTTCAATTCCTGGCATTCCATATGGTACCCTGAGCTAGGTACAATTTCTGAGTGCAGAGCCAGGAGTAACCCCTGATCGCCATCAAGTGTGGCCCAAATAAAACAAAACAAAAACCAAAAGATTTGTGCTCTGCCTTGAACCGCTGTTTTAGGCACCTTTTCCATTCAGTCCTGCAGACCTGGTAGGCCTCTGTTAGCAGTTACTCACCTGTGAGTCCCCTGGCTCTTCCAAGATGGACTGCCAGGTCCGAAAACGACACAGGACAGGTTGGGCACTTCGAGGAAGTTGACTTTAAAGGAACTGGTACAACCCAATATTTGGTGACACACTCAAACTGTCCCTAGAGGGACATGGTATTTGCTCCAGGTCACAAGCCAGGAAGTCAAGGGTCATTGATTTCTCAGTCACCCAGGTGATCTGTGTTGTAGAGAGGCCCGCACGTCAACCCTAGTTTTGCTGTGCAAGGTCTCTAGTTCTTGGTCAGTGTCTCTATCTGCATAATGTCTCTGAACATTCAGGGCAGGAGCCATGAAAGAGCTATGGTGTCCGATCCTTGACTCAATCATTACTATCTTCCTTTCCCAAATGCCAGTTTGCTGGGTGGTTTTTGGTCTGTTTGTTATTTTCTTTTGTTTTGTTTTTGTTATGGGGTCACCTCCAGTGGTGCTCAGGGGTTACTCCTGGCTCTGCACTCGGAATTTGTTCCTGGCGGGCTTGGAGAACCATATGGGATGCCGGGATTTGAACCACCATCTGTCCTAGATCAGCTGCATGAAAGGCAAATGCCCTACCATTCTACTATGTCTCTGGCCCCTGTTTGTTAGGTATGTTTGTTTGGGTGGGTGGGTTATTTTTGGGGGGTTATACCCAGTAGCGCTCAGGGGTTACTCATCTCTGCACTCAGAAATCACTCCTGGCAGGCTCAGGGAACTATACGAGATGCCGGGATTTGAACCACCATTGGTCCTGGGTCAGGCAAGGCAAACACCCTACTGCTGTGCTATCTCTCCTGCCCCTGTTTATTTGTTTGTTTGTTTATTTTTGGGGGTCACACCTGGCAGCGCATAGGGCTTACTCCTGGCTCCACGCTCAGAAGTCGTTCCTGGGGCCCGGAGAGATAGCACAGCGGTGTTTGCCTTGCAAGCAGCCGATCCAGGACCAAAGGTGGTTGGTTCGAATCCCGGTGTCCCATATGGTCCCCCGTGCCAGCCAGGAGCTATTGCTGAGCAGACAGCCAGGAGTAACCCCTGAGCATCACTGGATGTGGCCCAAAACCAAAAAAAAAAAAAGTCGCTCCTGGCAGGCTCTGGGGACCATATGGGATGCTGGGATTTGAACTACTGTTCGTCCTGTGTTGGCCATGTGCAAGACAAACGCCTTACCGTTGCGCTCTCTCTCTAGCCCCTGTTTGTTTTTAAATTGGGGGCCACACCCCATGGTGCTTAGGGCTTACTCTGGTTCTATTCTATACTCCTGGCAGAACTGGGATGCCGGGGATCAAACCCGAGTGAGCCACATGCAAGGCAAACATCCTATCACTCCAGCGACCCCAGTGTCTGTCTTTGATAGCAGAAGCAGGCTGTGTGTCCTACCAGCCACATTCTGAGCGGGGCAGATGAAGAGCTTCCCAGGATCACCTTCCCTCACCCTGTGCATGTCCCTGTACAGAGACCTGGATCTCATCAGGCGTAGATCCCTGGCAAGATCACACGGTTGGTGCTGCTCTGTGCTCCCTCCTGTGCTCCCACCGGCACTGTCTTGGATTATTCCCATAGCCTGAGGGTGCTGCATCAGCAGGGCAAGGCCAGCCATGGGACTTTCCACTGCCTCTCACTTAACTTGAACCCTGGAAGCTCATTCTTGGCCATCCCTCCATCACCCCACACAAGTTCCTGTCATATCACCTCAGAGTATTGAAAGTCTCAGCCCTATTGTGATTCCCAGAGGCATCTGTGAGGCTTTGTTTTGAAGTCACTTTGTGAACTCATGATTTATTTTTTGTTTTGTTTTGTCTTTTGGGCCACATCTTGTGGTGTGCAGGGGTTTCTCCTGGCTCTGTGGTCAGAAATCATTGCTGGCAGACTCAGGGATCATATGGGATGCCAGGATTGAACTGGGTAGGCCAGATGCAAGGCAAATACTCTGCCTCCTATGCTATCTCTCTACTACCACCACCCGTTTTTTTTTTTTTTTTTTTTTTGGAGAGGGAGAGTTTGGGTCCTACCCAGTGAGGTTCAGGGCTTGCTCCTGGTTCTGTGCTCACGGATTATTCCCAGCTGTGCTTGAGGAACCATCTTGGTACTGGGGATGGAACCCAAGTCAGCCATGTGTAAGCAGCCGATCCAGAACCAAAGGTGGTTGGTTCGAATCCCGGTGTCCCATATGGTCCCCCATGCCTGCCAGGAGCTATTTCTGAGCAGACAGTCAGGAGTGACCCCTGAGCACCACTGGGTGTGGCCCAAAAACAAACAAACAAACAAACAAAAAAATAGAATGTTCTCATGGGGCCGGAGAGATTGCATAGAGGTAGTGTGTTTACCTTGCTTGCAGAAGGTCGGTGGTTCGAATCCCGGCATCCCATAGTCCCCCGAGCCTGCCAGGTGGGCGCTCCTTTTCCAGACACATTACTCAGGAACCCAGTCACCCAGAATCCTCTCCCAGTTTTCCAGAGCTGAAGCAAAGACTTGCCCCTGAGGGTAAGATGGGGTTCACTTTACCTGGGTAAAGATCCCTGGAACCTTTGGTGGTCCTCCAAACCCTGGCCAGAAGTGATCCCTGAGCACAGAGCCAGGAGTCAGACGGCAGGAGGAAGGGTCGCCCACACAGTACTGGTGCATGTTCAGGCAGGAGCATTGCAGAAGCCTTTCAGGGGCCGGGGACCAGCCATTATGGCCCCTGGGAGCGACGTGTATGAGACGGATCCAACAACACACATGATTGTGACTCCTGGGCAGAGACTTCCTGCTGCCAGGCTGTGCCACGCTCCGCTCAGCTGCCTTGCATGGTGGTTTGTCACTGAATCCATTTCACAGATTGGAAAACTGAGCCTGGCATTAACTCTGCCCATGGTATCTCCATCTCACAGCACCCAGAGTCTCCTCATTGGCTCTGTGGTTCCTGTAAAATCCCTAAATTTCTCTGTTTCCTGCTCCTTCTGCCTCCGACACTGCCTCTCCTGATTAGAGCAATAGGACAGCAAGTAGGGTGCATGCTTGGCAGAATGCTTGCAGGGTTCAATCCCTGGCACCCTCAGTGGTCTCTGGAGCCCTGGACAGGAGTGATCCCTGAGCACAGAGCCAAGAATTAGCCCTGAACGCTGCTGGTTGTGGCTCCCTCAAACCAAAACCCAAAAACAAAAGAACTTCCTTTCTCTACCGCCTTGCCTCACCCCTCACCTGGTTAAATGCCCCTTCGAGCCCCACCCTGGCAGCGACACCAGCCTGGGGGAGCCTCCTTACCTTGCACACCCTCCCAGGGGCTTCACCTCAGTGGCCATGCTCAATGGATGCTACGTTGTGAGACTGGTCTGAGACAAGGCCGCTCGAGTCCAGGGGCCCTGAGAACAGGGGAAGCTGGGCCTCCATCTGGTGCCCCAGTGGGCCCAGCCCTCCACAGAGGTGTTCGCTGAAGGTGGAAAGAAGAGGAGGCAGTACCTTAGCTCTGATACAGAGGAGCAAGTTTTCCACCAGAGCTGCGATGGCTCCACTTACAATTCTCTCAGGCTGGCTGCAGCTTTTCAGGCCAGTTTTGTGGGGGTCAAAGGGACAGATGACGCTTATCAGAAATTTGTTTTGGCTTAGTATGGCTCAAGTATTGAAGCACCTGCTTTCTGGGCAGGCTCTGCAGAGGGCCAGGCCCTGGGTCTTTCCCTCTCACCCTGGGAGAAACTATCTCACAGATGAGGTGCTTTTTTTTTTTTTTTTTTTTTTTTTGGTTTTGGGTTTTTTTTTTTGGGGGGGGGGGAGAGGGTCACACCTGGTGGCACTTTGCTCAGAAGTCGCTCCTGCCAGGCTCGGGGGACCATATGGGATGGCGGGATTTTTTTTTTTTTTTTTTTTGGTTTTTGGGTTATACGCAGCGGTGCTCAGGGGTTACTCCTGGCTGCCTGCTCAGAAATAGCTCCTGGCAGGCACGGGGGACCATATGGGACACCAGGATTCGAACCAACCACCTTTGGTCCTGGATCGGCTGCTTGCAAGGCAAACGCCGCTGTGCTATCTCACCGGGCCCGGGATGGCGGGATTTGAACCAGGGTCTGTCCTGTGTTGGCTGGATGCAAGGCAAAGACCTTACTGCTGTGCTACCACTTTGCCCCCCCCCCTTTTTTTTTTTTTTTTTTTTTTTTTTTTTTTGGTTTTTGGGCCACACCTGGTGACGCTCAGGGGTTACTCCTGGCTATTCGCTCAGAAGTCGCTCCTGGCTTGGGGGACCATATGGGACACCGGGGGATCGAACCGAGGTCTGTCCAAGGCTAGCGCAGGCAAGGCAGGCACCTTACCTTTAGCGCCACCACCCAGCCCCCATCCCCCCCTTTTTTTAATGTTTCTTTTTTGTTTGTTTGTTTTGTTTCTTTTGGGGCCACACCCGTTTGACGATCAGGAGTTACTCCTGGCTATGTGCTCAGAAATCGCTCCTGGCTTGGGGGGACCATATGGGACGCCAGGGGATCGAACCGAGGTCCGTCCTACGCTAGCGCTTGCAAGGCAGACACCTTACCTCTAATGCCACCTTCCCGGCCCATTTGTTTGTTTTTTATTTTCCTCTTTTCCAGTGTCACACCTGCTTCCTCCAAGGGTTGCGTGGTTCAAAATCTGGCACAAAACTGCAGAAATGTTCTCTGCTTCTTCCTACATCTTGGCTGCGACTTACCCCTCCACCCATGGTGGGTGCTGGGAGAAATGGGGGTTGGGGTGGAGGAAGCTACTTGCTGAATCCTCCTGCTGCACCCAGGGCTGCAATACCAGTTCCCTCCACGATGTGTGACTCTGGGGAGTCCTCTTTATGCCTCAGACTCTCAGTGAAATGGGCTGTTCTTTTTTTTCTTTTCCTTTTTTGACAGTGTTGGAAATCAAACTTAGAGCTTTATACTTCTGAGACTGTTCCCATTTGTACCAAATTGTTATAACTCACCATCTAGCATAAAGCTAAGATGTCTCCTCTTCCTCTTCCTCATCCTCTTCTTCCTCCTCCTCATCTCCTTCCTCCTCCCCCCTCCACCACCTCCTCCTCCTCTCTCATCTAGCATAAAGCTGTTTTCTTCATCCTCTTCCTTTTCCTCTTTCTCCCTCTCCTCTTCCTCCTCCTCCTTCATCATCCTCTCCTCTTCCGCCTTTGTTTTAGGGTCATACCAGGGAACCAAATGTAGTACCAGGGATCAAACCTGGGTCAGGCTAGCACCCTGCCTGCTGTACTTTATCTCCGGCCCAGCAGATTCTGTTTGTTTTTTTGTTTTTTGTTTTTGGGCCACACCCGGCGGTGCTCAGGGGTTACTCCTGGCTGTCTGCTCAGAAATAGCTCCTGGCAGGCTCGGGGGACCGTATGGGACACTGGGAATCGAACCAACCACCTATGGTCCTGGATCGGCTGCTTGCAAGGCAAACGCCGCTGTGCTATCTCTCCGGCCCAGCAGATTCTGTTTGAAATATTGTCACACTCAAGTGAACTATGCAACCTCCAGAACCCCAAAGCAGAGCAATCATCTCTTAGCTCTCCCTCCTACCCATATATGCCCTCCCAGGACAATCTTCCTGGGCTGTGTGTGTCTTGGGGATATTTCCTGGTTGTCACAAGGATGCTTGAGGGAGGCTTCCAGTGACTTCCAGTGCTGTGCCCCAGGTCGCCATCTAGGCTCGTTACCCTGCTCGCTCACGAGCCTCTCCCCTGCTGTGCAGATGGACAGAGAAGGGCACTGACCTTACCCAAATTTCACTCAGCTTGAGGAAGCAGGAGGAAGCAGTCTTGTCTCTGTCCCCAGTTTCCTGTATGAACTCCCACCTCGATGCTCCCCTGTAAAATATAGAAACTCTCAGCTTTGGAAGGAGGACCCAGAGATCCATGACCACACCTGGCATGCCAGTGAAAGTGTCCGAATGCCCCGGAGGCCCATGCGGCTGCTCTCTCAGCACCTCTGGGTTCGTACAGGGTATTGAGTCACCTGCTGTCCTCCACTCCTTTAATTTTTTGTGGGGGGGCACACGCGATGATGCTCAGGAGTGATTCCTGCCTTTGCGCTCAGAAATCACTCCTGGCTTGGGGGACCGTATGGGACGCCAGGGATCGAACCAGGTCCATCCTGGATCAGCTGTGTGCAAGGCAAACACCCTACTGCTGTGCTATTGCTCAAGCCCCATCCTTTATTTTATATTTTGGATTTTGGGCCACATCCAGTGGCACTCAGGAGTTATTCCTGGCTCTGCACTCAGGAATCCCTCCTGGCAGGCTCAAGGAACCATCTGGGACTCTGGGGATCAAACTTGGGTCTGCCACGAGCAAGGCAAACGCCCTCCCTGCTGTGCTATTGCTTCAGCCCCATAAGCTCCCAACTCTTGGCTTGATACTCTTTCTTAGCTCCACTTTCCATCCTGTCTGACTTGCCAAAATGTGGCTTGTGCCGGGCCTAGATTCCAAACTCAGAGCCAGAGCCAGGCCAGCCTATGCCCTGGGGCCTTGTGACCAGGGGCATGGTGTGTATGCTAGAGCCTTGACACACATCGGACGGCCATCAAGTTAGGCAAGGAGCTGATGGCATGATGGCAAAGTAGGTCTAAGTACAAACCTGTGGCAAGATGGAGGAGGTGGCCTGCGTGGGGACCAGCAAGTGCCTAGGATTTGGGCTCTCTCTCTCTCTCTTTTTTTTTTTTTTTTTTTGATTTTTGGATCACACCCAGCATCGCTCATGGGTCCCTTCGAATCTATACTCAGAAATCGCTCCTGGCAGGCTCGGGGGACCATATGGGATGCCAAGATTCGAACCACCATCCTTCTGCATGCAAGACAAATGCACTACCTCCATACTATCTCTCGGCCCGGATTTGAGCTCTTTTATTTTGTTTGTTTTGTTTTTGGGTCACACCCGGCAGCGCTCAGGGGTCCCTTCTGAATCTACACTCAGAATCGCTCCTGGCAGGCTCGGGGGACCATATGGGATGCTGGGATCTGAACCACCATTCTTCTGCATGCAAGGCAAATAAATGCACTACCTCCATTCTATCTCTCCGGCCCGGATTTGGACTCTTAAGTATCAGGGGCTGGAGGAAGGGGGGGTGCTGTCGAGGTGCTTCCCCCATAGCTAGTATTGGCACGGCTGAGCATTGGCATGTTGCAACTGCCTCAGGGACGGGGGTGGGGTAGGGGGTGAACAACTCACTGGCTGGGCTGGAGCACCCACTGTCCAAACTCCTCCCTCACCCCACCTCCATGTGGCCTGATGCCTGACACCCAGCCTCCTGCTGAAAGGCGACACTGGGCCAGTCAGCTGCCCTAGTCACCCTAAGACGAGACACACAGCCGGGCTGCAGGAAGATGGGGCACTTGGCACAAGTCTCCAAGACGGTAGGTGGCAGGGAGCACTGTGGGGTTCAGTGTGAGCTGGGGCACCCCGAACTCTGTCTCCTGCAGACCTCACCTTGCCAGGTGTAGTTGTGTTCGGTGGAGGAGGAGGTGGAGTGGGGACTAGGATTGAGTTTCTGGCCCCCCTTCTTCCCTCTCTGGCCCGTGATTGGCCGCTTGGGACCCAGTGGGTTAGCGGAGTCCATCCCCATAGTCAGTGGGCCGGTCCCCTATCGCGCTGCACCCCCAACAGAGCTGACCCCTGGTATCTGTTGGCAGGAAACAGAAGTAGCTGGATTTGTGCTCCTGGCGGGGCAGGAGAGGGACATCAGCTGGGTCATTGGAGTGAGAGTCACTGCAAGGCAGGCCCATGCCTGTGAGTCACCAAGTGGGTCTCTTGCACACTTGGACTCTTCCAGGCATTTGTGCCTCCCTCAGCCACTGCCAGGTGGCTTGAACCCTGATCTGTAGCATGTTCTGTGTAGCATCTGACTTTAGGGCCCTCCTCACTCGTTCCTGGGCCCTCACTGCCTTAGGAGCTGATCTGTTTTTGTTTTTGGGTCACACCCGGCGGCACTCAGGGGTTCCTCCTAGATCTGCACTCAGAAATCGCTCCTGGCAGGCTTGGGGGACCATATGGGATGTCGGGATTTGAACCACCATCTGTCCTGGGTTGGCTGCATGCAAGGCAAACAACCTACCGACATGCTATCGCTCCGGCCCCATGGGGCTGATCTTTTTCAAGTTAATTTATTCTGGGATTGTTTGGGGAGAGGTCACACCTGATGGTTCTTTTTTTTTTTTTTTTTTTTTTTTTTTTTGGTTTTTGGGCCACAGGGGTTACTCCTGGCTATGTGCTCAGAAATCGCCCCTGGCTTGGGGCGACCATATGGGACGCTGGGGGATCGAACCGCGGTCCTTCCTTGGCTAGCGCTTGCAAGGCAGACACCTTACCTCCAGCGCCACCTACCCGGCCCCACCTGATGGTTCTTAAGACCTCCTTCAGGTTCAGTGCTTGGGGATCACGAGGTGCTGGGGAGTGAATCTGGGTCCCCTGCGTGCAAAGTCTGGAGAGCTGCGTTGCCAACCATTGGATTTCTTTAGTTCCCCAAGTTGAGGTGGGAGCAGGCCTGCATCTGAGCCATTTCTCCAAGCCCCAGAGACTTGAACAGGAAGAGGGGAAGGGAGTGGGGAAGCCCAGACGAGAGTAATGTTCGGATCCACTATCTGGGTGCTTGAAGGCGTGGTGTATGTCTGGGATCTGTACATGTGTCGATGTTACCTGAAGCACTTCTGTGAGGCTAGTCAGTGAGACATTAGCAGGCCCGCTTCATTTTATTTTATTTTATTTGGTTTTTGGGCCACATTCGGCTGACTCCCGACCCTGAGATCCTGGCTCAAAGGACCATATGGGTGTTGACCCGCTTCGGCCGCATGCAAGGCAAAAGCCCTGCCTGCTGTGCTATGGCTCCGGCCCCGTTTTATTTTTTGTTTGGGGTAGAGACATGCGCTTGGTGAAACCTGGAGGTTCTTCCTGGTTCTGTGCTCAGGAGTAACCCCTGGTGGTGTTTAGGGAACCTTAGGAGGTGTCTGGGAATTTAATCTGAGTCCGCAGGATGTAATTTAAGTTAATTTGATGGCGCTGGAATCACGTTCTCTGATCATGCACAGGGGCTACTCTTGGTTCTATGCTTAGGAGTGACCCCCGGTGGTACTAAAGGGACTATATGTCGTTCTGGGGTTTGCACCAGGTTGGAAGGGTGATACCTGTACTATCTCTCCAGCCCAGTAGTCCCTTTTTTTTGGTTTCTGGGAAAAAGCCTCATCTGATCACCTGTGACTCTCATGTTGGTGCTCTCTGCAAAGAGAGAGGCCCTGATTTTTATGACAGTGACCTTGGACAAGTAGCTTTAGGGTGTTCAATCCCCTGCCTTAAGAACAGATCTGAGGGTCCGGAGAGATAGCACAGTGGCGTTTGCCTTGCAAGCAGCCGATCCAGGACCAAAGGTGGTTGGTTCGAATCCGGGTGTCCCATATGGTCCCCCGTGCCTGCCAGGAGCTATTTCTGAGCAGTCAGGAGTAACCCCTGAGCAACGCCGGGTGTGGCCCAAAACCAAAAAAAAAAAAAAGAATGGATCTGAAGGATCTGCAGACTGAGCCTGGGACCCAGAGCAGAGTCAATGCGTCACTCTGTTCATTAGCACCTCCCATTAGCCTGACACAGTTTCCTTTCGCCTCCCACCATAGTCTCTTATCTTGCAAGTGGCTCACTCTCTTGTCGATCTGCCAATCTATGCAATCACAGATTGATTTCATGCACTATCTGTCTGGCCTTCTAGCCCCTATGAACCATCTTTATTTCCTCAGGCCAGCTGAGATTTCTAGAGCAACTTCTTTAAGAGCTTGCATAATGCCACACTTGCATAATGTAGAGGATGCATTGAGTATCTTGGTGGTAAAGGACATGGCCTGTATACCAAGAGACCAGGGTATGATCCTTGGCACCACACATATATATGCACATACAGAGACATACACTTTGGACCACAACCAGTGGTGCTGAGGGGTTCCTCCTGGCTCTGCACTCAGGAATCATTCCTGGCAGGTTCAGGAACCATATGGGATGCCGCAGATTGAACTTGGGTTGGTTGCGTGCAAGGCAAACACCCCGCCCATAGTGCTATCACCTTCAATAGCACATTTCTTTGAGTCAGAGATCTATCAAAGGGCTGGGATGCATCCTTTTCATGGTGCCCACATTCCATTTCCAATGCCTTCTGTCCACACTGGGAGTGACTCTGGAGGCTCCTTACCTTGTACACACTTTTTTGTTTGGTAGGTTGGATTATTGGGGGGGGGGGATTTTCATAACCCAGCAGTGGTGCTCAAGCATTACTCCTGGTTTTGCGCTCAGAAATCACTCCAGGTGGGCCGGAAAAGATAGCACAGCCTTAGGGCATTTACCTTGCATACAGCCTATCCAGGACGAATGATGATTAGAATCCTGGCATCCCATATAGTCTCCTATTCCTGCCAGGAGCAATTATTGTGTGTAGAGCCAGGAGTAACCCATGAGCCCTGCTGGGTGTGACCCCACCCCCCAAAAAAAACCCCCAGAAATCACTCCCAGCAGTCTTTGGGGCCCAATGGGTTGCTGGGGACCCCAATAGCCATATGCAAGGCAAATTCCCTACCCACTGTGCTATTGCTTCGGCCTTCATACACACGTTTTGAACACTGACAATGTGCCAGGGAATGACCTAAATACAAGTACCCAGAATCAGTGTTGCTGCGTCAATGTTACAGCATGTCTTCTGGTCAAGCCAGGGAAGAACAGTTGAGCTGGCTGTTGTGTTCTCTGAGTTAAAGTGCTGGGGAATGTGGCCTCACTGGGTTCATGTGCTAAAACACTGGGGGTCTATCCCCATCTGCTAATCCAGAAGGGCCTCTGAGCAGACATCGAGGAAAGAGCGCTTGGCCACTGTGGCTAGCAGAGGCCATGAGCAAGGAGTGGCCCCTTAGTGGGATCTAGAAATCTGCCTAGAGTTCTGCCTGGGGAAGGTGTCAAGTCTGTGACTTTTTGAGTCTTGGCAGAAGCCAGCCTGACCTTTGCCACCTTTTTGGCATTGCCACCAATGAGTGGTTTCAAAATGTGTCCTAAGATCAGATGTGAACCAGCAGGGACTGGACTCCAGTCTTTCTCGTTATGCTTTTCGTTTTTTTTTTTTTTTTTTTTTTTTTTGGTTTTTGGGCCACACCGGCAGTGCTCAGGGGTTACTCCAGGCTGTCTGCTCAGAAATAGCTCCTGGCAGGCACGGGGGACCATATGGGACACCGGGATTCGAACCAACCACCTTTGGTCCTGGATTGGCTGCTTGCAAGGCAAACGCTGCTGTGCTATCTCTCCGGGCCCTATGCTTTTCTATTTTTGTTTGTTTTGTTTTGTTTTGGGCCACGGCCGGCATTGCTCAGGGATTACTCCTGGCTCTGTGCTCAGAAGTTGCAACTGGCAAACTTGGGGGACCATATGGGATGCCGGGATTTGAACCATTGTCCTGCATGCAAGGCAAATGCCCTACCTCTATGCTATCTCTTTGGCACCCTCCCAGGTTCTCTTTCTTTCCTGTCTTTGATTCTAGTCATCCTACTGGTTGCGAAGTACTGGTCTCTTTTTTTTTTTTTTTTGAGTTGCTTTTGCATAGTAGCAAGAATGTTGATGGGGCCAGAGAGATAGCACAGCCGTAGGGCAGTTGCCTTGCCTGCAGGACGGTGGTTTGAATCCTGGCATCCCATATGGTCCCCCCCAGCCTGCCGGGGATGATTTCTGAGCATAAAGCCAGGAGTAGTCCCTGAGCGCTGCCAGGTATCACCCAAAAACCAAAAACCAAAAAAAAAGAATGTTGAGTATCTTTTCATAAGTCAGTCACTGCCCTTGGGAGAAATGTCACCTCTTGGCCTCATTTTGTTTTTTTTTTGTCATCGTTGTTTTTATTTGTTTTTTATTTTGTTTTGGGATCATACCTGGCAGCGCTCAGGGGTTGCTCCTGGCTCTATGCTCAGAAATTGCTCCTGGCAGGCTCGGGGGACCATATGGGATGCCGGGATTCAAACCACCACCCTTCTGCATGCAAGGCAAATGCCTTACCTCCATGCTATCTCTCAGGCCCCTATTGTTGTTTTGGGGCCACATCCGGTGATGGTCAGAGATTAATCCTGGCTTTGCACTCAGAAATCATTTTTGGCCTGGGGGACCATCTGGGATGCCAGGGGATCAAACCACAGTCCATCCTAGGTCAACATGTGCAAGGCAAACACCCTACCACTTGCACCACCGCTCCAGCCCCCTTTCTTAAATGTTGATGATGTATTGTACAGTTTTAGTTACCTTTAGGGAGAGGGTGTGTGTGTGTGTGTGTGTGTGTGTGTGTGTGTGTGTGTGTGTGTGTGTGTGTGAATTTACTGGCTTTTTTTTTTCTTTTTTACTGGCCCTTTTTACGTGGGAATAATGGTGAAATAGATTTCCTTGTCTTTTATTTTTTATTTTTTTTGGTGCCAAACTGCCAGTGCTCAGGGCTTACTCCTGGCTCTGTGCTCAGAGATCACTTCTCATGGGGCTCAGGGGCTCAAGCTTGGTTTGGCCAAGTGCAAGACAAGCGCCCCCCCACCCCCTGTACTCTCTCTAGTCCAGCCTTTCTTGTTCTCTTCAGTTGGAGTCTCCAGTCTCTCCCAATGGAGTCTCTATAAGCTGTGGCGTTTTCCTAACGGGCCACAAGTGTGCTCACAGACCTTGTACATCTTGGCTTTCTGGATGTTTCTCATTGCACAGGCATGTTGAATGTTGTCCAGTTGCCCGTTTCTGGGTCAATTGAGATGGTCAAGTTATTGGCTTTATTCTCTGAGTGTGACTTGGTTACATCAATACTCGGCCCAGCTTGGACAAAGGACTTTTCCTTAAGAAGAAACTCAGTCACCATGAAAGAAAAAAACCTCCTGATCCATGGATTACTTAGAAAATGCCCTTGATAGCATTCCAGTACCTTCTGTGGGAAGAAGTGTCCAGATCTTGTATTTCTGGGAACTCTGGAGGACTTTCCGGCTTCCCTGAGGGCCTGGTGTTGCAATTCTAAAGGAAAAATACTTGGACTGCATTGAGATCCTAAACTGAAATATTGAACTTCCTTCCTGGGCTTGCTTTCTCTTCCATTCTTCCTTTAGGTTTCTCACCTAAAACTGAGGCAGAATTAGCTTGTAAATGTCCGATTCAGTTTAAAGTTTAGTTCCATTTCAATATTGGATTCAGGTTGACAATTTTGTTTGCTTTTCAGTCACACTTTCAGGGACAGGGGAGTGTGTGGTTAGAGATGGGACAAAAAGTTAAATTTCTGGGGCTTGAAAGATAGCACAATGGCAAAGCGTTTGCCTTGCATGAAGAAGGACGGTGGTTTGAATCCCGGCATCCCATATGATCCCTGGAGCCCGCCAGGGGCAATTTCTGAGCGTAGAGCCAGGAGAATCCCTGAGCACTGCTGGGTGTGACCCAAAAACAACAACAACAAAGTTAAATTTCTGAGGGATAAAAAGGGGGGGTGGCTGGAGCAATAGCACAGCAGTAGGGCATTTGCCTTGCATGTGGCCAACCCAGGGCAGACTCTGGTTCGAACCCCAGCATCCCACATGGTCCCCCGAATCTGCCAGGAGCGACTTCTGAGTACAGAGTCAGGAGTAACCCCTGAGCGCCAGCGGGTGTGATCCCCCCTCCAAAATATAACTAAAATCTGGTTCTGTTTATTGTTCTCATACCTAGCAGTGCTCAGGGCTTATTCCTTCCTGGCTTTCCACTCAGGAACCACTCCTGGTAGGCTTAGAGGACCCTATGGAGTGCCGGAGATTGAACCTGGGTGTGCAAGGCAAATACCTTACCCAATTATGCTATCCTTCCAGCCCTAAATTTCTGAATTCATGAGTTAAAAATGTGCATATTTGGGCCTGGAGAGATAGCACAGTGGTGTTTGCCTTGCAAGCAGCCGATTCAGGACCAAAGGTGGTTGGTTCGAATCCCAGTGTCCCATATGGTCCCCTGTGCCTGCCAGGAGCTATTTCTGAGCAGACAGCCAGGAGTAACCCCTGAGCAGCGCCAGGTGTGGCCCAAAAACCAAAAAAAAAAAAAAAAAAAAAAAAAAATGTGCATATTTTCCCCCCAGGGGACCTCCCAAAGGGAATCCTATCCAATGATTCTCAACCAAGGGAGCACTGCTGATGGGGCCCTGTAATGCCAGAGATGCATACCATCCGCCAAGGAATATGCTTAAGGGCCATATCTGGTGGTACTTGGGAAAACAAAATAAATTTGTTAGGTTTTCACTCTGTATTGTCCCCAAGCAGCTTCTCTTTAGCTTCTCTTTTTTTTTTTTTGTTTTTTTTTTTTTTTAATTTTATTTTGCCTTTGGGGCCACACCCTGTGATGCTCAGGGATACTCCTGGCTCTGTGCTCAGAAATAGTTCTTGGCTCAGGGGACCATATGGGACGCCGGGGATTGAACCAAGGTCCGTCCTAGATCAGCTGTGTGCAAGGCAAATGCCCTTCCCACTATACTATACTTCCAGCCCTAAATTTCTGAATTCATGACTTGAATAATGTGACTATTTTTACCCCCAGGGGACCTCTGAAACAGTGCTCAGGGGACTTTTGGAATCCTGTTCAGTGAATCTCAGCCAGGGAGTACTGCTGATGGAGCCCTGTAATGCCAAACTCACACACACACAAACACAAGCCTCCAGAAGAATGTGCTTAAGGGTCATACCTGGTGGTACTTGGGGAAACAAAATGAATTTGTGTTAGGTTTTCATTCTGTACTGTCCCCAAGCGGCTTCTCTTTAGCATTTTGTCCTTTGTGGTATTGAGTTTCAAACCCAGTGTCTTGCACGTGGAAGGCTTGTGCTCCCTCTACTGAGTCACATCCCTGCCTTCCTTAGTCTTTATAAAAGTTCTTGTTTGTTTTGGACCAATTCTGGTGGTGCTCAGGGCTGACAACCGGATCTGTGTTCAAAGATCATTCTTGTCAAGGTTTTGTGGCCTTATGGGCTGCTGGGGATCGAACCTGGGTCAGCTGCATGCAAGGCAAGTGCCCTCCCCACTCTGACCCCTCTCATAGGTCATCTGATGAACGAATTTCCTTCTTGTGGTGGTATGGGGCACGCAGGAGTCTTGAGCATCCCAAGGGAAATAACCATGTCCTTAAGTGCTCATCTTTAGGGCCAGAGAGATAGTTCAGGGGTTAGTTAGGGCACTTGCCTCGCTGCAGTTGACAATGTTCCTTCCGTCCCTGCCTTCACCTCTGGTTCCTGGAGCCCCGTCAGGGTTCCCTCCTGAGCACCAAGCCAGGAGTAGCCTGAGCATTGCTGGGTGTAGCCACCCCAACCCCCAGAAATGAATGAATGAGTTAAGTCATCTCTGTCTTCCTCTGTACAGATTCTTGAATGATCTTGCTGCTGCTCCAGTCTTGCCTGGTTTTCTACTGCCTGATCTTTTCCTGGCTCAAAATCTGGAGGAAAATGACCGACTCAAAGCCCGGCACTAAAACACCAGTGGAAGTGACCTTGCTCCTCAGTCAGGAGCCCTCTGCAGCTTCAGCAAACTCAGGGGCACCCCAGCCACACTCCGAGGACTGCTGCTCTTCCCCTCCAAAGTCCCCTCAGGCCTCCGAGCCAGCACCCCTCAAAGACTCCAGAAATGCTCGCCACCAAAAACCCTCCCGGCCTCTTCTGCACCACAAGCCCCCCAGGACCCCCGTGGCCTCCGACAGCGCATCCCCAGCAGACTCAGCTCGTGACAAGGGGACAGGAGGTTCTCAGGACCCAGACTCCAATGGTCTCGAGGCCACCAGGCAGCAGGGCCCTCAGGCCGGAGCCCTCTCCAAGGATGAGGAGAAGCAGGCGCATCTCAAGAGACAGTTGATGACTGACTTCATTCTGGGCTCCTTCGACGACAACTCCTCAGACGATGACACGGGCACCTTCCAGCACTCTGCACGTAAGGGCAGCCGGACCAGCCTGGGGGCCCCATCCCCGGACCCTGCTCTGGCCACCTCCCACCTTGAAGCGCCCACTTCTGTGATCAGGTAAAATGAAGTGGTCGTGACCCCTGACGGGTCCTATCTCCAGTGCTGGGATCAGACTTGGGTCAGTTGAATGCAAGGCAAAGGCTGTGTGTCTTGCCCATTGTTGTAATAACAAGCATTTGTGTTGGGTTTGTTTTGGATTTTGGGGAGGCATGACTGGCAGTCTAGAGAGCTATTCCCAGCAAGGGTCACTTCCAGCAGCCAGCAGCGCTTGGAGTATCACGGGGGGGGGGGGGGGTGTCTATTCTGAGCCTCCATGTACAAAGCATGAGTTCAGTACTTTAACCTCTCTGTCTTGCCCCATTATTATAACAATTCACAATCAAACAGTGAATTAGTGGGGCTGGAGAGATAGCATGGAGGTAGGGCATTTGTTTTGCATGCAGCAGACAACCCCGAATGGACCCAGCTTCAATCCCGGGCACCCCACATGGTCCCCGAGCCTGCCAGCAGCAATTTCTGAGCGCAGAACCAGGAGTAACCCCTGAGCGCTGCCAGGTGTACCCCCCCCCAAAAAAAAAAAAAAAAAGAGAAAAACCAGGAGTGTAGCCCTGTATAAGTCAGAGGGGCTGTCATGGGTGTCTCTGAGCACCATCTGCCCCCAGACCCTCAGTAGAGTCAGATGTGGAAGTGACTGGCTATCTGCCCATCCTGAGTGTCTCTGAGCCTTGAGATCCAGCATAGGTGCCCGGCCCCCTCTCCCCTGCCTAATTGTTTTTGCCACGGTCTGACCAGCTGTGGGGCAGGCTGCTCTATGATATTGGGGATGTCACCAGCATTTTGGGGGGGTGGTTCCAGACTGGCTGCTCTGGGATCCTTCTTGGCTCTATCTGTGCTTAGGTTTCTTTGCTTGGGAGATGGTGGAAGACGGTGCTGGGGAAGTCAGGAGGGTTTATTAACTGAGGTTATTTTCTCTTTGGCCATGACCTTCATGGCTTGGGATCCTGGGCAGGAAATACCAGGAGAAGCTGGGGCTTGTCCTACCCTTTTGTTGGCTTGGGCCCATCATTGCCACCCTACTGGGTATCAGGCCCCAGGGGTGGCACTAGAATCTGAGAGGTCCCTGGACAGTGTCCAGGCAAGGGAGAGACGAGATAGAAAGAAAGAGACAGAGACAGAGAGAGAGAGAGACTGGCCAATAGGTTCGGAACACTCACGCAAGGGGACCCAACAGGGGTTGTGGCCTGAGGTTTGGCCTCCTCCAAACCTCTACAGTACTCATCTCCCCAGCGCCTCCACTGCTGCCAGGCCCCTTATCCAGGGCTGTGGCCATGCTTGAGGGGTTACTAGGTGCACAGAACCTAAAGCCAGACCCTCTATGAGATCACGGTTCTCGAACCCATGGCGGGGGAAGGGCTAAGGAGTGTGCAACAGCTCTTCGGTCCCGGGAATGTGAGCTGCGCTGGGCTCCAGGGTGCCCACTGATGTCTGGGGCCCCACCGTGGGATGCCCCTCTGCTGAATGGGCAGCGCCTTTGCACTCACCCCAAGTCCCCCCTGAAGGTATAGCAGCCTTTGAGGAAGAGGGTTTGAAAAGGCAGGTGAAATCCCCCTCATTCCGACCCAGGAGAGAGGTATCGAGTGGTCCCTGCTTTCCAGTATTCACCCCCCCCCCCATACTGAGGGGGCAGACAGAGACTGGGCACTGCACATCATCACGGAGCCCCAGAAGGCCAGTGAGGACCAGTGGGATATGCACATGGAGGAGAGAGAAGACCCAGGAGTCTCAGGTCTGGCAGCTCCCTCCATCCTGGCCCCAGTAGCAGCCCAGGGGGGTTTGTAGGGGAAATTGTAGAATCCTGTCGTTCCCCCCCCCCCCCCACTCCAGGTTCATCCTGTTTTACCCCAGTTGCCTCCAGCTCATCTCCCAGGAACTAGCAGGTCATAACCCTTTAATTGTCTTTAAAGTTCTTTGTCCCTGTCTGGAATGCTGTGGACTTTTTTAGAACATTTCCTAGGTTTCTTCATTAAGAAGGGAACAGATGGAAAATCCGTGAGCTCCAAAGAGGATTTCTGGGAGCCAGTTGCGTTAAAGCTATGGGGGTGGGGGGTGGCGAAGAGATAGTACAATGGGTAGGGCATTTGCCTGCCTTGCTTGGGTGATCAGGGTTCCATCCCTGGCACTCTATATGCTCTCCATGAACCACCAGGAGGGATCCCTGATCCTCAGTAGTAAGCACTGAGCACTGGTGAGTATGATTCTCCCCAAAAAGGGAAAAAAACCAAAGTAACAAGCATATACCATGTTATTTCTTTAATCTGTAGCAATACAAGTAAACTTGTATTTCCTCCTCCTCTTGCCTTTTTTTTTTTGACATGTGGGGTGCTGGGGAGTGACCCCAAAGCCCCACAGATTGCAGGTCAGTGCTATGCCACTGAGCAACACCCTCAGCTCTTGATTCATACTGGGCAGGGAAGGAGTGTAGTGTTATTTGGGTTCCCCACACCCTGCAGTGCTCAGGGTTGACTCTTGATTCTGTTAAGAAATTACTTCTGGGGGACTGGAGAGATAGCATGGAGGTTAAGTGTTTGCCTTGCATGCAGAAGGACGGTGGTTGGAATCCCGGCATCCTATAAGGTTCCCCGAGCCTGACAGGGGCGATTTCTGAGCATAGAGCCAGGAGTAACTTACTCTCTGAGCACTGCCGGGTGTGACCCAAAAACAAAAACAGAAACAAACAAACAAAAAGAAATCACTTCTGGGGGCCCGGAGAGATAGCACAGCAGTGTTTGCCTTGCAAGAAGCCGATCCAGGACCAAAGGTGGTTGGTTCGAATCCTGGTGTCCCATATGGTCCCCCGTGCCTGCCAGGAGCTATTTCTGAGCAGACAGCCAGGAGTAACCCCAGAGCACCGCCGGGTGTGGCCCAAAAACAAACAAACAAACAAAAAAGAAATCACTTATGGGGGCTCGAGAGATAGCACAGAGGTAGGGTGTTTGCCTTGCACGCAGCTGATCCAGGACAAACAGTGGTTTGAATCCCGGTATCCCATATGGTCCCCCGTGCCTGCCAGGAGCAATTTCTGAGCATGGAGCCAGGAGTAACCCCTGAACACTGCCGGGTGTGACCCAAAAGCCACACACACACAAAAAAATTTAAAAAGAAAATTAAAAAACTTAAAAACATGGTTTGGGGCTGAAGAGACTATACAGCAGGGAGGGCAGTTGCATTGCACACGGCTAACCCAGGTTCAGTTCCCGGCATCCCATATGGTCCCTTGAGCTCACTAGGAATGATTCCTGAGCACAGCGCCAGAAATAACTCCTGGGCACCGATGAGTGTTGCCCCAAAGCAAAAAGCAACAAGCCTTAAACAAACAAACAAACAAAACACCTGGTTTCAAGTGTTTTTAAGGCGGGACTAAAAAACTTTCTAGAAATTGAAGAATTATGTTCACTTTTTATAGGGGGGTGTTGGGCTATACCTTTGATGATCAAGTATCACTCCTGGGGAACCATATGAGGTGCTCAAACCTGGGTTGGTCACATGCAGGGCCTTCCCACTGTACTATCTCTGCAGCCTCTGTTTCCTTTTTCTTTCCCTTTTTTGAGGGGGCCCACACTTGGCCACATTCAGGCATTACTCCCGGCTCTGCGCTCAGAAATTGCTCCTGGCTGGCTCGGGGCCCATATGAGATGATGGGAATCGAATGGAACCCAAGTCTGTCCTGGGTCGGCCATGTGCAAAGCAAACGCTCTAGGCTGCTATCTCTCGGGCCCTCTGGGCCCTGTTTACTTTTTTTTAATCTTTCTTTAGCATTTGGTTTGCACAGGACACTCAAACCCCCTCAGACAGGGCTGTTGTAACTCCAAAGGCCATTGAGTGGTCTGACTGAGGTGGTGAAGGCTTAGAGGTCCGACCCAGCAGTGACTCTGTAGGGTGCTTGTTATGAACACAGGCAGGCTCACTTAGTATTACTGCAGTGTTTTCCTGACAGTGCTTTGGATCTTTAAATTTAATCTTGTCATTATAAATCTCTGGAGAAGTGTTCATGCCTCCTAAAAGTGTCGGCCAGAGTTCAAGTAGCCAGAGGTCACCTTGGGCCACCATCATTCTCTAGGTCACCTTTTCTTCTTTTTTAATCTGTACTGTTTATTTAAAAAGAACATGGAGTAAATAAATGTTAGCCTTCCCGGGAAGAAGCTTATTTATTTAGTTTTTTTTGGTTTTGGGTCACACCCAGCGCTCAGGGGTTCCTCCTGACTCTACACTCAGAAATGGCTCCTGGCAGGCTCGAGGAACCATATGGGATGCCAGGATTCGAACCACCGTCCTTCTGCATGCAAGGCAAACGCCTTACCTCCATGCTATCTCTCCGCCGCAGAAGAAGCTTATTTAAGGGTCACTAGGCAACTGGGGGCTTCCAGAGTTACCCCCAGGGAGTGCTGCGAGAGAGCGGTGTAGAGGTGAGACTAGCAGCCAAAGAAGGAACAGGAACCAGAGCTTTATTTAAGTCACATTTAATCGATCCAATTAGTTAATTAAATTTGATTGGATTAAATTCAATTAATTAAATAATTTAATTAAATTTAATTGCTCCGGTGGTGATCAGAGGTTACTCCAGGATCTGTGCTTTAGGGATCACTCCTGGCGGGTGCTTGGGGGACCCTACGGGGGTGCTGGGGATCGACCTGCAAACGCTTTAATCGCTGCACTATAAAATATAGCCTGAGCCCCCCTTAAATCACATTTTGAACACCCCGTGTTTTCCGCCTCTTCCCTCCAGCGTGCGTCTTCCAGCGCGCGGCTGGCTAGCTCGCGATTTCCTTCCGGCTTACCGACTCGTTGGGGCGCGCCACCCGAAGTCCCCATCGATAGAGAACCCGGGGTGGAGCTTGGAGTTTGCAAGGGCAGCTGCGCCCTCCCTGGACGCCCAAGGTCACCCGCAGCTCCACGATTGGTGGATTCGGGGGGCGGGGCCGTCTTGCGGCGCGCGCGATTGGTTTTCCGGCATGGGAGGCGGGACCACGCAGATGGAGGAGGCGTGGCTTGAGAAGGGGCGTGTCCGCGACTGAACCTCCAGGTCGCAGTGTTTCTCCGACTCGGGAGGCGGGGACACATTCAGGGGCGGGGCCTGAGAAGTTAAGAGGCGGGACCGTCTTGCCACCCACTGGCGCGATTAGTTCTCCGGCCCTGGAGGCGGGGCCTGAGAAGGGAAGGGGCGTGTTTTGGGGCTGGACCGCTTTGTCTCTGGCGGGATTGGTTCTCCGGCCAGGGAGGCGGGGCTTGATAAAGGAAGGGGCGTGTCCGGGGCGAAGCCTTCTTGTTTGGCGCGCTAAGTTCTCCGACCCGGGAGGCGGGCCCACATCTAGGAGCGTGGCTTGAAGGGAAGAGGCGTGCCCTGAGGCAGGACCATCTTGTCAGTCGCTGGCGCGATTGATTTTCCAGCCAGGGAGGCTGGGTCACGACGGGCGTGGCATGCTTGTGGGCGTGTCGTGGGCGGGGCCTAGGAGCATCCTTGTCCGCCCCTGGGCCTTTTTGCACCCGGGAGGGAGGAGGCCTGTGGGGATGGAGGAAGCGCTGCACGGAGCTGGGCGCGCCTTGGCGGCACGCCCGCTGAATCCCGGGTCCCGGACCTGCCAGTCGGGGTCTGCAGGGATGCGAGCCGCGTGTCTCTCGGCGGCGGGCCGGCCCACATGATCCCTGCGGGTGGAGTGCAAGGCCTGTTGGCCCGTCTCAGACCCTCAAGTAAGTCAGCTTGCAGAGTCGGTGGCCGTTAGATAATGTGACGAGCTCCTGCCACTGCCTTTCGGGTGCGTCCCCTGGTCTTGGCACGGCGTCCACTTCCCGCCCGCACCCCGAGAAAGGCACTCGGGCTTTGCTGGGGTGGCTGGGAGGTGGGACCCCGCCTTGCCTTGCAGCCCCTGGGAGCGCTGGGACAGCAGGTAAGGGGGTGCTGGCCTTCCACCAGGCCCATCTGGGTTGTCTACCCGGCTGTCTTATGTGGTCCCTCCAGGAGTAACTAACTCTAAGGTGCAGAGCCAGGACGGACCCCCCCCTCGAAAATGGCTAGGTGTGGCAAAAATATTGGGGGGTAAAGAGAGAATTAAAAGTGCTGAAGAGTTTTGCATGCAGGAAACGGCCCTGGGTTGGTTGGATTCCCCAGCCCCGCTTGTTCTTCTAAGCTCCACCAGAAGCTTCCTGAGCATTGAGCTAGGAGTAGCTCCTGGGTATTGCCCCCTCCCAGTTTTAGCAAAGTTGTTGGAAATCCTAGGTGAGCAAGAAGAAGGAATAAAAATCACCCATGATTTTTACCTTTCCCCTCATTATCTTTTTTGTTTGTTTGTTTTTAGTTTTTGGGTCACACCCGGCCATGCTCAGGTGTTCCTCCTGGCTCTGCTGCGCTCAGAAATTGCTCTTGGCAGGATCCAGGGACCATATGGGATACCGGGACTTGAACCCAGGTCCATCCAAGGTCCGCTGTGTGCAAGGCAAACACCCTATCACTCCGACCCCATTATCATCATTTTATTTAACAGTTGCTATATATCCTTGCAGGAGTGTGTGTGTGTGGTGTGGTGTGTGTGTGTGTGTGTGTGTGTGTGTGTGTGTGTGTACAGGTGTGTATTTTATTTTGGTTTTGGGAAACAGCCTAGTGGTGCTCAGGGAATCTGCATTCCTGGCTCTGCATGCAGGGATCTTTTTTGACAGTGTTCAAGGGACCATAGAGTGTGTGCGAATCATACCTGGGTCATCAACATGTAAGGAAAACACCTTATTCACTGTAGCCTTGGGTAAATTTTAATTTATGGGCTTATCACATACTAGGAGCCACATACTGACTCCCGGGCTTGCGTACACAGTGTTGGGGATTGAGCCTAGATTGGCTGTGCTCTTAGTAGGTCACCTTGTACTATCTCTCTGTCCCTAGAACACTTGCCTTTTTATTTGTTTGTTATTTGTTTTTTTGGGCCACACCCAGCAGCTCTCAGCTTCTCAGCTCTCTGGCTCAGAGCTCAGAAATCACTCCTGGCATGCTCAGGTGACCAGATGGGATGCTGGAGATCAAACCCCGGGATTGAACCCAGGTCAGCTGCAGGCAAGGCAAAAGCTGACTATCACTGTACTATCACTCCGGCCTCAGAACACATGCTTTTTTTCTTCATAATTAAGTCATTTTGTACCAGGCTCTGCCTCCTGCCTATTTATCGATAGCCTGTGAGCAAAGAATGTTTTTCATTTTTAAAAAAGGAGGGTTATCTGGGGCCGGTGAGGTGGCGCTAGAGGTAAGGTGTCTGCCTTACAAGCGCTAGCCAAGGAAGGACTACTCATGGGGTTACTTTGGCTCTGAAAAACCAAAAAAAAAAAAAAAAAAAAAGGAGGGTGGTCTTTGGGCCCAGTGAAAAATTCGATGAAACTTGTAGCATATGAAAAAGTTTCCATAAGATGATTCTTGGAATTGTATATAAAAGTGTTTCCTTAGGATTGTTCTGTGACTTTTGCCCTTTTGCCCCACCTAACCCTTCCAGGTGGGGCGCTGTGGAGTTGGCAATAAATAGCTTGAGGGACAGGAGTGAGGGGTCCTTCTGTGAAAAGCTGCTGGCTGCAGGAGGATTCTCTGGCTCTCCTTGCCCGATCTTTTAAACCCTATCGTTCTTGTCTGTGTGGATTATTACTTGCTGCGGATAAATATTACCAAGGTCTTCCCCCGAAAGGGGACAAGGGGATGGGAAGTAATTTCTCATTCTGGGGACTGTTCTTGGATTCACAAATACCCAGCCAAGATAACGGCGAAGATATCTTGCAGAAACTCAAGTACTAGTAGCCATATAATTGTATTCCAACACAGCCAAACTCTAAGTATGTAGACTGTCTAGTCTCATGCTTTGCTCTCAAAGAGTGAAGTTGTGGGACAAGCTGACATTCTGGGCTATTCAGAAAACATTTGCTTTGTGGCTTGTCTTGTTTACTGAGCCTTTAAAATGCACTATTAAAACACACTTACTCAGGAGTTAGCTCTGCAGGGAGTATGCTTGTCTTGAATGTTGCCAATCCCGATTCGATCCCTGGGACCCATCTGGTCCCTTGAGCCCTTCTAGGAGTAAGCCCTGACCACCGCTGGATAAGGCCCCTGTTAGCTGTACTATTGCTTCTGGCTTTGAATGAGAGATTTTTTTGGTTGGCCCAAGGAAATGTCAGAGTCACCCTGTGATTCTCGGGGTAACACCTGGCTATGAGCTCACAAATCACTCCTGGCAGCCTCGGGGGATCATATGGATTACTGAGGATCAAATTGTAGTCAGTCTTGGGTCAGCCACATGTAAGGCAAGCACCCTACCTCTGTGCTATGGCTCTGACCCCAGAGAAAAACTTTATGTGAGTCCAGATAGATGGAACCTGGCAGGTTTGGTCTGGCTGGTTAGAATTGATGGAGTATGTTTCTCAGAGATGCACAAGACAAGGAGCTGGGCAGGCCCTGTGCGCATCTGGGTAGGGATAACCATGTCGTCTCAAAGGAGTTCTGCTGACCCGTACACTGTGCTGGGGCTGGAAAGAAAGGTAGTTTCAGAACTTCTCCCATCCTCCAACCAACACCTATTCCTAGAAAGCCACCAGACGAAGAGCCAGAGACCATTGTGACAACGGGAACCCAAAAAAGTTCATATCCCCCCCACCCCCCAACCCCCCGCAGGCAGCCCAGGAGACAGGAAGCAGGTTGCAAAATAGACTTGGATGCCTCTCTCTCTCATGAGGCAGGGGTGTAGGCCATCCAGATAGGGGGCAGCGCTCAGGCATGTGGTGGGAATGACTAGCTTTAACCAGAGGGACTTCTGGAGACCAGGAGAGGCATGCGATTCTCCCGCTGGTGATCAAACCTCGAGAGACAAAGGGCTTTTATTCATCCTGAGCATTCTGGAGCATTCAGGGGGATCCCCAAATGAAGGCAGGCAGCTGGGTGGAAAGGAGAGGCCAGTGGAAAGTGACCGGAAGACATCACTTAGCGGCCATGTTCTGGAAGACTCTTTGGAGTGGATGGATGACTGGGGGAACTCAGGAGTGAGTGGGTGATTTGGGAAATAAAGGCAAGGAAAAGAAAATCACTTAACGTGTGTGTGGGGAAAATGGATAAAGGGAAATGTGGCCTGTCTCACTCTTGGAATGAATACAACATGCATTACTGAGTTTATCAAAGTGCTGGCTTTTTTTTGAGGGGTCTACTACCCCTGATGGTGCTCAAGGCTTATTGTTGTTGGCTCTGTGCTCCGGGATCACACCTGGCAGGGCTTGCAGGGACCTTAGGTGCTTTCGGGGATCGAATCTAGGTTGGCTGTGTGCAAGGCAAGTGCCCTCCCTGCTGTACTATTGCTTAGGTCCTATGAAATGTTTTGTTTTGTTTTGGGGACACATTTGGCTGTACTCAGGGGTTATTCCTGACTCTCTGCTCAGGGATCACTCCTGGCAGTGCTTGGGGGACCCTATGAGATGCCGGGGATTAAACCCTGGTTGGCTGTGTACAGGGCAAACATCCTCCCCACTGTGCTATTGCTCTGGCTCTTGTGAATTTTTTGTTTTGTTTTGTTTTTGGGTCACACCCGGTGGTGCTCAGGGGTTAGTACTGGCTCAGTGCTCAGAAATCGCTCCTGGCAGGCACAGGGACCATGTGGGATGCTGGGATTCAAAACACTGTCCTGGGTTGGTCTAGTGCAAGGCAAACATACTACCACTGTGCGATCTCTCTGGCCCCTTTTAAATTTTTTTTTGGGGGGGTCACACCCGGCAATGCTCAGGGGTTACTCCTGGCACTACACTCAGAAATTGCTCCTGGCAGCCTTGCGGGACCATATGGGATGCCGGGATACGAACCACCATCCTTCTGTATGGAAGGCAAATGCCCTACCTCCATGCTATCTCTCCAGCCCCCTTTGTGAATTTTTTTTTTGTTTTGTTTTGTTTTGTTTTTGGGCCACACCTGGCTGTCTGCTCAGAAATAGCTCCTGGCAGGCACGGGGGACCATATGGGACACCGGGATTCGAACCAACCACCTTTGGTCCTGGATCGGCTGCTTGCAAGGCAAACACCGCTATGCTATCTCTCCAGGCCCCCCTTTGTGAATTTTTTTAAACAGATTTTACTACCTGTGACACTCGAGTCTGGCAGTGCTCAGGGTCCTCCCCTATAGCAATGTTTGGGGGGACCATATGGTGCTGGAATCAAACCAAGATCATAATGTCTCTTCAGCCCCTTAAGACTTCGTTGACTGGAGATTAAGCTTAATGTAAAGAATTTTTGTATTGTGGGAGGCCTAGGTTGGATTCTACCACAACCCCTGGTCCCTTGAGTACTGCTAGGAATGACCCCCCAAACACAAAACCGGAAGTAACCCCCAACCCAGCCAGATATGGCCCCCAAAACACATACAACTTTTGATGGACTTGGAAAAGAGAAGAAGAAAAACTAGGAGAATTGAAAGTGGTTGAGGGCTGGGGAAATAGCACAGCGGCAGTGTGTTTGCCTTGCACACAGCCAATCCAAGATGGTGGTGGTTCGAATCCCAACATCCCATATGGTCCCCCCCCGAGCCTGACAGGAGCGATTTCTGAGTGCAGAGCCAGGATTAACCCCTGAGCACCACCAGGTATGGCTCAAAAACAGAAAATCAAAAAAAGAAAAAGAAAAATGTCAGTGTACAATCAGGGCTGATCACTACAGTTTGGCTCCTGTGGAGGGGGCATCTGTCACCTCTGACCCTCTTACCCGCCTGTACTGTGTCCCTGCAGGCCCAGCATGTCGGGACTCCATCTGGTGAAGAGGGGCCGAGAGCACAAGAAACTGGACCTGCACAGAGACTTCACCGTGGCCTCCCCCGCAGAGTTTGTCACACGCTTTGGGGGGGACCGGGTCATCGAGAAGGTGAGTTGGGGCCTGCATGCTGGGGATGGGGCAGCTTGTCGTGAGTCCCGGTCTCACTCAGGGCTGGGTGCTGATCCTCAGGGTTTTAGGCACACACACCTACCCGGCCCCCACTACCTAGAGGAGTCACTTGGAGCAGTATCGGGGTTCCTCAGGCAGCCTAGCAGAGGCCCTCTTTTGGGGGATACCAGGCCAGGTGCAGAGCAGCCATGCCAAAGGACCAAAGCTGGCCCTCTATAGAGGCCCCACATGTGCCTTCCCAGCCCAGCGGGGCTTGGACGTGCTCCTCGCTGACACCCACATCTGGGGAGGGGGGTGTCTGTGTGCAGAAGTGTGACCTTCTAGTTTAATTTATTTATTTTTTTTTTTTTTTTGGTTTTTTTTGGGTCACACCCGGCAGTGCTCAGGGGTTATTCCTGGCTCCAGGCTCAGAAATTGCTCCTGGCAGGCACGGGGGACCATATGGGACGCCGGGATTCGAACCGATGACCTCCTGCATGAAAGGCAAAATGCCTTACCTCCATGCTATCTCTCCAGCCCCTGACCTTCTAGTTTAAAGTCACAGGTCTATGAGGCTGTAGAGATATCAGTGGGCAGGGCACTTGCCCTTACCTAGTAGCCCATAGGGTCAATCCCCAGCAGCCCGTGTGGCCCTCTGAGCACTGCCAGGAGTTATTCCTGAGAGCAGAGCCAGGAGTAGACAAACAAGAAAACCCACCAGTCGTTGGTGGATGTCAGATTTGAACCCAAGACCAGTCTGAGCTGGTTCAGTCCTCGGGGCGGGCAGGTTGGTGGAGATGCCCAGCTTCCACCCTCATGCCCCCCCAGGTGCTCATCGCCAACAATGGCATCGCCGCTGTGAAGTGCATGCGCTCCATCCGCAGGTGGGCCTATGAGATGTTCCGCAATGAACGGGCCATCCGCTTCGTTGTCATGGTAACACCCGAAGACCTCAAGGCCAACGCAGGTACCTGGACTTCTTCCTCTTCCACAGCAAGTCTGTCCTGGTTAGAGTCCAGCCAAGTCTTGGCGATCTGTCCAGCCCTCATATGTGCTCCCTGGACACTGCATCTGGTTCCTGCCAAGGAGTAATCTCAGAGTACAAAGCCAGCATTCGAGACAATTAAACAAAAAACAAAAACAATAACTACTAAATAATGACGTCGACCAAGGGTTAAGCCACTTGTCATGTGGCCAGGCCAGGTTCGTTGGTTTGTTTGGTTTTGGTTTTTGGCCACACCTGGCACGCTTAGAGGTTATTCCTGGCTTTGCACTTAGATATCACTCCTGGCAGGCTCGGGGGACCATATGGGATGCCAGGGATTGAACTTGGGTCCATTCTCCATTGGCCATGAGCAAGCAAACACCCTACTGCTATGCTATCTCTCTGGCCCCTCTTTTTCTTTCTCCCTTTCTTTCTTACTTGCTATGTTTTTCCTCCCTCCCTCCCCCTCCCTCCCTCCCCCCTCCCTCCCTCCCTCCCCCTCCCTCCCTCCCTCCCTCCCTCCCTCCCTCCCTCCCTCCCTCCCTCCCTCCCTCCCTCCCTCCCTCCCTCCCTTCCTTCCTTCCTTCCTTCCTTCCTTCCTTCCTTCCTTCCTTCCTTCCTTCCTTCCTTCCTTCCTTCCTTCCTTCCTTCCTTCCTTCCTTCCTTCCTTCCTTCCTTCCTCAGGGATCAATCCTGGCTGATATCCAGGGGACTATATAGAGTGCTGGCCAGGGACTGAACCTGGGAACTGAGTCAAGTTCATACCAGGCATTTGTGGGTTTTTTTCCAACTGCTCATCCACACTTGTCCACTGCCATATGGGGGTTGATGTGGACTTGGGCCCCTGATCTCCCTACTGTGCTGCCTCAATTTTCTTTCTTCTTTCCCTTCCTTCTATTCTAGAGTACATCAAAATGGCAGATCAGTACGTGCCTGTCCCGGGGGGGCCCAACAACAACAACTATGCCAACGTGGAGCTGATCGTGGACATAGCCAAGAGGATCCCCGTGCAGGCACAGCTGGGGGCACTGGGGAGGGGTGGAAGCTGAGTCCTGGGGTTCCTCTTAGGAGAGCCCTGGCTTACACCTCTCTGTTCACAGGCCGTGTGGGCCGGCTGGGGCCACGCTTCGGAAAACCCCAAACTTCCAGAGCTCCTGTGTAAACATGACATCGCTTTCTTAGGTAAAGCTCCCAGACAGACCCCTTGGTACATGGGAACTGGGGTGTTGCAGGGACACTCGGCCGGGCTATATTTGCTTTCTAATGCATGTCTGGGGGCAGTTGATAGACTTACTTCAAATCTGCAACAAGGGCAACTTCAGCAGTGTCATTGTTATGCTTCCGGGAATGGGGTGATGGAGCAGGTGGCAAGCAGGGGCCTATGTGTTAGCGCTGACATATTGGCCATGGTTGGATTAATTGCTGGTTGGGATTGTGGGAGGATCATTTTCTGAAAAGGCTTTGCTTTTGCTTGAGTGCTCTTAAACTTTTAGGGTGCTCTTATCCTCTGGAGCCATATATTTCCCCTCATCTCTGCTGCTTCTGAGGGACAGTGAAAGTTATTCTCTGTGGCATTGACTCATCTCAAGACTTGGCTTTGTTTTGGTTAACTGGCTATGGTTTATACACTGGTAGCCTGAGTAGTTCAGGGGAATCATTTAGTAGATGCAGGAAATCCTGGTTGTAACACTGGTTCCACAACCCTCTGAAGCACAGAAGTATAGCATCTTTGTT
Source organism: Suncus etruscus (assembly GCF_024139225.1). NCBI lineage: Eukaryota > Metazoa > Chordata > Mammalia > Eulipotyphla > Soricidae > Suncus > Suncus etruscus. The sequence continues at coordinate 19,599,662 of NC_064862.1, forward strand.
AGCAAGTGACAGTGATCTTTCCTCTCAATTTGGCCTCACAGGACCCCCATTCTCTCATATTAATGCCTCTGAATGGCAATAATTCAGCTCTGAAATCAGTAAACTATAGCTCACGGCCAAATTTGACCAGTTGTCTGAGTTTTGTAAATAAAGTTTTATTGAAATACAGCCCTGCCCTTATTTCATTCATTCATATGTCATCTATAGCTGCTTATGTCTGAGACTGGCAACATATTTACTAAGACACCTTTTAGAGATATTTTATCAAAACTATTTGCCTTAGTCTAGTGTTTTGAAGTACCAACTTGCCCTTGGGTCCAGCAACTGTAATGAGGATGAGAAACCCGCATAGCTTCGATGGGGATTCCAACTTGGTTTCCCATCCACATGGGAAAAGTTGATGGATGAAGCCACAGACTTTTCTTTACTACTTAAGGTTAACATCGGGAGGGTCCAGAACCTGACTGAAGTGGACAACCCTGGATGTGAGGGCCTTGTGGCTCACGGAACTGTTTCCTCCCTAACCCCCATTTTTTCAGGACCCCCCAGTGAAGCCATGTGGGCCCTGGGAGATAAGATCGCCTCTACCATCGTGGCCCAAACGCTGCAGATTCCAACCCTGCCCTGGAGTGGAAGCGGTAAGGGATCCTACACTTCAGTGTAAGGTGGCTCAAACATGCTGATATAAGGGGTGGGACTGGGTTATACTGTGCTTGAAATTAAGAAAAAAATCAAAAAGGGCCAGAGTGATAGTACAGCAGGGAGGGCATTCTCTGGCTCTCCATTCCCTTTTTTTTTTTTTTTTTTTTTGGTTTTTGGGCCACACCCGGTGGTGCTCTGGGGTACTCCTGGCTGTCTGCTCAGAAATAGCTCCTGGCAGGCACGGGGGACCATATGGGACACCAGGATTCAAACCAACCGCCGCTGTGTTATCTCTCTGGGCCCTCTCCATTCCCTTTTTAAAATTCACTGGTCAACCTGAGTGCTGCCGGGTCTGACCCAAAAAACAGAAAAAGGGGGGGGGGGGCGGAGAGATAGCATGGAGGTAAGGCATTTGCCTTTCATGGAGAAGGTCGGTGGTTCGAATCGTGGCATCCCATATGGTTCCCCAAGCCTGCCAGGAGCGATTTCTGAGCATGGAGTCAGGAGTAACCCCTGAGCGCTGCCAGGTGTGACCCAAAAAACAAAAACAAAAAATTCACTAGTCAAGAGGCTGGAGAGATAGCACAAGTGGGGAAGGCATTTGCCTTGCATGCAGCCAACTCGAGTTCAATCCTCAGCATCCCATATGGTCTCCCAAGCCTACCAGGAGCTATTTCTGAGCGCCGAGCCAGGAGTGACCTCAGCACTGCTGAATGTGCTCCTCCCAAATAAAATAAAATTCACTGGTCAAACCTGTGTCAGCCACATGCCAGACAAACCCATTACCCATATTCTTACTATTTGTGCTCCAGCCCTGAATTCCCTCAACTTAACATTTCATTTCATGTCTTTAAGGAAGGGAATGGCCCCAGTGGGAGGCTGGCTGGGGATGTCTGCTGAGGTCCAGGCTCCTGTGATTTGGCCATCTCTGGGAGGGCTCAGCTTTCTTTGTCATCATTGTCATTGTTTTTAAATTAGTCACTGTGAAATTATAGTTATCCATGATTGGGTTTTAGGCAGACAGAGTGCCTGTTAACACTGACCCATCCCTCACTAGTGTCCACCTTCCTCCACCAATCCCCCACCCCTGTTTGTCTCCCATCCTTCAGTCAGCCTTTATAAGAGGCGCACAGTTTTGGGGGGTAAGTTTTGCCCAGTGGTTTTCAATACTGTTGCTGAGGGGGTTTCATGCCTAACACTTGAGCCTTTCAGCACCAGCTCCTCCAGCTTGAATGTTTCCCTCCACCATAGATGTGGCTTCTCCCTGTCTGTCAGGCAACTCAGGGGTTCAGCTTTCTCTTTTCCTTTTTTTTTTTTTCCCTTGATTTTGGGTCACACTCAGCAGTGCTCAGGGGTTTCTGTCTCTGCACTCAGAAATCATTCCTGGCAGATTTGGGGGACCATATTAGATGCTGGGGATCGAACCTGGGTCAAACGCTTGCAAGGCAAATGCCCTCCCCACTGTACTATCACTCTGGCCCTTCCTTCTCTCTCTCTCTCTCTCTTTCTTTCTTTCTTTCTTTCTTTCTTTCTTTCTTTCTTTCTTTCTTTCTTTCTTTCTTTCTTTCTTTCTTTCTTTCTTTCTTTCTTTCTTTCTTTCTTTCTTTCTCTCTCTCTCTCTCTTTCTTTCTTTCTCTCTTTCTTTCTCTCTTTCTTTCTCTCTTTCTCTCTCTTTCTTTCTTTCTTTCTTTCTTTCTTTCTTTCTTTCTTTCTTTCTTTCTTTCTTTCTTTCTTTCTTTCTTTCTTTCTTTCTTTCTTTCTTTCTTTCTTTCTTTCTTTCTTTCTTTCTTTCTTTCTTTCTTTCTTTCTTTCTTTCTTTCTCTTTTTCTCTCTCTCCCTCCCCACTCCCTCCTTCCTTCCTTCTCTTTTCTTTATCTTTCCATTCTTTCTTTCCTTTTTTTTTTTTTTTGGTTTTTGGGTCACACCCAGCAGTGCTCAAGGGTGGTTAATCCTGGCTCTATACTCAGAAATCGCTCCTGGCAGGCATGGGGGACCATATGGGACGTGGGGGACCATGTGGGACGCCGGGATTTGAACCATGGACCTTCTGCATGAAAGGCAAATGCCTTACCTCCATGCTATCTCTTCGGCCCCTCCATTCTTTCTTTTAATGCATTTTTTTGGGGGGGGGTTTGGGTCACACCCAGCCACGCTCAGGGGTTACTCCTGGCTCTCTTAGAAGTCACTCCTGGCAGGCTCAGGGGACCATATAGGATGCCAGGATTCGAACCACCAACCTTCTGCATGCAAGGCATGCAAGGCATGCTTTACCTCCATGCTATCTCTCTGGCCCCATTTTAATGCATTTTTTATTGAATCACCATGAGTCACATACTTGTTTCTGATTGGGTTTCAATCAAATATCTCACACCTGGGCCCGGAAAGATAGCATGGAGGTAGTGCATTTGCCTTGCATGCAAAAGGATGGTGGTTCGAATCCCGGCATCCCATATGGTCCCCCGAGCCTGCCAGGAGTGATTTCTGAGTGTAGAGCCAGTAGTAACCCCTGAGCGCTGCCAGGTGTGACCCAAAAACCAAAAATCAAAAATAGCAACAACAACAACAAATATCTCACACCCATCCCTTCACCAGTGCACATTTCCTGCCACCAGTGTCCCCAGTTTTCCATTCATCTCCCTTTGTACCTCCACAGGTCTGACTGTGGAATGGTCAGGCGAAGATTTGCAGCAGGGCAAGAGAATCCGAGTCCCTGAAGACATTTACGAGCAGGGTTGTGTGAAAGACATAGATGAAGGCCTGGAGGTAAAGAATACCCAGGAGCAGGGGAGTGGGGGGCTGAAGTTCTAACCTTGCAACTCTCCTAGAAGTGCTATAAATTCCTTCACTCCCCACATCTGATGATCTTCTGCTTGGCCTCTGTCCCCACAGGCAGCAGAAAAAATCGGGTTCCCACTGATGATCAAAGCCTCTGAGGGAGGAGGAGGGAAGGGGATCCGGAAGGCAAAGAACGCTGAGGACTTCCCCATCCTGTTCCGACAAGTGAGCTGATGCTGGTTTGCTTTGGGGGCCCCCAGGGCTTCGAGGCCTTCCACGTGCAGTGCACAGTGCTCCACCACTGTGCTCCCTCCGTCTAGGCCTAGTGCTGTGTTCCTGCTATGACTTTTTCCTATGTCTTAGGGGATTATTTTCCTTCACTACTGGCCCCCAGGTCATTCCCATGAGCATGAATTGTTCTCTATCTGGATCAGTATTTTTCTTTCTTTTCCTTTTTCTTTTTTGGGGGGGCTACAACTGGTGGTACTCAGGGGTTACTCCTGGCTCTACACTCAGGAATCACTCCTGGCAGGTTGAGGGAAACCATATGGGATGCCGAGGATCAAACCCAGGTCAGCCACATGAAAGGCAAACACCCTTCCTGCTGTGCGTGCTATCGCTCTGGCCCCAGATAGCGATCCCTGGCATTTTATGGTACCCTGAGTCCACCAAGAGTGATCCTTGATTGTAGAGCTAGGAATAATCCCCGAGAACCTTGGGGTGTGGCCTTAAGACAAACAGAAGAGCAGGGATGCCTCTCTCCCATATGTTCAGGTGGTGATGGCTTGTACCCCACTGGTTGTCACGATTATGGGGGCCTTGGGGGACATGTCTCTTTCCCTGTGGTGACTTTTCAGAATTTCTAACTTAAAACAGTTCATGAGAGGGTAAGGTGCCTGAGAACGGGGTAAACAGAGGCAGACACCCAGCAGCAAGCTGCAGTTCTCTCCCTGTCCCCTTGAGAGAGACACCCCTCAACCAACCCCACTTCCCCTGCTTCGCTGCCAGGTGCAAAGCGAAATCCCAGGCTCCCCAGTCTTCCTCATGAAGCTAGCCCAGCATGCCCGGCACCTGGAGGTACAGATTCTCGCTGACCAGTACGGCAACGCCGTGTCGCTCTTTGGCCGTGACTGCTCCATCCAGCGGCGCCACCAGAAGATCATTGAGGAGGCTCCGGCCACCATCGCCACCCCTGCCGTGTTCGAGTTCATGGAGCAGGTGGGCTCCCGAGAGCTTGGGGGCAGAGTGGTGGTGTTGGAAGAACTGATGTTGGCCATAGCAGGGGGTCCAGCTCAGCTCTGGGCCAGCCAAGAATTCTGTGTGGTTGGTTTTTGTTTGTTTGTTTTTGGGTTCCACCCAGTGGTGCTTAGTGGTTATTCCTGGCTCTGCACTCAGGAATCACCCCTTGGCAAGCTTGGGGGACTCTATGGGATGCTGACGATGGAACCTGAGTTGGTCACATGAAAGCAAACACCCTACTCACTATGCTATCACTCTGGCTCCTGCGTTGTTTTGTAGGTGGGGTGTTGTTTCTGGGGGTTACATCCAGTGTTGTTCAGGGGATTCCTCCTGGCTGTGTACTGAGGAATCACTCCTGGCAGACTCCAGGGACACAAGAGGGTGCCAGGGATTGAGCCTGGGTTGGCCACATGCAAGGCAAGTGCTTATCCACTGTGCTATAACTCTGGCCCCGATTTTGTGTTGCTAAGTTACTAGACTTCAGAGACTCCCAGAGGCCCTTCATGAAGGAGATTCCAGCCTCTGGGGTCTGTGCCTCATGGCCCCACAGACGCATGGTCTTCTGGTGAGGAAGCACACACGGCTGGCACCTTTGCCACCCTGTCTGGCTTTCCCTTTTACATTCTCTGTCTCTGCAGTGTGCTGTGCGCCTTGCCAAGACAGTGGGCTACGTGAGTGCGGGCACGGTTGAGTACCTCTACAGCCAGGATGGGAGCTTCCACTTCCTGGAGCTGAACCCCCGCCTTCAGGTGGAACACCCCTGCACCGAAATGATCGCCGACGTCAACCTGCCGGCCGCCCAGCTGCAGGCAAGGCCCTGGCCAGGGGTGGCCCCGTGGGGCTGCGTTTCCTCATCTGAGATGAGGCAGTTTCCTCATCTCTTGGCTGTACTTGGACATCTTTTCTTTTTGGTGGGGAGATGGAAGTGGGGCCCTCAGGGGTCTTTGCTCAGGAATCACCCCCTGGTGATGCTCAGGGGGTCATATACAGTCAGGGATCAAACCAGGGTTTGGTAGTAACAGTCTTAACCCCTGTCCTATCTCTCTAGTCCCTCCCGTATTTTTTTTGGGGGGAGCACACCTAGTGATATTCAGGGGTTACTCCTTGCTAGCACTCAGAAATTATTCCTGGCAGGCTCAGGGGACCATATGGGTGGCTAGGGTTTAAACCCAAGACTACAGTGTGCAAGGCAAACACCTTCCCCACTGTGCTATCACTTCAGATTTATTTTTTATTTATTTTTGTTTTTTTCGGACCACACCTATTTGATGCTCAGGGGTTACTCCTGGCTAAGTGCTCAGAAATTGCCTCTGGCTTGGGGGATACCAAATGGGACATCGGGGGATCGAACTGCGGTCCATCCTTGGCTAGCGCTTACCTCTACTGCCACATTGCCAGCCCCTATTTTTTATTTTTTTATTTTCAATATTCTCCCCTTTCTATGCACTGGGACTGCCTTTACACTGTTGTGGAATGTCAGGGGTCTGGCTTCAGATCTCTGGGAGTAGGGTTCTCCAACCCACCTTTCGACTCCTTTCCCATCCCTCCCTCATGATGCATGGGGTCTTGGTTGCAGATTGCCATGGGCGTCCCGCTGCACCGGCTGAAGGACATCCGGCTCCTGTACGGGGAGTCCCCGTGGGCCATGACTCCCATCTCCTTCGAGACCCCGGCCAACCCGCCTTTGGCCCGAGGCCATGTCATTGCTGCTCGGATCACCAGTGAGAACCCTGATGAGGCAAGTTGTGTGCTTCCTGGGGCATCGGGTGCCTACCAGGGTGGGATATGACCACCTCATCCCCTTCTCTGAGCCTTTACTTGGGACAAGACTCCCCTACCTGATAACATCCCAGGTGTGCATGGCTGCCTCACAGTGGTGTTCAGGAAAATGGAGTCCTCTGTGCCTAGCTGGGCCTGTGCATGGGCCCTATGCTCACCTCCACCTTCGGATGAGCCACCGGGGCGAGGGCCCAGCACTTTGATTTCTTACTCCATGATTGTTTTTGGTGCAAGTTCACTTCATTTCAGTCCCTTTTGTTTTTTGTTTTGTTTTGTTTTGGGTACAAACCCAGTGGTGCTCAGGGCTCTGTGCTCAGAGGTCACTCCTGGCAGGGCTTGGTGGGGAAGACCATATGTGGTGCTGGGGATCAAACTCTGTTCCTGCATGGCAAGTCTACACTGGTTAGTTTTTGTTTATTTGTTTAGTTTTGGTTTTGAGTCATACCCGGGAGTGCTCAGGGCTTATTCTGGTCTCTGTCCAGGGGACTATAGAGTGTGCCAGGAATCAAACTCAGATCTGTCACATTGCAGGGCAAGCACCCTCCCTGCTGTTCTATCTCTCTGGTTCCTAGTTTGCCTTTTTTTTTTTTTTAAGTCAAAGTGACTGAATGGCTGTGTTCACAGTGCTACACACACAAATGGACAAGCCTGAACCTTTCAGGGGAGTGTCAAACTTAGGTTGTACAAAGCCCTTGGGTTTCCTGAAGTTTCATTCTGGTAGAAATGTATCGGAGGGAGGATTTTTTTCCATGTTTCTTTTTCCTTTCTGGGCCTCAGGGATTTAAGCCCAGCTCTGGGACAGTCCAGGAACTGAATTTCCGAAGCAACAAGAATGTGTGGGGTTATTTCAGCGTGGCAGCTGCCGGAGGCTTGCATGAGTTCGCAGATTCCCAGTTTGGCCACTGCTTCTCCTGGGGAGAAAACCGAGAAGAGGCCATCTCGTGAGTTTTCCCTTCTACTCCTTTCTTCCCATCAAAGGTCACCAAGAGGATACACTTTGGGGGAACTCCAGGGTTGCGAATCATAGAGCAGGCCCACTGAACTGAATGAAATTGAATTGAGTTGAGTTGGGTTGGGTTGGGTTGAGTTGAGCTGAGTTAAATTCAGTTGAGTTGAATTGAATTGAGTTGAATTAGTTGAGTTAAACTGAGTTGAGTTTTATTGAACTGAGTTGAGTAGAGCTGATTTGAGTTGAGTTGAATTCAGTTGAGTTAGTTGTTTTATTGAATTGAGTTCAATTTCATTGAATTGAATTGAGTTTAGTTACTTTTTAGTGCTTGGGAATCATGTGGTGCTAGGGATTGGACCTGGGTCTCCTCCATGTAAATCATGTGCTCCTCAACCCTATTTGTTGAAGTCCAGATGGCAGAGTCTGTCTTCTTCTTCACTCTTGATCCAAGAAGCAAATAGAGGAAGGGTGGAAAGGAAGGAAGGTGACACAGAGACATAGAGAGAGTGTATAGGAGTGAAGACTCTTTCCTTACATATCGCTAACTCTGCATGTGTAATTTCTCAGCCCTAGTTGGGTTGGTTTTGAAAAAACAGACTGGGCTGGTTCCTTTGAGCCCAGAGGCAGACCCTGAGCTATAGGGATACGTGCCCATGATCCCCTCAGATTCTTTCTCTCGCTTACCCACAAGGCCAGATTGTCCTGGTCCCTCAGAGGATCTCTGAGTCTCAGAACCCCACAGGGGGACCCCTAGGGCTCAGGTTCTGGAAAGCAGCCATGCATGTCCCCCCTGTAGGAACATGGTAGTGGCGTTGAAGGAACTGTCCATCCGCGGGGACTTCAGGACCACTGTCGAGTATCTCATCAATCTTTTGGAGACCGAGAACTTCCAAAACAATGATATTGACACTGGCTGGCTGGACCACCTCATCGCCCAGAAAGTGCAGGTGAACAGTTGCGAGGCTGCCGTCAGATCCTTGGGATGTTCCTGCCCCCTGCCACTGCTCCCTGCCCCGACCCTGGGCTTGGGGGCCGTGGCCTCTGATGCTCAGTCCCTCCTAGGCCGAGAAGCCAGACATCATGCTGGGAGTAGTGTGTGGAGCCTTGAATGTGGCCGATGCCATGTTCCGGACCTGCATGACTGATTTTCTGCACTCTCTGGAAAGGTGAGGGAAATGGGGCTACCCTGGTAGGGAAAGGGCTAGCTGTGGAGGGGTCTCATGTGGCATATGGACCCGACCCTACTGGGTGTGGGGTACGAGGTGTTCTGAGCCAGCTTTCCAGAAAGTTTTTCTCCACTACTCTTCTGAAATCAAGCTCACACCAGCCAGTCCTAGGCTTGACCCCAGTTTCCTAGCCTGGACAACCCCGGCACTCAGGGCCAGCTCATCATTGTCTTTGCTTGGTTTTGTTTTTAGGGCCTCACTTGGAGGTGCTTAGGGCTTAACTCCTGAGCTCTTGACTGTCCTCGGGACTATAGAGGATGCCAGGAATTGAACCTGGGTTGGCTGCATACGAGGCAAGCACCTTGCCCATTGTACTATCACTCTGGCTTCAGGCTAGAAGGATCCAAAGCGATATTTTGGAAGGGGCAAATGTCGTGATGCTCAGGCTTAATCCTGATTCTGCACTCAGGAATCACTCTTGATGGGCTTGGGGGAACATATGGGGTGCCAGGATAGAACCCAGGTTGGCCATGTTTCAAGCAAATGCCCTACCTTCTGTGCTATCACTCCATCTAGCCCCTTAGTTTGTGATTTTAGTTATTTTTTCTTTCTTTCTTTCTTTTTTTTTTCTTTTTTTTTTTTTTTTTTTGAGTTAACCAGTGTTACCTCAGGGCCACTCCCAGCAGTGCAGCCAACCTGACTGCCAGGATTCAAACCCTGCAGTGCTGAAGACCATAGGGTCTATTGCCACCCAACACACCCATGGGAGGCAGGAAGGTGCCCCTGAGTGTCCCTCTCTTTCCCGGGCTCCAGAAGCTTCTAGGGGTCTGTGTTGTGGGAGGATCGGTCGCAAGTCGCCCCCAGCTCTGCCTTCTTTCCCAGGGGCCAGGTGCTGCCTGCGGACTCGCTACTCAATATAGTGGATGTGGAGCTCATCTACGGAGGTGTCAAGTACATGCTCAAGGTGACCCAGACACTTTGGAGGAGTGTCTCCAGGCTTGGGCCCTGACTGCCCGCAGAGAGGATTTACCTCGGGTTGAGGCCCCGGGTCTTCAGTCAGGGCCTTGGGGATTCTGGAGGTGTGGGCCAGAGCAAGTGGAGGGGATGCTATGTCTGGGCTGGTGTCCAGGCACAGGCTGCCATCTTCGCCTCCCACTTGTGTCAGGACGGCAGATTTATCTCCGTTTGTCTGGAATTGGGCATCCATCTGTCTGTCCCTTCACCTTTTTTTTGGGGGGGGGTTCTGGGTTTTTGGGTCTTACCCAGAGGTTCTCAGGGGGTTTACTCCTGGCTTGGTGCTCAGAAATTGCTCCTGACAGGCACAGGGGACCATGTGGGATGCAGGGATTCGAACCACCGTTGGTCCTGGGTCAGCTGCTTGCAAAGCAAACACCCTACAGCTGTGCTATCTCTCCTGTCCCTCCTTTGTGGGTTTTTGCAGGGGGCTTGCAACAGGCTCTAGTTCTATCCTCTGGGTCCCAGGAGCATGCAGGGTAGGGACACCGGGCCTGTCTCCGCAGGTAACCCGGCAGTCGCTCACCATGTTTGTTCTCATCATGAATGGCTGCCACATTGAGATAGATGCCCACCGGCTCAACGATGGCGGCTTGCTTCTGTCCTGCAACGGGAGCAGCCACACCACCTACATGAAGGAGGAGGTAGACAGGTGCGCGTGTACGGGAGAGGAAGAGGAACTGGGTCTCCCCAACCTCTCATGCTCACCTCCAGGACCCTCCCCGGAGGACTGTCTGTCCAGCCCTGCCTTGGGACCCTGGAGTCCCTGAAGCCGCACAATGACCCCTCCACCCCACCCCTGGGGAACTGTCCTGCCTGATGTTCTTCCCACCCCCCAGTTACCGCATCACCATTGGCAACAAGACATGCGTGTTTGAGAAGGAGAATGACCCCACGGTGCTGAGGTCCCCCTCGGCCGGGAAGCTGATCCAGTACATGGTGGAGGACGGGGGCCACGTGGAGGCTGGCAACAGCTATGCTGAGATCGAGGTGAGGCTTGGAGTACCCCCTCCCAGCCCCTCACTTTCTCCTAAGAGGTGGCCTTTGGCCATGCACTAGGTAGACAGCCCTCCCCCACATATTGAGCCTGTTTATAGAAGGCCCCATGCTCCCCGAATGAGTGAACTATGGTGATCCTTGCCCAGCAGTGCTCCCTGCTCAGACCCAACTTGCCATACTTTAGCTCTCTCTTCAGTTTGGTTTTGGGGTGTAAGTGCAGCTGGCATCACCCCTCATAGTGCTCAGAGGCTATTTCTGACTCTGTGTTCAGGGATGTCACCCCTGGTGGTGCTCAGAGTGACCCTCCTGTGTGGTGCCCAGGATCAAACCCTGGTTGGCCACATGCAAGGCAAGCACTGTGTCCACGGTACTATGGCTCCAGCCCTCCTCTGCAGGCTCTTTCCACTTCCCGGCTTTCGGATATGGGCACAGCAGGATCTCCATATTCACACGGAGGCTAAGCCCAGACTAGGGGCTGGCCGGAGCTAGGCACACTGGTGGTCAGGCTGGTGAACACACAGAGAAGAAGTGGTGTGTCGCTGTCTTTTCCCGGCTTCCCCTTGGAGAATGAAGCTCAAGAGAGGAGCCTCAGAGACCTGGGTCTGTTCACACAGGGATGGGGCATCAGACCTGCTTTGGCAGCCTGGCCTACAGTCACACTGTCCCATGTCCTCAGAGCCCAAGTCCACTAAACATCCCGAAGGGGATTTCCTGCTACCACTTTGAGAAGAGGCAGGGCCTTGGAGCTCAAAGGGTCGAGTGCACCCCCCAACACTGATCTAGGAGTAACCCCTGAGCACTGCCACGGATGGCTCTGGCAGCCTCCTGTCTCTGCTGGGCCCCAGGTAACACCATAAAATCAGGCTCAAGTGTTGATTCATCCAGCATGATTTTGGGTTTTTTGGTTTTTTGGGGCCACACCCAGTGACGCTTAGGGGTTACTCCTGGCTATGCACTCAGAAATCGCTCTTGGCTTGGGGAACCATATGGAACCCCGGGGGATCGAACCACGGTCCCTCCTAGGTTAGCGTGTACAAGGCAAACGCCCTATTGCTTGTGCCACTGCTCCGCCCCTACCCCCCAGCCTGTTTTTTGGGTGCTTACTCAGGAAATGGCCCCAGATCCCTCAGCACCCCAGGGAAACTTGTCTTTAGGTGTTGAATCACTTTTCTGTGCTTTTTGAGGGGATATATTTATTTGTTTTGTTTTGGGGACACATCCAGCGATGCTTAGTGTTGACTCCTGGCTCTGAGCTCAGGAATTACCTCTGGTTGGGCTCAGGATTGAATGACATGCTAGGGATCAAAACCGATCGACTGTGTGCAAGGCAAATGCCCTACCCACTGTACTATGACTCTGGTCCCAACATCCAACCAAACTTTGCAGGGTGTAAGGTTGGGGTGCCATCCTGTAGCTGAAGATGCCCTGTGCTAGCGTCTCAGGTGCCACACACAGAGGCTGCTCCCCCTGTATCCTCCAGGGCTGCCTCTCTCTCTCACACACACAACCCGCCTGCAGGTGATGAAGATGATCATGACCCTGAGCGTGCAGGAGGGTGGCTGCGTGCGCTACCTGAAACGACCGGGAGCTGTGCTGGAGGCGGGCTGTGTGGTGGCCCGGCTGGAGCTCGACGACCCTTCCAAAGTGCACGCAGTGAGTTCGCACCCGGCTGCCCACACGGTCTCCCCTGGGGTGTTAGCTCAGACAACTTGAGGGACCACTACGGCCAGTGTGCAGGCTCCCAAATCATGCGTCCCTTGGCTTGAATCTCTTCTGCATTGAGTGAAACCCTAGTCCTTCCAGGCTGTCTTCTTTTCTAGTCTGACTTCATCCTCCCTGCTTCTCCCCCTGTGTGAAGGAAAATTCCAGAACCCTCTGTCCAGGATCTGTGCCCCTTTGCCTGGAAGGAAACCAGGGATGCTCAGGGATCACTCCTGGTGGGCTCAGGGGACCTATGGAAGGCCGGGGATTGAACCTGGGTTGGCTGTGTGCAAGACCAATGCCCTCCCTGCTGTGCTGTCACTCCAGCCCCTCCTGAGAGGTTTGATTCTGCACCATTTCTCCCCACCCCCCTCTGTGGGGTCTCCCCTGACACCTTTTTTTGATCTGATTTTTTTTAGGTGAGCAAGATTGTTTTTTGGCAGGCTCAGGGGACCATACGGGACACTGGAAATTAAACCTAGGTCATCTGTCTGCAAGGAAAATGCCTTCCATGCCACGCTACTGCTCCAGCCCAAAAGCAAGATAGTTTTTACTGAAGAAAGTTCACTTAGAAAGGCATGAAGGAGGGCCAGTGGAGAGAGCAATTACCTTGCATATGGCCGACCTGGATTCTATCCCCAGCATCCCATAGGGTCCCCTGAGCCTGTCAGCGATTTCTGAGAGCAGAACCAGGAATAACCCCTGAGTGCCGCCAGGTGTGGCCCAGCCCCCTCCACACCCTCCCAAAAAGAGGCCTAGAGATAAGCAAGTGAGATCTGTGTTTGAAGATGATCATGGGTTTGAAGAGTGACCCGTCCTGACCACCTGGGAAGAGTTTCTATTCATGACTGGTTTGGGTGTGTCTGGAAGAATTAGAAATAGTGGCATAGAATTGCCATAAACCTTGGACCCAGGACTGGAGAGAGGGCGGAGCAGGCTAAGGCACTGGCCTTTCTCATGGCCCTTTCCACATATATCTCCAAGTCTTAAGTAAAGGGCCAAACCTACAGGACCTACATGACTATCCCTGTCCCTAGCAGTAGTGGGAGAAGAAACACTGAGAGGAAGGAGAGGAAGTTGGGGGGGGGGGGCGCTCAGGCCAGCATAACCATGTAAACTCTTGCCTCTTAGTACTATGCACGCAAAACACTTATTCAGTGGGCATCAGAGACCCCGTGGCTGATAGAGGGGAAACTTATCTGACTTCACAGTTGCTCTTGTGAAGAGATTTTATTTACTTCTGGGCTCACTTGGGACATTTTATGATTTATCAGTCAGATACTGGGACCAGATCAATAGCCCAGTGGCATAGCATTTGCATCTGAGTTTCCTCCTCTCCATCCTCACTCGCTCCAACCTAGGTTGTTTGTGCTAAATCCTCAGCCCCTGACTCCTCTCCACTCATTTGGGAGGTATCAGGGGCCTTGACCTCTGCTCTGGTCTCCTCAGGCTGAGCCATTTACCGGAGAGCTGCCTGCACAGCCCACGATGCCCATCCTGGGTGAGAAGCTGCACCAGGTCTTCCACAACGTGCTGGAGAATCTCACCAACGTCATGAATGGCTACTGCCTGCCCGAGCCCATTTTCAGCATCAAGGTGTGTGTTGAGTTGAGTCCAAGGGCTATTGCTGCTGCTGTTTTGAGACCTGAGAAGCAGGGATGGTGCCCATACTCAGCAAAATCCAAGATTTGGTCTTAAGGCAGTCATGTCTGTGTTATTTTGGTTTTTCAACTGTTGTGAAGTTACACTGGTGTTGGTATGACTTGAGTTGGTCATTTGGGGTGTGTGTTTGGGGGTGCTGTTTCCTTTACTTTATAGAGAAGCATTCTCAGATCACATACAGAATCACACCCCAGGACAACAGTCGGGTTTGGGATAAGAGATAAGATCGGGGAGACGTTCTTAGCAATGTCTTAGCTTTATTATATTCCTGATTGTGCCGACCCTATCAGCCAGCGAGGGTTGACTTTCACGTCCCCTCCCCGCCATGTGCTCAAGACCAAGGACGGATGTCCTCCCCAGCTGATGACCAAGAAAGAACGAGTCCCTATTCCAACAAATAGGACAAGAGGAACTGGGATAGTACAGAGTGGTAGGACTTAGCAGTAGGATAACCAGGGGCAAGTGAAGCTTAGGAATGCCTCTGAGGCAACACAGCATTGGAGGGTAATCAATCTCTCCTGTAACCAGAGTCCTCTGTGAGGGAGGAGGGACAGCCCAGAGTCAAGTTTGAGAGTATCCACAAATCATGGGCAAATGGCGCCGCTCTTTATGCCGTCCTTCCCCATCTCTGGAGTGGTGTCTCCAAAACTTTCACCTCGAGAGAATCCCCAGAACCATTGCTACATGAGGTCCTCTTTGGGGTTCTGTCTGTCATGGGGGGAATCCAACACCTAATTGTACCAGCCAGCCCTTCTCTAGGATATAATCTAGGCCAGTTCCTACTGGGAGCCCTTGAAACATACTATTATTAATTCTCACCCTGCTTTGCTCCATTTCACTCATGAGGACATGGTGGTTCAGGGCAGCTCTGAAACTTGTCCCAGTGCCCACCTGGGCACCAAGGCCTGGCCAGCTGGTACCCGTGCCTAGGCCCTGAGCTCCTTTGCTGAGCCAAAGCACATGACCTATCTGTGCCTGGCCTTGTGAGTACATAGCTTCTCAGTCTAACCTCCCCTCAGTTCATCGTCACTCTTCCTCCGAGACCAGCAGCCGCTCCGTGGGGTTGAGCATCAGGGACAGGCTGGACAGTGGGCAGTAGGCGGGCCCCGACTGACATTCTCTGCTCCCTGCGGCAGCTCAAAGAATGGGTGCAGAAGCTCATGATGACCCTCCGGCACCCCACGCTGCCATTGCTGGAACTGCAGGAGATCATGACAAGCGTGTCAGGCCGCATCCCTGTGCCTGTGGAGAAGGCCGTTCGTCGGGTGATGGCACAGTATGCCAGCAACATCACCTCCGTGCTGTGCCAGTTCCCCAGCCAACAGGTATAGACACCCCCTTGGGGGACTGGTCTCACATCTGGCTTCCAGCAGAGCTGCGCCCCCTCCCCCAGATCCAGCATATCCTATGGTATTGAGGGCTGAGATTCCTTTCACCCCTTCTCTGCAGAATCACGTTCACCTTCAAGCAGCAATTACTGGGGCCGGAGAGATAGAACAGCCTGGGAGGGCCTTTGCCTTGCATGCAGCCAATGTAGGTTCAATTTCTGGCATTGCATATGGTACCCCCTAGCCCCACCAGGAGTGATTCCTGAGTGCAGAGCCAGGAGTAACAATTGGGTATCGTCAGGTTTGCCCCCACCCCAAAGCAGATTAATTCAATAAAATGTGAGCAGCCTAGGGCCAGAGAAATAGTCCAGTGGGGAGGGTGCTTGCCTTGTACTCAGAAGATGTAGGTTCGATCCCCGGTGCCCCCTAGCGTCCCCCCCGAGCACTGCCAGGAGTGATTCCTGAGCATAAGAGTCAGGGCTAAGCCCTGAGCATCACTGGGTGTGGCCTCTTAATAACAGGGGCCAGAGCTATAGCACAGTGGTAAGATGTTTGCCTTGCAAGCGGCCAACACAGGACGGACCCTGGTTCGAATCCCGGCATCCCATATGGTCCCCCAACCTTGCCGGTAGCAACTTCTGAGCACAGAGACAGTGACTCCTTGTCGCCACCGAGTGTGACCTAAAAACAAAACCAACAAAAAATAGCAACATAGGGGCTGGCGAGGTGGCGCTAGAGGTAAGGTGTCGGCCTTGCAAGTGCTAGCCAAGGAAGGACCGCGGTTTGATCCCCCAGCGTCCCATATGGTCCTCCAAGCCAGGGGCAATTTCTGAGTGCTTAGCCAGGAGTGACCCCTGAGCATCAAATGGGTGTGGCCCGAAAAACAAAAACAAAGTAGATGGGGCCGGCGTGGTGGTGCCTGCCTTGCCTGCACTAGCCTAGGATGGACTGCGGTTCGATCCCTCGGAGTTTCATATGGCCCCCCAAGCCAGGAGCAACTCCTGAGCACATAGCCAGGAGTAACTCCTGAGTGTCACCGTGTGGCCCCCCAAAAAACAAAAAACAAAACAAAACAAAAAGTAGCAACATAATCTTTTTTTGGGGGGGTTGGGGCCACACCCATGACGCTCAGGGGTTACTCCTGGCTATGTGCTCAGAAATCGCTCCTGACTCAGGGGACTATATGGGATGCTGGGGGATTAAACCGCTGTCCTTCCTAGGTCAGCACGAGTAAGGCAAATGCCCTACCACTTGCGCCACTGTTCTGGCCCCTACAACACAATCTTGAGCATCCTAGCTCTGCCTAGAATAGGAAGCTCCTTCTCTCTCCTCCAACATTGTCCAGGTGGAGAAGGGTGTAAGATGGGTGTCATCTTACAGAGGGGTGTGACTGCAAGTCAGCCCCCTGCACCCCACAACCCCAGGGCTCACCTCCCTGGAACCTCTTTGAACTCTCTCTCATCCTTCCAGTAACTCTTTGAAGGGGATGAGTCACCATGTTTCTGGACAGCCTTGGGACACAGGGTGGGGAGCTCCCTGAAGGCTCCTTTTAGGAGTTCTGGGGTTTGCTGGTGGCCAGAGTGTCCTCCCTTCCCATGCAGATTGCCAGCATCCTGGACTGCCACGCAGCTACACTGCAGCGCAAGGCTGACCGTGAAGCCTTCTTCATGAACACACAGAGCATCGTACAGCTGGTGCAGAAGTGAGTTCAGGGGTCCTCATCCCCAGGGGTGCTGGCCTCACATTCACAGGGGAACCCCCCAGAGTCCAGCCCAGACATTGACCTTAGTGCATTTCACTTGGCTTCTTTGGTTTGTTTGATTTTGACCCACAACCGGAGGTGTTCGGGTTCTGGACTCAGAACTGGGGTACTTGGGTAACCCTATGGGATGCCAGGGATCGAACCTGGAATGGCTACATCCAGGCAAATGCCTTTCCCATGGTGCTATCACTCTGGCTTTCACTTGGCTTCTTTGTATGTCACACACGATGGGTCTTTCTGAGAGCTGAGTGAGTTTGTTGTTTGGGAGTGTGGAGCTATGGCAGAGACTTTGGTCAGAGCTCATGGAAGAAAAAGGCCTTTTTTATTTATCTGTTTGGTTTTTGGGGGCACCACACCTGGCAGTAATCAGGGGATACTCCTGACTCTGTGCTCAGAAATCACTCTTGACAGTGCTTGGGGACCCTATAGGATCCCGGGGATGGAACCTGGGTTGGCCGTGTGCAAGGCACATGCCCTCCCCACTGTGCTATCACTCCAGCCCCAGAAAGTGGCCTTTTAGAAACCATCCAGGACCATCTAAATTATCCTGGGCTGGGTATGCCTGGAGAACCCTGTAGGGGAGAATCTGGGTGAAGGACCATGTTTCCTTGTCAGCAGATATCGGGCAATATCTGATGAGAAAAAAGAAAAGAAGTGCCCTTTGGCACAGGGGCTTTTCCCAGTGAGAAAGCTCTGCCTGGGGACAGGATCAAAACATCCCAGGACTGTGGGTGTCCCCTCTGAGGAACGAGCTTTCAGTGTGGGTCCACACAGAGGAAATCTGTAGTGAGAGCTAGCTGGAATATTTGAACCCCTAACCTGGAACCAGTCCTCCACACCCAAGAAAGACATGGAAGATACACACTAGTGATGCATGAATTGAATTTGCTAGTGGATTTTTTTTTCTTCCCTCCACTTCTAGTTTCTTACTCTCTGGTTGGCAGCTGGTAATGCTGGGATTAAGCTGGCTTCAGCCACCTTGAAAACTCAGCATGTGGGCCGGAGAGAGAGCACAGCAGTAGGGTGTTTACCTTTCAAGTAGCCAATCCAGGATGGACAGTGGTTTGAATCCTGGCATCCCATATAGTCCCCTGAGCCTGCCAGGAGCGATTTCTGAGAGAGAGCCAGGAGTAACCCCCGAGTGCCGCCAGGTGTGATCCAAAAACCAAAAATAAATAAATAAAAAGAAGACTCAGCATCTTGTCCAATAATTGCAATCCAGTGGATTCAGAAAATGTTGAGCAAAGAAAATGTTTTTTTGGGAGCAGCTAGGTTAAATTTTGCTTCGGGGCCTGAAGTGATCGTACAACGGTGAGGGCATTGGCTTGCAAGCAGTGGACCCAGGTTCTATCCTCAGCATCCCATATGGCCCCCCAAGCCATATGTGATCCTGAGTACAGAGCCAGGAGTAACCTTGAGCACCATTAGGTGTGACCCGAAAACAACCAAAACATTTGGTTCAGTGGGAGAAGGGAACCTAGGACTTTGTAAGTGTCTTCCAAGGTTTTTTTGGTTTTAATTGTGTGTGTGTGTGTGTGTGTGTGTGTGTGTGTGTGTGTGTGTGTGTGTGACCAACTCTCTTCAAACTTGGGGTGGCTAATGAAGAGTTCTTTTTCCCAACCATGCATGCCAGGCGGACCCCTTTCTGCGCTGGGTCTCTCTGTAAGTGTTTCTCCTTCTCTCTGGGGGATGAGGCAGCTCATCTGAGGCTCAACCTTGACCTTTGCTGTGTCACCTGCCTTTGGGCTTGAACACTGCCCCCCTCCCCCCCGGCCTGCAGGGACTGCCCACAGACCTATTACACACCCTTCCCAGACTTCAGAATCTGGGGGATGCTACCCTGAGACTTTTCTCCGAGTCTTTCTGACATCAGGAGTGTCTGCACGTTGACCATAAAGTCAAGGCCTTCCCTTGGGTCAAGAGCTTCCTCCGCTTTCCTTCCCTCTGCCCCAGGTATCGCAGCGGCACTCGGGGCTACATGAAGGCCGTGGTGTTGGACCTCCTGCGGAAATACCTGCAAGTCGAGCACCATTTTCAGCAAGGCAAGTGTCACACATGGGACGGGGACCCAGGAACCCTTGGGCAGGAAGGGAAGCCCAAGCCTGACTCCCGCCACCTTCTCCCTCCAGCCCACTACGACAAGTGTGTCATCAACCTTCGGGAACAACTGAAACCAGACATGTCCCAGGTGCTAGACTGTATCTTCTCCCACGCACAGGTGGCCAAGAAGAACCAGCTGGTGATCATGTTGATTGTAAGTGGGGGGTGATGGTAGTGGCCCCGACCTGGGGGAACGCAGGGGTTCGTGGGAGCTTTCTAGAAAGGATCATGGGGTTAGTATTTTTTGTTGGCTTTTTCCATCCACTGATCAAACTCGGGGACCATGGGAGCTGACAGGCGTGGCTGAGGCCATTGTGCCACATGGCAGTGGGGGGGATCAGGAGTTGCTTCCAGAAGTAGCTCCCCCACCAGTGCCAGGTTCCCCTTGGAAGTGTCTTGCAGACATCAACTCACTTAATTCTTCTCATGGCTAACAGAGGCAGGGCCTCTTCCCATCCTCCTCTGGCAGGGTACAGAGAGGTGGAGTCAGCTTGTCTAAAGTTACAACAGCTTTGCAGCACAAAGCCAGGGTGTGAACCCAGCCCAGACCCAGAATTATGAGTTCTTAGGGATGGGGCACCCCAGCCTGTTGGTCTCAAAGTCTTTCATCTTCATCATTTTCTTTTTTTTGAAGCAGAATGATTTTTATTTTATTGATTTTGGGGACACACTTCATAGTGTGCAGGGGTTACTCTACTTAGTACTCCTGGCATTGCTTATGGGATGCTGGGGGTGGAACCCAGGTCAGCCACATGCAAGTCATTTGCATACCCACTATACTATTGCTCTGGCCCCCATTCTGATCTTTTTGATAAAGTTAGGCTTTCTCTAAACTTACTGTTCCTTCTCTTAGATAATAGTTTGTGTTAATTTCTAGTTGCTTCCTACTTCTTGTAAAAGAATGTCTCTCAGGGGGCTGGAGAGATAGCACAGAGGTAGAGCGTTTGCCTTGCATGCAGAGGATGGTGGTTTGAATCCTATCATCCCATATGGTCCCCTGAGCCTGCCAGGAATGATTTCTGAGTGTAGAGCCAGGAGTAATCCCTGAGTACTGCCAGATGTGATAAAAAAAATAATAATAACGTCTCTCAGGGCTGGAGAGATAATCCAGAGGCCTTGTGGTCAGTGTTGTCCTGTCTGGGAACAGCCACCCAGGTTCTGTTTTTGTGTCCCACAACCCCCAGGATGAGCTTTGCGGTCCTGATCCTTCGTTGTCAGACGAGCTGATATCCATCCTCAATGAACTCACTCAGCTGAGCAAAAGCGAGCACTGCAAGGTGGCTCTGAGAGCCAGACAGGTAGGGGCAGGGTGTGGGTGCTCATCCCCTATTTCCCCTGCACCCAGCCCCCACTCGGGGAACTGACTCAGCCTCCCCTTCCTGCCCCTCACCTCAGGTCCTCATCGCTTCCCACCTCCCCTCTTATGAGCTTCGGCACAACCAGGTGGAATCCATCTTCATGTCTGCCGTGGACATGTATGGCCACGAGTTCTGCCCTGACAACCTCAAGGTGAGGCTGGCTCCTCCTGCTGGGGCCCTGGGATGCCCGAGAGGGAAGCGGCTTTGGGGGAGCCCCTGAGGGGAGAGGAGGGATGGGGAAAGAGGCAGCTTTGAGTAGCTGCAGGCATATTTCCCCGCTTCATGCAGTTACCACTCTGAAAGTGGGGTATTGCCCACTCTCTGATTGTACCAGTCAGGGACTCACTGCCTCCCACTGGCTGCTTCTGCTGGTCCCTAAAATCCTGAACTTCTCCCTTGCTCCTTTTTCTGCAGAAGTTGATCCTTTCGGAGACCACCATCTTTGACGTCTTGCCCACGTTCTTCTATCACACCAACCAGGTTGTCTGCATGGCATCCTTGGAGGTGAGAGGCTCTCTGGCCCTGTTCTGGCCTCCTGCGGGCGGGACTCAGGGATCTCTTCCTTTCAGGGTGTCACAGGGCCTGGGTTGATTGCTCTGATAGCCACCGACCATGGAGGGCGCCAGCGAACACTTGACGTACACCTGGTTAACATCCAATAAAACTTCTTTCCAAGGAAGAATTTTTTTTGGGGGGGGGTCACACCCACCAGCGCTCAGGGGTTACTCCTGGCTCTATGCCTGCTGTAGCATATGGGATGCTGAGATTCGAATCGCGGTCCTTCTGCTTGCAAGGCAAACGCCCTACCTCCATGCTATCTCTTCGACCCCTAGGAAGAATTTTTTTGTTTTATTATTATATTTATTTATTTATTTTGGGTTTTGGTCACACTCGGTGGTGCTCAGGGGATACTCCTGGTTCTGCACTCAGAAATTGCTCCTGGCAGGCTTGGGGGATCTTATGGAATGCTGGGAATGGAACCTGAGTCTGTCCTGGGTTGGCCGCATGCAAAGCAAACGCCTTACCACTGTGCTATCTCTCCAGCCTCCTGGAGGAAGAATTTTAAACATCTAGAGTAGACCTTTGTTCTATGTTGACATGTTAACGTTTTTGATACAAGACGATGAACTCTTAGGAGTCATTTCTTTTTCTCAACTGCCTATTGGGGGACTCCTTGCAAATCCAGAAGTAATTTAAAGTAATTCTCAATCGCTTCTTTTTATTTTTGATTTTTGTTTTGTTTGTTTTTTGGGACATACCTGGCAGTGCTCAGAGGTTATTCCTGGCTCTGTGCTCAGAATTCGCTCCTGGCAGGATTAGGGGACCATATGGAATGCTGGGAATAGAACCGGAGTCCATCCAGGGTTGGCCGTATGCAAGGCAAATGCCTTCCCGCTGTGCTATCACTTCAGTCCCCTTCAATCGCTTCTTGTGGGACTTATCTGTGGATCAGCTCTACTTTAGAGCCGGAAGAGTCCTCTGCTACAGCAGGCACCACATTTGGCCACCTGCTTGCTTTTATAAAGTTTTATTGGCACACAGCACGCCCCTTTCAGCTGCATGTTGACTGAGGTGGTTCCCTTGCTACCAGAGCAGGACTGAATAGTTATAAGGGTCTGAATATATATATATCTCAAACCTCCATCAGTCACTGCCTTGACAGAGAGAGTAGCATTATGAAAGGCCTGTTTGCATTTAACTGCTCCTGCCTGGCCAGCCATGCTGAGTTTTGCTTCCGCCCAGGTTTGTGCTGTGTACCTGAGGGTCACCCGCTGTGCTCTGGCCCCATAGGTATATGTGCGCAGGGGTTACATCGCCTACGAGCTCAACAGCCTGCAGCACAGGCAGCTCCCGGATGGCACCTTCGTGGTGGAGTTCCAGTTCATGCTGCCCTCCTCCCATCCAAACCGGTATGGAGGGCTCCTGCCCAGGCTCTTCTGCACTCCCTGTTCGACCTCTGTTGTCTGTCTCTGGAGAAACTAGCCGAGGTGTCTGGGAACCACCGCCATCCCCAGAGAGATGCTGGAGATCATTCTCCAGCTCAGCCTTCTTTTCTGTAGCCCTGAGCAGAACTCATGACCAGCAGTTTGCTGGTTTTGATACCCATGACTCACCAGCATAGTGTTTAGATGCCAAAGCACGAAAATTACCCCCAAACTGCTGTCTCTAAACCTCCCCTTCTGGCGACATCACAAGGGCTCAGGGGGCTGTGGAGTTGGGACAGAACATTCCAGAACGGCTGGAACACAGGATGGTCTCACAGACAGGACCTGTGAACTGAGGGACATACATGGTTGAGGGTTGAGGACAGGAAGTTGTTGATTTGCCATAGACTGAATAAGCAATCACCCCAAATGTTCTTTCACCCCAATGTGCTTGAGTTCTCTGTCTCTCTTTCTCTCCTTTCTTTTTTGTTTTTGTTTTTGGGTCACACCCGGCAGCACTCAGGGTTCTGGCTCTATGCTCAGAAATCGCTCCTGACAGGCTCAGGGGACCACATGGGATGCCGGGATTCGAACCACTGTCCTTTTGCATGCAAGGCAAACGCCTTACCTCCATGCTGTCTCTCTGGCCCTTCCTTCCTTCCTTCCTTCCTTCCTTCCTTCCTTCCTTCCTTCCTTCCTTCCTTCCTTCCTTCCTTCCTTCCTTCCTTCCTTCCTTCCTTCCTTCCTTCCTTCCTCCCTCCCTCCCTCCCTCCCTCCCTCCCTCCCTCCCTCCCTCCCTCCCTCCCTCCCTCCTGTATTTGGACCACACCTGGCGGTGTCTGGAGTTACTCCTGACTCTGCACTCAGAAGTTGCTCCTGGCAGACTTGGGGGACCATACGGGATGCTGGGGACTGAACCTAGATCCATCCCAGGTTGCCTGCATGCAAGGCAAATGCCCTACCGCTGTGCTATCACTCCAGCCCCATGGAGCTTCGTTTCTGATTCTGCTTATAAATCACAGCTTCTCTGGGGCCAGCGAGGTGGTGCTAGAGGTAAGGTGTCTGCCTTGCAAGCGCTAGCCAAGGAAGGATCGCAGTTCGATCCCCCGGCATCCCATATGGTCCCCCCAAGCCAGGGGCAATTTCTGAGCACTTAGCCAAGAATAACCCCTGAGCATCAAACGGGTGTGGCCCGAAAAAAACAAACAAAAAAATCACAACTTCTCATCTGTTAGGCTGAATGTGGTTTTTCTCCTTGTTCCTTTGCTCCCTTGTTGGGCCTTAGTTAGGGTCTCCAGATTCAGCCGAGCTGCTTACTTTGCTCCGGGCCGTAGGGGAGGCCTCCAGGGTGTTCCCGGCCTCACTGCCCATTCCTATGCCCACAGAATGGCCGTGCCCATCAGTATTACCAACCCCGACCTGCTGCGCCACAGCACAGAGCTCTACATGGACAATGGCTTCTCCCCGCCATGCCAGCGCATGGGCGCCATGGCTGCCTTCAGGACCTTCGACGACTTCACAAGGTACCTGTGCCCTGTGTGCCCAGCAGAGCAGGACAGAGGACAGTGCTCACAGGACTAGAACACATGTTGGCATGCAAAGGCCCCGGTTTACTCCCTGGCACCCTAAAGCAGTCCCCTAACTACTGCTAGGTTCCCCCTGTGCCCCTGTGCACTGGATTTGGGACTCATTGTCTTCTATGTGACACTGGGAAAATTAAGGTCTCTGTCCTTCCTCTGTTTTCTCTTTAAAGCCCCTTGGGCAGGCTGTGAACCCCTAGCCCCTAGCTCCTCATGATTCCCCAATACCAACATGCAAATAAGATCTCTGGGACCCCGTATACTCCCTAGTCCTGCCAGGAGTGATCCCTAATCATAGAGCTAGGCGTGATCCCTGAGCACAGAGCCAGGAGGAAGTCCTGAGCGCCACCAGGTTTGTCCCCTCTCAGTTGAGCCAAAATATTTTAAAAAGATAATAAATTTTGTGCTTAAAGCCCAACAAATGGATGGAAAACAACCTGGGTCACGGCAGCCCCAACCCTAAGACGGCTCTTCCCTGGTTTTGGCCTGTGGGCTCTGCAGCATGTGTTTTGTTTCAAGCAAGGGTGCTGTGGGTTGAAATCCAGACGCTGTGCTCCTGAGCTTCACCTCTTACCTTGCATTGTGTGTGTGTGTGGGGGGGAACATCAATGCTCAGAGCTTACCCTGGCTCTGCCCTCAGGAGTCACTCTTAGTGGTGCTCAGGGGACCCTCTGGACACAATAAGGGGTCACACATCCTGGGGCTGCCATTCCAGCTCCACAGAACTGCAAGGGCTTCCCTTGCATATGGAAGGTTGGGGATCGAGTCCAAGTCAGGCACTCACAAGGCAAGTGCCCTACCCTCTGTACTTTTCTTCTGATCCACCCCCTGCATCTTGTACCTTCATGGCACCCCAGCGGGGCCCTGAATGGCTAATTCTCTCCCACATGTAAAATAAACCCCCACATTGCGATATCACTCAACACTCATATCTCCAACTCCAGGCCCACAGGTCTGATGCAGATAGGGTAGCCATGAAGAATTCATAAGCCAACCCATTCAGGAAAAAATCATGGAGTCAGTTTGCTTCTCACCTTGGGGTATCTCTGAGAGCACCAAGCCAGAACTGCTCTTTCTTTCTTTATTAACCCAGTACAAAAACTAACCAGGTGGGTCAGGGTAGAGTAAGATCCAGGTGGATCTTTTTTGTTTTTCTTTCTTTAGTTTTTGAGTCACACCCGGCAGTGCTCAGGGGTTACTCCTGGCTCTACGCTCAGAAATCGCTCCTGGCAGGCTCTGGGGACCATATGGGATGCCAGGATTCGAACCACTGTCCTTCTGCATGCAAGGCAAATGCCCTACTTCCATGCTATCTCTCCGGCCCCCAGGTGGGTTTTTACATGTTAATGAACTAGGTGAGGGCTGGAGTGATAGCATAGCGGTAGGGCGTTTGCTTTGCACGCGCCAACACGGGATGGACCCCGGTTCGAATCTCAGCATCTCATATGGTCCCCTGAGCCTGCCAGGAGCTACTTTTGAGAGCAGAGCCAGGAGTAACCCGTGAGCGTTGTCAGGTGTGACTTAAAAAACCAAATAAAATAAAATAAAATAAAGGACTAGGTGAAAAGGGAAGAGGAAATTGGGGGAACCCCTTTGTTTTGGGTTAACAGCTGGGTGTCATACCAATGGACTCAGAGGAGGAGAGGCAGGTTGCCAGTGTGCTTAGGGGGCATCCTTAATCCCACAGGGTGGACATCCTTTAATGCCCTCCCCCATTTCTGTCAGCTGCTTCCATCTTCTCCTGGGGTCTTGGGGTTCACTCTTCAGTGGCTCTCTGGTGCTGGGCCCCTACTTGCTCCTGTCTGGTTTACCTGAGCAGGAAATGCTCAAGATAGGGGTGCTGGGGACTGGCCCATTACATGTACCCCCTTGCCTCCCTCCCAGGAACTTTGATGAAGTCATCTCCTGCTTTGCCAATGTGCCCAGGGATGCCCCCCTCTTCAGCAAGGCACGAAACCCCCTCTATTCTGAGGAAGACGGTAAGGTAAGTTGCTAAGGAGGGGACTGGGCCAGGGAATTTCTGTTGCCCACGGAATGCTCCCTCTGCAGTGTTCCCGGGAGGAGCCTATCCATATCCTGAACGTGGCCATCCAGAGTGTAGACCACTTGGAGGATGAGGAGCTGGTGCCCATTTTCAGGACCTTTGTCCAGTCCAAGGTAAGCTGGGCAGGGCCCTGGTTCTGGGCCCTCTGTGGAGGGGAGGGGTCCCGGGGCATCAGGGCATGAAGGAAGTAGCAGAACCCAGACCCAGCACTGCTGTCACTGACCCTGTGGCACTGGACACATTCATTAAGTCTTGGGGGGAGGCTGTGTGGGGTGTGAGTTTATTCACCTACTGTTTTGTTTTGTTATGTTTGTTTTGGGGTCGCACCCATCTGTGCTCAGGGATTACTCCTGGTTTTGCACTCAGGAATCATTCCTGGCTATGTTTTGGGGATCCTATGGGATGCTGGGGATTGAACCCGGGTCAGTTGTGTGCAAGCAAGTGCCCTCCCCACTGTACTATCTCACCAGCTCCTCATCTGTTTTAAGAAGCCAGAGTGATAGGACAATAGGTAAGGCTTTTGCCTTGCACACAGTAGACCTGGATTTAAGCCTGAACACATCTGAACCCGCACAGAGCCAGAAGTAACCCCTTAGTGCTGCCAGATATGGCCCAAAAACTGGAAAGAAGAGGGCATTTTGGGGGGGTCCACACCTGGTGGTGCTCAGGGATAGCTCTTGACTCTGTGCTCAGGAATCACTCCTGGCAGGTTGGGGGCCCCTTTGGGATGCTAGGGATTGAACCTGAGTCGCTGTGTACAAGGCAAACACCCTCCCTGCTCTGTTCTTCCTCCTGCCCAAGTCCGCCTGTGCCACCCCCAATCCCACCTACCCACCTCGTTTCCTTATAGTGCCCTGTGTTTCCTTTAACAGAAAAATATCCTTGTGGAATATGGACTCCGGAGAATCACCTTCCTAATCGCCCAAGAGGTCAGTGCTCTCCCTCTAGGCTGAACCCACAATGTTGCATGGTCGCCTTCACCCGGTACAGTCACTGGGGGAAGATTATTGCAAAGCTCCCACCTAGGAACCCTCAGGGGTAGTGTTAAAGGTCCAAATACTGCAGTACACAGGCCTCGATTCAAAGGTCTTTTCTCTGGGTTTCTCTTCTTTTTTGCAGAGAGAATTTCCCAAGTTTTTCACCTTCCGGGCCAGAGATGAGGTAGGAATGCAGCAGTGAAATGTCCTCTCTTCCCTGACTCCAGTGACTGTGTGAAGCCTATCTACCCTGAAGGGGGGCAGGCCCTGCACCCCAGAACAAGGCTGCATGTGGAGCCCTTGGAGGAGTCCATGTGTCCTGCCTGTCCAGACCTTTGACCTTGTCTGGTTTCTGCTCAGTCTGGTACCTCTGAGCACTTGTGCACTGGTCGTCTGTAGCCTCTGTGTTCCTGGAAGTCATCGCCCAGGATGCCTTGTAGGCTGCCAGCTCTTAAGAGAAGGGATCAGTGTTGGGGGGAAAGGGTCCAGAGTCATAGCACAGTGGGGAGGGCATTTGCTTTGCATGCGGCTGACCCAGGTTTGATCCTTGGCATCCCATATGGTCGCCCAAGCCTGAGCACAGAGCCAGGAGTAACCTCTGTGTGCCACTGGATGTGGCCCGAAAACAAAAAAAAGGAAGGGATCAATGGGAGCTCGCCTACCCATGGCTTATGTCCAATGTGGCTTTCTGGCTCCATGCTCTGGCATGTCTAAGACAGCCCTGTGTCTTGAGCTTGGGCAGTGCCTCCTTCACCCCGGGGAGGCCTTCCAGGCCCCGTTCCTGGGTGCCCACAGCCTCAGCGGTTCAGCACCCTTGTCACGGTCACCCGCAGTTCGCCGAGGACCGCATCTACCGTCACCTGGAGCCAGCCCTGGCCTTCCAGCTGGAGCTGAGCCGAATGCGCAGCTTCGAACTCAATGCCGTGCCCTGTGCCAACCACAAGATGCACCTTTATCTGGGCGCAGCCAGGGTGAAGGAGGGCGCAGAGGTCACCGACCACAGGTTCTTCATTCGTGCCATCATCCGCCACTCGGACCTGGTCACCAAGGTGGGTGCACTGTGTGTGTATGTGTGTATGTGTGTGTGTGTGTGTGTGTGTGTGTGTGTGCATATTTCTGGTGTATATGTGGTATGTATATGTGTGGTATGGGTTTGTGTGTGTGTTGTATCTGGTGTTCCTGGCCCAAGAAAGTTTCCACCACTCAGCCACTTGTCTGTCTGCGCCCTTGTCAGTATGGACAATCCACTGGGGGCAGATTCCTGGCCACACCTGCTATGTGGACTGAGCCTCATCCCCCAGTGGATGCCTCCCTTATCTCAGGTCTTGCTGTCTCAGCCAACTGGCTCTTATGTCTAGAGGGTGGGTGAGGCACACTGGTGGTTCTCAGGGATCTCTTCTGATAGCCCTGGGGGTGCCATATGCTGTGCTGAGGGCTGAACCATGAGCCTTCACCTCTGGACTCCATTGTTCATGCCACAGAAGCCGAGAGACTAGAAACTGATGGGAAGGAACGAGGAGCACAGGAGGGATAATTGGTGGCAGGGTCTTGGGGACATCTGGACAGAGACTGGAGAGGAGGAGTGATGCCTAGGCCTGCCCTTCTTACCGGGCACATGCCCTGGGGAAGCATCTGTTTCCTCCCAAGGAGCTGCTGAGGTCCCTCCTATCTCCCCCCGGCAGGAAGCGTCCTTTGAGTACCTGCAGAACGAGGGCGAGCGTCTGCTTCTGGAGGCCATGGACGAGCTGGAGGTGGCCTTCAACAACACGAGCGTGCGCACTGACTGTAACCACATCTTCCTCAACTTCGTGCCGACCGTCATCATGGACCCCTACAAGGTATCACTAGGGAGGGTGGCAGGAGGACGGCTCTCCCAGGCACCCAGGGTTCTGTGCCTCCTCGCTGCTTCATTATGGCATGGCCCACATATTTGGGGGCCCCATATGAGTCTTTGCTGTGTGGACTCCCACGCTCTGATGTTCTCCCTTCATGGATGCCCTCCGCATCCACCCCAAAATCTGGCGAGTCGAAATGTCCTCTCCCTGGAACCAGGTTCTATTGGGGCTCCTTGTAGGGGTGAGGACAGTGCCTTGGGGACAGAGTTGTGCTGCATCCCTGGGGGTGCACAGAAAAATCCGTGTGGTACCCCAACTGTCAAGCTTCACGTAGGTAGTTTCCCCAGAGAGAAAGCACATAGAGGGGAAAGGCCCAATGGAAAGAGATGGATATGGTGGGTGCTGCCTTCTCTCACTGGCCGGCAGGCCGGGGTGGAGGTGAGCGGCTGTGACATCGGCTACTGGCCTTAACCTCGCCACTGTGCTGGGCCTAGATCGAGGAGGCCGTTCGGTCCATGGTGATGCGCTATGGCAGCCGCCTCTGGAAGCTGCGTGTGCTGCAGGCCGAGGTCAAGATCAACATCCGAGAGTCCACCTCGGGCCATGCCATCCCCATCCGCCTCTTCATCACCAACGAGTCCGGCTACTACCTGGACATCAGCCTCTATGAGGAAGTGACTGACCAAAGATCAGGCAACGTAAGGCCAAGCAGGACTTTGTGTTGGGTCTGAGCTGAGGCTTGGGGAAGAGCCTAGAGGCAGATAAAAGTGTGGAGAGGGTTTGGGGGTGTCCCCAGGCCAGAACCCGGTAGCTCTTGGTTCGAGGAGTTTGGAGACCAAGATGTTAGGTCCTGAATCCCCCACTGAACTCCAATTTCAATTCATGCCAGTCACATTTGGAATATGATATGGGATGTTGTGGCTGATTATCATGGAATTCTCAGATGGGGAAATGGGTATTCCTTTTTTGGAGAAGATGTTTGGGACACCCCCAGCAGTGCTCATGGGTTACTCCTGGCTCTGTGCTCAGAAATTACTCCTGGCAGACTTGGAGGACCAAATGGGATGCTGTGAATTGAACCTGGGTTAGCCATGTTCAAGGCAAATGCCTTCTCCACTGTGCTATTGCTCTGGCCCTCTCAGTGTTTGTTTGTTTGTTTTTGCATCATACCTGGTGGTGCTCAGGGGTTACTCCTGGCTCTGCACTCAGAAATCACTCCTGGCAGCACAATGACCGCGTGGGATGCCGGGATTCGGACCACCGTCTATCCTGAATTCGCTGTGTGCAAGGCAAATGCCCTACTGCTGTGCTATCTCTCCAGCCCCTTGTTTTTAATTTTAATATGAACTATTTTTTGATGTTTTGGGGATTTTTTTGGGGGTCTGTTTTGATTTGCAGCCATACTATGCTGTGTTCAGGGGTTACTCCTGGCTCTGCGTTTAGGAATTATTTGTAGCAGTGCTCAGCAGATATGGAATGCTGGCTATCGAACCTGGGTCAGCTATGTGCAAGGTCAATCCTTCCAGCTCCTTGTTCTGTACCTGAAGATGTGGGGTTTTCTTTTTGTTGTTGTTTTGTTTTGGGGTCACATCTGGCAGTGCTCAGAAGTTACTTTTTTTGGCTCTGTGCTCAGAAGTCGCTCCTGGCAGGCTCTGGGGACCATCTGGAATGTCAGGATTCAAACTGGGGTTCGTCCTGTGTTGGCCTCGTGCAAGACAAACGCCTTACTGCTGTGTTATTGCTCTGGTCCCTGAAGCTATGTTTCTACCTTGGGCCCGTCCCTCTTCATGGCTGACCCTAGTGGCCCAGCATGGGCCTTCCTAGGCACTCAATGGTTGTGCAGTCATCAGGTGTCTGTCCTCCATGTTGGCACTGAGGCGTGGGCAGGTGACTTTGGTCCAGTGCCCACTCCTCACTCCTCAATTTTCTTTCTTTCTGCTCCAGATCATGTTTCAGTCCTTTGGCAACAAGCAAGGGCCCCATCATGGGATGCTGATCAACACACCCTATGTCACCAAGGACCTGCTGCAGGCCAAGCGCTTCCAGGCCCAGACCCTGGGCACCACCTACATCTACGACTTCCCGGAAATGTTCAGGCAGGCAAGTCCAGCCACAGAGATGCAGCAGCCCCCCAGCTCCCTTTGCGCTCTCCGTGCTCACCAACCCCCCATCCCCTGGGTCCCAAGAGCAGAAAGGTGAAGAAAGGGAAATCCATGGGGGAGGGATTTTTCTTGTTTTGGTTTTGCTTTTGGTTTTTGGATCATACCTGGTGACACTCAGGGGTTACTCCTGGCTATGTGCCCAGAAATCGCTCCTGGCTTGGGGGGACCATATGAGATGCTGGGGGATCGAATTGCGGTCAGTCCTAGGCTAACGCTTGCAAGACAGACACGCCTTACCTGTAGTGCCACCACTCCGGCCCCTTCTTTTTCTTTCTTTTTTTTTTTTTTTCCAAAAAAGTTTTTAAGCAACTATGGAAAAATTCTAGTTGACAAGACCACAAGCTGGGGCCGGAGAGATAGCACAGTGGTGGGGCGTTTGCCTTGCATGTGGCTGACAAGGGAGGGACTGGATTCGATTCCCGGCATCCCATACAGGCCCCCAGCTTGCTAGGGGTGATTTCTGAATGCAAAGCCAGAGGTAACCCCTGAGCACTGCTGGGTGTGGCCCAAAAACCAATCAATAAATAAATAAAGTTAAAAAAAAAGGACTAAGAATGCAAAGGGGGGGGGGAGAGATAGCATGGAGGTAGGGAATTTGCCTTGCATGCAGAAGGACAGTGGTTCAAATTCTGTCATTCCATATAGTACCCAAGCCTGCCAGGAGCGATTTCTGACTATAAAGCCAGGAGTAACCCCTGAGCGCTGCTAGGTGTGACCCAAAAACAAAACCAAAAAAAAAAAAAAAAAGACCACAAGCTGTATGCTCAGATGCCTAAATCTTCTGGTTTTTTGTTTGTTTGTTTGTTTTGGGGAGATCACACCTGGTGATGCTCAGGGGTTACTCCTGGCTATGCATTCAGAAATTGCTCCTGGTTTGAGGGACCCTATGGGATGCCAGGGATTGAACCAAGGTCTGTCCTGGGTCAGCCATGTGCAAGGCAAATCCCCTACTGCTGTGCTATCGCTCCAGCCCAAAATCTTCTCTATTTTTGTATTGCTTTATAGAGTTCATGATTTAAAAAAAAATTAAGAGAGGGAACTTTCTAGAACCTCCTACTGATGGACACAGGAATGTTTTCCTTGCTCCCTTCTCTCTAGGCTCTCTTCAAACTGTGGGGTTCCCCAGACAAGTACCCCAAAGACATCCTGACTTACACAGAGCTAGTGCTGGACCCTCAGGGCCAGCTGGTGGAGATGAACCGAGTGCCCGGTGGAAATGAGGTGAGGACCCCACAGAGCCCTTTCCTCGGATGCCCCTTCCCACAGGGCAGGGCAAGCCCAACCACCCGCAGCCCGGACACACGCCTCTCGCCTCCAGGTGGGCATGGTGGCCTTCCGAATGAAACTGAAGACGCAGGAGTACCCAGAGGGACGTGACGTGATCGTCATCGGGAATGACATCACCTTCCGCATCGGCTCTTTTGGCCCCCGTGAGGACCTGCTGTACCTTCGGGCTTCAGCTTTGGCCCGGGCTGAGGGCATCCCCAAAATCTACCTGGCCGCCAACAGTGGGGCCCGCATTGGCCTCGCAGAGGAAATCAAACACATGTTCCAGGTGGCCTGGGTGGACCCTGAAGACCCCCACAAAGTACGTGATGTGATGGAACTGGGCTGGCAGTAAAATTGCAAAGACAGAGCTTTTTTTTTTTTTGGTTTTTGGGCCACACCCGGCGGTGCTCAGGGGTTACTCCTGGCTGTCTGCTCAGAAATAGCTCCTGGCAGGCACGGGGGACCATATGGGACACCAGGATTCGAACCAACCACCTTTGGTCCTGGATCGGCTGCTTGCAAGGCAAACACCGCTGTGCTATCTTACTGGGCCCAGCTTTTTTTTTTTTTTTTTTTAAGCTTTTCTTTCTTGAGCTTCCAGTTTTTTGGGACCATATCAGTGATGTTCAGGGGAACTTCCTGACTGTGCTCCAAAGGAGTCACCCTGAACTGTCTCTTTGGCCTCTCTTTTATTCTAAAACACAGGGTGGGAGCTATAGCACAGTGGGGAGGGAGCTTGCCTTGCATGCACTCAACCTAGGTTCAATCTCCACATTCCATAGGATCCCCTGAACCCTACCAAGAGTCATTCCTGAGCACAGAAGCCAGGTGTAAATAATCCTTGAGCATCACCAAATATGGCATCACACTCACACACACACCCAAAAAAAAGTTCCTTGCCACTGAGAGTTCTGAACTCAGCCAGTGATTCTGAACTCTCCTGCTAGATGAAGAAGGGCCAGATAAAAGTGAGAAAAACACTTTTTCATTTAAATTTATTTTTATTATTTTTTAAATCTTGGGCCACACCCAGCAATGTTCAAGGTTTACTCCTGGCTCTGTGCTCAGAAATCACTCCTGGCATGCTCAGAGGACAATATGGTTGCTGGGGATCAAACCTGGGTTAGCCACGTAGAAGACAAATGCCCTACCCACTGTACTATCATTCTGGCCTCCTAAAAATATGTTTGTGATGTAGAGACTCGGGGCACAGCCTGCTTTCACGAGTACAATATCACCTCTCGCCTATGGGTAGCAGGCAGCTCCCACACAGAAGCTGCTTGGCTGAAGGGAATCTTACCAGCACTTAAGGGACATGGAGTCTGCTGGAGTTCATCTCTGCCACTCTTCATGCACTGGCCTTTGCCTCTATCCCTCAGCAGGTCGCCATGGCCTTGGTGATATTGGCGGCCACCTGAGGCTTCGGATTGAATTGGGGGCCATACCCAGTGGTACTCAAGGCTGACTCCTGGTTCTGTGCTCAGGAATCACTCCTGACATGCTTGGGGTACTCTATGGGATGCTGGGGGTCAAACCTGGATCAACAATGTGGAATGGCTGGGCCATCCCCTCTGTCCTGTGGCTCTGGCCTGTAATGTGGATATGACATGTGGCGACTGCTGGAGTGGGCTCCCTCCTCGCTGGGCTTTGCTTTTTTTTTTTTTTTTTTTTTTTGGTCACACCCAGCAGCACTCGGGGGTTACTCCTGGCTCTATGCTCAGAAATCGCTCCTGGCAGGCTCGGGGGACCATATGGGATGCTGGGATTCGAACCACCGACCTTCTGTACGCAAGGCAAACAAACGCCTTACCTCCATGCTATCTCTCCGGCCCCTTATTGTTTTTGTTTTGTTTTTGGAGGGGGTCACACCCGGCAGTGCTCAGGGGTCACTCCTGGCTCCAGGCTCAGAAATTGCTCCTGGTGGGCTCAGGGAACCATATGGGATGCTGGGATTCGAACCACCGACCTTCTGTATACAAGGCAAACGCCTTACCTCCATGCTATCTCTCTAGCCTCCCCCCCCCCTTATTGTTATTTTTTTTAAGGGCTATAAGTACCTGTACCTGACGCCCCAAGACTACACCCGGATCAGCCCCCTGAACTCAGTGCATTGCACA
Organism: Suncus etruscus; assembly: GCF_024139225.1. Classification (NCBI taxonomy): domain Eukaryota; kingdom Metazoa; phylum Chordata; class Mammalia; order Eulipotyphla; family Soricidae; genus Suncus; species Suncus etruscus. The sequence continues at coordinate 19,634,045 of NC_064862.1, forward strand.
CACATCGAGGAGGAAGGAGAGTCCAGGTGAGGAGGGAGACCTGGACCTAAGTCCCTCTGTTGCCGGTGGTGATTTCCATCTGCTAAGCTTTCAAACTGTGGGGTAAGGTGAGGTGTCTGCTTGGGAAACTTTCCTGCGGCTCCCTATAATTTAGCTTTCTGGAGCTCCTGATAACTTAGCCCCTGGGAGACATTTCTAGCCTTATCTTCATTATTATTATTATTATTATATTAAACACCGTAGTTACAAAGTTGTTCATCATACAGTTTATTTTCACAGATAAAGTTATTTATGATTCAGTTACTGTCATGCAATGTACAACCTTCACCAGTGCTCATTTCCCGCCATCAATAGCCCCATTTTCTTCCCACCCACCCTCCCCGCCTGCTTCCTGGGCAGGCATTTACTTCTCTGTCTCAGTCTCTCTGTCTCTTTCTCTCTTATTTTTTTCTTTATTTTTTTTGTTTGTTTGTTTGTTTTTGTTTTTGGGGCCACACCCAGCGCTGCTCAGGGGTTACTCCTGGCTGCCTGCTCAGAAATAGCTCCTGGCAGGCACGGGGGACCATATGGGACACTGGGATTCGAACCAACCACCTTTGGTCCTGATCGGCTGCTTGCAAGGCAAACTCCGCTGTGCTATTTCTCCGGGCCCATTTTTTCTTTATTAATACAATTTGTTTGTAAACATGATTGTAGTTGGGTTTCAGTCATATAAAGAACACCTCCCCTTCATCAGTGCCACATTCCCATCACCAATGCCCCAAATTTCCCACCTCCCTAACCGCCATCTCTTTTATTTTTTTGACACTGTGATTTACACTGCTATTAATGAAGAGGTACCTTGCATGAAACTTTATTCCCTTCCAGCATCCAGTTCTCATCCAGAGCAATCAGTTCCAACTATCACTTTCATAGCGGATCCTTCTCTACTCTAACTGCCCTCTCTGCTCTTGTGGCAAGCGTCCTATCATGGCCTGGTTTTTTTTTTTTTTTTTTTTTTGGTTTTGGTTTTTGGGCCACACCCTGTGATGCTCAGGGGTTACTCCTGGCTATGCGCTCAGAAGTTGCTCCTGGCTTCTTGGGGGACCATATGGGATGCCGGGGGATCGAACCGAGGTCCGTCCTAGGCTAGCGCAGGCAAGGCAGGCACCTTACCTCCAGCGCCACCGCCCGGCCCCATGGCCTGGTTTTTCTAATCCTCATTTTTATTGTCTCTAGATATCTTCACCTCACTCTCTTCTATTTTTCTTATCTCTCTCATTTGAGTGATATTATTCTGTTTATCCCTCTTCAATCAGTTCCAACTATCACTTTCATAGCGGATCCTTCTCTACTCTAACTGCCCTCTCTGCTCTTGTGGCAAGCGTCCTATCATGGCCTGGTCTTTCTAATCCTCATTTTTATTGTCTCTAGATATCTTCACCTCACTCTCTTCTATTTTTCTTATCTCTCTCATTTGAGTGGTATTATTCTTTTTATCCCTCTTTCTCTGACTCATTTCACTCGGCATAATAATTTCCAATCACTTCAATCAGTATTTTTTGTTTGTTTGTTTTGGTACCACACCCAGTGGTGCTCAGTTACTCCTAGATCTGAGCTCAGAAATTATTCCTGACAGGCTCAGTGGACCATAAGAGATGCTGGGGATTGAACCCAAGACTTACATGTGCAAGGCAAATGCCCTCCCCACTGTGCTATTAGTCTGGCCCTTCCTTTTCGGTATTTTTGCCCCCCCATCGCCCTTCCCGGTGAATCAGCACCTCAGGGGCCAAGGCTGCTTGCTCCCATGCCAGAGCTGACTCTTGAACCCGTGTTGGTGCCGGCAGGTATGTCATCACAGATATCATTGGCAAGGACGACGGCCTGGGAGTGGAAAACCTCAGAGGTTCGGGCATGATCGCTGGCGAGTCCTCGCTGGCATATGAAGAGATTGTCACCATCAGCTTGGTAAGCCTGTGCCCTATTTTTTATTGTATTCTCCATGGAATCTTAGTTCATTTCCCCAGAAGCCCAAGGGCAGTTTGGAAGAATGAAGAGCAGCACACACATCCCTTGTCCTGTTTCCATTGCCCTTGAACCATGGTTGCACCTGTGTCTTTCATCTCTCAGCCCCACTGTGGGAAGATTTTATGAATTTTTAGAGGAGAAGGGTCTCAGTTCTCTGGGTGCCAGGGTTGGGATTTGGGTTTTTTCCTGTGACTCTGTGTCGCGCCCTTTGAGCCCTCTCCCCAGTTCTGCTTTGGGATGGGATGAAGGTCCTCCCCACTTTCGTCTGTCCATCTGGTATCATAGTGTGGTTCCTTGACAGACAGGCACCTGTATCTGACTGTTGTCAGTGCCTGTTGTCTTTCTACTGGTCATGCCCACAGCGGGTCGTGGACACAAACAGGCATCCCCAAAAGCTCTTTCTGGCTCAGTCTCCTCTGATTTAAATGAGATGACCTTTGTCTTGACTTTACCTGGTTTGTTTTGTCTTTTTGTTTGTTTGCTTGGGGTTTTATGTTAGTTTGGTTTGGCGGGGCCACATCCAGCATTACTCAGGGATTATTTCAGACTCTGCACCCAGGGATCACTCCTGGCAGACTTGGAGGACCATATGGGGTCTTGGGGATTGAATCCAGGTCAACTGCATGCAGGCAATTATCCCACCCATTGTGCTATTGCTTGCTTGGTTCCAAATTTTACCTGATTTTGCTGACTGTCTTTTGCCTCCCTCCTTAACTTTTTGTTTTGTTTTTTTGGGTCACACCCAGCAGCGCTCAGGGGTTACTCCTGGCTCTACACTCTGAAATCACCCCTGGCACAGGGGACCATATGGGATGCCAGGATTCGAATCACTATTCTTCTGCTTGGAAGGCAGATGCCTTACCTCTAGGCTATCTCTCTGGCCCTTCCCTCTTTAACTTTTAAAAAAATATTTGGATTTCATTTGTTTTGGTAGTAGACTACTGCTTTAAAAAATAATTTTGTGGGCTAAAGTGATAGCTTGGCAGTAAGGCGTTTGCCTTGCACGCTGCCAACTAGGGATAGACCCATGTTCCCTGGCATTCCATATGGTCCCCCGAGCCTGCCAGGAGCCACTTCTGAGCTCAAAGCCAGAGTGCAGAGTGCACCCAGAGTGCAGCCAGGTGTGACCCAAAAACAAAAACAAAAATTGTGTTTGTGAGACCAGAATGATAGTACAGTGTTGTTAGCCCAGATGATGTAGCCCCAAAATCTATTTCCCCAAAAAATAAACGAATTCTGGGTAGATTTGTTTTGTTTGGGGGGCAGATTTTTGGGCCATTTCTGGCAATGCTCAGTTACTCCTGCTCTGTGCTCAGCATTTGCTTCTGGCAGGGGACCCTATGAAATGTCGGGGATCAAACCCAGTTCAGCTTAACGCAAGGCAATGCCCTCCCCACTGTGCTATCGACTTGTCCCTGGCACTTGAACTGGGTGCAGCCCTTCCTGGGACATGTCTGGTTCTTGCCATCCTAGTACACACAGCACCCGCCCATCCCTGCTTTCCTGATGGGGACCTGGTCGGTGGTTCAGACCCAATTTCCACCTCTGCCCTTGAGCTTACCCCAGTGGGTGTCTGACTTTCTCTTGTGCTCCAGAACCTGAGCTTTGCCCACCAGAGGGTGGATCTTAGCTTGCTTCTATGCCCACAGGTGACCTGCCGAGCCCTGGGCATCGGGGCATACCTGGTGAGGCTGGGCCAGCGCGTGATCCAGGTGGAAAATTCTCACATCATCTTGACGGGAGCAGGTGCTCTCAATAAGGTACCTCCGAGTTGGGGGGCTGGGGTGCTCAGATGAGCTTCCTAGACACAGCCTAAGGGTTTGCTCCTTCCCTCAGTGTGACACTGCTTCTCTCGCTCCTAACACAAGTGGGGAAGGGAGTTGGGGAGAGAGAGAGAGAGAGAGAGATCACTTGGCTGTCTTGTCTTTTGGGCCACAGCCAGGGTAGCTCAGGGGTTACTCTTGCCATGTACCAAGGAATCACTCTTGGCAGTGGTCAGGGGACCTTATAGGGTGCCAGGGATTGAACAGGTTAGTTGCGTGCAAGGCAAGCACTCTGCCTGCTGTATATTGCTCCAGCTTCCTGGGTTTCAAGCTTTCAATCTTTCTGCCAATGATTGAGATATTGTTTTTTTGTTTTTGTTTTTGTTTTTGGGCCATACCCGGCGATGCTCAGGGGTTACTCCTGGCTGTCTGCTCAGAAATAGCTCCTGGCAGGCACGGGGTACCATATGGGACACTGGGATTCGAACCAACCACCTTTGGTCCTGGATCGGCTGCTTGCAAGGCAAACGCCACTGTGCTATCTCTCCGGGCCCGATTGAGATGGTTTTATAAAGACCAGCAAAGGGCAGAGGGCACTTGCCTTCCTCCTCTTGCCAGTCTAAAATAGTCTCTTCTGTCTTCTGCGTTTCTGCAGAGTCCTGGTGAGTGGGCCATTTCCCACTTTTTCCCGCCTGCCACCGACCCAAACCATGTAGTAATGTCTGCTAGCCACCCCACCCCAGTCTCATTCCCTCCTGAAGCAGCAGGAAATGCAGGTTCTCAGGTTGGGTGCAGAGCAGCTAGGTTAGGTGAGGCTCTCGGGGGATTTGCCCCAGAGGTGGGCTGTACAGGAGCTGAATCACTGGCTGCTGGAGAAGGGAAAAGGAAATGTCCCAGATTTTCCTGCACTGGGTGAGCATGCTGGGACTCAAGGCTGCTGTGGGGGAAGCCCCCAGAACAGGTGAGTATGCACCCCAAACCAATGTCCTCCGTACAGGTGCTGGGCCGAGAGGTGTACACATCCAACAACCAGCTGGGTGGTGTGCAGATCATGCACAACAACGGCGTTGCCCACATCACAGTGCCCGACGACTTCGAGGGTGTCTTCACCATTCTGGAGTGGCTGTCATACTTGCCCAGGGTACTGCTCTCCCCCAGCCATGCTCACCGCATAGTTACGCCCACTGAGACACACCCCTCAACCCAGAGCCTGAAAGACCAAGGTTCTACTGTTGGGGTGCGGAAGGGAGGGAAGTAGGGTCTGGCAGAAGGGTTGGGGATGGATTTTTTCTTTTGTCTCCCCTCCTTCCTGCTCTGGCAGTTATCCTGACACAACTGCCCTCGGCTGTGTTTGTCTTATTTCGGGGGACTCATACTCCTGTCTCTGTGCTCAGGAATCAGTCCAGCTGGGGGCTCAGGGGACCATATGGGGGGTGCCAGGGATTGAATCTGGGTGGGTTGCATGCCTTCGTCTGGGCCCCAGCCTGGCTGGTCATAGCTTGAAAACAGGAGTGTTTTGGGGAGCAGGAAGGCACCAGGAATGAGCCCTCTGATCCCTGCTGGTGGCATCTCTTCTAGGACAATCACAGCCCCGTCCCCATCATTGTGCCCAGCGACCCCATCGACCGGGAAATCGAGTTTCACCCGTCCAGAGCTCCCTACGATCCCCGATGGATGCTTGCAGGGAGGCCGCACCCAGGCAAGACCAACGGCTTATGACCAGTAGCCTGAGGCTTCCAAGGGCTTCCCAGGAGGAAGAGGCAGATGCCAAAGCTGAGGGTGGGGTGGGGGATTTCTCTATGGACCTTGGTGGGGTTAGCAGCCACTCTCTGGGCCTGAATTCCTGAGTGGGAGCATCACTTACAGCCCAGTTAGTTTGTTTTTGGTTTTTGGGCCACATACAACAGAGCTCAGGGGTTACTCCTGACTCTGCATTGAGGAATCATTCCCGGCGGTGCTCAGGGGACCCTAAAGAATGCTGTGTGTCGAACCCAGGTTGGCCTCATGCAAGCAAATGCTGCCCCCTCTGTAATATCACTGTGGCTCCTTTTATGGTTTCTTTTTGATTTGGGCCACACCCAGGAGTGCTTATTAGAGCTTACTCCTAGCTCTGTGCTCATGGATCACTTTTGGTGGGGCCCTGAGGGGCTGCATAGGGGATCCTAGGGATTGAACCCAGGTCAGCCACATACATGGCCTACCTGTTGTGCTGTTGCTCCGCCTACTGGGTTTTTGTTTTTGTTTGGAGCAAGGGTTGAGTTTTTTTGCTTGTGGTTTAGTTCCTTTCGTTGGCATTTTTGGCCAGGTGTTGGGGTTGCTGTGATTTTCCAGGAACCTGAGGAGTTTGCCCGAGTGGCCGGCCACACATGTGCCATACATGATGAAGCCCTGAATTTGGGCCCCTAGAGCTCATTCAGAGCTTCCCCAGACCCTCCCAGATTTCTGCTGGCTCTGGCCTCTATTAAAAACTATTTTTATTTAAAAATTAAAAAATTGGCACAGAGTGCTGGTGCTAGCGGTAAGGCATCTGCCTTGCCAGCGTTAGCTTAGGACAGACCGCTGTTTGATCCCCCAGTGTCCCATATGGTCCCCCAAGCTAGGAGCAATTTCTGAGCACATAGCCAGGAGTGACCCCTGAGCATCACGGGTGTGGCCCAAAAAACAAAAATAAATAAATAAAATAATTTATTTTGTTGTTGTTTTTGGGCCACACCCAGTGATGCTTAGGGGTTACTCCTGGCTATCTGTTCAGAAATAGCTCCTGGCAGGCACGGGGGTGGGGTGGGGTGGGGGGACCTGTATGGGACACCGGGATTCGAACCAACCACCTTAGGTCCTGGTTTGCCTGCTTGCAAGGCAAACACCACTGTGCTATCTCTGCGGCCCCGTAAGATTTATTTTTATTTAAAAAACTATTTTATTTTTGGGGACAGAGAGATAGCACAGTGGTAGGGCATTTGCCTTGCATGCAGAAGGATGGTGGTTCGAATCCCAGCATCCCATATGGCCTCCCAAGCCTGCTGGGGGCAATTTCTGAGCATAGAGCCAGGAGTAGCCCCTAAGCACTGCTGGATGTGGCCCGAAAACCAAAAACCAAAACTAAAAAAAAAAAAAAAAACAACCAAAAACCTATTTTATTTTTATTCTATTTCCAATAGAAAAGTCATGGGCTCTGGTGGCCAGGCTGTGCTTAGCTTGGGGAGCAGGCGACCAGGAGTACTTGGGTGCAGGCCCCACCATCATCTCTCTCTCTTGGGCCTCTGTCTCCCCACAGCTGTGAAGGGGGCCTGGCAGAGCGGCTTCTTCGACCAGGGCAGCTTCCGGGAAATCCTGCAGCCTTGGGCCCAGACGGTGGTGACAGGACGAGCTAGGTAACCATATGTCCCCAGTGTCAGGTTACCCCAGTGTTCAGACAGTGACCCCAAGATCACTTCCACTTGGTTTTCTTTTTTTGGTTTTTGGGCCACACCTGGCGGTGCTCAGGGGTTACTCCTGGCTGTCTGCTCAGAAATAGCTCCTGGCAGGCACGGGGGACCATATGGGACACCGGGATTCCAACCAACCACCTTTGGTCCTATATCGGCTGCTTGCAAGGCAAACACCGCTGTGCTATCTCTCTGGGCCCCACTTGGTTTTCTGAAGGCATCTCCTGATCTTTGTTTTATTTTTTTGGTTTTGTTTTGTTTCGGAGCTATACTGGCAGCACTCAGGTGTTACTCCTGGCTCTGCTCTTAGAAATTACTCCTGACAGGCTCTGGGGACCATATGGGATGCTGGGCATCAAATTTGGATTGGCCGCATGCAAGGCAAAAGCTCTACCCACTGTGCTATCACTTGGTCCCTGCTCTGTGCTTTGTGGCTACCATGTACCACCAGTGATGAATACAGTCCCCATGGATGGAGATGACAGGGAGGGGACAGACGTGGTGAACACCTTGCTGTCCACAACCTCTAATCCCTCTCCGTGACCAGTACTGTGCACAATGGCTATGGTGGTCCTGGAACATTCTAGAAGGCAGCCCTGCTCCCTGCTCTGCACTGGCCTAACCCTCTCCAGTCTGCTTTACAGCCAGGGCGCACTATCACTTCCACAGCCAGCATAGAAGTGGGGTGTCCTATGCAACTCCCCCTCCCACCCTCTGTGGCTATTCCCTAGAGCTGGATCCCACCTGTACTTGGCTCCCTGTGCAGGTTGGGCGGGATCCCCGTGGGCGTGATCGCCGTGGAGACGAGGACGGTGGAGGTAGCCATCCCCGCAGATCCGGCCAACCTGGACTCAGAGGCCAAGGTGAGGGGTCCTGGGCTCCCACCCATCTTCTGTGGGGTCAGTGTAAGATGGCGTCCTTGCCCAGGCAGCTAACTCTCTCGCTCTTCCCTGAGTCCCTCTTCATGGGCTCTCGAAGGTTTGGCAGTGGCTGCCGCTTTTGGGGGGAAGACCAGACCCTTGGAAAGTGCTGCTGATAGGGGTACAGGGAAGGGGGGACCCAAGGCTCATGCTGGAGGAGCTCAGGTGAAGCATTTCCTGGACCTCTCAACTGGGCTGCAGTGGGAGGTGGGACAGCCCTTGAGCTTGAGTGATTCTTGAGCCCTGCACTCACCAGGGCAGCCCTTCCTGGTCCCCACGAATCTCACATACTGATCCGGGTGGCTCCTTGTTCTATCTAGATCATTCAGCAGGCGGGCCAGGTATGGTTTCCGGATTCGGCCTACAAGACAGCCCAGGCCATTAAAGACTTCAACCGGGAGAAGCTGCCCCTGATGATTTTTGCCAACTGGAGGGGCTTCTCGGGGGGCATGAAAGGTGAGATCTGCTTTCTCTGGGTGCCCCAGAGACCCAGTCCCTGGGTGGGCACATCCCCACGGGTAAGAGGAGGCTGTGCTGTCCATAGAGCCTGGTGGCTGTGACCTTAAGCCATGAGCACATTTGGAGTCAGTGACCATCAGCCCCAAGATTGGCTCTGAGGGTGCAGGGGAAGGACCTGGACTAAGGAGTGCACAGGTCAGCCATGACACCTTATAAGCCAATCACCTCTCTGAACCTCCATGTATCGTCTCTGTGGCTAAGAACAGGCCCAACTGTGACTAATAACTGAAGCACAAATGTAATAAGTCAGTCCCAGGATTTTTTTCTTTTCTTTTCTGACTTTCTTCCTTCCTTTTGTTTCTTCCTTTCTTTCCACCCAACATCACTCAGGAGTTTCTCCTGGCTTTGCACTCAGAAATCACTCCTCTATGGGGGACCATATGGGACTCTGGGGATCAAACTGAGGTCCGTCCTGGGTCAGCCACATGTAAGGCAAATGCCCTACCACTGCACTTCGCTCCGGCCCTCTTCCTCCCTCCCTCCCTCCCTTCCTCCCTCCCTCCCTTCCTCCCTCCCTCCCTTCCTTCTTTCCTCCCTCCCTCCCTCCCTCCCTCCCTCCCTCCCTCCCTCCTTCCTTCCTTCCTTCCTTCCTTCCTTCCTTCCTTCCTTCCTTCCTTCCTTCCTTCCTTCCTTCCTTCCTTCCTTCCTTCCTTCCTTTCCTCCTTTTTTGTTCTTATTTTTGTTTTTGGGTCACACCCAGCAGCGCTCAGGGGCAACTCCTGGATTTACGCTCAGAAATCACTCCTGGCAGGCTCGGGGGACTATATGGGATGCCGGGATTCAAACCACTGTCCTTCTACGTGCAAGGCAAACGCCTTACCTCCATGCTATCTCTCCGGACTTTCCTTCCTTCCTTCTTTTTTTCTTTGCTTTTCTTTTTGAGCCACACCCAGTGGTGCTCATGGTTATTCTTGGCTCTGTACTCAGGGGTCATTCGTGGCAGTGCTCTGGGGACTCTATGGGAAGTAAGAGATTGAATCTGGGTCTGCCACATTCAAGCCAAACACCCTCTCTGCTGAGCTGGTCCCAGTATTGGCTTTCTTAAGTGCTGTTGTGACCACACAGCGTGCTCCAGTTTTCAGTGCGGATTTAGGGGTAGCTATGGATTAAGCCTTCACTTGACATTGGGGGCGGTTTCTGTGGGGGGAGTCCTGGTGTGGGGCCAGGAGAGCAGGGAATAATCTGGTCCAGGACGAGGATACCTTTGAGGCAGAACTGGAAGGAATTTGCTGGGCCAGGACCCCCAGCATGACTTGCCCAAGCAATCCCAAAGATGGCAGCTTCTAGGTCTCTCTGTGCCCAGAGGCTGTAGGACATGGCAGGTGTGGGGGCCGGGAAAAACTCCCCTCATCGACCGATGGCTTCTCTCTACAGACATGTACGACCAGGTGCTGAAGTTTGGCGCCTACATTGTGGACGGCCTTCGCCAGTACAAGCAGCCAGTCCTCATCTATATTCCTCCCTACGCCGAGCTCCGGGGGGGCTCCTGGGTGGTGGTGGACCCCACCATCAACCCCCTGTGCATGGAGATGTATGCAGACAAAGAGAGCAGGTGGGTGCCCAATACCTTGTACCCCTAATACGTTTCTATTGGGCTTTATTCCTCAGCTGAAATTAGTCACTGGCACCAGACCGGATTTTGTCAGGAGAGTTGGTGGCTGGAGCTCTGGAGGAATCATTGCTCCTTATAACAGAGACTTGCCTGATCCCCAGACACTTGTAATAAAGAAAAACAAAGAATTCAGGTGGGGTAGATAGAACATGATGATTGGAGTGTACATGACCCTAATTGCTCCTATCTAATTAAAAAGAAGGGTGGTCATACTGATAACACAGTTGGTGAGGGTGTTTGTTTTGCATGTGGTTGACCTGGTACTATCCCCAGCATCACATATGGTCCCCCAAGCCTGCCAAGAGTAATTTTGAGCTCAGAGCCAGAAGTAAACTCTGCTGCCAGGTGTGTTCAAAACCCAAAAGAAAAATCCATACCAGAAAAAAAACAAGAATCTATGGGTTGGAGTAATAGTACAGTGGGGAGGGAACTTGCTTGGTACTGGCAGGTGTGGCCCTAAACACATCAAAAAAAGAGGCATCCAGGTTAAGAGGAAAGAAGGTCTGGAAGGGGAGCTGAGGGACAAGGAAGGTTGGAGATGGGGAGCAGCTCCCCTGGGTTCAGGCTGTATCCCACATCTTGTGTCATCTACTAAAGGGACATCAGGAGCAGGGAAAGGGGAGAAGGTAGGACCAGCAATGGGAGAGGAAAGATTGTATGGCTCTGAGGTCAGTCTTACGGCCTCAAGAGACTAAGGCCCTGACAGTGTGCAGGAACTTTGTTTCTTTCCCTCCTCCCTCTTTTTCTCCTTCCCTCCCTCCCTCCCGCCCTCCCTTCCTTCCTCTCTCCCTCCTTCCCTCCCTTCCTTCTTTCCTTTTCTTCCTTCCCTCATTTCCTTTCTCCTTCCTTCCTTCCTTCCTTCCTTCCTTCCTTCCTTCCTTCCTTCCTTCCTTCCTTCCTTCCTTCCTCCTTCCTTCCTTCCTCCCTCCCTTCTTCCCTTCCTTCCTTCCTTCCTTCCTTCCTTCCTTCCTTCCTTCCTTCCTTCCTTCCTTCCTTCCTTCCTTCCTTCCTTCCTTCCTTCTTTCTCTCTGTCTTCCTTCCTTCTTTCTCTCTGTCTTCCCTTCCTTCCTCCCTCCCTCCCTCTCTCCCTTTCTTCCTAGACCTTGGAAGAGACTTCTTGTGGTTTCGGTCCTACAGCTAGCCTGCCTGCCTGCTGTTACCCTTTGCATGCTTGCAGATAGCTTGTGGTGGAAGTTCCTGAACCTGTTTTATCTCTTCAACCTTGTGTGGATTATTTTCTGTGTCAGTGATGCTTCCAGACCTGCATCCCCCAATCCCCCTGGGATGGGGGCATGAGACTTTCACTACAGTGACCTAATAGGGGGTGTTGGAGGGGATTACCCCCTGCAGTGCTTAGGATTGACTCCTGGCTCTGCACTCATTGGTGTCTCCTGCTGGGGCTCAAGGGACCATCTGGGGTGCCAGGGAGTGAACCTGAGTTGGCTGAGTGCTACCAAGGGCCTTATGTACTATGGTTTCTCTTCAGCCACAAATTTCCCTGTATTAGTGAAATGTCAGAAGCAATGATCAGAGAATGAGTGAACTATCTACAGTTACACAGGAAGTCTATGAAAGAGCTGAATCCTGACCCACATATTGCCTGGCTCTCTTGCCTTCACCTCATGTCTTCTGACTATTACTTCAAAAAAGATGCAAGAGATTCCTACCTTTGCCTCTTTTTTATTTTTTTTTTAAGAGGGGGTGTTCTGGAGCCAGAAGGGACCGTGGAGATTAAGTTCCGACAGAAAGATCTCACAAAGGCCATGAAAAGGATTGACCCAGTCTACAAGAAACTCGTGGAAAAGCTTGGTGAGTAGCCCCAAAAGGCATCCGCCTTGGATGTGGGAGGCCCTACAAAAGACACTAGTGAGGGGTTGAAAAAACCCTGCCAAACAGCTGCATAACTGTGCAATAGTTTAAATCAGTGTTTCTTTTTCTTTTTTTTTTTTTTTTTTTTTTTTTTGGTTTTTGGGCCACACCCGGTGGTGCTCAGGGGTTACTCCTGGCTGTCTGCTCAGAAATCACTCCTGGCAGGCACGGGGGACCATATGGGACACTGGGATTCAAACCAACCACCTTTGGTCTGGTTGCTTGCAAGGCAAACACCGCTGTGCTATCTCTCCGGGCCCAAATCAGTGTTTCTTAAGGGGCTTAGATCTCCCAGAGCCCCAGGACTTTGGGGACTACCTTGGTGGTACAGCAGGGGCCACAGGAAGGAAACTTGGCCAGAAGGACCACAGACTGGGAAAGGGTTTGGAAAACCATCTTAAATTAAATCTCCATATATGGCAAGTCCAGCCTTTTAGCCTGACATACCACAGATAGTTATTTCTTTTTTTGAAGTTACTTCTTTTTTTGGTTGTTTTGTTTTATTTTGGGGCTACATCCAGCAGGGCTCAAGGGTTATTCCTGCCTCTATGCTCAAGAATCACTCCTGGCAAGCTCGGGGGACCATATGCAATGCCTGTGGTCGAACCCGGGTCAACTGTATGCAAGACAAATGCTCTCTCCTCCATGCTATCACTTTGGTCCTTTACTTGTAATTTTAGGTGGAATTCCTTTTAACTGTTCCAGATTAGGGGCCAGAGAGATAGCATGGAGGTAGGGCATTTGCTTTGCATGCATAAGGACGGTGGTTTGAATCCAGGCATCCCATATGGTCTCCCGAGCCTGCCAGGAGCGATTTCTGAGTGCAGAGCCAGTAGTAACCCCTGAGCGCTGCCTGGTGTGACCCAAAAACCAAAAAAAAAAAAAAAAAGTCTCAGATTAAATGTAACAATTCAGTGTTTTTCCTAGTTTGCTGTGAGGATATTACTGACTTACAGATTGAATCTAGGTATATTTCTTCCTCCTGTTTTCTGAGTTTAGGTGGAATTGCTGTTATTTCTTTAAAAAAATTTTTTTAGTCGCCATGAATTACAGTTACTCATGACTGAATTAAAGGTGTTCAAAGGGGGCTGGAGAGATAGCACAGCAGTAGGGCGTTTACCTTGCACATAGCCAACTCAAGAAGGACGGTGGTTCAAATCCCAGCTCCCCATATGATCACCCAAGCCTGCCAGGAGCGATTTCTGAGCGCAGAGCCAGGAGTAACCCCCAAGCGTCACCGGGTGTGACCCAAAAACAAAAAATAATGGTGTACAATGTTCCAGTGGCAGTTCTTTCACCAGTGTCCATTCCCTCTTTAAATAAACTTTTGGATCTGAGGCTACTAATTCATTCCTCTTCTTAGTTCATATCGTACAGGACTATCTAAGTAATTGGTTTTCTCTTGGGTAAGTTCTGGCAGTTTGCAGAGTTCATGGGATTTGTCTGTAGGCACAGAAGGGAGCTCCTGTGAGTTTTAGTTTCTTTTTTGTTTTGTTTTGGTTTTGGTTTTTGGGCCACACCCAGCAGCACTCAGGGGTTACTCCTGGCTCTGCGCTCAGAAATCACTCCTGGCAGGCTTAGGGGATGCCAGGATTCAAACCACCATCCTTCTGCATGAAAGGCAAACGCCCTACCTCCATGCTATCTCTCCGGCCCTGAGTTTTAGTTTCTGATCTTCACACCCCAGTGACTATCCCTATAAGGTGATATATTTCTTTTCTATTTCCCAGCACTTAGAAGAGTTAGGTTGCCGTGAGTTGCCCATGGCTGATATGAGAGCATTTCTAAGCCCCACACGCAACTCCATGTCGGGGTCCTATCAGTGGCAGTGCTCCAGCTGCTGGTGGAGCCCTGGTTCCTGGTTTCCTGAGACTGACCAGCCCCTATGCAACCCGCAGGGGCTCCGGACCTCTCAGACAAGGAGATGAAGGAGCTGGAGGCGCAGCTGAAGGAGCGGGAGGAGCAGCTGCTGCCCATCTATCACCAAGTGGCAGTGCAGTTTGCCGACCTGCATGACACTCCGGGCCGGATGCTAGAGAAGGGCGTCATCTCGGTGAGGGGGCAGGGGAGCTGGGTGATGCTAACACCATCCTGGGTGTTAGCACTGCACATCAGAATCACCTGGAGGGCCAAAGGCATAGCAGGGAGGGGGGCACCTGCCTTGCATGCGGTCCACCTTGAGGTTCTGTCCCTGACACACCATAGCATCCCCTGAGCACTTTCTGAGTGCAGAGTCAGGTGTGGCCCTCAAACTAAAGCAATCATCTAGAGACCTGGGACCAGAAAGGGAGAGAGAGGACAGCAAGGAGAGCATTTGAGCCCCAGCACCCCAGATGGTCTCTGAGCATGACCAGGAGTGATCTCCTGGGTGTAGTGGTAGGAGTAAGTGCTGAGTACCACCGGGGATGACCCCAAAACAGACTTTTTTTTTTTTTTTTGGTTTTTGGGTCACACCCGGCAGTGCTCAGGGGTCACTCCTGGCTGTCTGCTCAGAAATAGCTCCTGGCAGGCACGGGGGACCATATGGGACACCGGGATTCGAACCAACCACCTTTGGTCCTGGATCGGCTGCTTGCAAACATCACTGTGCTATCTCTCCAGGTCCACAGACAAAATTTTTAAAATTCATCTGGAAACTTTTTTTATTGAGGGTTTTGATTTTGTGACTTCCCCACAGTGATTTCTTTAGCTCCCGGAGATCGCCCTGCTTCCCAGGGCAGGGCTGAAGCTATAGTATAGCAGGTAGGGCATTTGCCTTGCTTGCTGCTGACCTGGGTTTGATCTCCAGGAATCTCATATGTTTCCCCTGGAGCCTGCCAAGAGCAATTTCAGGAGTAAACCAAAAATAAATAAATAAATAAACAAACAAAAAATTCTCAGGGAAGGGAGAAAGGCTCCTTGTTTTGGAGCTCAGGCAGAAGCTGGAGGCTCCGTATCCTTCCTCCTTCATTCATGGAAGGAGGAACTGAGCACCCAGCTGTGAGTCGCCCCCAGACACCAGTCTGTGCATGTGGAGGGGAGGGGTGGCTCCAAGTTTAAAATAAACAAAAGACTGCCCAGTTGGCTGTGGGGACCAGTGAAGTCAGAATGCCCAGGCCTAGGGACCAGGCACCAGCATCATTTTCTTAAAGTTATTTCAAATACTCAGTTTGGGAAACACCCTCCTGACCCTGTATGTGTTCATAACCACAGGGCCAGGTTTAGGGATCACCCCCAGGTCCCTGGCATCACACACCCCTACCCACATTTTCCCCGGCCTCCAAGTAGACACTCCCCCCTGCCCCCTACTCCCCTCCACTTCTTAGTGCTCCAATCCTGCCATCACCTTGAACCGGACTAATTCTACACTCTGGGAAAACTCCAGTTCTGCCTTGTGTGTAAGCAGTGTGCATGGCACCCTGCCTGCTGGGATGGGCACCAGAGGGGGCTTTGGCCTTTGTGGCAGGGCCTTGCGCCCTTCCCAGGGACTCAGACTGGGCTGGGGGCTGATGGCAGGACGTGCTGGAGTGGAGGACATCACGCACCTTCCTGTACTGGCGCCTTCGCCGCCTGCTGCTGGAGGCCCAAGTCCACCAGGAGATCGTGCGTTCGTGTGGGGAGCTGGGCCATGTGCACATCCAGTCCATGCTGCGCCGCTGGTTCGTGGAGACCGAGGGCGCCGTCAAGGTGCGTGGGGAGACGCGGGTGGACACTGAGGAGTGGGAAGTGGGGAGTCCCAGGCTCAGGGCTCAACGAGCTCCCCTCTCGACCTGCTGCCTCACTCCAGGCCTACCTGTGGGACAATAACCAGATGGTGGTGCAGTGGCTGGAGCAGCACTGGCAGGTGGGGGACAAGCTGCGCTCCACCATCAGCGACAACATCAAGTACCTGCAGCGTGACTCTGTCCTCAAGACAATCCGAGGGTGAGCAGCGCCCAAGGCCTGGGGGCGGGGGGGAGGGAAGTAGAAGGAGAAGGCTTGGGATGTAGCAGTGGTATGAGCTACACACTCCCATCCCTGCACAGGCCTTTGTTTAAAAGCCACCTTCTGCAGGGGCTGGAGGGACAGCACATAGGGAAGGGCTTTATTTTATTTATTAAATTTTTTTTTGTTTTTTCGGGTCACACCCATTTGATGCTCAGGGATTACTCCTAGCTAAGCGCTCAGAAATTGCCCCTGGCTTGGGGGGACCATATGGGACGCCGGGGGATGGAACCTCGGTCCTTCCTTGGCTGGCGCTTGCAAGGCAGACACCTTACCTCTAGCGCCACCTCGCCGGCCCCTGGGCTTTA
The DNA here is from genome assembly GCF_024139225.1 of Suncus etruscus. Classification (NCBI taxonomy): domain Eukaryota; kingdom Metazoa; phylum Chordata; class Mammalia; order Eulipotyphla; family Soricidae; genus Suncus; species Suncus etruscus. Next base: position 19,650,431 of record NC_064862.1, read on the forward strand.
TTTTATTTTATTTTTTTTTGTGGTTTTTGGGTCACACCCGGCAGTGCTCAGGGGTTATTCCTGGCTCCAGGCTCAGAAATTGCTCCTGGCAGGCACGGGAGGACCATATATGGGACGCCGGGATTCGAACCGATGACCTCCTGCATGAGAGGCAAACGCCTTACCTCCATGCTATCTCTCCGGCCCCTGGGCTTTATTTTTTTAACTTAATTTATTGATTGGTTTCTGGGCCACACCCAGCAGCGCTCAGGGGTTACTCCTGGCTCTGCAGTCAGAAATTGCCCCCTGGCAGACTAGGGGACCATATGGGATGCCAGAAATAGAACCAGGTTGGCCGCATGCAAGGCAAACGTTTTACCTCTGCAATAACCCTCCAGCCCCAGGGAAGGGCTTTTGCCTTGCTTTGTCCACTTGCTTTCCATCCCCGGCATCCCATAGGGTCCCCCACACATACCCTGAGCATATACAGGAGTGATTCCTGAGTACAGAGCCAGGAGTAAGCCCTGAACACTGGCAGGTGTGACCCCAAAACATAAATAAACAAGAAACCCACCCACTAGAGTGGCTGCATTCCCTTGGTCAGCTTTTCCTGGGGAGGGGACCAGCTCCCCCCACTCCCATGGTATCTCCTGGGAGGAAGGGACCCTTCCTCTTTTGGAGGCTTAAAACTGAATTTCATGGGCCCGAGTGATAGCATAGATGGGAAGGCATTCGCCTTGCACAGAGCTGACCGGGGTTGGGAGCCTCGGCATCCCATAGGCTCTCCCAAGCAACTCCAAGAGTGATTCCTGAGTGCAGAACTAGGGGTAGCCCCTGAGCATCGCTGGGTATAGCCTGAAAACCAAAATAAATAAGTAAACAAATAATTCAGAAATGGAGTTTCAGGGGAAGCCTCAAGACTCATCCACGCTGCTAGTGACCAGTATGTTCACTTGTTAGTCCTCTGAGCACTGAAATCTTCATGCCCTATTTCATCCCTTCCTCTCCCTTTGGGGATCACCACAGGAAAGACAGGGTTCTGTGGGTGTCTCTGGGTTGGCATCTGTCCAAGAGGTTGCCATAACTGTGAGGGGCTGTCCCCAAGGCCCTCCAGGCAGGAATGATCCCTACATCCTTCTTCCTGTCCCCCCAGCCTGGTTGAGGAGAACCCTGAGGTGGCCATGGACTGCATAATGCACCTGAGCCAACACATCAGCGCGGCAGAGAGGGCCCAGATCGCCCACCTCCTGTCCACCATGGAAAGCCCAGCCTCCACCTGACCCCAGCCTCTGGCCACTCCCAGAACCACCGGTGAGACAAACCCCACTGGACTGCTGACCCTAACACCCCGCAAAGACTTGGGGGACTCGGTTTAAAAGGAAAGGAAAAAAAATCATAGTCCTTTGGGCAAGGCTGCTGAACCCAGAGACTCCTGTGTCAATAAAAGGCTCTCTGGGTACCTCCCCAACACAATCAGCTCCTCTCCCTGAGCAAAAAGCTCCTTTGGCTCAGTCTGGTGACAGCCGCATCCCTGGTGCACGCTGAAGCCCTGAAGCGCAGGACCACTTCCTTCTGCCCTGCAGCGCCTCCCGTGGATCTAGGTGGTGGGCTTCGTTGGAAGGGGTCCACTAGCAGAGCTGCTCATCTGGACTGAGAAGAGAAACCAAAACAACTGTCTGGCCACTGTGTCCTTCGAATTCTGAGTCTTTCTTATGGTGCCTCCTCCTATTCCCTGGAGAACAAGGACTGGTCTCCTGCAAGGCTGATTCTGGCTGGATAAGCGTCTCCTTGGGCCTGCACTCTCCTCCCAGGGCTGGGAGCACAGTGGGTGCAGAGACTCACCTCCAACCTGCCCCTCAGGGCATCCCCAACTAGGATTGTTGCCAACTTCCCCCAGAGTGGGTCCCTGAGTCACTCAGCCCATCCCCTTACTAACTGGCTTCTATACACCAGGAGCCCACCATGACCCAAGGGGTTAGAGCTGTCTGTTCCCGAATACTGGCTCATGAGATCCACCCACCGTTTGCATTACCCATGTCTTTGCCATATGCCCCTGCCTGCCCCGGCTCTGCAGGTGGCACCAGTTTGTAGCCTAAATCTGTGCCCTCCCACCTACCTGCCTCCAACCCGGGATAAGGGTTAGAGGCCGAGCTACCCCCTTGGGATGGGCTGTTTGAGGGTACCAGATGTTATGCCAACTTGGAGACCCACGAGGCTGCCTCTTCAAGCTGGGATGTGAGAGGGTGTTTGGGTGTTTGGAAAGCCGGTGATGGCTCTGGTCATGACTGGAGTGGGGGGGGCGGGAGGCAGTGCTTTCCTGCTTGTTCCATCCAGGCAGGAGGAGGAAGGATTTGAGCTGCTGGGACAGTGTGTGTTGGCCTCCCAGTGCGATGACTGTCCGTGACTCAAGAATGGTGTGGCCAAGAAACCCACCAAGAAATGAATGAATGGGAAAAATAAATTATTTTTTGAAAGAATGTTGGCCTCGACTTTTTATCACCTGCACCTCAAAAGGCAGCCTTCCTAGACATTCCCAGGGTCCTCCCACTTGCAGAGACCAGAAGACCGTGTGTTTGTGTGTGTGTGTGTGTGTGTGTGTGTGTGTGTGGTTTTTGGGTCACACCTGGCAGCGCTCAGGGCCTACTCCTGGCTCTATGCTCAGAAATCACTCCTGACAGGCTCGGGGACCATATGGGATGCCGGGGTTTGAACCACCGTACTTCTGCATGCAAGTCAAATGCCCTACCTCCATGCTATCTCTCTGGCCCCCCACTAAACACATTTAATTCAGTAAGTGGCAGAAAAAAACTTTCTCGGGGCCGGAGAGATAGCATAGCGGCGTTTTGCCTTGCAAGCAGGCGATCCAGGACCAAAGGTGGTTGGTTCGAATCCCAGTGTCCCATATGGTCCCTCGTGCCTGCCAGGAGCTATTTCTGAGCAGACAGCCAGGAGTAACCCCTGAGGAATGCCGGGTGTGGCCCAAAAACAAAAAAGAAAAAGAAAAAATCTTTCTCCGTGGTCACCTTAAATCTTGCCAGAGGGCTTAATAAGCTTGAGTTGTTTCTTTGCATAAGCATGGCAAGACTGGAGAACTCTCCATTTGGGGTACCCTGTTCTTTGAGAATTCCTGGGGATTGCTCACAGACAAGGCTGGTGGTCTAGAACCATAGAAACATTAATGCATTCTGCCTGCCACGTCAGCTTTACCCAGGGTTGGCCAGAGTGAAGATTTTCAGTATGGTGAGCCAAAGGTGGCCTTGGGCCTTTCATCATCCATAGTATGAAGACTCTGTCCCATTGCCCTCCAGGGTTGGGAGAGACCTCAGACTCCAGGACTTCTCTCGATGCTGAGAGCAGGGCCCAGACCTGGGCCATTCGTTGCAGATCTGGACTCCCTAGACGATTCCTGTTTCTTTTGGCCAGTAGGGTCATTAGAGGCCATTAGAGGCCATTGCCTGTAGGGTCTCTTGAGGTCAGCCCCATTATTCAACAGTCCTCATTCTGGCCCTGCTCCTGTCATTTCACCTCACTCCTTTCAACTGTTTCCTGGGTAGAGGGCTTTGGGGTGCCAGGGGGACTTGTCAGGTTTCCTGTGTGTATTAGGAGTAACCCTGGCAACAGAATGGAAAAGGCTGTTTTAAGTGACATGCAAATGTATGTAAATGACATGCAAACCACACAGTGCCACGAAGCAGCCAAAACATGCTGAAATGGCCAAGAAGAGAGAGAAAACACATGCGTCCAACAAGTAGATTACTAAAAGAAATCCTTTAAATTTGCGCTGGAAGAACAGTACAGACACCGAGAGGAGCCAATCGCTTCAGGCCTAGGCAGCGGGAAGGACTCGCGATGCCGCCAGCCGCTTCCGGCTTCCTGGGTAGTCGTGACGTCACTTTATCACGTGATCGCTGCCTCACGTGATCACATCGCGGCTTGGTGCCAAGAGCCAATATGGCGACATCGTGCTTCTATCGACTGAGGTGCCTGGTCATCCACATTTTCCTCAATAAAACATGCCAAATAAACAAAAAGCAACAACACTGGCACAACCTCTTCAGGGGCTGACTTGCACCAGGCCACTGCCAGAAAAACCCCATCACTGATAAAAATAAAATGGAAATCTGACAAACCAATTTGGATAGGCCAGTGGCCCTTTAAAACTGACAAATTAAAGGTGCTGACAGAATTAGTGGAAGAACAGCTAAAACTAGGACATACTGAGCCTTCATTTTTTTCAATGGAATTCGCATATATTTATTATAAAAAAGAAATCTGGTAAATGGAGATTGTTAATGGATCTGAGAGCTGTGAATTTATCTATGGTACCTATGGGAAAATTACAGACAGGTTTACTATCACCTGTAGTAATCCCTAAGGAATGGCCACTGATTATGATTGATTTGAAAGACTGCTTCTACCATATTCCTATTCACCCAGATGATAAACACCATTTTGCATTCTCAGTCCCTTATATTAATAATACCCAACCTTGCAGGCGTTTTCAATGGACTGTTCTCCCCCAGGGCATGCTAAATTCACCAGCTATGTGTCAATATTTTGTGGACAAAATTTTGAGCCCTGCTCATGAAAGATTTCCCCAAGGCATTATTTTTTTTTTTATTTTTTATTTTTTTTTTGGTTTTTGGGCCACACCCGGTAACGCTCAGGGGTTACTCCTGGCTATGCGCTCAGAAGTTGCTCCTGGCTTGGGGGACCATATGGGACACCGGGGGATCGAACCGCGGTCCGTCCAAGGCTACCGCAGGCAAGGCAGGCGCACCTTACCTTTAGCGCCACCGCCCGGCCCCCCAAGCCATTATTTATCACTACACTGATGATATTTTAATTACAATGAAACAGATTTACAGCAATTATATGCTTATGTGATTGTTTGAAAACAGCAGGACTGAAAATAGCTTTAGAAAAAATACAGGGGCCGGCGAGGTGGCGCTAGAGGTAAGGTGTCTGCCTTGTAAGCGCTAGCGAAAGAAGGACCGAGGTTCGGTCCCCGGTGTCCCATATGGTCCCCCCAAGCCAGGGGCAATTTCTGAGCGCTTAGCCAGGAGTAACCCCTGAGCATCAAACGAGTGTGGCCCGAAAAAATAAAGAAAAGAAAAGAAAAAATACAGACCATGCCACCATATCAATACTTGGGCTTTATTTTGGACAGAACATCAATACGTCCACAAAAAATTTTCATCAAAAAAGAGAACCTTAAAACACTTAATGACTTTCAGAAACTTTTGGGTGACGTAAATTGGCTCCACCCAGTGATAGGAATCTTGAATGCAGAGCTGTTTAATCTGTTTAAAACTTTGGAAGGTAATCCTGTGTTAGATAGTCCCAGAAATTTAACGCAAGCTGCCAAAAATGAATTGGACATTTTCTTGAATAGACTGCAAAAAGCATTTCTCTTAAGATTCATCCCAGGAGAGAAGGTATTTTTATTAATTTTCCCTACAAAAGAAACACCTACCACCTATGGCGGCTTTAATGCAACAGGCTGGTCCTGTTGTCCTGGGTGTATTTACATAACAAACAGCCTCAGTCTGTGATATCTTACCTGCAACTAATCTCAGAATTAATTATCAAAACAAGACTCAGATCAATATCTTTATTAGGTTTTGATCCAGATATAATAGTATTGCCAATACCAAAAAAGGAAATTGAGTTAATATCGTCTCTTAATGAATCTCTACAAAGGGCCCTCTCAGATTTCACAGGAGAGATTTCTTCTCATTATCCAAAACAAAAGACCTGGAACTTTTTGAAAAAGACTCAGTTTGTTATTTCTTCAATTGTACAGGATTCTCCTATTCCCAATGCAAAAGTTTTTAATGTCGATGGATCAAGGGGAGGAAGGGGAGAAATGAGATCTACTATGAATACTTAATAATTATTTTCTTTATTTGTCAATTGTCATTAATGTTTTATTGGTCATTTTTTAGGTATAATTGCTTAATAGGAGTGAATATGATGAATCCCCATTGTGGTTGCTTGCATGATGTATTTATGCCTTAATTTCAGTATTGTTTTGGGTCATTATTAGAAAATTTTGTTATATATTGATGTTACTTAAGACATATATGAAAGAAAGATTCTTAGTCATGTTAATGTTGCTTTATGGTTGTGTATTGAGATATATTCATTTGGCAACTTGTGACTTTTCTTTTATTTATTTATTTATTTATTTATTTATTTATTTATTTATTTATTTATTTATTTATTTATTTTGGTTTTTGGGCCACACCTGGCAGTACTCAGGGGTTACTCCTGGCTGTCTGCTCAGAAATAGCTCCTGGCAGGCACGGGGGACCATATGGGACACCGGGATTCGAACCAACCACCTTTGGTCCTGGCATCAAACCTATTTTTTTGGGTATGGCCATGTTCACAGGCTCTGAATCAGGAGCTTCTTGCCACCCACAACTTGGCTATGTGCTGAGCAGCTCTGTTTTAAGAAAGGCCTGTAAGGGGCTTCAACCAGACCCTTGCTGGTGTTGGCACCTGCCCCTTTAAGAGTGCACCTTTGTCCCTGCTGGTTTCTAGTGGTTCTGTGTAAGAAAAGGCCCCCCAGATTCTAGACACTAATTAACTTTGTCTTTCAGGAGACTAGAGTAAGAACTCGAAGCTCCTGGCAGTAAAGGCAGCTTATTTTTTTTGTAGTGTTTTAAGAGTTTTATAGTTTTTATATATGTAGTTTTTAATTTTAGGGGGGGTTTGAGTCACATCCGGCAGCGCTCAGGGGTTACTCCTGGATCTATGTTCAGAAATCACTCCTGGCTGGCTCAGGGGACCATATGGGATGCGGGGATTTGAACCACCGACCTTCTGCATGCAAGGCAAATGCTTTACCTCCATGCTATCTTTCCGGCCCCTGTAGTTTTTAATTTATTGATTCTTTTTTTTTTTTTTTTTTTTTTTTTGGTTTTTGGGCCACACCTGGTGATGTTCAGCAGTTACTCCTGTCTATGCGCTCAGAAATTGCTCCTGGCTTGGGGGACCATATGGAACTCTGGGGATCAAACTGCAGTCCGTCCTAGTCAGCTGTATGTAAGGCAAATGCCCTACCACTGTGCCACCGCTCCGGTCCCTGATTCATAATTGTTTATATGTTTTGGGGCTAACCCCTCCCTGTGCTCTCTCTCATTCTCTCTCCTTTCTGTCTCTCTCCCTCGCTCCCTATGCTATTCTTTTATATTGGGTATTGAATAAATCTGTGGATGATGAAATATAGGTAATATTGACTTCAGTCTTCAGTGTTATGCCTTGAAGTAAGTGAAGGAAAAGAAGGAAGAAACTTTCTTCCTTCCCCTTTCTGGGAAGTTTTCTGAGCCCTTGGTCTCCTTGGTCTATGAGTCTCATCTGAGTGCTGAACTGGTGTTGATCAATGTAGAAGTGAAGACAGAATATTACTTGCCTCAGTCTCTACAGCAGATCTCTGGATCCCAAAGCCTCACACGTGTGGGACAAATGCTAAACCCTTGAGAATCATCCTGCCTCAAACAGCTAAATTTGGGGAATAGGCTGGCCATGCTTGAAGGTGCTCAGGGTTGGTTTATGGTTATGTCTGGGGAAAAGTTGGGCTCTGAAAACTGCTCTGACCCAAACTGTGTTGTCTCCTCTTTCTCCTGAGGACCTCTCTACTCTGTTTCTCTAGCTCTCTCTCACTCTCTCTCTGACTCTCGCTCTTTGTGGTTCCAACCCAAAGTCTGGTTTCACTCTAGGAGCTGCAACGACAGTGGCACCCATGGTCACGGAAGGATATTGGCCTTTGACCAGCCCGACCATTAGGCTGCAGAGGCCCAGCAGGCTCGAGGCTCTCACCAGTATCATCAGGGCTAAAGCTTGGCTTTGAAGGCATCTGTGACAGGAATCATGAGCACAGGTTTAAGATGGAAACATCACAGAGAATTTCATGTTCAGTTACTGGGAGTCCCCGAATCATGGCTGTTAAAAGTCCTCCCCTTGAAGGCTTTGTCATGTTGTAGGTGGTGTGGTGGCTTTGCCAACAGTATTTACACAATTGCCACATGTGACTTCAGTGAAAAGGTGACAGTGTACAGCTGGGATGGTCCACACTGGCCTGCCTGAGTGTCAGCACCTTACCCCGGCTTAGGAGGGACATGTGGAGGGAGGGGAGGCCAGTGTGGATTAATGATGAGCACCTATGTCCAACAGCAGCTGGGTATGACCCAAACAAAAACAAAAAGAATGTGGAGTGTGGGCCAGAGCCATAGCACAGTGGATAGGTCACTTGCCGGCATGCAGTTAGCTGGGTTTGATCTCTGGTGCTCATATGGTCCCCCAAGTCCATCAGGAGTGATCCCTGAGTGCAGCTGAGGGTGGCTCCCCCACCCCGCCCCACAAAAAAGAGTGAATATTGGGAGCAGCAGAGGTATATCCTTAGGTTAAGGCTTTGTCTTGAAACAAACTCATCTGCATCCCCAGCATCACAGGGTGTGACCCAAAGACCCATTCGGTCTCCTGCAGGGGGAGACCAGATTTGGACCCCAACACTGTACAGCCTTTTAAGCATTGCTGGAAACATCCCCCCAATTGCAGACCCAGGAGTAGCCTCTAAGCACTGCCAGGCAGGGCCCCTAGAACCTGAGCCTCACCACGACCTAGCCCCTTTCCTTTCCGTCAGCCCTTATGTTGCAGTCACTGCTGCCAGGGAGAAAAACGGGGACCAGAGAGATAGCATAGAGGTAAGGCATTTGCCTTGCATGCAGAAGGTCAGTGGTTTGAATCCTGGCATCCCATATGGTCCCCCGAGCCTGCCAGGAGCGATTTCTGAGCATAGAGCCAGGAGTAACCCCTTGTTGGCTACCGTGACTGACTCAGTGGTTACTTTTGCAAAACTCCCTGCCATTTTTTCAGTGCTAAGTGCTGTTTGCTATAAGCCCATATACCAACAGGAAAAAGGCAACCTTCAAGTAATAAGTAACTTCTCAGCCTAGGGGAGGAAGACACTGCCTGATACCATGGAGCCAAGTCTCCCCTTAACTTACATTCCTGAGTTAAAAGCTAAATGCAACAAAGCTTGCCCCACCATAAACCTTCTGAGAGTTCCGGGAAAGTGGTCTGCAAACCCTACTTTAGGGTCATAGGGCAATTCCTTGAAAACTGCTGACTTAGGAATGATTGTAAAATTGTCACTGCTTCTCCCTCCCTTCTGGAAGATAATTTACTGCCTTTGTCTCATGGCTTTCGCGCCAAAATGTATGATTGACATCACTTTTTTCCTGCCCCCTTCTCCTTCTCTATATAAGAGATGCTGGACCCTAATAAAGTCACCTTAGACCGGTCTAATCGCCTAAGGTCATTATTACTAACCTCTCTTAGATTTTTTACAGGTGTGGTTGTCCTTCTAGCCCAGCTAAATAAAGGTGCGGTCGTCCGAGAGCCTCTCAGCCGATTCCCGCTGGCCGGGCCCCTCCGGGGGGCTTGCAGGACCCCGCAACCCCTGAGCGCCCTCCCCCTCTGCCCAAAGAAAAGAAAGGGGAGCAAGGGCTCAAAATCAGAGACAGAGCTTCAGTCCATCTGATCTCTGAGCCCTGTGAGTGATAGTGACAGGATCACCTGGACTGAGGTCAGCTCTGTAGGATCATATGACAGATTAAAGGGCTGGCTCAGGCCGGAGAGATAGCATGGAGGTAAGGTGTTCGCCTTTTATGCAGAAGGACAGTGGTTCAAATCCCAGCATCCCATATGGTCTCCTGAGCCTGGCCAGTGTGCTAAAGCAAGGGTTGGAGAGATAGTACAGTGGGGCAGTCACTTGCCCTGCACACTGCAGACCTGGATTCTATGCCCGGCACTTCATACAGTCCCCTGAGCTTTGTCCCAGAGCACACAGCTAGCAATGAGCCCTGAGCAGCTGCTGGGTGTCCCTGGTACCCCCAAATCAAAAAATTTTCAGATGTCAACTTAGATTTGATGTATGGATGAAAGTTTCATTTTTTTTAATGGCTGTAGCAGAGCGAGAAGGTGTTTGCTTTGTACCCTGGTTCCATCCCTCATTCCTTCATCCCCGAGCCTGCCAGGAGTGATTCCTGAGCGCAGAGCCAGGAGCCAGGTTTGTTTGTCAAACCTGTTTGACACTCAGGGGTTACTCCTGGCTATGTGCTCAGAAATTGCCTTGACTTGGGGGGGAAATATATGGGACGCCAGGGGATCGAACCTAGGCTAACACTTGCAAGGCAGACCTCTAGCGCCACCTCTCCAGCCCCTACCAACCTACTTCTAAGGTGGTTTGATTCTAAATGGAAATGTACAAGCAGAAGCAGATATGTATAAACGTGTACTTGTGATGTTGGATTGTGGCTCAGTGGTGAGCTTATTTTGTTTCTGGCATATATTTAAAATGGAATGTAAGTTTAGGAAATTTGAAAATGGTTTCAGTTGTTATTATCTCTAAAAAATTTCGGTTCTATTTTGTGAAAATGCCCCACATGCCATATTTCCAACCCCGGTGAGTGGGTCTGAAGCAGTATCATCTTGTGAAATAATAAACCAAGACAGTCATCAGGGAGAAAAAGATAGTCAGGTGGCTCTCGCTTCATGCTTTCCAGGCCTGCCAAACCTAAACCTCTCTTTATTGACCAGCACAAATTCAAGCTGGATGAGAAGGGCTGAGTGATAGACAAAATAGTCCGGTTAAGGCTGGAGAGATGGAGGTAGGGCATTTGCTTTGCATGCAGAAGGATGGTGGTTCTAATCCCGGCATCCCATACGGTCCCTCGAGCCTGTCAGGAGCAATTTCTTAGTGTAGAGTCAGGAGGAATCCCTGATCACTGCTGGGTGTGACCCCCAAACAAAATGAAAACAAAACCAAAATACCATTTCATCTAGAAGTGCTTGATACATAAGAAACATAAGGTATACATGGAGGTGCTTCCAACCCTCAGGGGTCCTCAAACTTTTTAAACAGGGGGCCAGTTCACTGTCCTTTAGACCATTGGAGGGTCTGACTATAGGAAAAACAAAACTTATGAATGAATTCTTATGCACACTGCATATATCTTATTTTGCAATGAAGAAACAAAACAGATACAAATACAATATGTGGCCCGCGGGCCATAGTTTGAGGACCACTGCTAGGGGATCCCTGGTTCCACTCTTTGGGATTTTCTCCCAACTTGGCCAGAGGTTCACTGCTAAGACTAGAAGATGTGCTGTTGCTCAGAACCTGTACTGGAAGGGACTACCATTGCCACACAAGGGTGTTGGACTAGCAATGCTAGATATATTGTGAGGGAATAATAATGCCAGAGATATCTGCAACATAGTCAAGGTTCTATTAACTTTGAAATGACTCTATTTCGGGGCCGGAGAGATAGCATGGAGGTAAGGCATTTGCCTTTCATGCAGAAGGTCATCGGTTCGAATCCCGGCATCCCATATGGTCCCCCGTGCCTGCCAGGAGCAATTTCTGAGCATGAAGCCAGGAGTAACCCCTGAGCACTGCCGGGTGTGACCCAAAAACCACAAAAAAAAAAAAAAAAAAAAAAAGAAATGACTCTATTTCTAAATGTGCACTTCTGATAATGGGAGTTATTTAAGGAAATATTTGTTATGGGTTTTTTTTCTATAGAAACTGATACTGGGGCCAGAAAGATAACATGGAGGTAGAGCGTTTGCCTTGCATGCAGAAGGACGGTGGTTCAAATCCTGGCATCCCATATAGTTCCTTAAGCCTGCCAGGAGCGATTTCTGAATATAGAGCCAGGAGTAAACCCTCAGTGCTGCCGGGTGTGACCCAAAAACCAAAAACCAAGAAAAAAAAAAAGAAAGAAACTGGTATTATTTGTTGTACTGGTGAAGGGGGGAATGTACTTTTTTATAACTAAAACCCAACCACAAACATGTTAACCATGGCACTTAAATAAACATTTAAATACATATATATATAAATATTAATTATTATACATGTATATATTTTTTTGGTTTTGGGGTTACACCTGGTGGTCCTCAGGGGTTACTCTTTGATCTCTGTTCAGAAATCACTCCTGGCAGGCACAGGGGACCCTATGGATGCCGGTATTCGAATCACCTTCCATCCTGGATTGGCTGCATGCAAGGCAAATGCCCTACCACTGCACTATCTCTCCAGTCCTAGTTTTTGGTTTTTGGGCCACACCCAGTTACGCTCAGGGGTTACTCCTAGGCATGCGCTCAGAAATTGCTCCTGGCTTGGGGGACCATATGGGACTGGGGGGGGGGTCGAACTGCAGTCCATCCTAGGCTACAGTGCAGAAAGCAGATGCCTGAACGCTTGCGCCATTGCTCTGGCTCCTAATTAATATATATTTTAATAAAATTTATACATTAAAAAAGAAACATATTACGTCCTAGGCTAGAGCACGCAAAGCAGATAGATGCCTTACGGTTTGCACCACCGTTCTGGCCCCTAATTCTTATATATTTTTTAAAAGTTTATACATTAAATATTGATATTATTGACCCTATTTCCTAGGACATTTGATAGATCACATAATTTATGATGTTCACTGTATAAAAATCTTCAGTTATATTCTTTAACTGGAAAAATCAGCCATTTTAGACATACTTTTCAGATGAAAAGGCTATTGAGTGTATATAAATAGATGAAAATTCCCAAGTATTTAAGGGTAACTTTTTATTTTCTTATTTTGTTCTTATTTTCAGATACATGTTATAAAACCAGTTTTACCAAAGCTGAACAATCTGTTTGAATATGCAGTGTCAGAGGATAATGGTAATAATTACTTTAATTTTGATATTTTTAAAATATTTTCAGTTCCCCTTTCTTGATTTGTAACTTGTTTATTTTATAGAATTTTGAGGGGATATGAAAGCCTTGAGAAGAAGTTATAAACCTGTTGCCGATAAGAAGTACCTTTTGTTTTTTTTTGTGGTTTTTGGGTCACACCCGGCAGTGCTCAGGGGTTTTTCCTGGCTCCGTGCTCAGAAATTGCTCCTGGCATGCACGGGGGACCATATGGGACGCCGGGATTCGAACCGATGACCTTCTGCATGAAAGGTAAATGCCTTACCTCCATGCTATCTCTCCGGCCCCAAGAAGTACCTTTTAACATTTAATATATGTAGCGTTTGGAGTGATAGTTTTTTCTCACATATGTCCACTTATCTATATCTTTAAATGGTTTTTGAAGATAACATTTTGAATGGCTACAGAGTTTTCTTTAATACTTTATAGGTATGATTACTTTGATAAACTGTTTATCATGAAAGATTAAAAAAGTTGTAGAAGAATTATATTATTCAACCATACCCGTGATTGACTCGTAGCCAGCCTGTTTTGAGATGGAGCTTCCTCTCTAGCAGATAATTTTAGCGTAGTCCTAAACAGACAGCATTTCCTCTAATTATTTTAGCATCTATCCTTAAGGGGCACGGATTTTGGTACTATTCAAGTGATGGTTTAGAGAAGTGTTTTAACTGCTTTCTATTTTTTTTTACTGTTTTTTTTCTTGTTTTTGTTTTTTTTGGGTCACACTCGGCAGCGCTCAGGGGTTACTCCTGGCTCTGTGCTCAGAAATTGCTGCTGGCAGGCACAAGGGACCATATAGGATGCCGGATTCGAACCACCTTCCATCCAGGGTTTACTGCATGCAAGGCAAACACCCTACCATTGTACTATCTCTCTGGCCTCATTTTTTAATGTTACTTTTGATGTTATTCTGTTTCTTGGACTTTGTAGGAGAAAATTCCAATATATGAATTTTTTTACTCATTTTTATTTTTGGCTTTGGGCAAAATACCTGGTAGTGTTCCCAGGTTATTTCTGGCTCTGCTCTCAGGAATTATTCTTGGTGAACTCGGGACCATATGTTGTGCAGGGAATCAAAACTGGGTTGACTATATGCAAGGCAAATACCCTACTCACTGTACCATCACTCTGGCCCCCATCAAGATATAATTTATAATAAGGAAGGGCTTGGGCTGAAGAGATAGCACAGCAGTAGTAGGGCGTTTGCCTTACATGGGGCCGGCCTGGGATGGACCTGTGCAAGTTCGATTCCTGGCATCAAATATGGTTCCCCATGCCTGCCAAGAGTGATTTCTGAGTGCAGAGCCAGGAGTATCCCTTGAGTGTCGCCTAGTACGGCCCAAAATGCCAAAACAAACAAACAAAAATAATAAAGGGCTTAAAGTCAGGAATCAGTATTTTATTATAAGACTTTTAGGATAAATAAAATGATGCCTTCTAACACTACTTTATGAAATTAAGTTTAAATCAGTGTCATGACTATAGTAGCATGTTCATATGAATGATAAAACAATATAGTAGCATATCTAGTAGCATATTTACACATGAGAATTGACCTACAGAAGTGAGTTTTAGTGTTTTTCTAGATAATTATGCTTTAAAATTTTGACACCTTAGGAACTGAGGCTTATTCAGCTGGTTGCTGTAGTTATTTTTGTTACATTAAAGATATTTTACAGATCATAAGAATCTATAGTTCTACCTGGGGCAAGAATTTAATTAAATCCTCTTGTGACTTTGCTTTTGCATATACTTTTAAAACTGATTCTCTTAGTAGATTTTGCCCCCAATTCTTTTTTAAAATAAATTATCTTTATTTAAACACCGTGATTACAAATATGATTGTAGTTGTATGATTACAGTCATGTAAGGAACACCCCGCTTCACCAGTGCAAGATTCCCACCACCAATTTCCCAGATCTACCTCCTCCCCACCCCACCCACACCTGTACTCAAGATAGGCTTTCTATTACCTTCATTCATTCACATTGTTATGGTAGTTTTCAGTGTAGTTATTTCTCTAACTGCACTCATCACTCTATGTGGTGAGCTTCATGTCATGAGCTGCACCTACATGGGAAGATGGGGGGAAATAAGGGTTGGGACTGAGGCATTAAAAGATTGGAAATGAGCTTTGTAGGGCAGTATCAAGGTCACACTACAAGATGAATATTGTGCTTATATAAACTATATGCCTATAATACTAACAATAGGAGACCAAGGAGAAAAAATTTCCAGTAACTGTCCCATCATAAACCAGTGCTAGAATGCTCCACCCTCCTCCCAAAGCGCATTCCCAGTAGTGTAGAGAGAGGTAGAAGGGAAGTCTGATGATCCCTATAGAGTCCACCTGGACTGGCGCCCAGGGAAGGCCTGGATTCCAAGGGAGAGAGAGGGGGATGGCTGGGGGCTTGCCAATTATCCCAGCACTCCTCAGGCTAGGGAGAAGGCCTCTGGCATGGGGCCTCCCCAAACCACATACCTGTCAAGAGCTGGCCTCCAGAATCAAAGGGGTAACCAGAAGCCAGATATCTGCCTGCCCTCCTCCCCATGTACCTCCCACCTGGAGTACGAAGGGAGGGGGGAAGCATGAGGACCCTTAAGAGTCCACCTGAACCCACTTCTGGCCATCTGAGCTGGCACACCCAAGGAAGGCCTGGAGTCAGGGGAAAAAGACAAGGAAGTCTGGGGGCCTGCCAAGCTTCCTAGCACTCCCCAGACTAGGGAGAAGGCCTCCAGTATGGGGACTCCCCAAAGCCCATTCCCAGCAAGAGCTGGCCTCCAGAATCAAAGGGGAAACCGGAAGCCAGATATCTGCCTGCCCTCCTCCCCATGCACCTCCGGAGGGAGGGGAGAAGTCTAAGGACCCCTAAGAGTCCACCTGAACCCACTTCTGGCCATCTGAGCTGGCACCCAGGGAAGGCCTGGAGTCAGGGGAGAAAGAGGGGGACGGCAGGGGGCCTGCCAAGCTTCCAGCACTTCCAAGGCTTGGGAGAAAGCCTCCGGCATGGTTGCCCTCAATTCTTAGCAAACCAAATATTGTAAGATTTTGAAAAGAAACTGCCATTGCTAAAGATTTGAGTAAGTATATTTCTACATATTATAATTACAATAAATGAACGACAAATCTCTCCCTAATTCAAATGTTACGGGTTATTCATAGAGTGTCAGGAATTAAAAATGCTGACTCTTTCTAATAGAAATGAAAGGGCATTCAAAAGACTTAATCTCAAAAGGATATAGTTCTTATTCTTAGTGAGGGGAGGGATAGGTTTGGACCAAATCTGGCAGTGCTAGAGTGTGCTCTGGGCTCGGGCCATTCCCAGTGACACTTGGGACTGCAGTGCTGGGGATCAGCTCAGCCTAGGTTTCCATTCAGCACTTTGAGCAGTGTTTTACCATATTTACTTGATATCTCTAATGTACAATATATGCTAAGAACCAGGCTTCAAATGATGAGGCATATACTACTTTGCTTTGAGGCCACACCCAGTGATATACAGGGTTCCTTTTGGCTCTGTACTTAGCAATCACTCTTTGCTGGTAGACCATTTGTTGGGCTGGAGATCTAATCTCGTTTGGCAGCCTTCTAGACAAGTGCACCATCTCATTGACCTTTCTTTTTGTATGCTTTCTATGGAAAAAGTCTTGATTCTAAGTTTATAAGGGCAACTAATAGGCAGCTGAAATGGAGTCTATAGTGAAAGGGGTCATCCTGAGAGCAGGGCTTCTTAAACTTTTTCCACTTGACCCCTCTTCTACCTGAGAAATACAACATGGATTCATGCAGCCAGAACTACCTTGGATTCATGACAGTGTTTGTTTTTTGAGTTTGTGGTTATCGCACTTTTGGAAAAACATTGCCACCATTTTTGCAACCCCACTATTAGTCAGGGAAGGAGTTAGGGAATATCTGCTTTAGGGAACTGAGAAATCAGAAGATAGGATCTCAGAAGGGGACATCATGGTGAGATAGAGGATCAAAAGGACCTGTGTGGCACAGAAGAATCCTACCAGAGTAGGATATTTTCTAGGAGAATTCATTCAAGGGTTTTAAGTAGAGCAGTGAGGGTTTGAGATTTCTGTGTGAAAAATATAATGAAGTAGAGTGAGAGAAGAATCTGCTTAAATCATTCAAGATTTCAACCTGTGGGGCTGCTAGGGTGTTTGCCTTGTGT
This sequence comes from Suncus etruscus, assembly GCF_024139225.1. Classification (NCBI taxonomy): domain Eukaryota; kingdom Metazoa; phylum Chordata; class Mammalia; order Eulipotyphla; family Soricidae; genus Suncus; species Suncus etruscus. The sequence goes on from NC_064862.1 coordinate 19,667,363, forward strand.
GTGGCTGATGCAGGTTCCCTGAATATATTAAGAGTGGTTCTTGAGCACAGAGCCAGGAATAACTGCTGAGAACAGCTGGGTGTGCTTTAAAAAAACAAAACTAAAACAAACAAAAAGAGATTTCAACCTACAGGAATTTAATTTATTTAACTTTTAAGTTTCCCCCTTCCCCAGATAATTTATGTAATTTTTGTATTTATAGCACTTGCTTGTGGCAGGCTTGGGAGACTGTCTGTCTGTCTGTCTGTCTGTCTGTCTGTCTGTATGTATGTTTGCAGAGTATTGAACCTGGGTTGCCAGTTGGAAGGCAGATGCATTACCTGCTATACTATCTGACATCATGCTGTGGTCTTTCTTAATAAAACTCTGAATATGAAATACTGAAAACCAATAATATCTTGCTCATTTAATAATCAGATATCTTTAATGTGATTAAAAACAAACTTTTGTAATGTAAGAATGTTATTTTTGTGTTTTTGACAATAAAGTCTCCACGAAGCAATATAATGTAAGAATAAGCTGCCCACATTGCATGTTTATTTCCATAGGATGTTGGCTATTTCACTCATCCTGGCTTATGTGTATTTATAAAAGAATGTTTGAAAGTGAAAATAAAATCCTGACCAAAGAAGGCGTTATCCATTTTCTGGAGCTGTATGAAAAAAAAGTGCTTCCATTTTCACAAGAGTTTTCTGAGGTAAAAACAGCCTTTTCTTTTCCTTCCTTTATAAAAAGATAAACTGTAAAGGAATTTATTGTATAATATATAATTTAAAATGATTGAATAGATTTTCATACTACAAAAGCACTTTCTCTGTACCACACTGTCATATTTAAAAAAAGCATTACTGAAATGTGGTTTGTCAATAAGCTAACTGAATCTTAAAGTTCTTTCTGATACTGGTATCAGTATTATAAACAATATAAGAAAAGACTATTAAAAGTGTGGTGCAGAAGCTTGTTAAAAGAACTGTTTCCTTAATCTCTAAATTTATTCTCCAGACCAATAGCTGTCTGTGGTTTTACTTTCATAGTGCCAGATGTGTCACGTGATTAGACAGTACTTTTTCATTCAATTAGAGGTGACCTGAGTAAACCATCTTAATTGTCTTCTATTGTGCTCTGTTGCACAGAATTTTCTACATTTTTCTACCTTTCTTGTATTTCCTGTAGGCTTCAACTTCTAGTAATATTTTTGGCTCAGTTTTCTTCTAGGCATAGGAGCTTAAATTTTTCTCACATATATATACTTGTGACTGTTTTGATTTTCTATATTCTTTCTTTGTTTTTGTTTTTTTTTTGTTTGTTTGCTTTTTTTTTTTTTTTTGGTTTTGAGGCCATACCTGGTGACACTCAGGGATTACTCCTGTTTATGCACTCAGAAATCGCTCCTGGCTTGGGGAGCCATATGGGATTCCAGGGGATGGAACCGTGGTCCGTCCTAGGCTAGCACGGTCAAGGCAGATGCTTTATCATTTGCACCACTTTCCTGGCCCCTCTTTTGGTTCATTCTTTTTTTTTTTTTTTTTTTTTGTGGTTTTTGGGTCACACCCGGCAGTGCTCAGGGGTTATTTCTGGCTCCAGGCTCAGAAATTGCTCCTGGCAGGCACAGGGGACCATATGGGGCGCCGGGATTCGAACCGATGACCTCCTGCATGAAAGGCAAACGCCTTACCTCCATGCTATCTCTCTGGCCCCAGGTTCATTCTTGACTCAATATGAACCTCTTCTTTGAATCCTGTAAATTTTTAATTTTTATCAGATGAGAAAATTATGGTCATTTTAGTGGAATTAAGTTTCTTCCCAAAACTTGAATTAGCTTATTGTGTAAGAGGTTAGTTTTACTTATAATTCTTCTGCATCTCTGTGTAGGATGTATTGTTAGGGCCGTGACTTTTCAGTTTTACATACAGCTTAATAGCATATACATATATTTCTTTTTTTTTAGTTTATTATTGGACCCTTAGTGGATGCCCTTTCTGGAAGCTCATTATATAGCAGGTAAGTGGAGGTTATATTATTAAAAACCATGTTATATAAATATAATGTCTATGATATGTGAGCAAATTTCATATGCTTGGTATATAATAATATGTTGTTTAATAGATATTAAATTTTCCTTTATGGAGTTTTTTCTATGCTTAACTTTTGAAATATACATTACTTTATTTAAAGACCATAAATCACATAATTGATCATAATACATTTGGTTCCAGGTAAATAAGAGTGAAATTAATAAAAATAAATAAATAAAGAAAGAAAGAAATGCAACAAAAAACAAAAGAATAGTATGGTAGCAAGAAACTTTGAAATATTATTGTATCTCTCCCTCTATAATATCCCAAATAGTTACTGTGCCTATGCAGGGGGAAAAAGAAAAAAAAAGCTCAAAATAATCATTTTTATCCACATATATATATTTATTGATTGATTGATTTGTTTTGACTTCTTTATTTTGGTGTAGATATTGAAGGTGATGTCTCCAATTTTCTTTTATTTATTTATTTTTTTTGGGGGGGGGGTCAGACCCGGCAGTGCTCAACGGTTACTCCTGACTCCGTGCTCAGAGATCAGAGAGATCAGTCCTGGCGGGCATGGGGGACCATATGGGATGCCGGCATTTGAACCATTGACCTTCTACATGAAAGGCAAATTCCTTACCTCCATGCTATCTCTCTGGCCCCTATTTTATTTTATTTTATTCTGATCTTTTTTTTTGTTTTTTTTTTTTTTGTTTTTTTTTTTTTTGTTTTTTTTTTTGTCTTTGGGCCACACCCGGTGGTGCTCAGGGGTTACTCCTGGCTGTCTGCTCAGAAATAGCTCCTGGCAGGCACGTGGGACCATATGGGACACCGGGATTCGAACCAACCACTTTAGGTCCTGGATCGGCTGCTTGCAAGGCAAACACCGCTGTGCTATCTCTCCGGGCTCCTCATCTTTCTCTTTCTTTTTGCACTCTGGCATGGTTTGATATCAGGACTGAGACTATTGTGTGGTGCTTGTCTTTATTGCTGTAGTGCTCACTGGATATTTAATTTGATATTTCTTTCTGTATTGTTGTGGTGTTTCAATTACCTTTTTCATGTCCTCTCTCAAACTGAGGTTGAAAGCCTCTAGAAGGACTCTGCCTATTTTCAGCTTATTTGATTTTTATTTATTTTTTTTTACCCCATTCTATTGCTTTTCTTTCCTTCCAACAAAACCATATAACTCAAATTATCTAGCTCCGCCTCTCAAATAGAGGGGGAAACAAGGGAGGGTACCAGGACCAAACAGATAGATGATCACTAATAGTTAGCTAGACAAAGAGGGGACCACCTACTCTAGTAGCCCCGGGGAGTGATGATGGGGGATATGGGTTGCAGGAAGGGAACGGGGATGGGGGGAGGGCAAATTTGGTGATGGGTATTCCCCTGATTCAATATTAACATGTACCTAAAATACTACTGTGAAAGATATGTAAGCCAATATGATAAAAATAAAAATTAAGGGGGCCGGGCGGTGGCGCTAAAGGTAAGGTGCCTGCCTTGCCTGCGCTAGCCTTGAACGGACCGCGGTTCGATCCCCCGGTGTCCCATATGGTCCCCCAAACCAGGAGCGACTTCTGAGCTCATAGCCAGGAGTAACCCCTGAGTGTTACCGGGTGTGGCCCAAAAACCAAAAAAAAAAAAAAAAAAAAAAAAAAAAATTAAAAAAATAGAAGTCTCAAAAATTATTGTATCTCACATTAAATTATTGTCAAAAAGTTTAATAATCTCCTGTTGCTAATTAATCATTCTGTTACTTCTCTTTCTGAACATTAAGTGGCTTTAGAAACATCCACATTGGTGTCCAATTTTATGTGTTCCTTTGGGGTTGACAGTCATATAAAAAATTAGAATTGTGTGGCAGCATTTGTGGTCATGTCGTCCAGAATTCTAAGCACTAATTCTGATACTGCAGCTATTATGGACTACCAGGTTTTCTAGAAGTATGAGAAGATGGGGGTGGATTTAGCATGAGGGAGAGGGTACTACACTCACTCAAAAAAGTCCTGTTGATGGGGCCGGAGAGGTGGCACTAGACGTAAGGCATCTGCCTTGCAAGCGCTAGCCTAGAATGGACCGTGGTTCAATCCCCCAGCATCCCATATGGTTCCCCCAGGCCACGGAGGATTTCTGAGCGCATAAACAGGAGTATCTCCCTGAGAGTCAAATGGGTATGCCCCCCAAAAAACAAAAGGAGTCCTGGTGATATAATTCCAAATACTGGCATACCTAGAGTTGCAGTCAAATTGGTGTCGGTAGAGGACCATTAGAGGAGTGATGAAGCAGAATCATTGGCAAAGTGGTGATTTGGGGTGGTAGGTGTAGCAGATGTGGCTTTGGTGGAGTGGGACCTTGGCCTGCCTGTTTCTCCTGAGATTGCCAGCTCTCAGATGCATGGCTGGTGTACTTATCATTTTCATGGTTTGGTATACATCTCTTTAGAGAACAGAGTGAATCTGTGTAGCTGGCTGAATGCAGACATGGTGACTGCATTGACTGCATTTGTGGGTGTGGTTTTGGCTGCCTAAGGGTGGTACCCACACTTAACCCCCCAAAAAGTCCTAGTGATATCAAGTCTAAATACTGGCATACCTGGAGTTTGGTCAGATTAGTGTTTGCAGAGAGCTATAGAAGTGGTGAAGCATGGCTATAGATGAAGTGGTGATTGTGGATATTGGGTGCAGCAGACTGTTCATTAACTTTATAACAGGGTTCATTTTAAAAAAGCTTTCTATCTTGTAGTGTTATAAATAACAGGTTTTATTTCAAAGTCCTGAGGAAGGGAAGGGAGAAAGTAAGAAAGGGAAAGGGTAAACTGCTCAAGGGCAAGTGGAGGCTTCTCCGAAGGTGGTGAGAATCTCAGTGTAAGATTTTAGTCCCATGACCTCTGCCATAGCCTCTCTTCCTCCTTTAACTGAAGTCTGTTAGTTAACTGTGAACTGCCTCCTTGGGGCAGTTGGACCAAGCCTATATAAGTCCCAGGAGAAGAGTTCTGAATAGAGCCTGCCTGCTGATCTGGGGGAGCCTGCTGAATTGGGTGCCCAAAAGGCCTGGCAGGCCTGTCCACCTGCCAGCCTGATGCCATAGTGAATCAAGTCCAGAGAGACCCTGCAGGCTTCCTGTTTGACTGACTTTGTGCTTAACTGTGCTCTTCTGTTGCTGTTGTTCCTGTGTCCCAGATTTGTGTGGTGTCTTTTGGCTTTCTCTGGCTCTCTGTGTGTCTCTTGCTCCAGACTCTCATTAAATGCTTAAATGTGGATAACCCTGACACAGTCCCTTGTACTTAGGGGTTGCTTAGCCCAACATTTGTTGGTACTTCCTGGAAACATGAGAATGAAGATATGAATTATCAGGATTTGTAGGACACATCAAAAGTGGTGGTAAGAGGAAAATTTTTTTTAAATATGGAATGCTTCATGAATTTCTGTGTCATCCTTGTGCAGGGGTTATGCTAATATTCTCTGTATCATTCCAATTTTAGTATATGTTCTGCTGAAGCAAGCAAGGTAAGAGGAAAACTTATAACTTTGCAGGTATTCATCAGGAGAGAACAAGGGGCTACATAAATAACTTAATGGTACAGTTTAGGAAATTGGAAAATGACCAACAAGGGAGCCAAAAGAGGCAGGAGGAAGGAAATAAAACTTTTAGAGTAGAAACTACTAAACTGAAAAATACATAAGACATAATTCAAAAGATCAATGAGATCCAAGAGGAACACAGGCAGCTGAGCTTTCCAGATTCTGACTGAAGGTAGGAGTGAATCAGTCCATAGCTCTTTGACTCCTACCTGCCTTGGCTACAGAAGACTTTTTTTGAGGGCAACACCTGAAGCTGCTTTGTGATCCCTGGGTCCATCCATGAGAAACACAGAGGGGAAAAAAAAAAGCGCACTTCGCTCCGTGGCCACACACTTCTTATATAATACGAATCCCATTACAATACACAGAATCACAGTTAAAGGGTGACAATGAGGAAACTACAAAGGACAACTGCATGCACGGAGTATGAGGATGGCAGCTCTGATGAGCTAAAAAATGCCAACCATCTGGTTGACCTCTCGGAAAGGGAGTTTAGAGTGGAGATATGGAAGATGTTCATGGAACTCAAAGGGAGCATAGATCGATCTGAACAGACCACAAATATGGAAATCAGAAAACTCCAAACTGAAATAATGGGACTGAAAAATGCTGTAGAGTTAATGCAAAACTCTTTGGAAAACCTCTTCAGTAGAGTAATAGCAGCTGAAGACAGAATTAGTCAGCTGGAAGATGAGAGGCATAATAACTCCATACAACAGAAGAGATTGGAAAAGAATCTCAAAGCAAATAAACAAACAATGGAAAAAATACTCAAAAAATTTGAACAGATAGCAATAGAAATGTTCAATAAATTCAACAGAAATAACATAAGAATCATTGGAGTCCCAGACACACAGGAGGAGAATCCCCAGAAAGAATCAACAATCAAGGACATCATTACAGAGAAACTCCCAGAAATAATGACTGTATGCAACCAAATCCTGCATGCCTGAAGAGTACCAGCTCAAAGAGACCCAAAGAAAAACACCCCAAGACACATCCTAGTCACCATGACAAATCCCACAGATAGGGATAAGATACTGAAAGCAGCAAGATCGAAAAGGGAAATTACATTCAAAGGAGCATCCTTAAGATTTACGACAGACATGTCACAGAAATTCTCAAGGCTAGAAGACAGGGATATTGTGACAAGACTGAATGAAATGGAGGCTACACCTAGAATAATGTATCCAGCCCGACTTACGTTCAGGTTTGAAGGAAGTATACATAGCTTCATGGATAAACAACAGCTCAGAAATTTTACAGATACAAAACCAGTCTTAAAGGAGACAATGAAAGGCCTACTTTAAGACAAGATAAACCAACAGACGCACCTATTTTATAAATAAATATGGCATTAGGGGCCGGTGAGGTGTCGCTAGAGGTAAGGTGTCTGCCTTGCAAGTGCTAGCCAAGGAAGGACCGAGGTTCCATCCCCCGGCATCCCATATAGTCCCCCCAAGTCAGGGGCAATTTCTGAGCGCTTAGCCAGGAGTAACCCCTGAGCATCAAATAGGTGTGGCCCGAAAAACCAAAAATAAATAAATAAATGAATAAATAAATATGGCAGTAACTCACATGATAATCATCTCTCTCGATGTCAATGGATTAAATGGACCAATTAAGGGACACAGAGTGGCGAAATGGATCAAAAAGATGAATCCAACCTTCTGCTGCCTACAAGAAACACACTGAATAGTTAGAACAAACATAGACTCAAAAATCAATGGCTGGAGGAAAATCATCCAAGCAAACAACACCCTTAAAAAAGTTGGGGTGAAGAAAAAAAAAGGGGCCGGAGAGATAGCATAGAGGTAAGGCATTTATCTTTTATACAGAAGGTTGGTGGTTTGAATCCTGGCATCCTATATGGTCCCCTGTGCCTGCCAGGGGCGATTTCTGAGCATAGAGCCAGGAGTAACCCCTGAGTGTTGTCGGGTGTTACCCAAAAACCAAAAAAAAAAAAGAAATAAATAAAGAAAAGAAAGAAAAGAAAGAAAATAAACAAAAGAAAGAAAAGAAAGAAAAGAAAGAAAGAAAGAAAGAAAGAAAGAAAGAAAGAAAGAAAGAAAGAAAGAAAGAAAGAAAGAAAGAAAGAAAGAAAGAAAGAAAGAAAGAAAGAAAGAAAGAAAGAAAGAAAAAGAAAAGCTGGGTAGGCCATATTAATATCTGAGAATACAAACTTTAGACTCAGAAAAGTTGTAAGGGACAAAGATGGACACTATGTACTAATCAAGGGACATGTACAACAGGAAGAAATCTCAATACTAAATATATACGCACCTAATGAGAGATCAGCAAGATACCTAATACAATTATTGACAAATTTGAAAGAGAATATCAGTAATAACACAATAATTGTGGGAGACCTCAACACACCCTGTCAACACTTGATAGGTCAACCAGACTGAAACCCAACAAAAATATATTAGACCAGAGAAGAGAAATGGAAGAAAGAGGCCTAGTATATATATATATATATATATATATATATATATATATATATATATATATATATATATATATACTATATACTATATACTAGTATATATAGCACTTTCTTCAAGGGGTCTATATATATATATATATATATATATATATATATATAGGACACTCCATTCTCAGAAACCTGGATACACATTCTCCTCCAGTGCATATGGCTCATTCTCCAGGATAGACCACATGCTGGTACATAAAACATATCTCCATAAAATTAAGAGGATAGAAATTTTGCAGGCTACCTTTGCTGACCATAAAGCTCTGAAATTAGATGTGAACTACAAAGGCACACAGAAGAAAAACTTTAACAACTGGAAACTAAATAGCCTGCTACCGAACAACCAGTGGGTCCGAGATGAAATCAAAGAGGAAATTAAAACTTTCCTGGAAACAAATGTCAGTGAAGACACAAATTATCAGAATCTATGGGACACAGCAAAAGCAGTACTGAAAGGAAAATTTATAGCTTTGCAAGCACACATTGGGAAGGAAGAAAGAGCATACCTAAATAGCCTAATGATGCAGCTCATAAAACTAGAAAATGATCAACAAAAGGAACCAAACAAAGGAAGACAGAAGGAAATAACAAAGCTTAGAGCAGAAATCAATGAAGTGGAAACCCCAAAAACAATCTGAAAGATCAACAAAAGCAGAAGTTGGTTTTTTGAAAAAATAAACAAGATTGATAGACTATTGGCAAAACTCACAAAGGGAGAGAGAAACTTGATAACCCATATTAGAAACGAAAATGGGGAGATCATTACAGATATTGCAGAGATTCAAAGGGTAATCAGAGATTACTTTGAGAAACTTTATGCCACGAAACATGAGAACTTGGAAGAAAGATAAATTTTTGAACACTTATAATCTTCCATGGTTGAACAAGGAGGATGTAACATATCTAAACACTCCGTCACTATTGAGGTAATTAAAATGGTAATCAAATGTCTCCCCAAAAAGGAAAGCCCGGGCCCAGATGGATTTACTAATGAATTCTTTCAAACTTTTCAAGAGGAGCTACTACCAATTCGGACCAGGCTTTTTCATGAAATTGAAAAAACGGGGGGAGCTGGGAGTCTAGCAGGAGGGGGTTTGGCAGGCCCCCGCCATGCCAGAGGCCTTCTTAACCAGGCCTAGTGGGGGTGCGGGACTTGGGTAACCCCAGCACCCCTCTACCACCTTGCTCCAGATCTCCAGGGCTTCCCCCGGCCACATGCCTGGGCAAGCCGGTGAGTTGGGCCCCTTGGTGGAGCTTGAAGGTACCCTAGGCTTTCCCCCATTATCCATTCAGCTCCTTAGGGAGGGTCTGGGTGGGGCTCTGAACTCCTGGCCTCCCAGCTTCTTGAAGGATCTCTCCTTCCTGGGAGCCAGGAGTCTAGCAGGAGGGGGTTTGACTTCATTCCAGCTGTGGAGCACTTTCTTCAAGGGGTCTGGGATTCGAATCTCACTAGTATTTCACTAGTCTCCACACAGAGGTCTCATTCAAGCATTTGGGCTGGTTGGAGATTCAGATAGTGTTTTTCTGAATATACATTATCAAGGCTCTCCTATTTTTCTGCTTGTAAGACAAGGGTGTTTTCAGGTATACAAGTCAATAGAATGTGTCTATCAATATGTACAGAGATGAAAGTACCATGCCTCAATTTAAAAAAAATTTTTTTTTGTTTTGTTTTTGGGTCATACCCGACAGTGCTCAGGGGTTACTCCTGGCTCTACGCTCAGAAATCGCTTTTGGCAGGCTCGGGGGACCATATGGGATGCCGGGATTTGAACCACTGTCCTTCAGAGTCTAAGGCAAACACCCTACAGCTTCATTATCTTTCCGGCCCCAATTTTTAAAAATATTTTTCTTTAAGTTATATAATTGGAGGTGCCAGAGCGGTAGTACAGTGGGTAGGGTGTTTGCCTTATATGTGGCTGACCCTTTACCAACCCAAGTTTGGTCCCTGGCATCCCATATAGTTCCCAAGCCTACCAGGAGCAATTTTTGAGCGTAAAGTAGTAATTTCTCAAGAACTTCAAACATTTCAACACTTGAAGATGACTTCAGAACCATTCTGTTGATATTCACTGAACTGAAGAGAGAAACAATCTCAGAAGACTTTTGAAGCAGAAAGAGAGGAGAGGAGAGGAAGAAGGAAGGAAGGAAGGAAGGAAGGGACGGAGGGAGGGAGGAAGGAAGAGAGGAAGGGAGGAAGGAAGGAAGGAAGGTAAGAATGGAAGGAAAAGAGAAAGAAATAAATAAGGAAGGAAGGAAGAAAAAGAGAAAGAAAGAAAGGAAGGAAGGAAAAGAGAAGGAAAGAAAGAAAAAAAGGAAGGAAGAAAGGAAGGATGAAAGAAAGAAAGGAAGGAAGAAAGAAAAAAAACCAAAAGAATTTGATCTCCTGGTGCTTACTACTACAGGCTGTATTCTTTTCACTTTTTACTGATGGTATAGATTGAGGAGCACAGTAAACCCACCCTGTGTCCACCTCAATTCATGCCCTTAGCATGGTCTGTATTTTATATGGGGAATGGGTATATACAAGAGAAATACATTAAAAATCATTTGATTTTTAAATTTTTTAATTTTATTTAAAAAAATTTTTGGAATGAATGAGTTAAAGAAGGTAGCAACAGATCTAAGAGCAGAATGGCAGAAGCCAAAAATTAAATCAGTGATCTCAAAGAAAAAGTATATCACATCATCAATAAAGAAGAGACAAAGAGAAACACATTTTTAGAATGAAGAAAATTTCAATTCTTAGTGGATAATAGCAGGAGAAACACCTTCTAATAATACAAAATCCAGAATGAGAGGGAAGAAAAAGGGGAAAAATAGCTGGTGGGAGAGCTGATAGCTGATAGTCTGAAAAGCTAGGCTTGTGCAAGATTCAGAAGACCCAAAGGCTTTGAAAAAATAAACATAACAACACCAAGACATGTTGTAATCAAAAGTGGAATAATAAATAGACTGATAGTGGCAAGAGAGATGAAATGCATCAAATACAGCAGAAACATAAAAATGATATCAGAGTTTACAAATGATACTCTCTAGGTAAGAGAATTAAATGAAATAGTCAAAGTACTATAAAGAAATTCATTGATCTTGCAAGGTTTTCACTCAAGGTTTGAGAGTGATAAAAGCATGTTCAGACAATGGCTAAAGCTACTTGATATACCAAAACCAGCTTTGAAAGAATACTGAATGATCACTAAAAACCAAAGGTCAGACGAAAAAGATAAAGGCACTTGCCGTACAGGTGGATGATCCCCCTTACTAGGATCCCTGGCACCCAGAAGGCCCACTTAATATAATCGAGTGATGCCTGAACCCAGAGCTAGGAATAAGCCCAGAGCACTACAGAGCTTGACCTTCTCCTCTACCCCCGAAAAAGAGAAAGAAAACAATTTCTCAAAAAAAAAAAAAAAAATAAGAGAAGAACTTCCCTAGAACTTTTCTGTGGCTAGTGATTCTGCACTTTGTCATCTATCACCAAAACCAAAAGATTTCCTTTGAACAGATAAATGAACACCTGAACTCGCTTCATCACTTAGTACAATAGCCAAAATGTGGGGGAAATCCCAACTGTTCAGTAACAGATGAATAAAGCTCTAGTATGCTGTAGTATAATATATATGTATATCTCCACTGCACCTATATATGTGCATATAGCAGTATATACTAGATATACATATTTGAAGTAAGACTATGGCGGTATAAGCAAAAATGAAATCTTGCTATTCAGTGCAACATAGAGTCAACTGGAGATGGTCACATTAAGCCATCTAAGTCAGAGGGAGGCAGGTAGTCTGACTCATCTGAATACAGAGGATCAAACTTGGACAAGCACGTGTTCTTTTATTTGAAAACCGAGATGACCAAGCAGTGTGGGAGAAGTTGAGGGTAATGAAGATGTAGAGTACGGGAAGTGGTATTCAGTAGGAAATAAGCCCCCTGGGGTGCTGAAGGAGGGGGTGGGGTAAGGAGGGAGGGGTTGAGTTGGAAACACCTGGGCTGAAGGAAAGCTTTCACCCAGGAGGAGGTGATACTGAAAGGTATCCAAGAGCGATGTATGGAACCCCTCATCTACAGTACTCCAAAACAGTGCAAAACTTGATAAATATTATATATAAGCACCCCTTGGGGCCAGAGCGATAGCACAATGGGTAGGAAATTTGCCTATGGATGGTTGTCATCCCATATGGTCCCAAACCTGCCAAGAGTAATTTCTGAGTGCAGAGCCAGAAGTAACCCCTGAGCACTGCTGGGTGTGGCCCCAACCCTCCCCTAGTAACTTAAGAACAGAGTTGTTGACTCAGGCATTTTGATGGTGAAATGTGCCATAAATATAAAAAATATTAACTATTATAACTGTCTCGTGTAACCTAATAATTTCTTTCTTTCTTTTTTTTTTTTTTTGGCCCACACCCGGTGATGCTCAGGGGTTACTTCTGGCTATGTGCTCAGAAGTCGTTCCTGGCTTGGGGGACCATATGGGACGCCGGGGGATCAAACTGTGGTCCGTCCGAGGCTAGCACTGGCAAGGCAGACAGACACCTTACCTCTAGCGCCACTGCACCGGGTCCAGTAACCTAATAATTTCAAATGGAAAAACATTTAAAGAAACCTGTGAAGATACCTGTTTGACTAGCACATTATAATTCTATTCAATTCTAGCCTCTTTTACTTTGGATTTCTTCTTTACTCTTCCTTATGAAGATATTTCCAAACTCAACCCTAGGAAAATTTCTAATGAATTTTCTCTCAGTGACTCCAGATATAATTACAGAATTCAAGTGATGTTTGGTGATTTCATTGATATGAAGCCTACTAAATTTTCCTTTGTTTTCTCACCCCCCCCCCCCCAAAAAGGAAAGACTGGGAAACCTCTTCCTCAGCTGGTGGATTTGCTTCTATGCTCAGCATCAGATTTGTATGTTATTTGTCTGCACACCATGGTGTCTTAAAAGTAAGGAAAGGAAGGAGGATCCAGGACCTATGGTTACTAGGCTTACCTGAGGAAGAAGGAGCATGGAGTGTCCATTGTGATGCATCTGGGAATAGAACTAGCTGAGAGTTCTATTCCTGCTGAGGGCTTTAGTTTTCCATTTGGATTGTGATCTGTTGATCAACTCCTGAGCCTTGAACCTATCTGAAGCCTCCTCACTGCCTAAAAGACTTAATTACTTAGTACCTTCCCTGAATTCTCCTTTCCCAGTTGTCCTTCCCCGTCCATTCTCCCTCCCCTTCCCCCTTCCCTCCCTTTCCTCCCTCCTCTTCTCCCATCCCCCCAAATCCTTCCCCTTATTTGCTGATCTCCCGGACTAGGCTTTATGGTGAGTTTATGGCTCATTCTGTTGTGGGGGTTCCTCTGGAAAACTGTGAGTACACACCTAGTACTGTACTTTCCCCTAATGCTGAGTTCCTGGATGGGAGCTCGGTATTCATTGTGATTCCCACCACCAATGCCCCCCCTCTTCCTCCAGCCCTGCCTGTATGGAGACAGGCATTCTACTTCTCACACTCATTAACATAGTCATACTAGTTGTTAGTGTAGTTATTTCCCTAACAGCTTTCACCACTCTTTGTGGTGAGCTTCAAATTGTGAGCCAATCCTTCCGGCCCTCCCAGCCCAAACTCTATTGTCTCTGGGCCTTATTACAGTAATGTCTTTAATTTTTCTTAAAACCCATAGATGAGTGATACTATTCTGTGTCTATCTTCCTCCCTCTGACTTATTACATTCAGCATAATGGATTCCATGTACATCCATGGATAGGAAAATTTCATGACTTCATCTTTCCTGATGGCTGCATAGGTGTATATTGTACCACATATATTGCACTGTGTATATGTACCACAGTTTCTTTAGCCATTCTTCTGTTGAAGGGCATCTTGGTTGTTTCCAGAGTCTGGCTATTGTAAATAGCGCTGCAATATAGGTGTGAGGAAGGAAATCATTAAGGACTGGTATGTCTCCTGAAGAATTGGCCCTAATCCTATAAAAGTGACTACTTTTGTTTAGTATTTTTCTCATTTGACACCATTTATCTCCTTTCCTTCTCTTCATTATTATTACTGTAATGGTCAGGGGTCATATATGTGGTGGAGATAGATGCTCTACTTTTTTCTTAGTGGTGCTAATTGAGAACCACACATTTGGTTGCTGGGGGAACACACTTGGCCAAGATCCCCAGTCCCACTATTTTAGTTGTGGTGCTTACACCAGTTCCAGCGGTAGTGCTGGCTAGGGGATACTGCTATGCTCTTATACATAAATGTTACTTGGTGGAGTAGCATTATCAGATGTGTTGCTCGCAGACACCTGATTATTCTACACCAATAGAACACATTCTGTGAAGGCATAAGGACACCAGACAGCATATTCCCAACGTCTCTGTTAAAAAACTGTGCATGGCATCAACATCAAACACAGCCTCATATTTGCAAGGCAGACATATTAAGATACTGAACAAAGCCCAAATCACATATTTTAAGGATAATTTATTTCACCAACTAAAAAACTCAAGGGGGGTAATCAGAGAGATAGGATAGAGGATAAGGTGCTTGCTTTGCACATGGTTAAACCAAGTTCAACCCTTGGAAGTGCATTGGTACACAGCGACATTGAATCAGGGGTATTCTCACCACCAATGTTGTCCTCCATCTACCCCTGTTCCCAGCATGTATCTCAAGTCCTCCTCCTTTACCCCGCAAGCTACTATCTTTCTTGTTTTTTCCTTTCTTTGTTTTTTTTCGTATTCTTTTGTTTTTTAGGTCACACTCAGCAGTGCTCTTGGAGTTGTAGTTGGCTCTACACTCAGAAATCACTCCAGGCAGGCTAGGGGGACCATGTGGGAAGCTGAGATTCCAATCATCAATCTTCTGCTTGCAGGCAACCACCCTACTTCCATACTATGTCTAGGCCCCATGCCAACATATCTTTCTATAGGCAGGAGCCCACCCCACGGCTTCTGTGCTTGGCTCCAGGCCCAGTGATGGTCGGTGAGGTGAATATTCTGGGTCCCTTGGCACCATTGATGGAGGAGCCCAAAAATACAGGCCACCAACACCAATCCCCTCGAATGTGTCAGACACCCTGGCATGGAGCTTGCAGTTAAGAACATCCTGGTCCAGGGGGCTGGAGAGATAGCATGGAGGTAAGGCGTTTGCCTTTCGTGCAGAAGGACGGTGGTTCAAATCCAGGTATCCCATATAACCCCCTGAGCCTGCCAGGGTCGATTTCTGAGCATGGAGCCAGGAGTAACCCCTGAGCGCTGCCGGGTGTGACCCAAAAACAAAACAAAATAAAGTATATCCTGGTAGGTAAGTTGATCTCTGGGGTCATTGTTCCTATCATCTCTTCTATTGGTCACAGACTGAAGAAGAGTCACAAGGTCATTGAGTGCCCGGTGTTGGTTGATGGAGAGAGGAGTACCTTTGCAGCTCCTCAGCTGCAATGAACCCTAGAGTAGGAATGGGAAGGTGCTGTGCAGATTATGAAGCATTCCTCTGCAGGAGTGAATGTACCACAGTGAGAAGCCATCAAGGTCGATGTCAACACCCAGATCGATGTCCAGCAATGGATCTTTTGGAACCTAGAGGGAGAAGCACTGTCACTTTAGGGATAGCTTGAGGGAGCCAGACTCTGGACCCTATTCCCTAATGGCTATAGGCAGCAATGTCTGCTCCCGAGCATACACTGCTTGAGCCTACTGCAAGCGACAGGCAGCTGACCAAACACCAGCGTGTCTTTCTATCTGAAGGATCCCACCACGCCGGGAAGCACATCACCAGCACCACCAGGTGATGCCGAGTCAGTAGAGTGGCTCCTGGCTGAGGATAGGCCTTTGGGTAAGTTGATCTCTGGAGCCAGGATTCATAGCACCTCTTCCGTTGGTCACGGCCTGAGGAAGAGTCAGGTGTTTGTCCGTGCCTGGCTGGCAATGTCTGATGATGTGCGTTGATGAAGAGAGGAATATCTTGGCAGCTGCTCAGCTGCAGTGAACCCTAGAGAGGGAAAGGGCAGATGTCCTGAAGAGCACAAAGATTCCCTCTGTGGGAGCGCATCTCCCACAGTGAGAGGCCTCCTTGGGCAACACCCACATCCAGGCCGGAGCAGTGGAGCTTCTGGTCTTTCGAGGAACAGGCCCATGTTGAGCACAGTCTTCCCCCTGGGGACCGCTCGAGGGAGGCAGCCCCAGCAGCCCAGACAATGTGGTGCAGTCCTTTGTCAGGGCCAGGTAGAGTTGTTTCTGGCCCAGTTGGAAAATTGTAATGTTTCTGTCAGCCACCCAGCATTTTCCAGGCATTCCAGGATCAGCCCTGAGTAAAGAGGCTTGGGAAAGCAAGCACAGAGGTGGTTTGAGAAGGCGTTGCACCCCTGAATCAGTGTTCCCTAGAGAGGCATGGCTATGCACGGCAGAGCCTCGGATGGTGCTCCTTGGAGTTCATTGGGAATAAAGCCAGAAAAAAGGTGGCCTACCTGTCTGCCGCTCTTTCACAGACTTTCCATATGGGGGCCAATGGCATTCCTGGAGACAGAGAGCACTACGTTTCTTGCCTTAGCGTTTCCCAACCACGTTCTCTACCTTCAGAAAAGAGTTGGGGACCAAATGGACAGACTTGTTTGTTCCATTCTCCCTGGGCTGAAATGCAACGATGACCATGATGTTTTCTGTCTCTCTTGTGGGCAACTGAGCAGGACCAAAGAATGGGGTGGGGGATTGGGGTCTTAGGGTAGAGTAGAAAAGGAAAACAGCTTTTGTTGGCTGGCTGCAGGAAAGCATGCCCAGGTCCCTGTCGGACAGTCCCTGTGTTTGATACTCTTAGGGGATCGCCGGCTCACCCGGGAAGAAAAAGCGGCCATCCTTGATGACTTGCTCCAGTCCCTGCTTCCTCTCCCACTGGCCACAGCGGAACAAAATCAGGTTATTCATTCACCCAGCAGGAACAACTTGTCTCCTCTCTTGTTTAATGGGAGGATCCGTAATTGTCCTCTACTTGCCGTTGCCCTGAGACAAACATGTCTCCCACCATGAGTGTCTGCACCTCCTCTCTCCCCAGGATCTGCCCTTATGGCCAGAGTCCTGAAGGAAGCTGAAAGCGAGCAACGTACACTGTGTGCCTTGTGGCATCACACCACTGTTCGGTAACCCTCGTCCATGCCTCTATCCTGGTCCAAATGAGCTCTCCACACCCTGGGCCAGCTCTCTGGGCACAAGCCTTTGACACTAGGTTGCAGCATCCAAGGAGGATGATGCCTCTCCATTCTCCTGGGTGTTCCCTCTCCCTGAGGCCTCACCAGTGACTTTCTCAACCACCTGTGTGTCCCCTGGGGAGAAAGGTCCTTGCGCATTGGGGCGGCGAGGCGGGTACCACCCTCCCAGGTCATGGCGAGAACATGGGTTCTCTGGGGAGCTGTTCTGAATTGACGTCTCCCATGACGTGATGTGCCCGCAGTTCCACGCTCCCATACAGGCTTTGCTGCGGGTTCATGGCCACGAGAAGGGAGGCACCTGCCTACATAACATGGGCAGGATATCTGGTTAGAGCAGACAGGCCAGGGGGTGTCAAGGCGTGAGATGTGAGAGAAAATGCAGGTTTCATCAGAGCCAGGCAGGATGGTTCGGGCAGCGGAAGACTTGAGCCCGGACTGTGGCCAACCTCCCCATCGCCCCCCACGCACCCACCATAAAAGGAGTCCATAGACACCAAAGCCAGACTCTGGGCCCTATCCCCGATTAGTTGCAGGCAGCAATGTCTGCTCTCGAGCATACACTGCTTTGGCCTACTGCAAGCGACAGGCAGCTGGCCAAACACCAACGTGTCTTTCTATCTGAAGGATCCCACCACGCCGGGAAGCACATCACCAGCACTACCGGGTGATGCCGGGTCACTAGAGTGGCTCCCGGCTGAGGATAGGCCTTTGGGTAAGTTGATCTCTGGAGCCAGGATTCATAGCACCTCTTCCGTTGGTCACGGACTGAGGAAGAGTTAGGTGTTTGTCCGTGCCTGGCTGGCAATGTCTGATGATGTGCGTTGATGAAGAGAAGAATATCTTGGCAGCTGCTCAGCTGCAGTGAACTCTAGAGAGGGAAAGGGCAGATGTCCTGAAGAGCACAAAGTTTCCCTCTGTGGGAGCGCATCTCCCACAGTGAGAGGCCTCCTTGGGTAACACCCACATCCAGGCCGGAGCAGTGGAGCTTCTGGTTTTTTGAGGAACAGGCCCATGTTAAGCACAGTCTTCCCCCTGGGGACCGCTCGAGGGAGGCAGCCCCAGCAGCCCAGACAATGTGGTGCAGTCCTTTGTCAGGGCCAGATAGAGTTGTTTCTGGCCCAGTTGGAAAATTGTAATGTTTCTGTCAGCCACCCAGCATTTTCCAGGCATTCCAGGATCAGCCCTGAGTAAAGAGGCTTGGGAAAGCAAGCACAGAGGTGGTTTGGTGCAGCCCACCAGAGACCCCGACCCACGGGAGAGGCTGGAGACCACAACAGTTATTCACGAGTCACAAAGAGGATTCTGGCCTAAAAGAGAAGAGGGGCTGGGAAATAAAGAGACTCAAGACGAAAGGTTCCGATCAAGAGTCTGTTTATTGTGGGGAAAGGTAGACCTTATATAGTCAGGCCAAACAAAGAGAAAGGGGGCAAGACATTCTTGGAATAACGGTAACTTTCCATAGGCACATCTTGTTTTTTCAAAATTAGCAAGGTTATACATCATGAGGCTGGCATTCATCAATCATGAGGCCCACATTGTGTTAGAGCAACAAAGTATAAGATCTAATCTCTGCTTAGGCCCACCAGCCCCTATCTTTATGGGAACATCTTGGTGTCTGTGGTCGACTCCCCTAGTTCTGAGGTATGCAGTAACTCCCCTTTACTTTAGGTCCAAGGGCAAAGGCCACATCTGTTAGCTGCTCAGGCTGGCAGCTCCTGCTAATTGTCACGTAGGCATTTTTGCTCAGACTTTCAGAGACTCCATTTTGATTTTAGTAAAAAGGGCTTTAGTTATGCCAAACAGTCTCCAACAGTTTGGGAAGGCGTTGCACCCCTGAATCAGTGTTCCCTAGAGAGGCATGGCTATGCACGGCAGAGCCTCGGATGGTGCTCCTTGGAGTTCATTGGGAATAAAGCCAGAAAAAGGTGGCCTACCTGTCTGCCGCTCTTTCACAGACTTTCCATATGGGGGCCAATGACATTCCTGGAGACAGAGCACTACGTTTCTTGCCTTAGCGTTTCCCAACCACGTTCTCTACCTTCAGAAAAGAGTTGGGGACCAAATGGACAGACTTGTTTGTTCCATTCTCCCTGGGCTGAAATGCAACGATGACCATGATGTTTTCTGTCTCTCTTGTGGGCAACTGAGCAGGACCAAAGAATGGGGTGGGGGATTGGGGTCTTAGGGTAGAGTAGAAAAGGAAAACAGCTTTCATTGGCTGGCTGCAGGAAAGCGTGCCCAGGTCCCTGTCGGACAGTCCCTGTGTTTGATACTCTTAGGGGATCGCCAGCTAACCCGGGAAGAGAAAGAGGCCATCCTGGATGACTTGCTACAGTCCCTGCCTCCCCTCCCACTGGCCACAGTGGATCAAAATCAGGTTATTCATTCACCCAGCAGGAACAACTTGTCTTCTCCCTTGTTTAATGGGAGGATCCGTAATTGTCCTCTACTTGCCGTTGCCCTGAGACAAACATGTCTCCCACCATGAGTGTCTGCACCTCCTCTCTCCCCAGGATCTGCCCTTATGGCCAGAGTCCCAAAGGAAGCTGAAAGTCAGAAAAAGCTCCCCATACACTTTGTGCCATCTGGCATCACACCACTGTTCTGCAACACTAGTTCATGCCTCTATTCTGGTCCAAATGAGCTCAGCACACCCTGGGCTAGTTCTCTGGGCACAATTCTTTGAAACTAGGTTGCAGCATCCAAGGAGGATGATGCCTCTCCATCCTCCTGGGTGTTCCCTCTCCTGGGGCCTCCAGCAGTGATTTTCTCAACAACCTGTGTGTCCCCTGGGGAGAAAGGTCCTTGTGCCTTGGGGCGCTGAGATGGGCACCACCCTCCCAGGGCACGGCCAGGACATGGGTTCCTGGGATCCTTACTTTTCTTTTTTTTTTTTTTTTTTTTGGTTTTTGGGCCACACCCGGCGGTGCTCAGGGGTTATCCTGGCTGTCTGCTCAGAAATAGCTCCTGGCAAGCACGGGGGACCATATGGGACACCAGGATTCGAACCAACCACCTTAGGTTCTGGATGGGCTGCTTGCAAGGCAAACGCCGCTATGCTATCTCTCCGGGCTCCCTTTCTAAATTGACGTCTCCCATGTGTGACTGTGCTGCAGTTCCACACTCCCATGCAGGCTTCTCTGTGCGTTCATAGCCATGAGAAGGGAGGCACCTGCCTACGTAACATGGGCAGGATGTCTGGTTAGAGTAGACAGGCCAGGGGTCAGGCGGTGTCAAGGCATGTGATGTGCGGGCGAACGCAGGTTTCACCAGAGCCAGGCAGGATGGTTCTGGCAGGGGAAGTCTTGTTGCCAGACTATGGCCAGTCCTTTCCAGCTACCGCCCCATCACCCACCGAAAAAGGAGCGATTTTGTAAATATACACTGAAAAGAGATTACCAGTGAAGCTGGTAGGCCAGAAGTTCAGGGCCCCACCCAGGCCCTCCCTAAGGAGCTGAATGGATAATGGGGGAAAGCCTAGGGTACCTTCAAGCTCCGCCAAGGGACCCAACTCACCAGCTTGCCCAGGCATGTGGCCCGGGGAAGCCCTGGAGATCTGGAGCAAGGCAGCAGAGGGGTGCTGGGGTTACCCAAGTCCTGCACCCTCCCTAGGCCTGGTTAAGAAGGCCTCCAGCATGGCGGAGGCCATTCATGCGATTCTTAGGAAGATATTTTTGCTGCTATGTGTCATCCTCTGAATAGTAGACTCTTTGCCCTATTCTCGAATGGCTGCAATCACCAGTCTCTCCCCTCTATGTTAAACTGCCTTTTCCTACTGCAAGGGATAGATGTGTCACCTAATGCCAACATGTCTGTATCTGTAGGAGCCCATCTTGCCACCTCTTTCTGGATCCAGAGTTAATCTTCGTGTGAGATTGATGAAATTTTTACGGAGATATTTTTGCTGCTGTGTGTCATCCTCTGAATAGTATGTTACAATATACATCTTGGCCGGGAATGCTTTGTAGAAGGAGGAGGCTTTGCGGCTGTTGCGCTGAGGCTTTCCTGAAGAACCCTTTCTCTTTCCAGGGAGCCAGTGTCCCCACCGAGTCAACGTTGGGGTGGCATCCCCCGGGCCTGCAAGCTGCTCCGAAAATCTGGGAGCCCATGAGCAGCTGTGGAGCATTGACTGATAACTACATGGCCTCCTTGAAACAGCGCATCACCTGCCACACGTGCGTCACTTTCCAGGCCGGAGCCCAAGCAGGGCCCAGGTCCAAAGGCTTCCCCAAATACCTGAGCAAGCTCCAGAGCCTGTTGAGCCAGGTGCACGCTGAGGACCTGAACATTGTTCCCCACCAGGCCTCGCCTTGAATGAAGTTGCCTCAGACGTTGCCTCACTGCTGCCTGTCACCTACATGCACATCCACGAGTCAGAGGGCTTCAGCCTGGGCGTGTTCCTCAAGAGCGGCACCTCCATCCCCCTGGTAATGTACTACATGCTCTATGGCAAGGTGCGCATCAGCTGTCTGGATGGTAATTTCGATCATGGATCCTGCAGCCCTCTGAGTCTGTCTCCTTTCCCCCCAATATCCCCAGTGACAGGAGCTGCCGTACATGGACCTCATGACCCTGAGCCTGGCATGGTCATCACCCAAGTTGGACCTGAAGCGGAGCTTGTGGCAACAGCCCAGAAATAGCCTGTTCTACTAACACAGGTTACACCTAAGTGGGGTGCAGCAGGATCTCTGTCTGGAGGTGCTGGTTATCCTGCACCCCTTATCTCAACATCCTCTGTGCAGAAGACCTTGATGCCCACCACAGCCTCCAGTGTCACTCAGACTGTCCAGGGGGGCGTTGCTCCTTAAGTTCCACCCAAAGTAGTCCAGGTGAGCCCCAGCATCCTCCAATGATGGACCTCAGGCCTAGTGGATATCTGAGGACATTGGTGTGGCCCCTGCCCAGAACAAAGTCCCCCCTTCAATGAAGACTCCTACAGCTCCCAGAGTGTTTATCAGAACTTCCAGCACTGGCAGCGCTAGAAGCCCCTGGCCCGAATGTACCTTCCTCAGATTCCAGACACTGAAGCCCTTGCCTGCTTTCTCATGTGAATCCTTTGGAGCCACAGGCTCATGGGAGCTTTTCAGAAGGGGACATAGAGGAAGCCCTAGGAAAGTTCTCTGGGACGGCAGGAGGAAGGACTAGAACGGAGTCCACAGGACTCCACACGCACAGGAGTCACTCTCCAGGTTATAATAGCCTTCAGGGCTGTGTCCACACTGACCAGTTCTGTTAGTCCAGCCTCACAATCCACATGTCCTCAGAAATGCCATCAGATAACTTCTAGACTCAGTACCCCATAGAGACGGAGGTATACCCAAAACACTCACTTGGGGGCTGGTGTAATAGAGCAGAAGTAGGGCATTTGCCTTGCACACAGCTGATCCAGGCCGGATCTCGGTTTGATCCCTGGCATCCCATATAGTCCCGCAGGCCAGAAGCGATTTCTGAGCACATAGCCAGGAGCAACCCTGAGTGTCACCGGGTGTGGTTCAAAACCAAACCAAAACAAAACGAAACAAAACCAAAAATACACCACTCAACTCAGTTGCCTCTTCGGGGTCCATGCCAGCCTCTGGAACTGAGGGACCATTTTCAGTTCCTATGACAATGTCAAAGCCACAGATGTGCAGTGGTCAGAGAGGCCCACCTCTGCCTTGGGCTTGGGGGGTTCTCTCAAAGCACCTCTCACAGTTGAGAGTGGCCAGTAGCAGGACAAGTAGGATGGAGTATGGAAGAAAAAGGTCCAATGTGGAGGGTGAATAGGACTGTCAGTGGCCGACTGCACAGGAGTGGAGGCACATGGCTGGGGCAAACACTCACCCTGACTGTAATGCTCCAGCCTGGTGCTGTGCTCTCTGGCCCGCTTAAAGCCCACCTTGACTGTAGAGGAAGGCCTGGAAAGGACCATGTGGGAATGGCTTTGCACAAGCAACTCTGAGTGCATGACCTATTATGACATGGTGGCAAAGTGAATCTGGCCTCGGGCTCAGGCTGCAGAGTTTGGGTTGGCTGCAAACCTGGCGTTGATGGGACCTCTCCAAAGAGAGGCTGTGTGGAGTGGGGGCAAGACCACAGGGGCCCTGCAGCCCAGAGAGGCCCTTCCCCGCAGAAGCTTCTCCCTCCTTGGGACCCGAGGCATGTCCATTCCCCAATCTGGAACCCTGACATGACACCCGTGACCTGCCTTGAACTTCCCACAGCATATATATAGTCTCTCACAGGAGCCTATGTCACCCCCGTTCTCAACAGTTCTGGGTTGCTGAGCCATGAGAACCCCAAAGTCCCTTCTCCATTGCCCCTGCCTGCCCTTGGACTCTGTCAGAGTCCATCTAGGCCTATCTCAGAGGGACTGTGCTCCCCCACTCGAGGCTCATGGGGTTTGAGGCAGAAGAGATGCAGGCACCATACTTCCAGTGCAGCAATGGGGAGCAGGGACTATAATCCCCCACCTCTCCAAAGCCTGAGCTTCAGGGGCACCACCCCCAGCTGTGGGCAGGAAACCAGGTAGGTCCCTATACCCACAGGGAAAAGCCACAGATTATGACAAGGACCCTGTGGGTCTATCCCTTCACAGGAGCCTTTGGTCTTCAGAACTTCCCCAGTCCTGGAGTTCACTTGCTACTGGTCTCCTGGTTTCTCCCTGTCCTTCACCCTGTCAGTTCCTCACACACTCCCCTGAGAAGGGGGTAGGAGCCCTGCATACAGTCTATCCCTTCCTCACACTGACGGTCTCCTTACCCCTACCCCAGGCACAGGGTTCAGGGGTCCTGAACAACCTTCAGGAGTCATGTCCCCAACTCTGTCCTCAGTGCTATGTATTTGTGCAGGAATTTGGGTCTCTTACCCCCTCTTGCTGCCTTCCCCTCAGCCTGTGTCCCCAGAAATGCCAGTCCACAGACCCTGGCAGCTCTACCACAAATACACAATGATCAACAGCTCCCCAGGACCCAGGTAACTCCTTAGATTCCCCCCTGAGGCATGCAGGAGAAATCATTAATGAACTGCTAAAGACCCCCTGACCCCGCATTGGAAGAGGCCAGGAAAGAACTAGAGGAGGAGGCCAGGCCTTGGTCTGATCCCAGTGTCCTGAGCTATCTGGATGAGCTGTGCTCCCAGGAGGACTTTGTCCCAGGTGGCTGGGAGGGTAATGGAGGGTGAAGATGGTCCATGATTATGGAATGACTCTGCTTTCTGTGTCTAAGCTGTGTATATATGCTCATGTGTGTCTGTATGACCACTGATACATGTGTGTGTGCATACTTGGGTTCAGTTTCCATGCTTGAGTATGCATGTATTTCCCTGTGTACGTTTTTGGCTCCTTTGCATGTGCTCATGTGTGAGCACCTAAACCTCCACATTCATGTGTTGTGAGCAACCATCCCCGTCCCTGCTCTGTGCCTAAGGATGGGGTGTGTTTGCTCCCTCATCCCTCCTGCTCCCTTTAGTGATCCTCACCCCACTCCCTTCTGCAAGGTGGAGACCATCATTGACCCCGGTTCCTGGATTACCTGCTCTTCCCAGATGCCAAGTTGGGTCTCTCGACCTTGGCAGAGGACTTGGAAGAGGAGGAAGGACTCATCCCCTCACAGATGGGGGGCAGGATGCGACTGCAGGGATAGTTCAGGGAGGGACTCCATTGAACCTCAGAGAGAGTAGGACTTGGACATGGGGGTGAAGGACGGGACCATGGGCCATCAGGAACCTGAGGGGCACCAGCAGAGCTGGGGTTTGTCTATTCCTTAGGTGACATGAGTCACATGGGTCACCTCATCCCCCACATAGCTCATCACTGCACACCGTCATCTCAACTACCACTTTCCCCTCCTTCCCCCCAGCTTGCGGATAAGCAGCTGCAGACCCTGCATGACGAAGCAGTCGGGGAAGGCTCATCTTTAACACCAGATAACCCCCAAGGACTCGAGTTCAGAGGAGACTGGAGCCAACCACGGTGCCCCAACACCCACCCAGGACCACAGGCCAGGGGCCAGCATTGCCACCTGTGTGCCAACAAATCGCTCTGAACACACCCCAAGGCCTGTCTTAGGAGAGGCTTTCTTTTTGGCAACTGAAGCTTTTGACCCCAAAGCCGACCAATATCCCCAGCCTGCTCTCCCTACCCTGAACAGCAAGGCTGACCACATTCTGGGACAGGGCCCTCCTGGCATGATGATGCCTGGATCTAGAGAGGGTTCTAGTGAGGAAGAGGAGCTGACCATCCTGGCCTTCCTCCTGGCTTTTCAGCAAAGCCTGCAGCCTAGAGGCTTGCCTCTGAGTACTGCAGCCAGTACCCTGGCCTCCACAACCCTAGAAGTCCGGCAGGTCTCAGGCCTCCACCTCCCTCAAGAAGGGCCATCCAGATCTCTGGCCCTAATACTGCCTCATCTCAGAAACATCGTGTGGGTAGGGGTCCAGGGTCTGGCCCTGCTAAGCAGACTCCAAGACCTGAGGGGCCCCCAAGGATGTGTGGAGTGTACACTGTTACTTTTGTACCGGACAGCCCCACACGCCCTACATTGAGGAGAAAGTGCTTGTCCTTGAGTCCTGCCTGGCCTCTGGCCCCCGAGAGCCAAGGGGTTGGGAGGGTCTCTGGCCTCACCCTCCTCAGAGAAGGGCCTTCCAGCTCCTTGGCCCTGCTGCTGCTCTATTGAAAAAAACGTTGCATTTGTGTAGGCCCAGAGTCTAGCCCTGCTGAGCAGACCCCTGGATTTGAGGAGACCACCAGAAAGTGGGGGGGGGGTTGACTATGGAGCTAGATGGCCCCACATTTCCTCTAGAGTCTAGACAGAGGATTTCAGTGTGTGGTGGTCCCGAGGAGGATTAAGATTCCTGGAATCCTGTAGAATAGGGGTGTGGGCAACTCCCTCCTCAGCCTCACCTGGGGTCTGGCTGCCCCAAGAGCCTTGGACTGCTCTTCCCGAACCTTAGAGAGGGCTGTTCTGTGTTGTGGTGGAGGGTAGAAGGGAAGGTGTAAATAATAAATTGTTGTATTAGTCATAAAATATAAAGTCCTAGTGTTGGGGCGAGGCCTTTTTCTGCATGGTGCCTTTACCATTCTGCAGGCAGATCTGAATGTTCAGATAAGGGCATAGAAATAATCACAGTCAGTTGAATTTCATCAGAGTCAGCTCAGTTTATACCATGGCCTAACTGCCATGTGCATTTTCTCATGTGGCTTCTATGCTAAGCCTTTTCCATGCAGCTTCTCTGCTGCTTTTCATCTTCTTTGTTTCTTTTTTCTTCTCCCTTCCCACCAGGCAACACCTTATATATATATATATATATATATATATATATATATATATATATAAATATATATATATATATATATATATATATATATCTATATATATATATATATATATATATATATATATATATATATATATTTGGTTTTTGGGCCACACCCGGCGGTGCTCAGAAATAGCTCCTGGCAGGCATGGGGGACCATATGGGACACTGGGATTTGAACCAACCACCTTTGGTCCTGGATCGGCTGCTTGCAAGGCAAATGCTGCTGTGCTATCTCTCCGGGCCCAACACCTTATATTCTTTATTCAAAATACCCCCCATCCCATAAGTGGGTAACATTTATGCCTTCTTTGTTATAAAAAAAAATGAGAAAAGTTATAAAGCTTTTGTTTTCCTGTTCTCCACCAAAGGAGAGAACTCTAATATAACCCAAAGCTTAATTGTGCTCAATTTCTCAAAACAATCAGCCTTTTCCATATCTTCTACATATCATAAACTTTTTTCCTAACTCCTCTGAACATAAACATTAGAACTTTTCTGCAGATACACTTATAGTTTGAACAGTATTTCCAAGGCAGGAAAAAGTTTTCAGTGCAGCCCTGCAGCAGTGCATGGGTGATGGAACTGAGAGTTAGTTAAGCACAAAGGTGCCCAAAGCATCGATTTCTTCTGCAGAGTGAAGGCTGAACCTAAACCTGATTCACCGCCCTGTTATAGAACTGGAACCAGCACACAGCACCCTGCCATGCTGCCACCACTGGCAGCAATCCAGTGCTCTCTGTTGGGCAGCAGTCCTGTCCCAATGCCCTTTCACCTGGGCCAGCCTGCCAGGGCACAGGGAAGTCATATTATCCTGCCATACTATCCCCTCCTCCTGGCCACACAGAATCACATCTGCGAAGGGCTGGGTGACCACTGGGGTCCACCAGGCTGGCTGCATAGCTAGATTCATCCATATACCAGGTTTCCCCCAGCAACGGGGCTCAATCTTGCACCACCAGGCATTATCTAGGCTGGAGCCCAACCTCCAGTCTCAAGTTGAAATATCTGTTCATGTTAGTTCCCAGGCCCTGCTTGACTTGTGCCTGCCTCAAGCAGGTTTGCAGAAACTCTCCATATCTGTCTATGTATAGATAAATTATATTACTTTATTATTTTTAATAGCCCCATAGTTTTCAATGCTTTCTTTGTCCCCTCAGTTCTCAGGTACTTAGGTTGTTTTCATATTTTGGATATTGAGAATAGTACTGCAATGAATGTAAAAATACAGATGTCTTTTACTGTGTTTTTTTCCCCCTACAATATATTTCCCAAATAGTATTGCTGGGTCAAGTAGAAGCTCAATGGTCAGGTATTAAGAGCATTCATTTATTTCCTCAAAAGCTGACCCAATACACATTTCACCAGAAATGAATGAGAGTCCCTTTCTCTCTGTGTCCTCAGCAGCACTGGTAGTTCTTGTTTCTTTTTGATGTGTGTCAATCTCTGTGGTATGAGAATCACATTGTTTAATTGGCATCTCCCTGATGATTAATGATGTGGTGTTGTTTTAGTATATTAATTAAGAGTCCTAGAGTTGGTGTGGGGATGGTGAGGCCTTTCTGGGCTTGACCTGGCTCCTGCAGCCTCTACGGCCTGGCAGGTCTGAGGTTCAGGTGTGAGGGCAGAGAGATTGATAAAGCAGTCAGATGAAGTCCCAGGAGTCAGCCAGCTTTATTTCACAGTCCCTCCTCATATAGCCTCTATACTAAGCCTTTTTCTAGCAGCTACTTCTCTACTCCTTCTGGCTCTCTTAGCCTCTGTCTCCCTTTCAGCTGTTTTTTCCAGGCTTTCTAACTGGCTTCTAGGCTGACTAACTCCCTTTGCTGACGCTACTGCTGCTGAATCTGTTGCTGAATTGCTGATACTAAATTTCTCTGTTGAATCTCGCTGGTGATTCTCACTTCTGCCCCATTTCTTCCTCTAACTCTCCTTAATCACTCTCTCCCTCCAAATCAGCCTCCTTTACCCGCCCATTCCAGGTGTGGGCAGTTCTGATTATTCAGGTGGAATAAATAAGAAGTTGGGAGAGGGGATACTCACAATATGGAGCATTGTTTCATGTACTTTTTGACCAATCTATGTCCTTTTTTGGGGGGGGGGGCACACCCGGCTACGCTCAGGGGTTGCTCTTGACTCTCTGCTCAGAAATCGCTCCTGACAGGCAGGGTGGACCATATGGGATGCCGGGATTTGAACCACCTCTGGTCCTCGGTCGGCCACTTGCAAGGCAAACGCCTTACCACTGTGCTATCTCTCCTGGCCCCCTCTATGTCTTTTTGACGAGATTTCTATTCATCTCCACTACCATTTTTTGATCGGAGTTAATGTTTTATTTCACATGGTTACTTACAACAAAGACACACCACTGAAATAGAACTAATATTGTGAGACGCATCTCCAGGCATAATATAGTTAAATTTTGATAAAGGAGCAAATAAAACTGAAGTGGAGTGAGGAAAGCCTGTTTAACAAGTGGTGCTGGGCAAACTTGTCATCTATGTGCAAGAAAAGGAATCAGACCCCTTTCTAACACCATGCACAAAAGTCAGATCAAAATGAACTCAAGACCTTCATATCAGGCTATGCAGATTTAATTACAATTACTTTGTAATATACTTTTTGAGTCAGGTAACTTGATGCCTTGATTTTACTCTGCTATCAATGCCCCCCAATTACCCCCAATTATTTAAAATCACTTATTTAAAATTGTAGGGAAGCTTTAATTATTTAAACACCATAGTTTATAATCACTCATAATAGAGTTGTTTCTGGCATACAATGTTTTGACACCAGTATCCCACTATCAGTGTAGCATTCCCTCCTCCACCTTTACCCCCAGTTTCTCATTTAACCTGCTAGCCTGCCCCCTGAGCAGGCCCAAAATATCTTATTTTATATTGACTATCTAAGTGTCTGTCATAATGAGGATATTCTGGATCAGTACTCCCTGGCACAGTAGCCACAAGGAGCTCAGAGCACAAAGAATAGGTCAAGAACAATCGCAAGAGAATTTTACATTTCATTCAACTTTGATAAGCTTAAAACAACACAGCTCTTGAGGGGGAAAATGATCTGGTCCCTCAATATTCTGCAACTTCTCATGGCCCCAGGACCTCCAGGATTATGTCTGGACCCGTGACAATGGCCTACAAAGCCCTTCAATGTCTGTGACCCCTGTCCCTAGCCTCAATCTTATCCACCGAGTAGGAGGTCAAAGCGCCTGTGTCTTCACTGTGAATCTTTGCCCCAGCACTGTCCTCTGCCCACTATACTCCTTCCACCTCCAGCTCTCACACAACCACCTCTTCACTCTCTGGACCCCCAAAAGGGTCTTAGTTTCTGTGAAGAAGCCTTCATCCAATTTGTGGGAGCTTTGTGGCCTGGTCTAGGGCTGGTCAAGAGAGATTATGGCCATGTATGTGTACACACCACACCCACCCACCCATCCACCCACACCCAAACACACAATGTTTCACAGGAATTCTGAAGTCTGATATTGGAAGGTGACACCAGGACTTTAGAGTTAGAGACTTGGCAAATCAGAGAGAAAGTCAGGAGTCAGAAAGTCAGAGCACTTAGGAAAGTACAGAGAATGTGGATGTGCTTGTAGTGCTCCCCACATCTTCTCCACAATCTGTGCTTCCTTCATGAAGTAGTTTCTGGCCCTTTTGGTATTTTCCTAAGGAGCAACTGTCTTCTGCCTTCAGACTTGCCGATGAAGGGGTTGTCCTTGGGGAAGTTAGGACCTGAGGTGGCCTCCCTAGGAAGGATGGGGAGGGAAGTACAGGAGACAATGCTCCTGTCAGTCATTAGACACACATCCAAGATGCCTTTACTGCAGGCCTTGGGACTTCAGGATGCTCAGAGGAAAAACTTGGACCAACCATGAGCCTGCAGGATGGCCAGCCTTGGGGCATCCCTTGGAGTTGCCAGTGAGGGGACATGCAGGCATGGGGCCTGGTTGCAAAGAGGAGTTTGGGGGTGGGTGCCAGTGTGGAGGCTGCAGGAAAGGAGCCACTTCCTGTCCAACCTGCCCCTGGTGGCACTGATGCCACACTGTTGCTGCCTCAGGAGGAAGAGCAAAGGGGGAAATTCCATCAATCATAAGAGTTTCAAAGACCATGAAGCCTTCGTGAAGCAGACATGTCAGACCTCCCCATTTCTGGGTTAGTAGTGACCAACTGAATGGGCAAAACCCCCAAGAAAACATGGACTTTATTGCGTCCCTGAATGGTTACCGTCTCTACCTTTATTCAACAAAGAGACTTAGGTCTGGAATCAAGACCACCACTTTGATCTGAGCAACTTTGTGCTCCAGAAAAAAACAAGTTTCTGCACCTCTTTGAGCCTGATTTCTCATCTGTAAAATGGGGTGGTGATAATTCTCTTTTTCTTTTTCAGGAGAGAGCGAGAAATGGGATTCAATGAGCAGCCTTCAGAAAGGGGCTGTGACTGTTGCTGCCCTCCTCTACACCCCCTTTAGCTTCCACTGTGAGGGAAACTGAGGAAAACCTGGGTAATGGACAACAGTTGACAAAGATTTCTGGATGCGGAGGTCCAGACCGGAGCCCCTGCAGCCAGCTAGATTAGTGCAGAACACTATGTTCCTCAAGACCAGCCATGCCAGCTTCCCCTACAACTTAGCTTGTGGAAGAATGTCTTGTTCTTCAAGACCACATTACCTTTGAATTCAACTTAATTTGTTTAAGAAATTGCTTGCTTGCCTGCTTACTTACTAAAATACATATAGACAATGTGGATCCTTTGCTCAAGGCTGAAAGTTGCCAGGAATATCTCAATTCTTAGTTGGAGTGAACAAACTCCTTTCTCTCCCACCACCTTGGCTGCAATATCGATTCTTTATCTATTCCCTACCACCACCACCACATCAGCCCAGGGAGGCGCTGCCTGGTGCACCCAGAGGTCCAGCTCTGCTGCTGTGTGTTCTGGGGTTAAGTGCAAGGAAAGGCTAATACAACCGCAGGAATTAAAAAAAAAAAGTTTTATGCAACCTGGGACAAGTCATTGCTCTTTCTCTGGACCTCAGTTTCTCATCTGTTCAGTAGTAGAGCTGTATCAGAGTGTCCAGTATCCCAAGGGAGTGCTTACCATATGATACACACATGTCCAGAACCCCAGCTGCCAGGAACATTCATGCCCAATTTTACAGGAAAGTGGGCTCAGAGTTGGGAACAGGCCTGCAGCCATGCAGCTGGGAGGAGGGGGTGCCTGGTTTGAATCTTCTCTGCTAGTGGGGTGGTCCCCCTGGGCTGAGGGGTGCCCTCTTTCCCTCCCCAGTTCCTCTCCAGTTTCATCAGGAGAAAATACTTCAGAGGAGATGCCACCTAGATCATTAAGTATAGCATGGAGAGACTGCTAGGGCTGCAGTGCCCCATGAGAAATGACCTGGCCAGTGTGGGGTGTCCCTTGCAGTACTTCTCTGGGCCCACAGCAAGCTGCCTCTGAAATGAGATTCTGTCCCTATAGCACCTGGGGTACCTACTGTATACTGGGAGCTGAGCCAGGCCCAGTAGAAGCAAAGGGACACAGCCCACCCTAAGTCCCAGATCCTTTGTTTTTGAACCTTCCTTATGGGCTCCAATTGATTTTTTCCCCCTTACCTATATGAACTCGGTGACTGACAGCACAGATATCAGAACAAAAGTGGGAATGAGCCCAAGAAAATGATTTTTTTACTGAAGAATTCTATCCATATATCAACAATCAGATGGGTTCTTTTTAAATGGTAGGCATAAGGATCGTGTAGGTGGGGTACTCGTTTGTGGGTTTGTCTGCTGTTCGTCTGGATATGGTTTCTGATTTCCCACAACCCCCCATAGTCAACAATTCATTGAAAGGTTAATAGAACTTAAAGCCCTAACTTTCACGGGCAGCTTTATGATACAGGTCACACAGAAGTGAAGCTCAGAGTATTCCAAATTTGGAGTTCCCTGACCCTCTTCCTCCCATTCTCCATTAAGTCCTAGTATTTTAGCCTCTTGTAGCACATCAGTGGACTTGCCAACCCAAAGGTACACTGACACTGATCTCTGGTGTCCAGAGTTTTATGGGGGCTTCATTATGTATGTCGGACCAACAACATCAGTGATCTATGCACAAGCTAACATCAAACTACCCCTCTTATTGGCCTGAACTTACAGCTATCTTATCGTTACTTGGCATTCCAGTGCTGAACCCAAGATCCCTGTCAGCCATCTGATTGACCTTAAAAGGATATTCTTTCCAGCCAGGAAATTCCAAAGTTTTTTTTAAAGCTTCATTCAAGAAACTAGGGACAATGGAGCAGATTTTCAAAATTGGATTAAATTATAAATCTTGAAGGTACAGAATTCTATATACCAAATATCCCTCCATAAGCCAAGAAAATGTGCTGTCACTCTAAGAACATTTCTCACCAAAGCCACCTTCATGAGGGCTTTTCTCTCCCCCTTAACATGACATTTTGATTTTCCTTCTACTAAAAATATATCCAAATTTCATTGTTTCAACTTATGAATAAAGGCAGACTGGAGATTGATGGTACATGATACAGAATTTCAGAGACAGCAAATAGGATACAAGGCCCCTGTACTGACATCATTTACATTATTCATGGCTCTGCTTTTTGAGATGTAGACTATGAACTCATGTGCCTGTTTCATCACTTGGGATTATGATCAACAAATGAATATTCTTCCCAATGATAAATTCTCTCCTGAAACTTCCCTCAATCCCAAGCACTTTTGATCAAACTGATCAAACTCACAAAGATTTTTCCCCCACCAGAACTGGGGCAATGGACCTTGAAAATGTCTTCATTTTGTAACTGGTTGTTGAGGCAGCATCTGAGCACTGACAGAGAGGAGCCATGAAGTAGAGGTGACGCAATTCCAGCCCAAATCTTTGACTAAAGAAAATCTAGTCACTTGCTTTGGATAATGATACTAAGAATAAACAATCCTATTGCGTTGTACAAAACAATCTCCCCACCATTGATGCTAGCTAGAGTTTCTGTGTGGTGGGCAAAAAGTACTATGCTCAAAGTCAGTGAAACAGGAGGCCGTCAGCAGAACTCATTTAATATGAAGAACATGAGCTCTGTTTTGGGAAGACTGTGTTGACTTGGTCTCTTCAGGCTGAGAGAAGCACACTCCACACCTATAGAAGGACAATGTCTACTTATCCATAGAAGGACAATGATCAGCTATCCCAGGTATGATGGCGTCACAGGGTCTTTCTCTGTTCTGTAAGTCTTTGCAATATAAACAAACCCAGATCAATTTTAAAATCAATACTCAAAAACATTTGTTCAAGCTCCCCTTATATGCTATCTGTTGCATTTAAATACTTTGACTTCCCTGAACATGGAGTTTTTTTCCCCACAAGACATACAAGACTGTTCAAGCTAAAACAGGTACCCCTCAGAAAATAGTTTCTCCTAACAAGACTGTCCTAGTAATTCTTAGTTTCTAGATTAATGTTACAATGGCAGTTTAAGAAGCTTGTGTGATTAAAAATAATTATGAGTGCTATTGAAAGCAAAGTAAAGACCAGAGGAATAGGACTACGGGTAAGGTGCTTGCCTTGCATGAAGTCAATTCAACTTTGATCCCTGGTACCCATGTGACCCCCAGAGTACAGAGCCAAGAGTAAATGAGCTCTGAGTACTACTAGTATGTCAGAGTCAGTGTGGCCCCCAAAAAATAAAAGCAAAAGCAAGAGGGCTACAGAGATATCTGTCCAGTAGGTTGCATGTTAAGACAATACACCTAGGGCATTTGGGTTCACCCACAGAGAAAACAGGGTCAGAGATGATGCAAGTATTTCCAAACTCTGAAAGGGCAAAGCAGTGTTGGATTGCCCAGTTTTTAGTACTTCCTATCTAGCCACTTATGTTGGTTTGTTTTTAAATTAGACTTTGTTACAGTATTTATTGAAGGCCAAGAAAGCCCTTTTGGTCCTAACATACTAAAAAAGGAGGGTTTTAACCTTTGGTGAACATTTTTTTTCTCTTTTTTCTTTAATATTTTTGGGCCACACCCAGATTTGCTGCTGACTCTATATTCAGGGATCACTCCTGGCAATGCTATGGGACTATATAGGGTACCAGGAATCAAACTCAGATCGACACATGCAATGCAAGCATCCTATCCACTGTACTATCATACTGGCCCTTAAAATATTTTTTCTTCTCTTTTATATTATCCTTATCAGCAGATGCTTCCAGAATTGAACTCTGCTTTCCAACTTTGTACTAAATGGGAGGCTAGTTTATCTATTTGTCTTTATAATGGAACAAGGTCTCTAAACTTAGTTAAGGAAAACTGAACAAATCTTATTTGATTTCAGCCTCATCTCTAAGCCCATGAGTGCAGTCTCAAAAATGCTTCAGGCAAATTAGGTTTTATAGAAAGGTCAAGATATTAGCTGGAAACCAGAAGACAGGCAACGGAGATGGCACACACATCCCCACCAACACTATCAATCATGTTCAAAGGGTGCTGGCTGACTTTCTCCTCTACAGGTTTTAACAACTCTTTAAGGTCCACGAAGAAGGGTGAAAATGTATTCCTGATCATCCCTCCAAATTTCCATATTTACAATATTATAAGTAGGAGTAGTGGATGTTGGAAAAAAGTTAACTACTATTATCACTGGTTTAATTTCACTTGAAAAACCACTATCTTCTGTCATTTTTTTTCATTAAATGTATACATCAATAATCTAGTTGTTCAGGCACTTCCTGCCTGACTGGCTGCTGGTGGGCCCCTACCATGCACTGCAGCCTCAGCCCTCCTGCGCTGGCAACCTGCCCAGGGCACAGCCAGGATAAAGCATCCCTGAACATGCCTGAACTTCGACAGGAAAGCTCTTTGGCTTCCACCCTGAAGACACTCTTGTAATCTTCACAGGACTGATGATTACTCGACCAAGTCTTACATATTTGAAGGAGCCTTTAGGATGTCCAACAGGGACAGCTACATCTATATTGCCATCATCTCAGGGGTTGCTGTCCATGTGGTGCTGGCCCTCTTTGTCTATATGACATGGAATGAAGGCTCGAGGCAGTGGCATGAAGGCAAATAGTATCAATGTGACTGCCACCTGGGCGAGTGTTAAACTTTTTTTTTTAATAACCATAGAAGTTTCTAAAGGGTAATCATTTCAATAAAGATGGGAGAACAATGTTAAAATGGATCTTATGAAGTCCTTTGGACTATGAATGTTGATCCTTCTAGTACAAGGTATGTTTTTGTCTAATCAATTTGAACTGTATAACCTTTTATAGGAAGATGAGGGTTTGGAAGGTTTAAGTGGTTGCACACAAGCATTACATGAGTTCACAGTAGGCTCAGAAGAAATGTAAGTATCTTAAAATTTTCTTCATGGCCTTTGGACTTCCGGCTGGTTTGGAATCGCTCCCCTCTGGATGTAGTGAATCCAGTCGGGCCTGGAACCGGAAAATACTCCCTAACTCTTGGGGAAAGAACTGACCATTTGGATTGGGGAGTTGTGAATTCTTATGGAAAATTGTTCCTGGATTAAACCTGAACACTCCCGATCAATTTTGTATTAAGTGTAATCCCTAGTTAGTTGGCCTCCTCTTTCCATGACTTCATGGGAAAACCAGGCTCAGTCATTTCCCATGATGTCAAAGGATGGGGTTCCTGGGAATCCAGGAATTAGCTGCTGGGTACTCAGAATACGCTCTTTACGGGCTCCTTGGAGGTGAGACCAGAGCCACATCACAGCGGGAGGAATCTTTGCCTTGCATTTGGCTAACCTCCCTCTGATCCTGAACATCACTAAATGTGGCCCCAAAACAAAACAAAGAGTTCCCTTCAGGATGGCCTTGTGTTTTATAACAATTCTTGCATTCCAAAGACTGATTTGACAGCAGCATTCAGTACTTAATTCCTTCCAATCCCTAAACATTAATTGTATGTGGTCCCCAAGTCTCTTGTTAAAGGACAGGAAGAAAACAACTCCCTTGTGTCATCACACCTGTCATCACAACCTGAGTGAGGGGATAGGACACTCTTTTCATCCCCAGATCTCAAACCCTTCCCAGCCTTCACTTCTCAGCTTCAAATTAGCTGCTATTCCCAACTGGCTTCCCAGATACCAATTCTGAGTTTATCCTTGGGACTCTAGGGACATTCATTTCAAAGCCAGGTTTATAAGGTCCCTATTCTCTCCCAGAGTAAGCTGCAGGCTGAAATGCTGTCCCTAGATTGTAACTCAATATTTCAGCTGATCTTCTCAACATTCATCCATCCACAGTTGTAGTATGTTCCTCAAGAAAAACAAACTGAAAGTTGCCCTAGCAATGCAAACTAATGGGGAAGGATTTACAGTTCAAGTCCTGAAGATAGAAGTCATCATTGAAAACCAAACATTGGCTATGAAATACAGAGATGTTTAGGGAGATGAGATGCAGGATCTTTTGTCTGGCAACCATGGGTCTCATCAATGAGGGCAGGTTCCCTTGGTTGACATCCAAGTAGGAAAAAACAGAGGGAGAGCAGTACCTTCGCAAGAAACATAGGGAGACAGAGGAACAAGAGTATAGGGATACTCAGGGACAGATTGAGGGTGAGAGAAAGTGTTAAAAGAAGAGTTTGTCATAACTAAAGACACCAAATAAGGGCCGGAGAGATAGCACAGCGTGAGGGCTTTTGTCTTACAAGCCACTGACCCAGGACCAATGGTGGTTAGAATCCCAGCATCCCATAAATAATCCCCCGTGCCTGCCAGGAGCGATTTCTGATCAGAGAGCCAGGAGTAACCCCTAACATCACCGGGTATGCCCCCCACCAAAAAAAAAAAAAGAGTAAAGACATGAGGTAAGATTGGAGCTGAGAAAGAAACACAGGACGTATGTCCAGTTTGTCGTGATGACAAACTCCAAGAGAATAGTAGGCTGTTGGCTCATACCATAACTCATAAGGACTGATCAGTGAGATCCCAATTGACCTGTTTCCAGGGTCAATAGAGGATTTACAACCTCATCCAGGACAGGACAGCACATCCCTTTTCCAGCCCCTGTTCTCTTTCCCCTCCAGATGAAGCTAAATAAGCCTGCTCCAGACCACTGAGGCAGCTTTGGCAGCCTAAAGAAATAGTCAGACCTTGCCCAGCCTAGGAATGTACCCTCCCAATAAAGAAAGACCCCAGATGGTCAAGTTTGTTTCTGTCTCTGCCTCTTCTATTCCTCCACCTTTCAAGGCCCACTGTGGGACTCTGACCTACCAGTGAAAGGTCGTGGCATGGAAAAGAAATTTATAGAGACTGGATAGGGGAAGAAAGACATGAGCAGGTCAACTGTCAAAAATGCAGACAACTGCTCTCAGCCTGCTTGAGCAAATAGTAGACTGTTGACTTCATTAGCACCACAAAAGCACCAGAACACTTTGCTCTTTAATTAACATTAACTGTTCACCCAAGGTTAATCCCTGAAGCCACACTCATGCCTTAAAATCTGTCCCATGGGGTCAGGCTTCTAAAGTAGGTGGAAATTCAATACTGACTCCTACTCAGATGACCTGAGGTGGCCGTGAAACAGAAATGATGGCAAAGGAGATTCACAGATTATATTGAAAACATTTAAACTGAAAATAGCCCTGTGTTTCATGAGAATTTGATGGCTATGGAGCCAGACATTGAGATGAAAACAAAAAATAAGTGGGGGGGCTGGAGAGGTGTTGCAGTGGTAGTGTGTTTTGCCTTGCACACGGCTGACCTAGGACAGACCGCAGTTAGGTGCCCCAGCATCTCATATGGTCCCCAAACCAGGAGCAATTTCTGAGCTCATAGAGAGGAGTTACCCCTGAGTGTCACTGGGTGTGGCCCCAAAAAACAAAAACAAAAACAGACATTGAAATGTCTGAGAGGAGACTGGGTTAAAATCGACTCCTTCTTCAGTCTCTGGGACACTTGGAGCAAACTAAGTGGAGCAAAACTGGGGGCTTAAGAGTGTGGGGAGCTTAACCCTTGGCTCATGATTGAAGAGGACTGAAGGGTCCTTCAGTCAGGGAGCTCAGAGTTCCCTGTCCCAGAAGATTCAGATAGTGTCCCAGTGCCAACTGTCATCAGCATCAAGTGAAAGACTCCATCCAGGCAAGTCACCCAACCCTCTTAATTTCATTGTCATGTCCATAAAATATGGGTCACATAGCTTGTTCTGGGCACCCCAGGAGTTGTTGATGGGAAAATCACAGGAGATCCTTTCTCTATAAGCTGTGACTGAAAAACATTAGTTCTATAGAAAGGCTTTAAGAAGTAGCCTTGACCACTTCATCCACTGGACCTCCTCTCCAGGGGCAGCCACTATGACATTCCTGACTTAACCTCCTTCACATTGAAATGTTCAATTCTTCTGGAGCACTAAGAAAGTGACAGTTCATTGTTTTAGTTTTTCTAGATTTCTTTTATATTCGTTTCATAAAATAAAATGAAGAAAGAAACCCTATTATCATTTGCAGGCACCCAAACAGGCAACTGAGGACAAAAGAGTTAAGCAACTTTCTTTTTTTTTTTTTTTTTTTTGGTTTTTGGGCCACACCCGGTGACGCTCAGGGGTTACTCCTGGCTATGCGCTCAGAAGTCGCTCCTGGCTTGGGGGACCATATGGGATGCCGGGGGATCGAACCGCGGTCCGTCTCCTAGGCTAGCGCAGGTAAGGCAGGCACCTTACCTCGAGCGCCACCGCCCGGCCCCAGTTAAGCAACTTTCTAAGGTTCATGTGGCTTCTATGGGGAATTTGCACCCTAGCCAGCAGGCACTACCCTGTTGGTCATGATGCTATGTCAACACCTTATATTGCCCACATTGAAAC
This sequence comes from Suncus etruscus, assembly GCF_024139225.1. NCBI lineage: Eukaryota > Metazoa > Chordata > Mammalia > Eulipotyphla > Soricidae > Suncus > Suncus etruscus. Next base: position 19,706,805 of record NC_064862.1, read on the forward strand.
AAAATCATGTCACCACATATTGTGATGGAAGAGTATCTGTGTATATCCCCCATTACAACCTCCCTCCTCTTCCTAAGTCCCTCTTGGATTTACTGACTTCCAGCTCTATTGATGAAGAAGGAAACCCAAGTCTGAACAAGAAATAAAGTCAAACTTCCCCTGCCCTCAACCAGGCCTAATTCTAATACTCTGCTCGTTGGTTCTTTCATTAACTAGGAGGCTCTGGAAGCTTCTGGAGCTTGTTGGGTTGAGTCCCCACATCCACCCTGGTCATCATCTGAGCTTAGTCAGTTGGTGCAGCGACTAATATTGGTGGAACTGTCTTGTGGCAGTTGGTCTGGAACATCCTGGGTTCCAAATCAGTTAGGGGATCAGTTAGCTGGTTCTTTCTTACCAGGTGGGCTTACCACCCCCATTCCACCCCTAAATTAGAAGTTTCACAGAAAAGCTGTTGAGAAACATCAAGCACTAGGGAGGGAGTGGTTGGGGATTTTCTTTTTGAGGGGTATTTGGAGGGTTATTTACAGCCAGCAATTGTCATTCAGACATGAACTATGTGTAAAAACCTTGGGACAGCAAGATATGGAGAAGTTAATTAAGAATGGCTTAGGTTTTGGTGTCCAGGACATGACTCAGATATTACAAGTCTCTATCTTTTGGGAACCCACTTAATATCCTCCCTCACACCCATCACTCACTCACTCACTTCATACCCAAAACACTCACTTCATACTCCATGCTCACTTCCAGATAAGTCACTTCATACCCAAAACCTTGCACCAAAAAATATAGGTCAAGCTTTCACTCTGCCCTGCACTTCCACAATGCTGATGTGAATACTACTAGGAATAAGACTATTTCCCATAAAGTAAAACAAGTAAAAGCCCAATATCCCTTTGTGTAGCCTCTCCTCTGATCTCTCTGGAGGCAGATGGTATCAAACTCCTGTCATATTCATCCAGACTTGTAATAATTAAAATATTTATGGAAGTAGCTCTTAAGAGGTGCTAGTCATTTTCCTGCAAGCAGGCCTTGCTATTTGCTAATTTGGGGCCTCCTAACATAATGATATTTTGTGGGTCTTATGAACTTTTTTAAAAAGAGTGAGGATAGAGGTTTAAGTAACCTAAAGCAGGGGTGGCGAAAAAGTTCGACACAAAGAGCCAACATTTTAAGCTGTGAGAGTCAAAGAGCCACACCACGCTGTGACCTGCCAAAACAGACAAACACTCACACAAAAGCATATAATTTTAGCAATAATCTATTAAACATATATTGCATTTTGCCATTTTGAGTGAGGGTCAAAGTCCTGCAATGGTGGTGAGGGTGTGCTGCGTCCTCCACACTAAGAACTGACGGCAAGATGTGACCCAACATGTGCCACACGGGTCCCCCGCTCGCTGGCCCGTGCAACGGTTTCCGAGGGATGGGAGACGGGATGACGCAGCCTGGGGGCGGGACTACGTGCTCAGAGATCTCCTCAGAGGTCCCTCCTCAGAAGCAGCAGAGCAAAATCCAAACTTGGCAAAGAGCCACAGTATACAAAAATCATGATAAGAGGCAAAGAGCCTCATACATTTTGGCCGGGAGCCGCGTGTTCGCCATCCCTGGCTAAAGAGTGCCATGGTTTTTGAGTCCAATTTTAATTACAAATCAGCAGCCATTAATACCCTTAACATAACTGTGATGTAATGTCTTTCTACTTGTCTCTTCAGAAGGTATTAATGACAAGAAATTGGTCTGTTGATATTTTATGTTAACACCAAACTACTAGATGAATCTTTCTATTTGATTCAAAATGTCTCCTGATAGAAGAATCCAATTTGGGCCTAGCAAAAATATTAACACCTTTTCCTTGTTCTTTGGTGCCAAAAATATGTACAACTTCATTACAAATACAGTCTCTAGTATTCGTGGGAAAAGAAAAAACCCTATAAAATAAATATTGCATATGGGGATAGATCTTCAGGAAACAAAAGTGCCTGCTTTCAGCAATCAGGAACATAAAAATGAGCTCTGTCCACCCAACAGGGTCAAATCTCAAAACAATCAACCTGACTAACCCCCTTCATTAAACTGTTTTGAGAATTCAATCTTCAAATTGACTTAAGAGTAATTACATCAGTTACAATTTATTCAAGGTACCATGTTTAGAGAAACAATATTACATATTAATAACCATATTCTTTCTATGGCCAGGTCCTCACAAATTGTGTTCAGGGGCCTTGCAGCTACTCCCACTTGGTCAATGGGGTCAATATGCTGCTCATACCCTAAGTAATAAAAATTACCAGGGATCCCTTCAGTGATGCTTGATGCTTGGGACCTCCAGGACCACACCCAACAAAGTTCAGGGAGTCATATATATTGCCAAAGCTGGAACCTTGGCATGCACCCTAATTCCTGTACTATGTACATAGTACATAGTTAATGACTATAACCATTAACCACATAGTCTTACATATTTGAAATATAACTCATATTTCATAAATTCAGTCTTTTAAAAGTATACAGTTCAATAGCCAGTTTCATGATTCTCACCATTATCTGATTCCAGAAAAGATTTTTATCAACCTAAGATAGTATGAGAGTTCACCCCTTATTCAGTATCCATAGTCCTTTTGTTAGTGTGAAGTTACAGAAGAATACTCTTTAAGTATTCTTATTTATTTATTTTATTTATTATTTATAAGTATTTAAGTATTAAGAATTCCCTTAAAATATTTTAAAGCAGGTCTGGAGAGATGGTGCAGTGGTTGGGTGTTTGCCTTGCATGATGCTGACCCAGGACGAACAGCGGTTTGATCCCCTGGTGTCCCATATGGTCCCCCAAATCAGGAGCGATTTCTGAGCACAGAGCCAGGAGTAACCCCTGAGTGTCACCTGGTGTGGACCAAAAATTAAAAAGAAATATTTTTAAAGCAGTGAAATATTTAGGGGGGCATGTGAGTGGGTATGGTGAGCCCTGTTGCAACAAGTTCTTGGGACTTAGTCAAAGTTCTTGGGTGGGATTTGAAGAGGTTGCTCTATCACTAACCCTAGTCATAAAATACTTAGAGAAGAGAAAGTAGGAAAGGAAATTCTCAAGGGTGGTTTCAGAGGATGCTTGACTTGTGTCCCCTGGATTGAGCACTTTCCTCTCAGCTGTTTATGGAGCCCTCACCCTTCCTGTAATTGAACTATTGTGGGTCCATGCAAGACCAATTACCTGTTAAAAACCATCCAAACACAGATGGACTCCATCAAACTGACAGTGGTCCACACTCAGTACAGATACCTTAGTGAGTTCAATGAGAAGTTAGTGGAGGGAAATTTGGCTCTACAGGGGACAATGATTTGACTCTTGTACTAAAACCATTGAGGGAATGTAAGGACTTAGCACCTGGGCATCCATCTTGTCCTATAACCACCATTTTTAACCTTTAAATAGACTCCAGAAGTAACCTTTATCTATCAACCAGTGATATGCCCTTTCTAGAACACTCTGGTTGAACTGCAATGCTTATGTAAATGGCTTATCTGCTTCTGTTTATCCTGGTAGAAGGGTGATCTGAATCCCTTTAAAAGACTGAGAGAAAGTGCAGTCAGGGCTGCATGATTTGGTTCAGGGACCCAAATGCAGTCACTGGCTAATAAACTCCTCAAAATTTTTCTTATTCTCTGAATCTCCAAATCAGTGACCCACAGCACTAAGTTATTTTCCTGTTTGGATCACATGGTTTAGCTCTGATAGCTAATTATCAGTAGAAAAAGATGTTTCACCTATTTCTATATCTTTAGAGGCAAATATATTTTTGTTTCCTTTTTTTGTGTCATTTAAGCCACAACTGGTGGCTTTCAGAGGTTATTTCTAGCTCTGAGCTCAGAAATTACTCCTGGTAGGCTCTGGGATGCTGGGGATCGAACTTAGTCATCTCCCCGCAAGAAAACATTCTCTATCCATTGTGCTATTGCTCCAGAACCGAGACATGTTTTTATTTTATATTATTTTAATAAATTCCTTTATTTAAACACGTGGTTTACAAAGTTGCTCCTAATATGGTTATTTTTGGTATTTAATGTTCCAACTCCAATTCTACCACCAGTGTAACAAATCTTCCACCATTTACCATTGTCCTCAGTTTCCCATCCTGTCCATGCCTGACCCTTGCTTGGCAGGTATAAATAATTTAATAATATTAAATTATTATAGCCATTTATATTAATATTATTTATTGAAATGAATAAAATGTATTTTAAAATAAATGTATTTATATTACTATTATGCATATGTTATTTATATTAAATTATTATATATATTTATATTTTGATTTTTGGGCCATACCCTGTGGCGCACAAGGGTTACTTCTGGCTCTGTGCTCAGAAATCGCTCCTGGCAGGCATGGGGGACCCTATGGGATGCTGGGATTCGAACCACCATTGGTCCTTGGTCTGCTGCGTGCAAGGCAAATGCCCTACTGCTGTGCTATCTCTCCAGCCCCCTAAATTATTATATTATACAAATAAATGGCAATAGCATTTCTTTAAAAAAAACCTTAATTAAAAGAAAATTTGTGAAAAATTTTCATATCTTGAAATGGGGTTAATATGTAAAAGTTTACTAAGCTGTTTGTTGCAAGTTGACTCTAACATTTTTAAACAAGAAGCTCCAGAATACATACCATCCTCACTGTCCTCCAGTCCAGCAACTTCAAATCAAGGTATCATGTTCCATTTTAATGTTTAGAGGAAGAACTGTTAGGTCTTCTGCATCAAAATACCTAATTCCAGAGATCACACGGCCTTTGATATTGTCACATTATCTCCAGTTCATCAATGGAAGGAGAAAGCTGACTGGTCAGATGACTCATGGTAACATTTGAACTCTACTGTAACCTGCTCTTCAAGGCACACAGCACTTCTCAACACTGATATTCCCATAGAAAATTCTTATAAATTTTCATCTGTTACCCAACTTTTCCAGGATTCAGTGTTAATTTGGTTTAAAGTTTCCATTATTATAGATGAACTCACTCCTCAATGGATTTAATGTCCAATTTTACATCCTCACCTGGAATCCTGACTGACAGCAAACCCTCCTGATGAAAGTATCCCGGCCTACTTCAGTGTTCAGAGGAAGATCTTTTATGTCCTTGAAGGCAAAAGAACTTCTAAAGATTCCCTGGACTTTAATGAAGTTCTCAAATCATCTTGGTTGATTGCCAGTTTCTCAACAGGAGAAATATCTAATTTGGGAGATTCCCCAGACTTCAATGAAGTCATTACATCATCTTGATTGTCAGATTGTCAATGGAACAGTTTCAGAAGTTGGGTTCCCCGTCGGATGTTCTGCTGTGTCCTCTTGCTCACAGTCCTGGGATTCAAACACAGCTTACTCAGATCTAGGAAGAGGATAAACTTTCCTACTTCTCCATCTATAGAACTTTTTAGTCCAAAGTGTCACTGAGACAGAATAATTGCAGTATATTTATTTGTGATCCATGCTCCTGAATTTGAGCTTCAATCTCTGATATAATTGAGCTGCCCTCACTAGAATATTGCTCTCTTTCTCTCTCTCCACACTCTTTTCTGTCCCTCTCTCTCTTTTCTCCCTCCCTCCAGAAAGCCAGGAGTCTTTCTGCTTCTTCTAAACTAACCTGTGTCGAATGCCTGAGATTTTCCATCAGCCTCACAAGAACTTGGAGTGAACAGTCTGCCATGTGGAGCAACCTCAGGGAACAGTCCAGGAACCAGGCATGTTTTTAAAGTAAATCATGGAATCTGGAGTTAACTTGTCATTTATCCAAATAAATACTATAACTCTAAAGATCGAAAATACCTGGATCAGGTGTCTATGAACTACATTAATTTTAACAATGCCACCTGACAGCGAAAATAAAACAGTCATACAAAGACTTGTACAGGAATGCTCATAGCAGCTTTACTTATAATAGTCCCAAACTGAAAATAACCTGACTTTTTTTCTTATCAGACAAACTAATAAATGTTGGCATTCAAATTATGGAATATACTTGGTAATAAAAAATAAAGTTTTGTTTGTTTGTTTTATGCCCACACCTGGCACTGTTCAGGACTTACTCCTAGCTCTTCCATCAGGAGTCACTCCTAGAAGAGTTCATGGGATCATACATGATCCTAGGGATAAAATCTGGATTGGCCATATGCAAGGCAAGCACTCCAACCTGATGTACTATCCCCCAGGCATAAACAATAAATGTTTTGTTGTGTTTAAAATTTTTTAATTAGGAGGCTGGAATGGTAGCACAGCTGTAGGGTGTTTGCCTTGCATGCCACTTGTAGCAGGTCAGCCCCTGAAGAGGTTGACTGATGGTGGGATGGAGAATGAGGCCCTTTTCTTCCAGCTCAGAGCACGCGTCTGCCACCCTGTCTAGCCCACGTTTCTGAGGTGAAACGGCGGGTAAACAGCTCGCAGACAATCAGGCTCGTGGAAATATTTGCTTTATTCGGATGGACAAAACTGAAGTCCAAAGACTCAGATTCAGTTCCAGCCAGCAAAAAGCCCTCGCCTTCCACAGACCCTTGCTCTTATCCTCCAGAGTCAGGTCCCACCCAATGGTGGGATCAGATACCAACCAATGGTGGAAGCAGAATCAGGTCCTACCCTAGGGTGGGGGCAGAATGCCAGGTCACACCCTAGGGTAGGGCACAGATTAGGGTGAGCAACATAGTAATCCCCCAAAATATTTACATACACAACAATTCCCCCTTTTGTTTTTAGTAAACAAACAATATTGTCTACAATTATTTATTTATTTATTTATTTATTTTTGGTTTTTGGGTCACACCCGGCATTGCTCAGGGATTACTCCTGGCTTTATGCTCAGCAATCGCTCCTGGCAGGCTCGGGGGACCATATGGGACACCGGGATTTGAACCGATGACCTTCTGCATGAAAGGCAGACACCTTACCCTCCATGCTATCTCTCCGGCCCCCAATTATTAAAAGAAAAATTAGTCAATAATAAAAGAGCGGCTGTTTGCATAAGCGCATCACAGGAAAATGTAAAGTTCAGGTAGACCAGAAAGCCCATCTTTGAGGGCATTGAACTAGGCCTTTATTTCGGAAGAAGTGGCACATACACCCTCTGCACAGTGGGGAGCCACTGCTATGATGATCAATAGGTATCTGAACTTAGTCCAAGTTCTTAATCCGGTCTGAAGTCCATAAGATGTCTGAAATTGATGTCGACTATTTATAGATGGGAGCTTAAGTCACAAACCAAAACAAAATGTTTAAGGCAGAGACCCTCCCTGTGTAAATAAACAACTTGAGGGCCCATCCAAAATGGATGGAACCTTCTATAAACCTAGTATTTTGCCTATGATGCGCCCACGCAAAAAACCCTGAGAACAGACAAAAATATCATTTGGGAAATTATAGACAATAATATCTAACTCACAAACCTAAAGTCAAGAAAGCAAAACCTTAATGTAATACAACATCGATTCCTAATATTAAAAACTAAAATAGAAAAACATTAATTACGATAGTCAAAAGAAGTGTAGTACCAAATATAACTTCAAAGGATTACGGTTATAGGAAAAACAACAGATGTAATTTCTACAGTTCAATACCAATCTGTAAATATGAGGGGTCTGGAACTCCAAAAAGACTGGCAGAAGACACTTGATGGGTCTGGAAAAGCGGGTTGAAGCCTTGTACAGGAGATAACATCAAGCTGAATGAAGAAGGAAGGCCAGTACAGTCATCCATGTGTTGGGGCATACCCAAGCGTTACATCATTACATCATAAGTTGGTTGGGCTTCTGTATTTCCTTTGGGATCGGTGCAATCTTGGGGTAGCCATTGTAGAAACGGTCAACAATAGCATTTTGTATGTGGATGGAAAACCAGAAATTCAGATAGCACAGTTTAACTGGGATCCAGAGACTGTGGGTCTTGTCCATGGATCTTTTCTCTGGTGTTACATTGTGACACAAATCCCAGGTGGCTTCATTTCCAACAAGTTTGCAGCATATATGGTGTAAAACTCCAACAGTCATGGATTTCTTCTTCCCGCCGAGATCAGGAAGCTTGTAGTTGTGGGTGAAGGAGATGGGTTGCACATGTGAAATCCTGAAAATTAAAATGTTAAGGACTAGGAAGAGAGAAGGAAGGATAAGGAAGACTAATTTGGGGAAGATAAAGTTAGGAAAAAGGAAACTATATACAAAATATGCAGAACAGACAGACACTAAACAAGACATACATACACAGACTTCACAAAAAATATGGCCATAACACTCACTCATACTAAAAAATATTTGTTGAAAAGGACCCAAAATAGAGCAAAAGAAAAGAGAATTTAGCTGAATCAACTAAAAGCTCCTTAAAATGTAATAGCCGGCAATTGTTTAGATAAATCATTTCAAATTCACTAAAATTTTTTTTTTTGCCTAGCAGATCTAAAAGAGAATTTCATGCGTAATACAAACATGGACAACTCTACTATACGTGTATATCAGTATATATACAAAGTTATTGTATAACAGTAACTTTATGATAATCAATCATAGGCAAGAAGCACTGTGAAGAAAGTCCACCTAAAATTATCATTATGTAAGCGTCTTAAACCTAAATTGAGGGAAATAAAGCAATGATGTTAAAATAAAAAGAGTGAAAGTCGTTAAATGAGTATACCTAGAAAGAAAAACAACATTAATATGATGAGAAATTTCTCTTTCAGGTGAATCTTGACTAAATTAATTTGTAAAATTTCATGATTAACTGAGACCTAGAGCAATAATGAAATTAAGACATAAATCCATCCTACAAGGAAACACATTGTGGATTCATGATTTTCAATCTATATTCATTGATCATGCCTGTGGAAAGAATCCTAGAGCATTAATAGCAACTGATAAGGAAGTAAAATGATTATCTGGTGTTCATTGTAGATCTCTAAGAAGTATAAAACAGGATGTATGCTGCTGTGGATTTCACCAATGTATTAGGGACTTTTTTGATCTTCTTGTCATCAAAATTGATCCAGTGTTGTTTTGCAGCAATTTTACAGTATGAAGTACAGTGTCCATAGTGAACTTTACCATAATGGTTTGACACCGATGATAACTTGTATTTCTTAATCTTGCTTTTATTCTCTGAAGTGAATTCCTCTAAATTGAGGTCTTCTAAAGGAAAATATACATAAGTATGCAATTTTTTTATTTGTTTGCCATCAAAAGCAAAACGTTTCAAGTGTATTATAAGTACTGGTGGCAGTTTCCATAAGTACGTTTTCTTTGAAAAATCCCTTCTATTTTTGCAACTGTTGCACAGAACTTTGTTGTCATTTCTTAATTCTTCTTCTTTAAAAAATTCAGAGAGGCATTCCTGTAATGTACATTTATCTGTAGATGTAACAGCCAAAGACAAATGAACAAATGTCTCATAAACCTCAGACTTTTGGTGGCAAGTGAGACACTGGAGTACAGATTTGAATTGTTCTTGAAAGAGATCATAAATAATAGATTTATGAGCCTTTTGGTGTTCTGGACTAAATTGTTCATAATTTTCATTTCCCATGAGATGTGTAGTTTTGTCTGTCATTAGATTTACAGTAAGCAAGTCCTGATGTAATCCCTCTATTAGGAACATCAGTAGTTCGTGAGGATCCTGCTGATTGTGTCCAGCAAACTGGTCATTAAGTAAACCAATTGTTACTTTGAAGCTTTCAGGGTTAATATATCTATGAAATCCATTTCCCATGGTTTTGATGAGCCGACCAAATTCTTCGGCTAATTTACCTTCATGCCCCATCGGATTTTTCTTGTTAATATCCTTTTTATAATGATCCTTATAAAAAAACTGAGTTAAGTCTGAAATATTTGGTCTTTTCTTTTTTTTTTTTTTTTGTTTTTGGGCCACACCCAGTGACGCTCAGGGGTTACTCCTGGCTATGCACTCAGAAGTCGCTCCTGGCTTGGGGGACCATATGGGACGCCGGGGGATCGAACCGCGGTCCATCCTAGGCTAGCGCAGGCAAGGCAGGCACCTTACTTCTAGCGCCACCGCCCGGCCCGAGTCTGAAATATTATACAAGCATTGCAACATTGAGTTCATGTAGCAAGAGTTTCCTATATTTTGGAGCCCAGTTAAGACAGGTTCCTGTCTTTCCTTTTGCATCTCGGAGTGTAAGGGTTTATCACTACCATCAGTCTCACTCATTGTATGGTGTGTGACAGCTAAATCGTTCCCTGCCCCAGAGACCTTAGTAATATTACTGCTGTTAGTGTCTGAAGTATTCTGTTTTTTCTCTGAAGGGGAGTTTGTAGTCTGAACATGATCATTTGTGCTAGCCCGATTTCTAACAAGACGTAATGGAACCCAAAATTTCTTGGGAGGGTCATCATTTATAGAAACATAGGCATAACCCCTTCCTCTTAGGAGAAGATAGCCAGCTATCCATTTTTCATCCTCCTTGATCCAAATAGGTTTATGGGTTGTTTCTTGTCTCTGAATATCTTCTTTAAAATGTCTTTCCGCTGCAGTGTAGCTTTCCCCTTGGGGTAAGTTAAAGTAATTTAGTGTGATAAGAGTCAAAGATAGCAAATCCGTTGGTGGTAAACCTCTTTTTCTATTTTTTTGCAATTGAGTTTTTAAGGTTCTGTGAGTCCTTTCTACAATGGCCTGTCCCCTACAATTGTAAGGAATTCCTCTGAGATGTCTTATCTGCCATTCCTTACAAAAAAATTCAAAAGTTTTGCTAACATAGGCTGGCCCATTAGCAGTTTTTATAGAATATGAAATACCCATCACAGAGAAACATTGTAAAAGAAAACTACAAGCAGCCTTAGATTTTTGAGAAGACATGGGAATTGCCCACATAAACCGAGAATAAGTGTCCACCACAACATGAAGATAAGGTTTCCTTGGAAATAAATCTGTTTGAGTTATATCCATTTGCCAAAGTTCGTTAGACTGTAAGCCTCTTGGGTTTGCTCCTGCTATGTGAGTCTTTTTTGTTAACGGTGCACATACGTTGCAGTTTTCTACAATTTCTCTAGCTTGCCTCCATGGAATTTGGTAATTCACATGTAAACGGCGAGCATTTGTGTGTAGGGCTGAATGTTCCTCTATAGGTGATTTAAATATAGGCATTGCTAGCAAGTCAGCAGTTTTATTTCCTTGAGCCATAGGTCCTGGAAGACCTGAGTGGGCTCTAATATGTGTGATGAAGATGGGCTCAGTTCGTTTTTGAAGAAGCTGCTGTAATTGTTTAAGTAAGTCCTGTATGATCGGGTTATTAGCATTAAGGGATGCAGTGGCTATCACATGACATAAATTTACCACATACAAAGAATCAGAAACTATATTCATGGCTTCAGATACATTTTCTAATAGGTAAATTAACGTTGCTAATTCAACTTTCTGTGCAGATTTATATTTGGTATCTATGGTCATATTAATATTGTCTCCAGTTATTCCTCCTTTTCCATTTTGGGATCCATCAATGTAAAAAACCTTGGCATTGGGATAGGGGAATCCCGAACAATTGAAGAAATAACAAACTGAGTTTTCTTTAAAAAGTCCCAAATTTTTCCTGCTGGATAATGGGAGGATATTTCTCCTGTGAAATCTGAGAGGGCCCTTTGTAGAGATTCATTAATTGGCAATATTGACTCAATTTCCTTTTTTGGTACTGGCAAAACTATTATATCTGGATCAAAACCTAGTAAAGATATAGACCTGAGTCTTGCCTTGATAATAATCTCTGAAATCAGTTGTAAGTAGGGGACAACTGAGCGAGGTTGTTTGTTATGTAAATACACCCATTCCAAAGGTCCTGACTGTTGCATCAAGGCGCCTGTGGGGGTTTCTATAGTAGGGAAGATTAACAGTAATACCTTTTCTCCTGGGATGAATCTTGAGAGAAACGATTTTTGTAATCTGCTCAAGAAGTTGTCCAATTCATTTTTTGCAGCTGTTGTTAAATTTCTCGGGCTATCTAAAGCAGGATCACCCTCCAACGTTTTAAACAGATTAGATAACTCTGCATTTGGGATTCCTAGTGCAGGGCGGAGCCAATTTACGTCACCTAAAAGTCTCTGAAAATCATTAAGCGTTCTGAGGTTTTCTTTTTTGATAGAAAATTTTTGTGGACGTATAGACGTCCGGTCCAAAATAAAACCCAAATATTGATACGGTGGCATTATCTGTATTTTTTCTAAAGCTATTTTCAGTCCTGATGTTTGTAAACAGTCAGTAACATAAGAGTATAATTCCTGTAAATCTGTTTCGTTGTTCATTGTGAGCAAGATATCATCTGTATAATGAAATATCATGGCTTGAGGAAATTTTTCACGAGCAAGGCTCAAAACCTTATCTACAAAAAATTGACACATGGTTGGGGAATTCAGCATGCCTTGGGGGAGAACAGTCCATTGGAAACGTCTGCAGGGATGGGTATTATTGAGAGAAGGAACTGAGAATGCAAAACGTTTTTTATCATCTGGGTGGATAGGAATACGGTAGAAGCAGTCTTTCAGATCAATTATAATTAGTGGCCATTCCTTTGGAATAACTACAGGTGATGGTAAACCAGTCTGCAATTTGCCCATAGGTATCATGGATAAATTTATAGCTCTAAGATCCATCAAAAGTCTCCATTTACCGGATTTCTTTTTTATAGTGAATATAGGTGAATTCCATTGAGAAAAAGATGGTTCAATATGTCCTAAACTTAGCTGTTCCTCCACTAATTCTGTCAGCACCTTTAATTTATCAGTTTTAAGGGGCCACTGACCTGTCCAAATTGGTTCATCAGATTTCCATTTTATTTTTATTGGTGCTGGTGTTTTTACGGTAGTGGCCCCCACTAAAAATTTTTGGTTTTTAAATCAAAAGAAGGTTCGGGCTCTTCTGGAGCTAATGGGATGTGGAATTCTGCTTTCCACTGTTTGTGTAGGTCACGGCCCCACAGGGATGGTGAAAATGGACCCACGTGAGGTCTGATTATTGCTTTTTGATTTTCTGGGCCGTAAAGTAG